>NW_026114537.1:1245657-1868485 GCF_025231255.1 Drosophila biarmipes
AAAAGGTTGGTGGAGGTCGATCTTCGCTTAACAAAACCATGCTAACACGATGATATAAGCGGGGAGCAAAAATAATGAAAATGAGAAATAATAATACAATCAAATGCTTTGAATTGAATTTAGAAATACTTCTATATTTTTGGGCATCCGCCTTAGCACCCTTTTTATGAAGTGGAATAATAAAAAGTTATTCCAGATAGTAGGAAAAACTGATGATGAAATAGACAAATTAAAAAGTTTAAGAACCGGTTGACAAATATGTTGACTCACAAAATTTAAGCACACATCCAGAAAGTCCATCAATATCGGGAGAATAAGTTGGCGTTATTGCTGCTAAATCTCTTAAGAAAGAGCTTTCGGTGAATACAGAGGAAAAAATGCAATTTGCCCCATTTAAGGAATACGGGAATTTACAATTTGACCTAGCTTGCGAACTATCAGTAGTTTGAGGAGACCAAGAAATATCAGGCAGACTAAAGTCACCCAAAGCAATCAAAAGGTCTCTATTAGAAAGAAGGGATAGAACACATTTTATTGTAGACAGATTGTGTTCATAAATTATTAGACTAGAGCCAGGTGGAATAAAAGAACATGTAACAAAAAAAGATAAAGATTGCAAGAAAACTTTCACACATTAAAAAATTCAATTTCATTTGGGATACGAATGAGAATTCTTTCGGATGTTAGGCTAGAGGTAACGGCGATCAGCACTATAGGCTGGATGACTTTTTCTGGTCCAAATTAAGAACTTTTAAACGAAACAAAATATTTGGGTTCTTAGTAAGCTAAGGAACATGTTTTGAGAAAATAGGCGTGGCACCGCCCCTCTGGGCGGAAATAAATTTTTTGTCTTCCAAAGTTATATAAAAGTAGATAACAAAAAAAAAAATAACTTAAAAACAAACAATAATATTAAGGTCTGGTTTGTTTTTATGGTTTTTCATAAGCTTAGGTACTTAGTTTAGAAAAAAAGCGTGTCACCGACAATTTCTGGCAGGAACTATGAACATGTTTTCTTAATTACAGGCCGAAAAGGCCTTGAAGGTAAAGTAAAATTAAAACTGTACTGATAAAAATGTTTCACATGCGCACCTAATCAACATCTTCTTCGGTCTCAAGTTCCATATCACTGAACTCAAGTGGATCGTCTTCAATATTTTCAAAAGGATCATCAGCGCTCTTTACGGGACTGTCGAGCAATTCCAACAATTCTTTTGGAAGAAGCAATCTGTTTTGTAGTTTAAAACGGTAAGCTAGGTGACCGATGATATGATAGGGTCTGATCTATCCAATGATCTATGAAATACGTCCTTCAAACCTTATGAACCGTTGCTGTCATAGGTAGCCAAGGATATTTATCTAAAATAATTTCTGCCGTATCATAGCAAAAGCTTTGGAATTAGTTCACATTAATGGGCATTGGCACGTCAAACATATAAGAATTATTCTTAAGATTTTTATTAATCTGAGATCAATACCAGTTATTACCGCGAATATCTCTGGAGCATTTAATGCTTTGCGGACAGTATTGCCGGTATTCGTGCTACCGAACCCCCCGACCTTAGACATTTTTATTCTCAATGAAAGTTTTTCAAAAAATAGATCTTGAATAATTTTTTATCCTTTCACCGATTATTTCCTTGGGTTCATCTTGTAACAATCAGAACTTAGTGGTAAAATAATATGAAAAAATGATATCTTTGGTGTTTTTTAACATATATTTGGTGCTCTTTGACACATAACCTTCTAAGCTTGGAAATAATAAATTTTGAATTAAATTTTATAAAAATCGGACTACTATATCATAAAGCTGTCATAGGAACGATCGGAAAATTGGTAGGAAAATAATATGAAACAAATTATAGCTTTAGGTCTTTTTGACATATTATCTAATTTTTATAATCTTAACTTTAAGAATTTCGAATTCAGCTTATTAAAAATCATTTGGGAAGTGAATGAGAATTCATTCGGATGTAAGGCTAGAAGTAACGGCGATCAGCACACCGCACTATAGGCTGGATGACTTTTTCTGGTCCAAATTAAGAACTTCTAAACGAAACAAAATATTTGGGTTCTGTTTTTTGATTTGGGTTCTTAGTAAGCTAAGGAACATGTTTTGAGAAAATAGGCGTGGCACCGCCCCTCTTTGGCGGAAATAAATTTTTTGTCTTCCAAACTTATATAAAAGTAGAAACAAAAAAAAATAACTTAAAAACAAACAATAATATTAAGGTCTGGTTTGTTTTTTTGGTTTTTCATAAGCTTAGGTACTTAGTTTGGAAAAAAAGCGTGTCACCGACATTTTCTGGCAGGAACTATGAACATGTTTTCTTAATTACAGTTGCTACGCCCGAACCGAAAATGCCTTAAAGGTAAAGTATAATTAAAACTGTACTGATAAAAATGTTTCACATGCGCACCTAATCAACATCTTCTTCGGTCTCAAGTTCCATATCACTGAACTCAAGTGGATCGTCTTCAATATTTTCAAAAGGATCATCAGCGCTCTTTAAGAAGTAATCTGTTTTGTAGTTTGAAACGGTTTGTTAGGTAACAGATGATATGATGGGGTCTGATCTATCCAATGATCTGTGAAATAAGTCGTACGTACGTACTGTCATAGGTAGCCAAGGATATTTATCTAAAATAATTTCTGCCGTATCATAGCAAAAGCTTTGGAATTTGTTCACATTAATTTTTATTAAGATCTGAGATCAATACCAGTTATTACCGCGAATATCTCTGAAGCATTAAATGCTCTGCGGACAGTATTGCCGGCATTCGTGCTTCCGAACCCCCCGACCTTTAAACAAAATTATATCTTATACCTTCTAAGCTTGGAAATATAATTTTCTAATAAGTTTTGAATTTCGAATTAAGTTTTATCAAAATCGGCCGATTATATCATATAGCTGCTATAGGAACGATCGGAAAATTGGTGGGAAAATAATTTACAACAAATTCTAGCTTTGGTGCTTTTTGACATAAAACCTTCCTAGCTTTGAAATAACATTTTTTAATTAGTTCTAAATTTCGAAATAAATTTTATCAAATTCAGACGATTTTATCAACTTCATAAGAACAATCGGGAAATTAGTGGAAAAATATTATGAAAAAATTATTTACTAAAGTTGATTATTTCTTATAACTGCAAGGGTATACAAACTTTGGCTTGCCGAAGTTAACTTCCTTTCTTGTTTAAATTGATTTTATAATTCCCCCTTATGATAAATTCTAAAAACCGAATTCCGCAATAATGTGGCAGAAAGCATTCAAACTTGAAGTTTTTGGTGTTAAAACAAATCCGAAGGAGTTGTCCCACAAACAGGACAAGATTGGCTTGATCTAGTGCCTATCAGTGTGTTTAAGACTTTTCCATCTATTACTGTCAAATGTTGACGGAACTTAACATATACAGTTTTCCCATTTTCTAAAACAAATTTGAAAGACTGCAAACTGTGAGGTGTCGTTTGACCCCTCACAAATAGCGCCCACAACATCGACAAACAGCGCCAACCACGTCGGCCGCCAGCGCCAACAACAACGCCAGTTAGTGCCAACAACATCGGCAGCCAGCAGCTACAACATCACCAGCCGCAACGCTCAAAGGCGTCACCAACATCGGCAGCCAGCAACCTCAGCAACCAACGGCAATAGCAACAGCAGCTAACAACAAAACAAAACCCTCGCGCATAACTTTGTAAAAACAAAGAACAACGCGGCGCACCGGACCAGAAGTGCGAGCAGGTCACTTTTGAAAGGGCGGCGCACCGGATCAGAAGCGGGACTCTTGCGAACAACAGAATGTGGACAACAGAAGTCTTTGCCTTCAGAGTGCGAAAAGTGGTGCAGTCGAGTGACTAGTGCCAAGTGACCCTGCCTAGAAGACCTCGAGGAGAGTGTGCTGGCCCAGGACCAGCGGCGGAGCACCCGGATTCACGCGTGTGTGTGTGCGTGAGAGCGAGACGGGTGAGTGAGTGTAGTGAACCGCATTTTGGCCAGCGAGAGTCCCGTGCAATGAGAAATTTCTCAAAGGCCTCGATGCGGCTTCGCCCAGAGTAGGCTAGAATTTATAAACCATGACCTAACCTAACCCGTTAGCCTGCGAGCACTGTGAAAAACATGAACCAAGGAATAAAAATGCTCTAATAAATATAAATTATTCCTCGCCGGATTTTAATACAACTAGTAGGAAAAGAATACAATCAAGCTGGCCACGCATAAATAGAAATATTTCAAGACAAATGCCTAGATTTTAGGCCATAAATTCTGCCCTAGGGAAAAGTTGTCTCCATAATCGATTCCCTCTATCTCGGCCTTCTCGTAGCGAATGCTATTAACCAGACCCATCTACATCTCTCGCCAGCAAACCGATTTTCGTCTTAGACCTTTTTGTCCATATCTTTACAAATATTTTCGGTAAAGAGACCCTGGCGGGACAGAGTCAAAGGCCTTACTAAAATCTGTATATTTAACGTCAGTCTGCATTTGTTACAATAGATGAAAAAAAGGTTGGTGGTGGTCGATCTTCACTTAACAAAACCATGCTAGCACGATGATATAAGCGGGGAGCAAAAATAATGAATATGAGAAATAATAATACATTCAAATGCTTTGAATTGAATTTAGAAATACTTCTATAATTTTTGGCATCCGCCTTAGCACCCTTTTTATGAAGTGGAATAATAAAAAGTTATTCCAGATAGTAGGAAAAACTGATGATGAAATAGACAAATTAAAAAGTTTAAGAACCGGTTGACAAATGTGTTGACTCACAAAATTTAAGCACACATCCAGAAAGTCCATCAATATCGGGAGAATAAGTTGGCGTTATTGCTGCTAAATCTCTTAAGAAAGAGCTTTCGGTGAATACAGAGGAAAAAATGCAATTTGCCCCATTTAAGGAATACGGGAATTTACAATTTGACCTAGCTTGCGAACTATCAGTAGTTTGAGGAGACCAAAAAATATCAGGCAGACTAAAGTCACCCAAAGCAATCAAAAGGTCTCTATTAGAAAGAAGGGATAGAACACATTTTATTGTAGACAGATTGTGCTCATAAATTACTAGACTAGAGCCAGGTGGAATATAAGAACATGTAACAAAAACAGATAAAGATTGCAAGAAAACTTTCACACTTATACATTCAATTTCATTTGGGAAATGAATGAGAATTCTTTCGGATGTAAGGCTAGAAGTAACGGCGATCAGCTGGATGACTTTTTCTGGTCCAAATTAAGAACTTCTAAACGAAACAAAATATATGGGTTCTGTTTTTTGATTTGGGTTCTTAGTAAGCTAAGGAACATGTTTTGAGAAAATAGGCCTGGCACCGCCCCTCTGGGCGGAAATAAATTTTTTGTCTTCCAAACTTATATAAAAGTAGAAATAAAAAATATAACTTAAAAACAAACAATAATATTAAGGTCTGGTTTGTTTTTATGGTTTTTCATAAGCTTAGGTACTTAGTTTAGAAAAAAAGCGTGTCACCGACATTTTCTGGCAGGAACTATGAACATGTTTTCTTAATTACAGGCCGAAAAGGCCTTAAAGGTAAAGTAAAATTAAAACTGTACTGATAAAAATGTTTCACATGCGCACCTAATCAACATCTTCTTCGGTCTCAAGTTCCATATCACTGAACTCAAGTGGATCGTCTTCAATATTTTTAAAAGGATCATCAGCGCTCTTTACGGGACTGTCGAGCAATTCCAACAATTCTTTTGGAAGAAGCAATCTGTTTTGTAGCTTAAAACGGTAAGCTAGGTGACCGATGATATGATAGGGTCTGATCTATCCAATGATCTATGAAATACGTCCTTCAAACCTTATGAACCGTTGCTGTCATAGGTAGCCAAGGATATTTATCTAAAATAATTTCTGCCGTATCATAGCAAAAGCTTTGGAATTAGTTCACATTAATGGGCATTGGCACGTCAAACATATAGAATTATTCTTAAGATTTTTATTAATCTGAGATCAATACCAGTTATTACCGCGAATATCTCTGGAGCATTTAATGCTTTGCGGACAGTATTGCCGGTATTCGTGCTACCGAACCCCCCGACCTTAGACATTTTTATTCTCAATGAAAGTTTTTCAAAAAATAGATCTTGAATAATTTTTTATCCTTTCACCGATTATTTCCTTGGGTTCATCTTGTAACAATCAGAACTTAGTGGTAAAATAATATGAAAAAATGATAACTTTGGTGTTTTTTAACATATATTTGGTGCTTTTTGACACATAACCTTCTAAGCTTGGAAATAATAAATTTTGAATTTAATTTTATAAAAATCGGACTACTATATCATAAAGCTGTCATAGGAACGATCGGAAAATTGGTAGGAAAATAATATGAAACAAATTATAGCTTTAGGTCTTTTTGACATATTATCTAATTTTTATAATCTTAACTTTAAGAATTTCGAATTCAGTTTATTAAAAATCATTTGGGAAATGAATGAGAATTCATTCGGATGTAAGGCTAGAAGTAACGGCGATCAGCACACCGCACTATAGGCTGGATGACTTTTTCTGGTCCAAATTAAGAACTTCTCAACGAAACAAAATATTTAGGTTCTGTTTTTTGATTTGGGTTCTTAGTAAGCTAAGGAACATGTTTTGAGAAAATAGGCGTGGCACCGCCCCTCTGGGCGGAAATAAATTTTTTGTCTTCCAAACTTATATAAAAGTAGAAACAAAAAAAAATAACTTAAAAACAAACAATAATATTAAGGTCTGGTTTGTTTTTTTTGGTTTTTCATAAGCTTAGGTACTTAGTTTGGAAAAAAAGCGTGTCACCGACATTTTCTGGCAGGAACTATGAACATGTTTTCTTAATTACAGTTGCTACGCCCGAACCGAAAATGCCTTAAAGGTAAAGTATAATTAAAACTGTACTGATAAAAATGTTTCACATGCGCACCTAATCAACATCTTCTTCGGTCTCAAGTTCCATATCACTGAACTCAAGTGGATCGTCTTCAATATTTTCAAAAGGATCATCAGCGCTCTTTAAGAAGTAATCTGTTTTGTAGTTTGAAACGGTTTGTTAGGTAACAGATGATATAATGGGGTCTGATCTATCCAATGATCTGTGAAATAAGTCGTACGTACGTACTGTCATAGGTAGCCAAGGATATTTATCTAAAATAATTTCTGCCGTATCATAGCAAAAGCTTTGGAATTTGTTCACATTAATTTTTATTAAGATCTGAGATCAATACCAGTTATTACCGCGAATATCTCTGAAGCATTAAATGCTCTGCGGACAGTATTGCCGGCATTCGTGCTACCGAACCCCCCGACCTTAGACATTTTTATTTTCAATGAAAGTTTTTCAAAAAATAAATCTTGAAATCTTGTAACGATCGGAACTTAGTGGTAAAATAATATGAAAAAATTATATCTTTGGTGTTTTTTAACATATAACCTACTAAGCTTGGAAATAACATTTTTAATTAGATCTGAATTTCGAATTAAATTTTATCAAAATCGGACGACTATTTCATATAGGAAAATTTGTCGGAAAATATGAAAAAATTATATCTTATACCTTCTAAGCTTGGAAATATAATTTTCTAATAAGTTTTGAATTTCGAATTAAGTTTTATCAAAATCGGCCGATTATATCATATAGCTGCTATAGGAACGATCGGAAAATTGGTGGGAAAATAATTTACAACAAATTCTAGCTTTGGTGCTTTTTGACATAAAACCTTCCTAGCTTTGAAATAACATTTTTTAATTAGTTCTAAATTTCGAAATAAATTTTATCAAATTCAGACGATTTTATCAAATTCATAAGAACAATCGGGAAATTAGTGGAAAAATATTATGAAAAAATTATTTACTAAAGTTGATTATTTCTTATAACTGCAAGGGTATACAAACTTTGGCTTGCCGAAGTTAACTTCCTTTCTTGTTTAAATTGATTTTATAATTCCCCCTTATGATAAATTCTAAAAACCGAATTCCGCAATAATGTGGCAGAAAGCATTCAAACTTGAAGTTTTTGGTGTTAAAACAAATCCGAAGGAGTTGTCCCACAAACAGGACAAGATTGGCTTGATCTAGTGCCTATCAGTGTGTTTAAGACTTTTCCATCTATTACTGTCAAATGTTGACGGAACTTAACATATACAGTTTTCCCATTTTCTAAAACAAATTTGAAAGACTGCAAACTGTGAGGTGTCGTTTGACCCCTCACAAATAGCGCCCACAACATCGACAAACAGCGCCAACCACGTCGGCCGCCAGCGCCAACAACAACGCCAGTTAGTGCCAACAACATCGGCAGCCAGCAGCTACAACATCACCAGCCGCAACGCTCAAAGGCGTCACCAACATCGGCAGCCAGCAACCTCAGCAGCCAATGGCAATAGCAACAGCAGCTAACAACAAAACAAAACCCTCGCGCATAACTTTGTAAAAACAAAGAACAACGCGGCGCACCGGACCAGAAGTGCGAGCAGGTCACTTTTGAAAGGGCGGCGCACCGGATCAGAAGCGGGACTCTTGCGAACAACAGAATGTGGACAACAGAAGTCTTTGCCTTCAGAGTGCGAAAAGTGGTGCAGTCGAGTGACTAGTGCCAAGTGACCCTGCCTAGAAGACCTCGAGGAGAGTGTGCTGGCCCAGGACCAGCGGCGGAGCACCCGGATTCACGCGTGTGTGTGTGCGTGAGAGCGAGACGGGTGAGTGAGTGTAGTGAACCGCATTTTGGCCAGCGAGAGTCCCGTGCAATGAGAAATTTCTCAAAGGCCTCGATGCGGCTTCGCCCAGAGTAGGCTAGAATTTATAAACCATGACCTAACCTAACCCGTTAGCCTGCGAGCACTGTGAAAAACATGAACCAAGGAATAAAAATGCTCTAATAAATATAAATTATTCCTCGCCGGATTTTAATACAACTCGTAGGAAAAGAATACAATCAAGCTGGCCACGCATAAATAGAAATATTTCAAGACAAATGCCTAGACTTTAGGCCATAAATTCTGCCCTAGGGAAAAGTTGTCTCCATAATCGATTCCCTCTATCTCGGCCTTCTCGTAGCGAATGCTATTAACCAGACCCATCTACATCTCTCGCCAGCAAACCGATTTTCGTCTTAGACCTTTTTGTCCATATCTTTACAAATATTTTCGGTAAAGAGACCCTGGCGGGACAGAGTCAAAGGCCTTACTAAAATCTGTATATTTAACGTCAGTCTGCATTTGTTACAATAGATGAAAAAAAGGTTGGTGGTGGTCGATCTTCACTTAACAAAACCATGCTAGCACGATGATATAAGCGGGGAGCAAAAATAATGAATATGAGAAATAATAATACATTCAAATGCTTTGAATTGAATTTAGAAATACTTCTATAATTTTTGGCATCCGCCTTAGCACCCTTTTTATGAAGTGGAATAATAAAAAGTTATTCCAGATAGTAGGAAAAACTGATGATGAAATAGACAAATTAAAAAGTTTAAGAACCGGTTGACAAATGTGTTGACTCACAAAATTTAAGCACACATCCAGAAAGTCCATCAATATCGGGAGAATAAGTTGGCGTTATTGCTGCTAAATCTCTTAAGAAAGAGCTTTCGGTGAATACAGAGGAAAAAATGCAATTTGCCCCATTTAAGGAATACGGGAATTTACAATTTGACCTAGCTTGCGAACTATCAGTAGTTTGAGGAGACCAAAAAATATCAGGCAGACTAAAGTCACCCAAAGCAATCAAAAGGTCTCTATTAGAAAGAAGGGATAGAACACATTTTATTGTAGACAGATTGTGCTCATAAATTACTAGACTAGAGCCAGGTGGAATATAAGAACATGTAACAAAAACAGATAAAGATTGCAAGAAAACTTTCACACTTATACATTCAATTTCATTTGGGAAATGAATGAGAATTCTTTCGGATGTAAGGCTAGAAGTAACGGCGATCAGCTGGATGACTTTTTCTGGTCCAAATTAAGAACTTCTAAACGAAACAAAATATATGGGTTCTGTTTTTTGATTTGGGTTCTTAGTAAGCTAAGGAACATGTTTTGAGAAAATAGGCCTGGCACCGCCCCTCTGGGCGGAAATAAATTTTTTGTCTTCCAAACTTATATAAAAGTAGAAATAAAAAATATAACTTAAAAACAAACAATAATATTAAGGTCTGGTTTGTTTTTATGGTTTTTCATAAGCTTAGGTACTTAGTTTAGAAAAAAAGCGTGTCACCGACATTTTCTGGCAGGAACTATGAACATGTTTTCTTAATTACAGGCCGAAAAGGCCTTAAAGGTAAAGTAAAATTAAAACTGTACTGATAAAAATGTTTCACATGCGCACCTAATCAACATCTTCTTCGGTCTCAAGTTCCATATCACTGAACTCAAGTGGATCGTCTTCAATATTTTCAAAAGGATCATCAGCGCTCTTTACGGGACTGTCGAGCAATTCCAACAATTCTTTTGGAAGAAGCAATCTGTTTTGTAGCTTAAAACGGTAAGCTAGGTGACCGATGATATGATAGGGTCTGATCTATCCAATGATCTATGAAATACGTCCTTCAAACCTTATGAACCGTTGCTGTCATAGGTAGCCAAGGATATTTATCTAAAATAATTTCTGCCGTATCATAGCAAAAGCTTTGGAATTAGTTCACATTATTGGGCATTGGCACGTCAAACATATAGAATTATTCTTAAGATTTTTATTAATCTGAGATCAATACCAGTTATTACCGCGAATATCTCTGGAGCATTTAATGCTTTGCGGACAGTATTGCCGGTATTCGTGCTACCGAACCCCCCGACCTTAGACATTTTTATTCTCAATGAAAGTTTTTCAAAAAATAGATCTTGAATAATTTTTTATCCTTTCACCGATTATTTCCTTGGGTTCATCTTGTAACAATCAGAACTTAGTGGTAAAATAATATGAAAAAATGATAACTTTGGTGTTTTTTAACATATATTTGGTGCTTTTTGACACATAACCTTCTAAGCTTGGAAATAATAAATTTTGAATTAAATTTTATAAAAATCGGACTACTATATCATAAAGCTGTCATAGGAACGATCGGAAAATTGGTAGGAAAATAATATGAAACAAATTATAGCTTTAGGTCTTTTTGACATATTATCTAATTTTTATAATCTTAACTTTAAGAATTTCGAATTCAGTTTATTAAAAATCATTTGGGAAATGAATGAGAATTCATTCGGATGTAAGGCTAGAAGTAACGGCGATCAGCACACCGCACTATAGGCTGGATGACTTTTTCTGGTCCAAATTAAGAACTTCTCAACGAAACAAAATATTTAGGTTCTGTTTTTTGATTTGGGTTCTTAGTAAGCTAAGGAACATGTTTTGAGAAAATAGGCGTGGCACCGCCCCTCTGGGCGGAAATAAATTTTTTGTCTTCCAAACTTATATAAAAGTAGAAACAAAAAAAAATAACTTAAAAACAAACAATAATATTAAGGTCTGGTTTGTTTTTTTTGGTTTTTCATAAGCTTAGGTACTTAGTTTGGAAAAAAAGCGTGTCACCGACATTTTCTGGCAGGAACTATGAACATGTTTTCTTAATTACAGTTGCTACGCCCGAACCGAAAATGCCTTAAAGGTAAAGTATAATTAAAACTGTACTGATAAAAATGTTTCACATGCGCACCTAATCAACATCTTCTTCGGTCTCAAGTTCCATATCACTGAACTCAAGTGGATCGTCTTCAATATTTTCAAAAGGATCATCAGCGCTCTTTAAGAAGTAATCTGTTTTGTAGTTTGAAACGGTTTGTTAGGTAACAGATGATATGATGGGGTCTGATCTATCCAATGATCTGTGAAATAAGTCGTACGTACGTACTGTCATAGGTAGCCAAGGATATTTATCTAAAATAATTTCTGCCGTATCATAGCAAAAGCTTTGGAATTTGTTCACATTAATTTTTATTAAGATCTGAGATCAATACCAGTTATTACCGCGAATATCTCTGAAGCATTAAATGCTCTGCGGACAGTATTGCCGGCATTCGTGCTACCGAACCCCCCGACCTTAGACATTTTTATTTTCAATGAAAGTTTTTCAAAAAATAAATCTTGAAATCTTGTAACGATCGGAACTTAGTGGTAAAATAATATGAAAAAATTATATCTTTGGTGTTTTTTAACATATAACCTACTAAGCTTGGAAATAACATTTTTAATTAGATCTGAATTTCGAATTAAATTTTATCAAAATCGGACGACTATTTCATATAGGAAAATTTGTCGGAAAATATGAAAAAATTATATCTTATACCTTCTAAGCTTGGAAATATAATTTTCTAATAAGTTTTGAATTTCGAATTAAGTTTTATCAAAATCGGCCGATTATATCATATAGCTGCTATAGGAACGATCGGAAAATTGGTGGGAAAATAATTTACAACAAATTCTAGCTTTGGTGCTTTTTGACATAAAACCTTCCTAGCTTTGAAATAACATTTTTTAATTAGTTCTAAATTTCGAAATAAATTTTATCAAATTCAGACGATTTTATCAAATTCATAAGAACAATCGGGAAATTAGTGGAAAAATATTATGAAAAAATTATTTACTAAAGTTGATTATTTCTTATAACTGCAAGGGTATACAAACTTTGGCTTGCCGAAGTTAACTTCCTTTCTTGTTTAAATTGATTTTATAATTCCCCCTTATGATAAATTCTAAAAACCGAATTCCGCAATAATGTGGCAGAAACCATTCAAACTTGAAGTTTTTGGTGTTAAAACAAATCCGAAGGAGTTGTCCCACAAACAGGACAAGATTGGCTTGATCTAGTGCCTATCAGTGTGTTTAAGACTTTTCCATCTATTACTGTCAAATGTTGACGGAACTTAACATATACAGTTTTCCCATTTTCTAAAACAAATTTGAAAGACTGCAAACTGTGAGGTGTCGTTTGACCCCTCACAAATAGCGCCCACAGCATCGACAAACAGCGCCAACCACGTCGGCCGCCAGCGCCAACAACAACGCCAGTTAGTGCCAACAACATCGGCAGCCAGCAGCTACAACATCACCAGCCGCAACGCTCAAAGGCGTCACCAACATCGGCAGCCAGCAACCTCAGCAGCCAACGGCAATAGCAACAGCAGCTAACAACAAAACAAAACCCTCGCGCATAACTTTGTAAAAACAAAGAACAACGCGGCGCACCGGACCAGAAGTGCGAGCAGGTCACTTTTGAAAGGGCGGCGCACCGGATCAGAAGCGGGACTCTTGCGAACAACAGAATGTGGACAACAGAAGTCTTTGCCTTCAGAGTGCGAAAAGTGGTGCAGTCGAGTGACTAGTGCCAAGTGACCCTGCCTAGAAGACCTCGAGGAGAGTGTGCCGGCCCAGGACCAGCGGCGGAACACCCAGGTGAGCGAGACGAGTGAGTGAGTGGAGTGAACCGCATTTTGGCCAGCGAGAGTCCCGTGCAATGAGAAATTTCTCAAAGGCCTCGATGCGGCTTCGCCCAGAGTAGGCTAGAATTTATAATCCATGACCTAACCTAACCTGTTAGCCTGCGAGCGCTGAGAAAAACATGAACCAAGGAATAAAAATGCTCTAATAAATATAAAATATTCCTCGCCTGATTTTAATACAACTCGTAGGAAAAGAATACAATCAAGCTGGCCACGCATAAATATAGATATTCTAAGACAAATGCCTAGATTTTAGGCCATAAATTCTGCCCTAGGAAAAAGTTGTCCCCATAATCGATCCCTTCTCTCTCGGCCTTCTCGGAGCGAATGCTATGAGCCAGGCCCAAATGCGCATTACCGCTGACCCTTTTCACTCTGCTACAGACACCGAATAAACTATTTCTATCACTCCGTACCCCGGTGGCTAGCACTCTACATCTCACGCAAACCTATTTTCATCTTAGACCTTTTTGTTCCATATCTTTACAAATATTTTCGGTAAAGGGACCCTGGCGGGACGGAGTATATTCCAGCCTACGAGACTTCTTTACAAAACTCATAACTTGACTGATTGTGCTGTTAGATCAAGCATTCGCAAAGGTGTTACTGTTGTGGCGAATATACTTCCATCGACTCCACACATCTGTATATCTGAATATCGCTGTTTATAGCTGTTATCAAACCCATAACTTAAAAGAAGTTCGGCTAATAAAAAGTTCCTTCCTTGATCTGTCATAATCTTCAAAACAACTTCTTCATGTAAAGATAGAATCTGCCTAGCTGTGTGGTTAAGCAAACATAGCAAAGGCACCTCTGCTTTGATGTCGGACGGCAATCTTTCTTATTGTTTGCAACTTCGTAGTACGACGGAAACAATTGGTTTTTTGTTAGCTCCCTAATTGCGATATTTTGTTGCTTTGTTAAGTTTTGATCAAGAAGAAGGGCTAGTGCGTCGTTAACAGAAATCTTCTCCAAATTTGGGACAGGGTTACTTATTAATGTGCGCATGCTCTTGGATTTTTCAGGGCAGATAGCCAAAAGTTTTAGGTTATACGCAGTGTCTAATTTACCACCCTTACGCGCAGCCGCACTAGCTGAATGGATTAATAATTTAATACTTCCTGCCGTGGAGTATACCAAACATGACGCCTGTCTTTTTTGACCCCTTGCACTTGGCAATAAAAAAGGCAATGAGGGCCGGCCTATTGATCGGGGCTTAATTATGTCAATTTCAGTGTGCAATATAAGCCAATTGGATTATTTTGTTTTAAACTGCTTAAGATTTCTATTACAATATGTCCACTTGCGCGACAATCTATAACAAAACTTCTGGCTGGGTTTTTCTGAGCCAGCTAAAGAAACGTTGTATCTAGCCAATATTGCGGTCTCTTTCGCACAATTGGTCGCGCACTTTAATTTTACATTCATATGAACAAGAATTGAATTACCTACAACCCAGTATAAATATTAAGGTGAAACTAGGTGAAACCCTGTTATATTTCTAACTAAACATTAGTTTTTGTTATTGATTAATACACAAAAAAGCTCTGTTAAAAACATTTAATTACAGGGACAATCACAAGCAATCCAACATTTGACAATCGAAAACATATAGTACAAAGCACTCTCTTTCGATGCCATAACATAACGATAGCAAGCGCACGTGGTCACGACACTCGGAACAGCTGTTTTTAACAGCCGATAACATAACAAAGCGTGCCTCTGATAACGTTTATTTTAAGTAACATTTAAGTCTGATGTTATACTTATGTAATGACGTCATGAAATCTTAATTTTATGGACTTTTGAAAAATGGGTTTTTGGCCAAAAATGTGGTCATCCTGCCTATAGTGCACCGCCCCTTATACGTGAGTGGCGATCGACACAGTCCCTTTTGAATTCACGGTTTTCGAGGAGCAGTTTTCTTTTTTGCTGCCGTTTTCTTTGATGTTCAACTCAAGACTGGACGCGACAAGTCCTGGCCCGAGTGGTTGAAACTTCAACTGGCAGGATTTCGAAAGACCTGCGCACTCGCCCGTTCCAATTGGAACGACCACCCCCAAAGTTCAGGGGGTAGTTCGCCCCATGGAACCGGGACTTCGACTGGAAGTGCCAGCGGAAGCCAGAAAAAGAGGCAGGGCCCTGAGTAAGAGAACCATGATACACGTGCCCTTGTTATTGTTGACGTTTTACAAGTATTAAAGTTATTAGACAGAACTTCAGATTAGGATATCTATGGTTTCAGCTATTTTCCGTAAAAGATAGAATATCTTCAGTAAATGCAGAGGAGTCAGCATAAAGCTTGGGTAGCTTCATATTTCGTCCCATAACATTATGATACGCCAATAATAAACTTATTAGTTTTTTTTCAGTTATTTGTTCTCGGTTTATTGGGAACAAGTTCTTTAATTACTAAATCATCATTAAGCCAAAATTGTTCAACTGCAATATCTTCGGATGGGAATTTTTAACATATAAAATTCAAAACATCCTTAAATGTGGTAACTGGGATGAATCTAGAAACAAATAATTGCTTCCTTTGTATAACAACTGAAAGTTTCCTATGCCCCCCAGTAGCAGTATGAACCTCACTAGGCTGAGATCCAGGAACTGTGCCTACTATAGGTACGGTCGGCACCGATTTTTTTGACTTAGCCAGTACAAAAGATTCTATTGCAGAAACATGGACTTCACTCGAGCTAGCTGTATCCATAGGCACGGTTGGTTCACTTACCAAGTTCGGATTTGGGGGTATTCCATAATTGTATTAACGGCGGCTGAGCTAGATTTTCGCGTTTAGGTGACTCGGTTAATAATTTTTTATTATTAAACTGGGCCCAGACGGTATTGAACCCCTCATTGAGTTGTTAAAAAGCTCCTGAGATATTCTATAAGCTGTCTAGATTCTGATTCATAGAGCCGGTCATCTCAACTACCATTTCCTTGCAGGACCCACATGACCATTAAGATCTATGAAATCATTAACTCTTTCGGTAAATTCTGCACATTTGATGTTCGCCATCGAATCACAGAGCCAGCAAAAAATAAAGGGGTCTTTAGTCGAAGACCCAAGACTACAATTTTTCTTAGAACAGACAAGAGCCATTATAAGAAAAAAAAAGAGTTTATTTAAAAAATGCAATTACATAAAATATGAAAAATACCTCAACGTAAATTTTGGCACTGCGATTAACAAAGCTAAGATATTAAACAAATAAAATATAAATGTTACAATAACTATAAATAACACAATTGTTAGGCTAAGTTTTATAAGTAAATGAACACAAAACACTCGAACAAAATCACTGAAAAAAAAGAACAAAACTCAGAGCACAAAAGTAAACACTGCTGTTCAAAAGCGACGCTAAATCGATATGTGTATGTATAATTATAGTTCTTTTATATGAGCACTTAGCTCAACCTGTGCTGAATCGATGCTTTTTTGTCTGCTTATTTAAAAAATTGGGTTTTGTCCATACTTTACTTTAGAATAAAATCTATAAACATAGCTTTTGCTACTGGTTTTTTCTTCTTTTTTTTTAAAATTGGTAATGCAACAAGGTATTAAGTTAAATCGCGGATTAGGATTACTACATATTTATTTAAGTTGGCTGATATTTAGTAACCGGCTTCTTTTTTAAGAATTTGAGAGTTCCATTGGAGTCCATATCGCTTTAGTAAGCACATTGAATCTGTTACTCGCATGGTAACTACTTTTCGTCATTTATTTAGAGTTTTTCTTAGCAAATCCAGTTTTTCTTTTCTTTCACTGGTAGAATTTTATTATTCGTTTAAATATTGTTATAGTTATTCCTGAAACGGCATCTTCTATATGGTTGTTTTCTCCTTAGAATGTTCCACAGTAAAATTATATTCTTCTAAGTCTAATGTCATTCGTGTTAGTCTTGAGCTCGGGTTTGTCAATGAAAATAAGTACGTTAATGGCCTATAGTCTGTTTTGACTGTAAAATGTCTTCCAAAAATGTCGAAGAAGATTTATCGCCCAGTGGATAACTGCTAACTTTTATTCACTTGTATTTTTGTTTCCTTATACCTTTTGGTATTGTAATCTTGCGTAATAATGCGCTTTGACATTTATCTATTCATTCAATTAAATCTGAATTTTTTTTAAATAACCTTCTTATGTGACGTGACTAATCGGAGATATGTTGAATAAAACGTCTGTAGTAATTGCAAAATGACACGAATCTTCTAGCGCTTTCTGCGTCCGTTGGAACTGGATATTTTTCTATTACATGGTATGTCTTACTGTCTGGCAAAATACACTTGTGTCCAAGGAAGGTCACTTAGTTTCAGAAAAATGTGCACTTTTTTGTGTTCAGTTTAAGGTTGTGTTTCCTACATAAATTAGAAATGTTAATCATATGGTTTTCTGAGCAACCGACGGCAGTTAGGTCAGCCATATACTAAAATTCCCTGTTAATTTTGGAGTAATCAATTACAAAAAGCCATCGGTTAGTATCGCCATTTGGTAATTATTTTTTGGGACGTCAAATAATGAGCTGTTATATTCAGAAACTTAAGGTTTCATTATTTTCTCTTTAATTAAATTTTCTACTTGTTTTTCTATTTCTTCTTTTTGACCATGGGGATTTCAATAATTCATTATTTACCCTACAGTACCATTCAGCACTAAATGAGCACTACAAAGTTGTCATTACTGAGCGCTCCTTCAGTGCTCAATTTGTTTGAAAATGACTGCTTAAATTAACATAGGCATGTCCTAGGATTCAGCAATTCTCAAAAATGAGCATTAATTTGGTGCTTTTAAAGCAGACGAAAAAGCATCGATTCAGCACAGGTTGAGCTAAGTGCTCATATAAAAGAACTATAATTATACATATCGATTAAGCGTCGCTTTTGAACAGCTGTGTTTACTTTTGTGCTCTGCGTTTTGTTCTTTTTTTTCAGTGATTTTGTTCGAGTGTTTTGTGTTTATTTACTTACAAAACTTAGCCTAACAATTGTGTTATTTATAGTTATTGTAACATTTATATTTTATTTGTTTAATCTCTTAGCTTTGTTAGTCGCATTGCAAAAAATTTACGTTGAGGTATTTTTCATATTTTATGTAATTGCATTTTTTAAATAAACTCTTTTTTTTCTTATAACGCCTCTTGTCTGTTCTAAGAAAAATTGTATTCTTGGGTCTTCGACTAAAGACCCCTTTATTAAGATTTCATAGATCTTAATTCAGGTCTTATGCGCTCATGTGGGTCCTGCAAGGAAATGGTAGTTGAGATGAGCGGCTCTATGAATCAGACTCAATGAGGGGTTCAATACCGTCTGTGCCCAGCTTAAAAATAAAAAATTATTAACCGAGTCACCTAAATGCGAAAATCTAGCTTTGCCGCCGATGTTTTGGATTTTATACGTGAAAAACTCCCATCCGAAGATATTGCAGTTGATCAATTTCGATTTTCATACGCCCGTAGGATATCGTCCTTTAAAATATTTGCTCCGCCTGATGCTTTTAACGTTTTACTTTCTAAAAGCTTTTGGCTTAATGATAATATTGTAATTAAAGAATTTGTTCCCAATAAACCGAGAACAAATAACCGTCAAAAAACTAAAAAGTTTATTATTGGCGTATCAAAATGTTAGGGGACAAAATATGAAGCTACCCAAGCTTTATGCTGACTCCTCTGCATTTACTGAAGATATTTTAGCTTTTACGGAAACTTGGCTGAAACCATAGATATTCTAATCTGAAGTTCTGTCTAATAACTTTAATACTTATAGGACCGATCGCCACTCACGTATAGGGGGGCGGTGCACTATAGGCTGGATGACCATTTTTCTGGCCAAAAACCCATTTTTCGAAAGTCCTTAAAATTAAGATTTCATGACTTGCTCCTGAGATATTCAATAGGCTGTCTCGAGTCTTATTCATAAAGCCGGCCATCTCAACTACCATTTCCTTGCAGGACCTACATGACCGCATAAGACCTGAATTATTATCTTTCGGTAAATCCTGCACATTTGTCGTGCACCATCAAATCGCAGAGCCATTAGAAAATAAAGGGGTCTTTAGTCGAACACCCAAGAATACAATTTTTCTTAGAACAGACAAGAGCCGTTAAAGGAAAAATAAAAAGTTTATTTAACAAAATTAAATTAAATAAAATATGAAAAATACATCAACGTTAATTTGGCACTGCGATCAAGTTCAAAAAGCACAACACACACAAAAAAAAAAGAGCGCAAGATTGCGAAAATTAATCAAACGTAGGGAGCACGAGAGAAAAAATATTCTATTAATTGAGCGTGGCTTGTGCGACACTGACAACTTTAAGCACGAACAATTATAATACAAATAAAGCAAGAGAGAGAGAGAAATAGCACCGAAAGGTCTACCAGAAAATCAGCAGGTTCATAGAGAGTGTAAGTAACAATTATAAAATAAAGCGGGAGTGATTGAGAGGGAGTAAACGAGTTTTAGCTAGTCAATTCGATTTTTTTATGTGAAAGGTATTTGTTTCATAATTACCTATCGATTGACCCAAAAATGTGCCACTCCCACTTTAACGCCCACCAACCGACGTGGCCACAATTGTTATGCTAGACAATTTGCTAAGACATATTTGTGTCATCAATACCTATCGATTGATCTAAAAAAATGTTTGCCACGCCCACTTTAACGATCACGTAAATAGCCAGTAGGTGGCGCTTTACAATATTCCTTTGCTGCTTCTATATTCATTTTCATTTTGCTTCTTCAAGCTGAGTAATGGGCATCTGATTGTCGAGGATCTCGGCTATAGTGTTCATCCTTGTATTTCTACTAGTTTTTCTAATTCTTCTTTTTAACATTGGGGTCTTCTATAATTTTTTCTGTACTTCTTTATGTTCATCATCATTCAGTTTTATTTATTGTTTGTAAAAACTATTAGTTGATATCATTTCGGATTCTATTCCGAATATATCTGTTCAATTATATACCAATTCTTTAAGTATTTCTTTGAACAGAGGTCAAACATTTTTCTCAGTTCGTCTAAGGTTTTTTCTTGGTTTGCATTTGTATTATATTTATTTATGTCGTAACCATCCAATGGTTGTTGGTTTGCTATTAATATATACCTAGTTGCTAAATTTATAGCAGTTTTTCGGACGACTTCAGATTTTGCTGGTAGAATTGTCAAATTATTTTCGAGGTATGGTGCATTCGACTATTAATAGGATTAAAGAGTTTCAGTATGAGCCAAACATTTTTCCATCAAATGAAATATTACAATTTGATGCTTCTATATGAAAGTTATGCGATATAGCAAAGTTACTAGAAAAAGTTCTATTGATACTAATCATTTTGAAAAAGTTGTTCCTTCACCAACACTTGATATTTGAGTAATATTTTTATAGTCAACATTGGTTAATGAGTCTGAAGTTTCTTTCATTAAAGAGATGTTTGCAACTCTATCACCTAGTAATGTATATAATTTATTTGTTTTTTTTTTTAAGTGAAGGTTAAAGTTAAGGTTGATAGTGTGAGCTGTATTCTATACTGCATTTTGTATTTTAAGGGTCTTTATTGGTTTTACGCCGTTGTTTGTACCCGTAGACATTTTTATTGTTTTGTCTGTTTGTATTGGTATTGTTATTGTTGCTGTGGTTATTTGTGTTATTGCTATTATTGTTTTCACCAAGGCTGTTTTCATCTATAATTGCCACGACCTTACATAGAAGGTTATTGTTTTGTTATCGCTCCAGAAGAAGACTTCCGTGGTATTTCTGCAGCCTATGCAGCTGACTGACGTTCTGGTGTCTATCAAATCAGCTACCCTTCTACCCAACATGTTCACCTGAGCGTAGGGCCCTAAATCGCCAAGTTGCCTACTATGTCTGAGAAAAGCAGCTTGCAATCTTTCTTTCTTAAATTTTGGTAATCATCCATACCGGTCTTTGAGGGAGTTGTAATGATGCTCTCTAACTCTGTTTCGGTAAAAATGTCGGTAGTCAGTTTTGTTTTAAGGGTTGGTAAAGGAGACCATCTGTTTGAGTGTCGTTGTGATACACGCTGCTATGTTTTTTTACGGCCAGGCGTGTTTACACTGGTAGGCACTGCCTTTTCCTCCGGATCTTTGTCTGACTCTTCGCTCTACAGGTTCTACCATTAATCGTTCCGACGTGGGTTGCCACAGCCTTTCTGCGAGGGATGCTAATATCCTATAGAACTCAACGAACGTTTAGCTAGGGCGTTGCTTTCTCTGATCGGCTCGATCATCCTTAAATTGGTCCTTCACATAACTCATACTTGCGCCCTACAGAGACTCTTTTGAGAACAGCCAGTACCAATTGCTCGTAATTCAATAAAAACATATTAGCATTTTGAGACACAAGCTCAAGATTTCCCTCCAACCTTTTTCCTGTTATTTGTGTGTTATACAAAAATGTCACCGAAACATTTCGTTTGCTGCGCCATTGCAGTCGTTAAGGCTTCTGAAATAGCTACCCAAATAGTTTCGGGCGTTGTTAACTGAAGTCATTGTCTGTTTTGAGTCGTTGCCAATAGACATTGTGATGCAAACAGGACAGAAATTTGTTCTCCCCGCTTTCGCCAAAAAACAATTTCGGTGGAAGACCGCAACTGAATGTAGCAATTAAATTTTTGTTAGATGCTCTGTGGTGTGTCCTAGTGGCATTTCAAGACCTTTAATTGTGGCAATTGTACAATTTTTGGAAATAATTACCTAACAACTAAAAATAAATACTGTGAATATCCAAGCAAAAATAAATAAAAAAAAATACAAAATAAAACGATTTAGAAAAGCATTTAAAAATTTGTGGTGCCATGCAATCGTTCTCTGTTATATTTTGGAAAGGTTTCTTGTTTAAGCTAAGTCCTGTCGTTAATGGACTCTAAAACTAGTGACTCTAAAAGATTACTAATGAATGGAACTATGAGTGGAAGATGTCTTTACCAGAAGACAAATTATTAAAATAAAAAACAATAAAGAGTGTAAGAATTAAATATTTAATTTAAGAAAAATTTGTAATGTTTTTGGGTTTTTCATTTGAGTTGAAAAGGAAAGAAACTTTATTTGTTTTGAGCTGGTTATACTGGCAATGTGAGGAAAAAAATTGTGAAAAGTATACGCCCTAAGAGAGCACAAAATTGAAACGAGAATTTTTGTGTCTATGACTGAACATCTTTAAATTTTCTCTTGTTAATTGTAAAGACTTCAAATTTTTTTTAGCGAGATTTGCAATCTGTGTAAACTTCAGGAAGTTCGAAGTACGAGTATAGCTTTGACAGACCCAACGCCGTCATTGTCTGTAGGCATACTTTGAACCAAGTTATAAGAAAACACTGATCAACATGTTTGTATGTGTTGGTAAAACAATTGCTGTCACAGACCAGACGCCGTTATTAAATTCAACTGAAATCTGCGAAAAGAATGTAAAGCTTGTGAAGTACTGAATACAACCTGAACTACGTGCAGATCAAGTGTTAGTGCACCAAATTTACCTTTCTCAATCAAGACTCTGCAAGTCTGTTCGAAAATTGTCTCAAGAAGCGGAGAGCGTATTTTTAGTCACCAAAGACGGCTATGAAACGGGGCATAGCTAGCCGCCAGGGCAAACAAGACACCCCAACGTGTCGCTAAAAAGTCGTAATGCTCTAAATGAGACAATGCAATTAAAGAAGCAAAAATATGAGTTCCTTTGATAAGAAAGATTCTGTTGAATTTGATCAGTAAAATTTTGACGACACCTTACTCGAAAGTACACATCAAGATACATACAAAAAATTGTACATCAAGTTTTTAATGATATCGCACAACAGAAGAGCGACAGTTCTGAAATCGTGGCAATACTAGCAGCGCTCCCAACAGACATGAAAAGTTCGAAATTCACATTTAGGAATACAAAGTAAGCAACGTGAAATTAAACCTCTAGCTGATCGACAATTGAGACAGTTTAAATGAGTACGCGTTACGCAATACGATGAGAGTAAACACAAAATGGGTAAATAATAATTTATACTCAAAAATTTTTTTTTTTTAATAGGTATTGCAACAAGGTATTAAGTTAAATCGCGGATTAGGATTACTGCATATTCATTTAAGTTGGCTATATCAGTAATCGGCTTCTTTTTTAAGAATTTCAGAGTTCCATTGGAGTCCATATAAGCATAGTGAATCTGTTATTCGCAAGGTAACTACTTTTCGTCATTTATTTAGAGCTAAGTCAATTTTTTATCAGTTAATTTATAGTTAAGTCTTTATCAGCGTCCAACCAAAACGGGCCCTGATATAACCCAATCCTATTAGAAGAACTTCCAACAAAACTTCCAACCTATTTACACATGTATTGGCTAAAAAGTGCAGGGATTAATTTGTTTATCTATCTCCAAATTTTCTTCTTGGTTTAGTTCTACTGCAAGAATAGTTGCTGGATTTCCAGCAGTGGTGGAAACTTCAGAAAGACAATTACTTCCACGCAACTCGAAGCCAGTATTAAACGCGAATACACACTCAGTATCAGATGGCATTTTGTGCAAAAGGGAACATAATTTAAACTTCTTTTTTGGACCGTACTTTAGAATAAAATCTTTAAACATAGCTTTTGCTACTGGTTTTTTCTTTTTTTTTTAATTGGTATTGCAACAAGGTATTAAGTTAAATCGCGGATTAGGATTACTGCATATTCATTTAAGTTGACTGACATTTAGTAACCGGCTTCTTTTTAAGACTCCATTGGAGTCCATGTCGCTTTAGTAAGCATAGTAAATCTGTTATTCGCAAGGTAACTACTTTTGGTCATTTATTTACAGTTTTTCATAGCAAATCTAGTTTTTCTTTTTTTCGCTGGTAGAATTTTATTATTCGTTTAAATATTGTTATAGTTATTCCTGAAACGGCGTCTTCTGTATGGTTGTTTTATCCTTAGAATGTTCCACAGTAAAATTATATTCTTCTAAGTCTAATGCCATTCGTGTTAGTCTTGAGCTCGGGTTTGTCATTGAAAATAAGTACGTTAATGGCCTATAGTCTGTTTTTACTGTAAAATGTCTTCCAAAAATGTCGAAGAAGATTTATCGCCCAGTGGATAACTGTTAACTCTCGTTCACTTGTATTTTTGTTTCCTTTTTCCTTTTGTTATTGTAATCTTGCGTAAGAATACGCTTTGACATTTATCTATTCATTTAATTAAATCTGACATTTTTTTTAAATAACCTTCTTATGTGTCGTGACTAATCGGAGATATGTTGAATAAAACGTCTGTAGTAATTGCAAAATGACACGTATCTTCTAGCGCTATCTGCGTCCGTTGGAACTGAGTATTTTTCTATTACATGGTATGTCTTACTGTCTGGCAAAATACACTTTTGTTCAAGGAAGATCACTTAGTTTCAGAAAAATGTGCACTTTTTTGGGTTCAGTTTAAGGTTGTGTTTGTTTCCTACATAAATTAGAAATGTTAATCATATGTTTTTCTGAGCAACCGACGGCAGTTAGGTCAGCCATATACTAAAATTCCCTGTTAATTTTGGAGTAATCAATTACAAAACGCCATCGGTTAGTATCGCCATTAGGTAATTATTTTTTGGAACGTCTAATAATGAGCTGTTATATTCAGAAACTTAAGGTTCTATTATTTTGCCTTTAATTAATTTTTCTACTTGTTTTTCTATTTCTTCTTTTTGACCCTGGGGACTTCTTCTTTAATTCATTATTTACCCTACAGTACCATTCAGCACCAAATGAGCACTACAAAGTTGTCATTACTGAGCGCTCCTTCAGTGCTCAATTTGTTTGAAAATGACTGCTTAAATTAACATAGGCATGTCCTAGGATTCAGCAATGCTCAAAAATGAGCATAGATTTGGTGCTTTTTAAAGCACCCTTTTAAATAAGCAGACAAAAAAGCATCGATTCAGCACAGGTTGAGCTAAGTGCTCATATAAAAGAACTATAATTATACATACACATATCGATTTAGCGTCGCTTTTGAACAGCAGTGTTTACTTTTGTGCTCTGAGTTTTGTTCTTTTTTTTCAGTGATTTTGTTCGAGTGTTTTGTGTTCATTTACTTATAAAACTTAGCCTAACAATTGTGTTATTTATAGTTATTGTAACATTTATATTTTATTTGTTTAATATCTTAGCTTTGTTAATCGCAGTGCCAAAATTTACGTTGAGGTATTTTTCATATTTTATGTAATTGCATTTTTTAAATAAACTCTTTTTTTTTCTTATAATGGCTCTTGTCTGTTCTAAGAAAAATTGTAGTCTTGGGTCTTCGACTAAAGACCCCTTTATTTTTTGCTGGCTCTGTGATTCGATGGCGAACATCAAATGTGCAGAATTTACCGAAAGAGTTAATGATTTCATAGATCTTAATGGTCATGTGGGTCCTGCAAGGAAATGGTAGTTGAGATGACCGGCTCTATGAATCAGAATCTAGACAGCTTATAGAATATCTCAGGAGCTTTTTAACAACTCAATGAGGGGTTCAATACCGTCTGGGCCCAGTTTAATAATAAAAAATTATTAACCGAGTCACCTAAACGCGAAAATCTAGCTCAGCCGCCGTTAATACAATTATGG
Organism: Drosophila biarmipes; assembly: GCF_025231255.1. Taxonomy (NCBI): domain Eukaryota; kingdom Metazoa; phylum Arthropoda; class Insecta; order Diptera; family Drosophilidae; genus Drosophila; species Drosophila biarmipes. Next base: position 1,271,673 of record NW_026114537.1, read on the forward strand.
AATACCCCCAAATCCGAACTTGGTAAGTGAACCAACCGTGCCTATGGATACAGCTAGCTCGAGTGAAGTCCATGTTTCTGCAATAGAATCTTTTGTACTGGCTAAGTCAAAAAAATCGGTGCCGACCGTACCTATAGTAGGCACAGTTCCTGGATCTCAGCCTAGTGAGGTTCATACTGCTACTGGGGGGCATAGGAAACTTTCAGTTGTTATACAAAGGAAGCAATTATTTGTTTCTAGATTCATCCCAGTTACCACATTTAAGGATGTTTTGAATTTTATATGTTAAAAATTCCCATCCGAAGATATTGCAGTTGAACAATTTTGGCTTAATGATGATTTAGTAATTAAAGAACTTGTTCCCAATAAACCGAGAACAAATAACTGAAAAAAAACTAATAAGTTTATTATTGGCGTATCATAATGTTATGGGACGAAATATGAAGCTACCCAAGCTTTATGCTGACTCCTCTGCATTTACTGAAGATATTCTATCTTTTACGGAAAATAGCTGAAACCATAGATATCCTAATCTGAAGTTCTGTCTAATAACTTTAATACTTGTAAAACGTCAACAATAACAAGGGCACGTGTATCATGGTTCTCTTACTCAGGGCCCTGCCTCTTTTTCTGGCTTCCGCTGGCACTTCCAGTCGAAGTCCCGGTTCCATGGGGCGAACTACCCCCTGAACTTTGGGGGTGGTCGTTCCAATTGGAACGGGCGAGTGCGCAGGTCTTTCGAAATCCTGCCAGTTGAAGTTTCAACCACTCGGGCCAGGACTTGTCGCGTCCAGTCTTGAGTTGAACATCAAAGAAAACGGCAGCAAAAAAGAAAACTGCTCCTCGAAAACCGTGAATTCAAAAGGGACTGTGTCGATCGCCACTCACGTATAAGGGGCGGTGCACTATAGGCAGGATGACCACATTTTTGGCCAAAAACCCATTTTTCAAAAGTCCATAAAATTAAGATTTAATGACGTCATTACGTTAGTATAACATCAGACTTAAATGTTACTTAAAATAAATGTTATCAGAGGCACGCTTTGTTATGTTATCGGCTGTTAAAAACAGCTGTTCCGAGTGTCGTGACCACGTGCGCTTGCTATCGTTATGTTATGGCATCGAAAGAGAGTGCTTTGTACTATATGTTTTCGATTGTCAAATGTTGGATTGCTTGTGATTGTTCCTGTACTTAAATGTTTTTAACAGAGCTTTTTTTGTATTAATCAATAACAAAAACTAATAATAATATAATAAATAAACTAATAACTAATATAACAAGGTTTCACCTAGTTTCACCTTAATATTTATACTGGGTTGTAGGTAATTCAATTCTTGTTCATATGAATGTAAAATTAAAGTGCGCTTTTGCGCACTTTCTGCGTAGTTCACTTTTTTGTTCACAACCTCAGGCTCGCCAATATGGAGTTGTTCGATGTTCGGAGATCTGCTGCGACCAAATGTGCGAAAGAGACCGCAATATTGGCTAGATACAACGTTTCTTTAGCTGGCTCAGAAAAACCCAGCCAGAAGTTTTGTCGCGCAAGTGGACATATTGTAATAGAAATCTTAAGCAATTTAAAACAAAATACTCCAATTGGCTTAAATTGCACACTGAAATTGACATAATTAAGCCCCGATCAATAGGCCGGCCCTCATTGCCTTTTTTATTGCCGAGTGCAAGGGGTCAAAGAAGACAGGCGTCACGTTTGGTATACTCCACGGCAGGAAGTATTAAATTATTAATCCATTCAGCTAGTGCGGCTGCGCGTAAGGGTGGTAAATTAGACACTGCGTATAACCTAAAACTTTTGGCTATCTGCCCTGAAAAATCCAAGAGCATGCGCACATTAATAAGTAACCCTGTCCCAAATTTGGAGAAGATTTCTGTTAACGACGCACTAGCCCTTCTTCTTGATCAAAACTTAACAAAGCAACAAAATATCGCAATTAGGGAGCTAACAAAAAACCAATTGTTTCCGTCGTACTACGAAGTTGCAAACAATAAGAAAGATTGCCGTCCGACATCAAAGCAGAGGTGCCTTTGCTATGTTTGCTTAACCACACAGCTAGGCAGATTCTATCTTTACATGAAGAAGTTGTTTTGAAGAAGGAAGGAACTTTTTATTAGCCGAACTTCTTTTAAGTTATGGGTTTGATAACAGCTATAAACAGGGATATTCAGATATACAGATGTGTGGTGTCGATGGAAGTATATTCGCCACAACAGTAACACCTTTGCGAATGCTTGATCTAACAGCACAATCAGTCAAGTTATGAGTTTTGTAAAGAAGTCTCGTAGGCAGGAATATACTCCGTCCCGCCAGGGTCCCTTTACCGAAAATATTTGTAAAGATATGGGACAAAAAGGTCTAAGATGAAAATAGGTTTGCGTGAGATGTAGAGTGCTAGCCACCGGGGTACGGAGTGATAGAAATAGTTTATTCGGTGTCTGTAGCAGAGTGAAAAGGGTCAGCGGTAATGCGCATTTGGGCCTGGCTCATAGCATTCGCTCCGAGAAGGCCGAGAGAGAAGGGATCGATTATGGGGACAACTTTTTCCTAGGGCAGAATTTATGGCCTAAAATCTAGGCATTTGTCTTAGAATATCTATATTTATGCGTGGCCAGCTTGATTGTATTCTTTTCCTACGAGTTGTATTAAAATCAGGCGAGGAATATTTTATATTTATTAGAGCATTTTTATTCCTTGGTTCATGTTTTTCTCAGCGCTCGCAGGCTAACAGGTTAGGTTAGGTCATGGATTATAAATTCTAGCCTACTCTGGGCGAAGCCGCATCGAGGCCTTTGAGAAATTTCTCAGTGCACGGGACTCTCGCTGGCCAAAATGCGGTTCACTCCACTCACTCACCCGTCTAGCTCTCACGCACACATACACGCGTGAATCTGGGTGCTCCGCCGCTGGTCCTGGGCCAGCACACTCTCCTCGAGGTCTTCTAGGTAGGGTCACTTGGCACTAGTCACTCGACTGCACCACTTTTCGCACTCCGAAGGCAAAAGACTTCTGTTGTCCACATGAATTTGCTCTGCTCGCACTTCTGATCCCGTGCGCCGCCTTCGCAAGAGTCCCGCTTCTGATTCGGTGCGCCGCATTTTCAAAAGTGACCCCGCTCGCACTTCTGGTCTGGTGCGCCGCGTTTTCCAAAATAGACCTAGTCAAGCTTTTCCGCCGCGTTTTGTTAAAGTTTTCGTCTGCTCTGGCCTTTTTCCACTTGTCGAAGTGTCGGAACTCCTTTTTTCTCGCTCTTCCCTTGGCGCGTGCCAATTTTCGGGGGTTGTTTTCCTCCTCGATCGCATGTCCTCTCTCGCTTGCTCCTGTGCGGCGCTGCACTTATCGTGGTGAATATTTCGTTGCTCTCCTAGTGTGTATGTGTGTGTTGCTAATTCTTGTGTACTAATATAACTACAAATCTTACAATTATTGGTTAAGCTTACATATTAAGTGAACTGTGAAAAGTTTTTACAAAGTTATGGTTTTGTTGTTAGCTGCTGCTGCTATTGTCGCTGCCTGCTGAAGTTGCTGGCTGCCGATGTTGTTGGCGCTGGCTGCCGATGTTGTTGTTGGCGCTGGCGTTGATGTTAGCGGCGCCTTTGGGCGTTTCAGCTGGCGATGTTGTAGCTGCTGGCTGCCGATGTTGGTGGCGCTAGCTGGCGTTGTTGTTGGCGCTGGCGGCCGATGTTGTTGGCGCTGTTTGTCGATGTTGTGCGCGCTATTTGTGAGGGGTCAAACGACTCCTCACATCCCCCTCCTACTTCGGGGGGCGTTTAAAAAAAATGGTTATCCGGTCGGTTTTTTGTGATGTGTACCCGGAATTCCTCTGCCGGATAGTCAATGACGACTCCGTTCGGGCCCGCGTCTTCTAAGGTGGCCGTGCCTTGCGTGTTGTTATGCGCCACAGGTGGGACGGGTTGTCCGACGCCATGTCTGTAGGGAAGAACAAAATGGTATTAGTACTTTGTTTTAACGATTACTTACTGGTTTTTAATTGTTTAGTTAGTAATCCTGGGGAAAACAAAAGGTTCGCTGCAGTGGCACTGGGAGCGTTGAGTTCCCACTAGGGAAGTGGAACGTTGGGAAGGCGCACCCTCCAGCAAGTGGCCCCACTGACTCAAACATTGGCTCCTGTCGCAGTGTTTCTGGTTGGCTCTCGCCTCGGCCAGATCGAGCGTCACTCGCCGGCTTGTTTGTGGCAAGTTCGTTGCTATTGTGCCTTCTTCGTACGGGCTTCTGGCCCTGCTGCTGCGCTACCATCTTCGTGTATGCTTCCGTCGTCTGCGGGTATCCTTGGATGCTTCTCTGCTGCTTCCGCCTTGATGCGTGTATCCTTAGTTTCTCTGCTGCTCTGCTGTTGCTGTTGCTCTGCTACGGGTTTTTAGCGTCAATCGATTGCTAAACCTGCTCCGCCATCTGAATGGCTCTCTGCCTTGGACGATGAACGCTGGACTGAATCCGGTTGAGTCTGAGATGCTGCTATTAATTGCCAGATTCAGTTCGAGCAGAAGTTCGTCCCACGTCGTCTGCTTGACCTCGATATACTGGGCGACCATCGTTTTAATGGTGCGATTGGCCCTTTTTGTCGGGTTCTGCTGCGGAGTATAAGGTGCTGTATGTTCCCGCCTGCTTGCAGAAAGCTTTGAGTGAACGACTCGTAAACTGTGTCCCATTATCGCAGACAAGGTGGTCCGTTATCACCTCAAATCGATAACCTTCCAAGTAGCATCTGAGTTTCCTGATGGCTAATATGATAGCCAGACACTCCTTTTCTGTGGCGGAGTAGTTCTCCTCGGCGGCGATGAGGCGTCTGCTGGCGAATGCGATGACTCGTTCTTCTCCCTGGATTTTCTACGTTAAAACTGCTCCTTGGCCGATGTCGCTGGCGTCTGTTTGCAACACGAACTTCTCGTTGAAGTCGGAGCAGGCGAGAACCGGCGTCTCCATGAGTTTTCTTTTGAGTTCCTCGAACGCATCTTGCTGATCCTGCTCCCATTGCCATTTCTTTCTTTTCTTGAGTAGCAAAGACATGGGCTGCACTACGCTGGCAAAGTTGGGTAAAAATCTCCTGTACCATGACGCGATCCCAAGACATCTCCTCAACTCCTTGCATGGTGGGCAGTTGCCGTACTGCCGAAATCTTGTCGGGATCCGTGTGAATTTCCTCCTCGCTGATAACGTGTCCCAAGTACACCAGGCTGCGCTTAAAGAAACTGCATTTCTTTGCGTTGAGGCGACGGTTCGCCTTTCGTAGCCGTCGGAATACTTCTTGTAGATGCTGCACATGCTCCTCCAGAGTGCCGCCGATGATGATGATGTCATATAAATACGCAAACGCGTTGGGCTCCATGTCCAGTCCTATGACGCTGTCGAGCGCCCGCTGGAATGCGGCTGGTGCTGAGTGGAGGCCAAACGGCATCACTTTCCAGTGGTACAAGCCCCTCCCGGGGACTGTAAATGCTGTGCACTCGCGGCTGGACTCGGCTACAGGGATTTGCCAATATCCGCTTTTCAAATCGAGCGTCGATATGTACTTGGCATGGCGCAGACGCTCCAAGATGTGCGCTATCCTTGGCAGCGGGTATGCATCTGGAAGAGAATGGGCATTTAGTTGTCGAAAATCTACACATAGTCGCATTTCTCCAGATTTCTTACCCACGAGTACAGTAGGGGCGCTATGGGAGCTCCGTGAAGGCTCTATACAGTCGTTGCGTAGCAGTTCGTCGATCTGCTCATCAATAATCCTCTGCATCGCGGGATTCTTAGGAAAATACCTCTGTTTGATGCGCTTATCATCCCGCATCGTGATCGTATGCTCATCGATATTTGACACTCCCGACAATCCTTTGAATTTGGCCAATTCCTCCTGTAGGAATTTGTTTACCCAGGGCTCCAATTCTTCTTGCTCGGTGTTTGCTGTGATTACGGCTAGTGCTCCTCCAGTGTCAAGCGTGTATCCTGGTCTGGCTGGGGAAGGCCCTTGCCCTTCTTCTACTGGTTCCGCTGCAACAGTAGCTTGATTCCGTCGAAATGGATTATTTCGCACGGCGTTGTCGTCTCGAGGCCCTAAAATACTGCTGGTCGGGGTAGCTTGGACCTCGTTATCTGGATCGTTTTTTGCTGGAGTGAACGCGTTGGTCAAGAGAGAAGGCATAGCTATGTCGTTAGTGGGGCTGCTTATTGGGAAAGGGTTCAGCTGCAGCGAAGCGCGGCCGCATTGGAGAGTGGCAGACACGCCACTGAGGAAGTCCATGGCCAACAGCACGTCTTCCATGATCGAGGGGAAAACTAGCAGTGGAAAGGTGACCCAACGTTGGCCCAACCGGACTTTGGCTACCAGAGACTTGGTTATCTCCTTGGGTGAGCCTTCCGCCAGGCTGACATGAGTGTGTACCGACCGTACGTTGTTTGGTGTCCCTACACGTTGAACAACTCGTTCGCTCACGAAGCTTCTGCTAGCTGCGGTATCTATACTGCGTTAAACTCCTGACCCTCGATTTGCACCTGTGCGGTAATTCTGCTCGACTGAACCTGTAAGATTTCTCCTAACTCCGGGGATTCCTGTAGGCAGTCTAGGTCCGCTCCCCGAGGGGGCAAAGACTCCTCTCGTTTCCCGGCTGGGTACGACGCCAACACTCGAGAGTGCGTACTCCTCTGCGACCACAATCCCAACAAAAGAGGACTCTGGGATTGCGACATGTAGCTGCCCGGTGACCCTCATAGGCACAATTCCTGCAAGCAAGACTGAAATTCGGCACCATTGACATGTTCCCCCCTCGAGGAACTGATTGTGAAACTGTGGCTGGGGTGGTTGTCTGGCTGGTCGTGTGAAATTTTGTTGACCTGTTGGTGATGATCCTGCATACGTTCGTACTCGTTCCTTCTCGGCGTTGGCTGTGGTTCGGCCAACATTCTGGCATGGCTTCCTGTGCTCCGATCGCGGGTGACCTCGTAGTTTACCGGTAAAGAGGTAAGTTGCTCCAAAGTGGTGAAGTCGTGCCTCCTTGCGTACATCTGATACTCCGGTTGGAGATTTTCATAGATCCGGTCCAACTCCTGCTCCGCATTATACCTCGCTCTGTGCATCATGAGTCTGATGTATTGTTTGAAAGTCTCTCCCCGTCGCTGATCTCTGGTGCGGATCTCATCCTCGAGTCGCTGAAAGTACCTGGGTGGCAGAAAGAAGTCAAGAAACGCCTTCTTGAAGTTCGTCCAAGATTTTCCTAGCAGCTGGCTTGTCCGAAACCAGTGCTCAGCTGTATCCATCAAAAGACCAGGGATGGCCTGCGGCATCTTCTCCACGTCAACTTCGTATGCGGTGGCTCGTTCCTCGAGGTGTTGGATGAAGGTTATGGGGTCCGTGGTCCCGTCACCGGAAGCTGCGTTGGACCCGGTGGGTGTGGGTTCGGAGTCGGTGAACGCTGCTTCCTATCCGTTATGGCGGCTGTAATCCAGCACGTGGTCGTCCCGATTATTAAAAGCGGCCAGACGGCTCCTCATTTCCTCAACTATTCCGGTTGCTTCCAAGGAAAACTCCTTCAAAATCACCTCCAATTCCCGCTTCCGGAGGTACGAAATCCAACGCGCGCTCAAAGTGCTGTGAAATAATAGTTAACTGGCAAACGACAGGAAAAGTTTCGATAGGACGAGAGAAATTCTTGGACGAGGGTCAACCGATGCTCGACTTATTTTTTTTTTTATTTTATTTGTCACCAAGAATTTACTGAATTCCCACGTGCAACGACGGTGACCACAATGCGATGTCCAACGACGATTTAATTCCTACATTTTCTCGACGGTGATTGAATGTTGTCCGACGACGTTGTAGTTTTACATTTTTCCATGACGATGTTGCCGTTCCCTGTACTTGCTCGACTCCCGCTTGTGTGATAGAGACGACGATGAGAGTGAAAACGATGATGGCTGCGCTGTGGGGAGTATATGTTAGCTTTTCCCTACCTCGTGCTTTCGAAACTCTCGTGACCTGAGTTGGCTAGTCTAGAGAGCTCTCGCTCTCTCTCTCTCTTTCCGATTATTTGCCTGTATGTGTTTCGTCCTCACGTGATTTGCTGGCCACGTGATATTGGAACAACGAATCTCTGACTTTAGGTTATGTACTTTGCTCTGCTTAGAAATAAATGTATGTGTGTCTGCGTGCGTTAGAAATTTCTCGCTGTGTGTGGGTAACCTTTTGTATAAGTTCTCCCGAATGTACCATGTGCTCTGCTTAAATTCTAAGCTTTTTTTCCTGAGGGTATTGGTATATTTTTAATTATATATATATTTCCCTGTTTTCTGCCCTAGAATTTTTTTTGTGTTCCTTGATATATGACTCTCCTTATGTTTTGACTTAAAAATTTCGACACTCAGTGACTAAACCAAAAATTTTCAAGCTACATGTACCCAGATCGGTCTTTAGGCCACATTTAGGTCGTCTAAAATTTCGTAAACCCCATGTCCCTGTTCGTGCGCCATTCTGTAAAGAGGTCTAGTAGGCTGCGATATACTCAGTCCCGCCAGGGTCTCTTTACCGAAAATATTTGTAAAGATATGGACAAAAAGGTCAAAGACGAAAATCGGTTTGCTGGCGAGAGATGTAGATGGGTCTGGTTAATAGCATTCGCTACGAGAAGGCCGAGATAGAGGGAATCGATTATGGAGACAACTTTTCCCTAGGGCAGAATTTATGGCCTAAAATCTAGGCATTTGTCTTGAAATATTTCTATTTATGCGTGGCCAGCTTGATTGTATTCTTTTCCTACGAGTTGTATTAAAATCCGGCGAGGAATATTTTATATTTATTAGAGCATTTTTATTCCTTGGTTCATGTTTTTCACAGTGCTCGCAGGCTAACGGGTTAGGTTAGGTCATGGATTATAAATTCTAGCCTACTCTGGGCGAAGCCGCATCGAGGCCTTTGAGAAATTTCTCATTGCACGGGACTCTCGCTGGCCAAAATGCGGTTCACTACACTCACTCACCCGTCTCGCTCTCACGCACACACACACGCGTGAATCCGGGTGCTCCGCCGCTGGTCCTGGGCCAGCACACTCTCCTCGAGGTCTTCTAGGCAGGGTCACTTGGCACTAGTCACTCGACTGCACCACTTTTCGCACTCTGAAGGCAAAGACTTCTGTTGTCCACATTCTGTTGTTCGCAAGAGTCCCGCTTCTGATCCGGTGCGCCGCCCTTTCAAAAGTGACCTGCTCGCACTTCTGGTCTGGTGCGCCGCGTTGTTCTTTGTTTTTACAAAGTTATGCGCGAGGGTTTTGTTTTGTTGTTAGCTGCTGTTGCTATTGCCGTTGGCTGCTGAGGTTGCTGGCTGCCGATGTTGGTGACGCCTTTGAGCGTTGCGGCTGGTGATGTTGTAGCTGCTGGCTGCCGATGTTGTTGGCACTAACTGGCGTTGTTGTTGGCGCTGGCGGCCGACGTGGTTGGCGCTGTTTGTCGATGCTGTGGGCGCTATTTGTGAGGGGTCAAACGACACCTCACAGTTTGCAGTCTTTCAAATTTGTTTTAGAAAATGGGAAAACTGTATATGTTAAGTTCCGTCAACATTTGACAGTAATAGATGGAAAAGTCTTAAACACACTGATAGGCACTAGATCAAGCCAATCTTGTCCTGTTTGTGGGACAACTCCTTCGGATTTGTTTTAACACCAAAAACTTCAAGTTTGAATGCTTTCTGCCACATTATTGCGGAATTCGGTTTTTAGAATTTATCATAAGGGGGAATTATAAAATCAATTTAAACAAGAAAGGAAATTAACTTCGGCAAGCCAAAGTTTGTATACCCTTGCAGTTATAAGAAATAATCAACTTTAGTAAATAATTTTTTCATAATATTTTTCCACTAATTTCCCGATTGTTCTTATGAATTTGATAAAATCGTCTGAATTTGATAAAATTTATTTCGAAATTTAGAACTAATTAAAAAATGTTATTTCAAAGCTAGGAAGGTTTTATGTCAAAAAGCACCAAAGCTAGAATTTGTTGTAAATTATTTTTCCACCAATTTTCCGATCGTTCCTATAGCAGCTATATGATATAATCGGCCGATTTTGATAAAACTTAATTCGAAATTCAAAACTTATTAGAAAATTATATTTCCAAGCTTAGAAGGTATAAGATATAATTTTTTCATATTTTCCGACAAATTTTCCTATATGAAATAGTCGTCCGATTTTGATAAAATTTAATTCGAAATTCAGATCTAATTAAAAATGTTATTTCCAAGCTTAGTAGGTTATATGTTAAAAAACACCAAAGATATAATTTTTTCATATTATTTTACCACTAAGTTCCGATCGTTACAAGATTTCAAGATTTATTTTTTGAAAAACTTTCATTGAAAATAAAAATGTCTAAGGTCGGGGGGTTCGGTAGCACGAATGCCGGCAATACTGTCCGCAGAGCATTTAATGCTTCAGAGATATTCGCGGTAATAACTGGTATTGATCTCAGATCTTAATAAAAATTAATGTGAACAAATTCCAAAGCTTTTGCTATGATACGGCAGAAATTATTTTAGATAAATATCCTTGGCTACCTATGACAGTACGTACGTACGACTTATTTCACAGATCATTGGATAGATCAGACCCCATCATATCATCTGTTACCTAACAAACCGTTTCAAACTACAAAACAGATTACTTCTTAAAGAGCGCTGATGATCCTTTTGAAAATATTGAAGACGATCCACTTGAGTTCAGTGATATGGAACTTGAGACCGAAGAAGATGTTGATTAGGTGCGCATGTGAAACATTTTTATCAGTACAGTTTTAATTATACTTTACCTTTAAGGCCTTTTCAGCCTGTAATTAAGAAAACATGTTCATAGTTCCTGCCAGAAAATGTCGGTGACACGCTTTTTTTCTAAACTAAGTACCTAAGCTTATGAAAAACCATAAAAACAAACCAGACCTTAATATTATTGTTTGTTTTTAAGTTATATTTTTTATTTCTACTTTTATATAAGTTTGGAAGACAAAAAATTTATTTCCGCCCAGAGGGCCGGTGCCACGCCTATTTTCTCAAAACATGTTCCTTAGCTTACTAAGAACCCAAATCAAAAAACAGAACCCATATATTTTGTTTCGTTTAGAAGTTCTTAATTTGGACCAGAAAAAGTCATCCAGCCTATAGTGCGGTGTGCTGATCGCCGTTACTTCTAGCCTTACATCCGAAAGAATTCTCATTCATTTCCCAAATGAAATTGAATGTATAAGTGTGAAAGTTTTCTTGCAATCTTTATCTGTTTTTGTTACATGTTCTTATATTCCACCTGGCTCTAGTCTAGTAATTTATGAGCACAATCTGCCTACAATAAAATGTGTTCTATCCCTTCTTTCTAATAGAGACCTTTTGATTGCTTTGGGTGACTTTAGTCTGCCTGATATTTTTTGGTCTCCTCAAACTACTGATAGTTCGCAAGCTAGGTCAAATTGTAAATTCCCGTATTCCTTAAATGGGGCAAATTGCATTTTTTCCTCTGTATTCACCGAAAGCTCTTTCTTAAGAGATTTAGCAGCAATAACGCCAACTTATTCTCCCGATATTGATGGACTTTCTGGATGTGTGCTTAAATTTTGTGAGTCAACACATTTGTCAACCGGTTCTTAAACTTTTTAATTTGTCTATTTCATCATCAGTTTTTCCTACTATCTGGAATAACTTTTTATTATTCCACTTCATAAAAAGGGTGCTAACGCGGATGCCAAAAATTATAGAAGTATTTCTAAATTCAATTCAAAGCATTTGAATGTATTATTATTTCTCATATTCATTATTTTTGCTCCCCGCTTATATCATCGTGCTAGCATGGTTTTGTTAAGTGAAGATCGACCACCACCAACCTTTTTTTCATCTATTGTAACAAATGCAGACTGACGTTAAATATACAGATTTTAGTAAGGCCTTTGACTCTGTCAGCCACTCTTTTTATACCCTATAATAATTTCAGTCAGAAGTTTGCAACGCAGTGAAGAAGACGTTTCCGAAACCATAAAGTATATATATCAAGAGATCAGCGTCACTAGACCAGACGATCTAGCCATGTCCGTCTGTCCGTCCTTTTCAACTGAGAGACTAGCAGTTTTAAAGCTAGCGGGCTGAAACTTTCTTCTTTCTATTGCAGGTAGTATTAAAGTCGGAACCAGCCGGTTCAGACAACTATATCTTATAGCTCCCATAGGAACAATCTGGGAAAAAATTAAAAAAAAATTTATATCTTCGGTGTTTTTTAACATATAACCTCATACGCTTGAAAGTCACACTTTTTAATTGGTATTTAATTTAATTTTATTAAAATCGGACGACTATATCATATAGCTGCCACAGAAACTATCGGAAAATTATTCGGAATATATAAAAAAATTATATCTTTGATGTTTTTTAACATATAAAAGGTTATATGTTAAAAAAGCTTGGAAATAACATTTTTTAATTAGTTCTGAATTACGAATTAAATTTTATCAAAATCGGACTAGTATATCATACAGTTGTCAAACAATCGGAAAATTAGTCGGAAAATAAGAAAAAATTATATTATATCGATCGATATCGATTTATCGTCGCTTGTGAACAGCTTTGTTTACTTTTGTGCTCCGAGTTTGTCTTTTGTCTTTTCCAGTGATTTTGTGCGAGTGTTCTGTGTGTATTTATTTACAAAGATTAGCCTAACAATTGTGCTAATAATTTTAAATAGATCTCCCAGTAAATGGGTACGTGTTAATAGTTATTTTAGCACTTCTATTAAATTTCTTTAATCTCATAGCTTTGTTTGTGTAACTTACGGTCCTAAACTTGCTAAAACTTTTTTACTCCCTCTCAATCTCTATTTTATAACTGTAACCTGCTCTCTATACACCCGCTGAATTTCTAGTAGACTTTTATGGTGCTATTTTCTCTCTCTCTCTCTCTCTCTCTTGCTTGATTTACTTTGTATTTGTTCGTACTGAAAGTTGTTAGTGTCGCACAAGCCATGCTCAGTCGATAGAATATTTTTTTCTCTCGTGCTCTCTTACGTTTTGATAAATTTTCGCGATCTCGCGCTCTTATTTTTTTTGTGTTTTGAGCCTTTGTGATTTTTGAATTTCATCCCAGTGCCAAATTTACTTTGCGGCATTTTTGATATTTTGTTTCATTTTTCATTTGTTTGTCTTATAATGGCACTTGTATGTTCCAAGAAAATCTGCACACTTGCTTCTTCAACGAAAGACCCCTTTATTTTTTGCTGGCTCTGCGATTCGATGATGCACGTCAAATGTGCAGGATTCACCGGCAGAGTTAAAGATTTTATTGATCTTAACTCTGGTCTTATGTGGTCATGTAGTTCCTGCAAGGAAATGGTGGTTGAGATGAGCGGCCTTATGAAGCAGATTCGAGACAGCCTGTTGAATATCTCGGGTGCTTTTAGGCAACTCAATGAGGGGTTCAATACCGTCTGTGCCCAGTTTAATAATAAAAAATTATTAGCAGAGCCGCCTAAACGCAAAAAAACCAGCTTAACCGCCGTTAATACCATCATGGAATCCAACTCAAATCCGAACTTGGTAGCAGCAGTTCCTGTCGACACAGGGTTAAGCGAACCAACTGTGCGTACGAGGTGTGTTCAAAAAGTAAGGTGACTTTGTATTTTCAAGAAAAACGATTAATTTATTTATCAATATTAATGTTGTCCCCTTCAAAGTAATCCCCCTCAGATACAATACACTAATGCCAACGGTTTTTCCAATCCTCAAAGCACTTTCCATAAGCACTTTTCGGTATAGCCTTGAGCTATTCCAGCGATTCAGTCTTTATCTCTTCAATCGTTGCAAATCTCCGTCCTTTCATAGGCCTCTTTTGTTTTGGGAACAAGAAAAAGTCACATGAGGCCAAATCCGGTGAATATGGTGGCTGAGGCATTATTGTGGTGTTGTTTTTGGCCAAAAAATCTCTCACAAGCAAAGATGAGTGAGCAGGGGCATTATCGTGATGCAAAAGCCATGAATTATTTTTCCACAATTCTGAAAGTTTCTTTCGTATGCTTCTCGCAAACGGCGCATAACTTCCAGATAGTACTGTTTATTGACCGTACGACCATATGGTAAGAACTCCTGATGCACCACGCCATGGTATTCGAAGAATACAGTGATCAAAACTTTGACATTTGATCGAACTTGGCGTGCTTTTTTCGGTCTTGGCTCACCTGGGCTCTTCTATTGTGATGATTGGGCTTTGGTTTCGATATCATAACCATATACCCATGATTCGTCACCAGTTATGACCCTTTTGAGTAAATCTGGGTCGTCGTTGACGTCATCCAACAGCTCTTGAGCGATGCTCATGCGACGGTTCTTTTGGTCAAAATTCAGCAATTTTGGAATAAACTTCGCTGAATACACGACTCATGCCCAAAACGTTTGAAAAAATGTCATGGCACGAGCCAAGCGATATACCGACATCTTCAGCAACTTCTCTGATAGTGATTCGACGATTTTCCAAAACAATTTTTTTCACTGCTTAAACGTTTTCATCAGTTGTTGTCGTGCTTGGGCGTCCAGAGCGAGGCTCGTCATTGGCATCTTCCCGGCCATCTTGGAAGAGTTTGTACCACTTGTAAACATTTTTTTTTACTCAGAACAGTTTCATCGTATGCCACTGTCAACATTTCAAGTGTTTCGGAGCACTAATTTTATTTTTTACACAAAATTTGATGCAAATCCTCTGATCCATATTTTTTTATAGCAAAAAATCGCTGAGCACGCAAAACAACTTGTTACCTTTACGCCTCTCACAACTAAACAAAAAAGGGGATTCAATTGAAACTTGGTACAGATGTTAGGAAAGAGTGTACCAACATAACAAAACAAAAAAAATCGATAATCGAAAATAAGTTGCCCGCGAAATTTGAAAACTCACCTTACTTTTTGAACACACCTCGTATGGATACAGCTAGCTCGAGTGTAGTCCATGTTTCCGGACTAAAAGCTTCTGTACTGGCTAAGTTAAAGATCTCAGCCTAGCAAGGTTCAGACTGCTGCTGGGGAGCGTAAGAAACTTTCAGTTGTTCCACAAAGAAAGCAATTATTTGTTTCTAGATTCACCCCAGATACCACGTCCTCAGACTTTCTGGAATTTATACGTGAAAAATTCCCATCCGAAGATATTGCAGTTGAACAATTTCGATTTTCATATGCTCGTAGGATATCTTCTTTTAAAATATTTGCTCCGCCTGACATTTTTAATGTTTTACTTTCTGAAAGCTTTTGGCTTAACGATGGTTTAGTAATTAAAGAATTTGTCCCAAATAAACCGAGAACAAATAACAGGCCCTCCACTGTGCCAAAACACTAAAAAGTTTAATGTTGGCGTATCAAAATGTTAGGGGATTAAATATGAAGCTACCCAAGCTTTATGCTGACTCCTCTGCATTTACAGAAGATTTTTTAGCTTTTACGGAAACTTGGCTGAAACCAGGGATATCCGACTCTGAAGTTCTGGGTAATAACTTTAATACTTATAGGACCGATCGCCACTCACGTAGGGGGTGCGGTGTCCTGATTGCCGTTACCTCTAGCCTAACATCTGAAAGAATTCTCATTTATATACCCAATGAATTTGAATTTCTAAGTGTAAAAGTTTCTATGCAATCGTTATCTGTTTTTGTTACATGTTATTAAATTCCACCTGGCTCTGAAATATTTATGAGCACCATCTGTCTGCAATAAAATCTGTCTTATCCCTTCTTTCTAACAGAGACCTTTTGATTGTTTTAGGTGACTTTAACCTACCTGATATTTCTTGGTCTCCTCCTACTGACTCATTTGTCGCTATGCCGTTATCCGCCCATGATTTTGTGGATGGCCTTTTAGAATTATCGTTACAGCAAGTAAGCTTTATAAAAAATTCCTTAAGAAGACAATTAGATCTTGTGTTTGTTTCAGACCCGTCTGAAATCAAAGTATGTAGAATTGACGCTCTTGTTGTACCTGAAGACCCATATCATCCTACTATGGAACTGACAATTTGCCTCCCCTGCTCTGATACCCTCTCTCCTTTAGTTTCTCCAACTAAAATGAGATATTTTGTAAATGTAACCATAATAAACTTCTCATTATAATTGGACAGACTTGTACAATTGTACAGACATTGAAAGTGTCACTGAACTATTCTTAAATACGTTTTTTAATGAATGCGCACCTGCTGGGTTTCTTTCAAACCTAAACAGACCTCCTTGGTTTACCAATGCGCTTCAAAGACTTAAAAACCTTAAATCTAACACTTATAAAAAGTATAAAAAAACGGGTAGACTAGCAGATTTTTCGAAATATGTTTTGGCTCGAACAGATTTTAATGTTCTCAACATTCATTACTACTCTATGTATCTAAGTCGATGTAAATTTGAATTTTCAAACGATCCAAAACAGTTTTACAATTTTGTTAATGCCAAGCGTAAGGCATCGGCATTGCTTTCATCGGTACGTCTAAACTCAATGGAGGCATCGACGGATTCTGAAATTGCTGATTTATTTGCTGAGTTTTTCCAAACTACTTATAGTTTGACAGCTTAGTCAAATTGTAACTACTCTAATCCCTTAAATAGGGCAAATTGTATTTACAGCCAGGCTCTCACCTATGGACCTGACTGACTCCGTGGTATCTAATAAACCCAACATATTCACCTGAGCGTAAGGCTCTAAATCGCTAAGTAGCCCCTTTATGGCTAAAAGAGCTTGCGTTCTTCCTTTCTTAAACTTTGGCAATCATCCCAACCGATCTTTGAGGAAGTTGTAATGTTGCTCTCTAATTCTGATTCGGCAGAAATCGGTTTCGTGTTAAGGGTCTTCGTGGACTTCGAGACCAACTGTTTGCGTGTCGTTGTGACACTCGCTGCTATAACGGGCTTCACTTGATGCAGGTGTGTTTATACTGATAGGCACTCGGCACTTCGTATGCTGAGGTCCCTTTTCCTCCGGATCTAGACTTGATCGTTTCGACGTGGGTTGCCTTAGCCTTTCTGCGAGGGATGCTAATATCGTATAGAAATCACCGAACGTTTACCTTCGGCGTTGCTTTCTCTGATCTATGATCGGCTCGATCATCCTTAAATTGATCCTTCACATAAGTCATACTATATACTATAACACGCACTACAGAGACTCTTTTGGAAAACCGCCTGTACCAATCGCTCGCAATTCCATTAACTCATACTAGCGTTTTATGCCACGAGCTCAAAATTGTCCTCTTGCTGCTTGGGGGTGTTAGGCAAAAATGTCACCGAAACATTTCGTTTTCTGTTCGTTAAGGCTTCTGAAATGGCTACCCTAATAGTTTCGGCCATTGTTGACTGAACACAGGCTGGAGGTTGTGTTTGTTCTTGGTCGTTGCCAGTAGACATCTGGACTGGACAGATTTTTGTCCTCCCCGCTTTCGCCAAAAACAATTTTGGTGAAAGACCGCAACTGAGTGTAGCAATTAAATCGGATTTGACAAAGGTTATCTACTACTTTTGTTAGATGCTCTGTGGTGTGTCCTAGGGGCATTTCAAAACCTTTAATTGTGGCAACTGTACCATCTTTGGAAATAACATTTCTATTAGATTTGTTTAATCCCATAGCTTTGTTTTTGTAACATACGCCCCTAAACTTGCTAAAACTCTTTTACTCTCTCTCAATCTCCCTCGCTCTATTTTATAGCTGTAACCTGCTCTCTATGCACCCGCTGAATTTCTAGTAGACTTTTTCGGTGCTATTTTCTGCAACTCTCTCTCTCTCCTGCTTGATTTACTTTGTATTTGTTCGTACTGAAAGTCTTTAATGTCGCACAAGCCACGCTCTGTCGATAGAATATTTTTTCTCTCTCTCTCGTGATCTCTTAAGTTTTGATAAATTTTCGCGATCTCGCGCTCTTATTTTTTTGTGTTTTGTGCTTTTGTGATTTTTGAATTTGATCCCAGTGCCAAATTTACTTTGAGGTATTTTTGATATTTTGCTTCATTTTTCATTTGTTTGTCTTATAATGGCCCTTGCTGTTCTAAGAAAAACTGCACACTTGCGTCTTCTGCGAACGACCCCTTTATTTTTTGCTGGCTCTGCGATTCGATGATGCACGTCAAATGTGCAGGATTCACCGGCAGAGTTAAAGATTTTATTGATCTTAGCTCTGGTCTTATGTGGTCATGTGGTTCCTGCAAGGAAATGGTGGTTGAGATGAGCGGCTTTATGAAGCAGACTCGAGACAGCCTGTTGAATTTCTCGGGTGCTTTTAGGCAACTCAATGAGGGGTTCAATACCGTCTGTGCCCAGTTTAATAATAAAAAATTATTAACAGAGTTGCCTAAACGCAAAAAAGCCAGCTTAACCGCCGTTAATACCACCATGGAATCCAACCCAAATCCGAACTTGGTAGCAGCAGTTCCTGTCGACACAGGGGTAAGCGAACCAACTGTGCGTATGAATACAGCTAGCTCGAGTGAAGTCCATGTTTCCGGACTAAAAGCTTCTGTACTAGCTAAGTCAAAGAAATCGGTGCCTACCGTTCCTATAAGTACTGTAGGCACCGTTCCTGGACCTCAGCCTAGTAAAGTTCAACCTGCTGCTGGGGAGCGAAAGAAACTTTCAGTTGTTCCACAAAGGAAGCCATTATTTGTTTCTAGATTCACATCTGAGAATGTTCTGGAATTTATACGTGAAAATTTTCCATCCGAAGATATTTCAGTTAAACAAAAATTTAAAATTTAAAATATTTGCTCCGCCTGATGTTTTTAATGTTTCACTTTCTGAAAGCTTTTGGC
This sequence comes from Drosophila biarmipes, assembly GCF_025231255.1. NCBI lineage: Eukaryota > Metazoa > Arthropoda > Insecta > Diptera > Drosophilidae > Drosophila > Drosophila biarmipes. Next base: position 1,290,466 of record NW_026114537.1, read on the forward strand.
TTAATGATGGTTTAGTAATTAAAGAATTCATTCCAAATAAACCGAGAACAAATAACAGGCCCTCCACTGTGCCAAAAAACTAAAAAGTTTAATGTTGGCGTATGAAAATGTTAGCGGATTAAATATGAAGCTACCCAAGCTTTATGCTGACTCCTCTGCATTTACAGAAGATTTTTTAGCTTTTACGGAAACTTGGCTGAAACCAGGGATATCCGACTCTGAAGTTCTGGGTAATAACTTTAATACTTATAGGACCGATCGCCACTCACGTAGGGGGTGCGGTGTCCTGAGTGCCGTTACCTCTAGCCTTACATCTGAAATAATTCTCATTCATATACCCAATGAAATTGAATTTCAAAGTGTGAAAGTTTTCTCGCAATCTTTAACTGTTTCTGTTACATGTTATTATATTCCACCTGGCTCTGACGTAGTAATTTATGAACACCATCTGTCTGCAATAAAATCTGTTTTATCCCTTCTTTCTAACAGAGACCTTTTGATTGATTTAGGTGACTTTAATCTACCTGATATTTCTTGCCCTCCTCGTACTGACTCATTTGTCGCTATGCCGTTATCCGCCCATGATTTTGTGGATGGCCTTTTAGAATTATCGTCACAGCAAGTAAGCTTTATAAAAAACTCCTTAAGAAGACAATTAGATCTTGTGTTTGTTTCAGACCCGTCATGCCAACAAATCGTGTTCTACCAATCTCACATCCATTTATTTTGTACTTAATTTCAACCAACAAGTAAGCCATATAATTATTTAAAAAAAGTGGTAACATTATCAGTTGTAGGTCCATTCGGTGAATCTTTTCTAATAATTTCTTGAAAATTAAGGTAACTTTCGCGAGGAAGCACGTACAAGTCTTAGCATTGGATAGTAATTCGAAATTCATCGTTTGGCTTAAATGTTTGATTATACGACGTATAAGTATGAAACTCTTTCTTTGAAATACTTCCATCTGAGAAAACCTTTTCTCGAACATTTAAAATTTCGTTCATTGTTTTCCTTTTCACTTCTTATATTATACTCGAAGCTTCAATCCTAACGACTTTAAAAATAATTTATTTTTCAAAGTGAGTGAGCTTCTTTTTACTGATGGTCCTCTTTCTATAGCTTTAAAATAAGTAATGCTTAGCTGAGGACTAAGGCTACGTCTTTTGTTATAAATAATCATTCAGCCGAATGTGCACCCGAATCGAAACGTTTTCACAACGCAAATTCACCAAATCACCGTTTTGGTCAATAATGCGTATAGATAGTGTGCTTATATTAACACAGTTGATTGGTAAATAAATTAGATTATGTGGTGTCACTGTCATTTTTTACCCAGGTGGAACATTAATGCCAACTCATGTATCGTATGATTCGGTGTATTATCAACATATGAACCGCTGATTATATTACATTCCAAACGAATTGTGTTAATTTTTAATATGTTCACAGTCTGATCTGATCGATAGGTCTTTGTAGGAAGCGTTTCTAATACTTTTTGATGGAAGCCAAACAGTTGTACAACCGACCGTTCCATATTAAAGTAAACTGGCTCTCGTAAGCTAGATAAGCTTTGAATTGTGCTGTGATTACTACGCTCGTTAAAAGTACGCAGATCTTTCGATTACAATCGAAAAGAAGAGGAGCTAATTGTCCTGCGCAGAGGGCCCTTGGCGGTATGCAATTTACAACTCGTACCCGTTGGTCTCGCACATGCCAGACTCAAGTGACACTTGCTTAGTTCCAGCATTGCGGAGGAATATTGTCTTCTTGTACAATTACGAGCGGACCGACCTGGATATTAACTTATGGCTTGGTTCACTTGCCACGAGCTTCGTCTTTCTCTTTTAGGTGATGAATCTCTCCATTAGATGCAGACAATATAGGTGACCCAACAAGGAAATTGGCTGGCGACAATGCAGCTTCATCCTTTGGGTCGTTTCAGACTGGCGCGATGGGGCGATAATTTTAAATCACTTCGATTTCTGCGAGGACGGTCAAAAGTTCTTTGTATGTAAGCTTTTCTTGGGCGATGTATTTGAGTAGAAGTATATTAGCTGATTTCCTAGAGGCTGCCGAAATGAGCGGCTCTGGGAGGAATGAAGAGCTGTACGACTCCAGGAACTTAAAGCCTTCGGGCTCCAGTAACGCAGTTTGGAACTCTTTCATTTTGTTGGCAACTTCAACGAAGTTTTTCGCATTGTCACAGTATTTGTTGCGGCAATTCACACCGGGCAATAAGCCTTTGAATGCAGGACAAAAAAGTATTAATTGTTAGCTCAGAAACTAGTTCGATGTGGGTAGCTGTCATCGCTAAGCAAATAAAAATTGAAGCTTAACTTTTGTTTTTGACTTGCTTCCAATTTCGTACGAGTATGGGCCTGCAGAAGCCAACTCCTGACACCAGAAATGGGCGCTCGCCGTAAAGACGATCCGAAGGCCGATTTCCAATGATTTGTGACGTGAAGAGAGGCTTGTAATTGAGCCAGTGAGTGCATTCCCGTATCACTTGACTCATAAGAGCTCTACCGTTTATGACCCAAACCTTCTCGCGAAGTAAAGAAAGCGAGACCTTCACTCCTGCGTGTAGGAGAAGGGGGTTATAGAAATGATTATGTTTGATTTTATGGTTATGTTTGATTATACCGTGATTACGTAATATATGGACAGCCCCTAATAAGTCGATTTCTTTGCTAAACACCGTTTGATGAATTTGTGCTACAATTCTCAAAAAAGTCTGATTAAGCTCGTCTGCTGACACGTGGACTACTTCTCGAACAGTTGAATTTCTAGCTGCAGGGAACCTGTTAAGTGCTCGATAAACAGAGGAAAGGGTACGCAAAAAACGAATGAATGCCTTTCGACGTAAGACTGAAAGGGTGGACTCACTGAATTAGGCAGATATGGCCATTCGCTGTTCGACCGTTTCGAGACGTCGGGTCCAGCGAACCACGTCTTGTGCTGAAGGTTTGAAAGATTTTTGCTTGTTGATACGTAGCGCCATTCGACGTCGTGTGTGTATGAGTGCAACTTAGAGATCCTGTGAGACACCAATTTCGTTGAAAATCGGCTCATCCCACAAAAGTTTCCGGAAAACAAGATCCTGAATGAACATTTTGCAATTTATGATGATGGGGGCGATAAGTCCAAGCGAGTCGAATATCCGAGAATATCCGAGATATTAGTAGAAGTCTCAGAAATTTGAATTGAAAAATGAATATATCGTCAAATGACTGTCATGCTAATTCAAGCATTTTCGTTTAATTTAATTCCTCGGCTGCATTGAAACCTTGCCGTCTGATGATTTGCCAAATATGGGTGAATTGCTATTGAATTTGGTCATCGTCAATACGGCTTTATTGAGTAGGCTTGGGCCTTGCGGTGTGCAAATCATCTGCTGCTGTCATCGACATAAAGTTCAATTCATAGTACTGTGGCTGCGAGAGTGTATTCTAGTTCGTTTAAGTAGATAGGAAACGCGGCTTCTGGGACAAATTGCACATAAATGGCCCCGTCCCCCACCCCGCTCTCATTTGCATATGCGGATTCTAGGACAATTACCATAATTCATAAATTAACTGATTTTAATGGGTTTCGAAGTCATGAAAATGTCACGATCATGCCCATAAAAAGTATACTATCCCCCCCTTCGCCACCACATCACCATGTGACAATATTGATCATGACTATATTGACAACATTGATCCTCATTATGAGCAATTAATAGTCACGTGAGAAAGGTGCCTCCTCTGCTCTGATACCCTCTCTCCTTTAGTTTCTCCAACTAAAATGAGATGTTATCGTAAATGTAACTATAATAAACTTAACATATGATTTCTCATTATAATTGGACAGACTTGTACAATTGTACAGACATTGAAAGTGCCACTGAACTATTCTATACAGTCTTAAATTCGTTTTTAATGAATGCGTACCTGATGGGTTTCTTTCAAACCTAAACAGGCCTTCTTGGTTTACCAATGCGCTTCAAAGACTTAAAAACCTTAAATCTAATATTTATAAAAAGTATAAAAAAACGGGTAGCCTAGCAGATTTTTCGAAATATGTTTTGGCTCGAACAGATTTTAATGTTCTCAACAGTCATTGCTACTCTATGTATCTAAGTCGATGTAAATTTGAATTTTCAAACGATCCAAAACAGTTTTACAATTTTGTTAATGCCAAGCGTAAGGCATCGGCATTGCCTTCATCGGTACGTCTAAACTCAATGGAGGCATCGACGGATTCTGAAATTGCTGATTTATTTGCTAAGTTTTTCCAAACTACTTATAGTTCGACAGTTTGGGTAGCCTAGCAGATTTTTCGAAATATGTTTTGGCTCGAACAAATTTTAATGTTCTCAACAGTCATTGCTACTCTATGTATCTAAGTCGATGTAAATTTGAATTTTCAAACGATCCAAAACAGTTTTACAATTTTGTTAATGCCAAGCGTAAGGCATCGGCATTGCCTTCATCGGTACGTCTAAACTCAATGGAGGCATCGACGGATTCTGAAATTGCTGATTTATTTGCTAAGTTTTTCCAAACTACTTATAGTTCGACAGTTTGGTCAAATTCTAACTACCCTAATCCCTTAAATACCGAAAGCTCTCTTGAAGAGATTTAGCAACAACAACGCCAACTTGTTCTCCCGGTCCAGATGGTCTTCCTGGATGTGTACTTAAGTTTTGTGCGTCAACCATTTGTAAACCGATTATTAAACATTTTAATTTGTCTATTTCATCATCAGTTTTTCCTTCTATCTGGAAGGACTCTTTTATTATTCCACTCCATAAAAAAGGTGCGAAGGCAGATGCCCAAATTTATAGAGGTATTTTTAAATTGTCGGCAATTCCTAAAGCATTTGCAGGTATTTTCACTTCTCATTTGCAACATTTATGTTCCTCGCTTATATCACCGTGTCAGCAGGGTTTTGTTAAGCGAAGATCGACCACCAGCAACCTTCTTGAATTGTCATCTATTGTAATAAATGAGCTTAGGAAAAAATTCAGACTGACATTTTATATACAGGCCTTTGACTCCCTTCTTTTATTTAAATTAGATCAGCTTGGGTTTTCTGGTAATCTATTATCTTGGATTTCATGTTACTTGAATGGTAGGACTCAGAGGGTTATATTCAAGAATGCTGTTTCAAAATTGATCTACGTGACATCTGGGTAGTCATTTAGGCCCTTGCTGTTTACTTTGTTTATTAAAGATCTTTCTTTAATCATAACACATTCTCGTGTACTAATGTATGCTGATAATGTTAAGCTTTATTTATCATATAATGATATAGCGTCGAGATTTAACTTACAGTCGGTTGATTGTTTTCATGGATGGTGTGAGTACAGCCTTTTAAATTTGAACTGCCTTAAATGCAACGTTAAAAATACGCCACTTGACTTAACGATTTAGGTGTTCTTCTGGACCCTAAACTTAAATTTAACTACCACATTATGTCCACTGTTAACAAAGCCATGAGTGTTCTTGGGTTTATAAAGCGTTGGTCAAAAGAATGACAACACAAAATGATTATACTCTAAATGTGCCACGATGTACATAAAATTTTTGTCTGCACCAGCCCTTTTGCGTTCTATGTAATAACTATAATAAACATTATCATTTGATTTGCATTTCAACATCTATCCCGGTATTAAAAACTAATATTTTAACTCATTTGCTTAATTCTTAGTTGTGCCTTTTATTTTCATTTGTGTTCCGTTTTTTTTTTTTTATTTAGGTATCTTCATCGCGAACAAGCACGTGTTTAGTGTCGTTGGGCCACTTGTTTGTACTGTTCGAAGTGCATCAACGTCCATATATAAAAAAAATAATCACATAGCGTGAGGACTTAACTTACAGTCAGATATTTATTGTTTTTATGGAAGGTGTGAATACAACCTCTTAAACTTAAACTGGCTTAAATGCAAAGTTATGTTTTTTCATAGGGGCACTCCTACGTTTATCGGTTACTTTCTTAAAAATACGCCACTTGATCGTATATATTCATTTACGATTTAGGTGTTCTTCTGGACCCTAAACTTAAATTTGACTACCACATAATTTCCACTTTAACAAAGCATTGAGTGTTCTTGGGTTTATAAAGCGTTGGTCAAAATAATTTGATGACCCTTATACGACCAAATCATTATTAACATCCCTTGTCCCCCCTATTTTGGAATATTGTTCGTCGGTTTGGAGTCCACAATATCAAGTGCACATCGATGTTGAGTCGGTACAAAAAAATGTCTCTTATTTGCCTGCATAGTTTGAACTGGGATCAAAACGTAGGGCTACCTTCCTACCAGGGTATATTACAATTGCCTAATTTACACTTGTTAATCGTAGAACAATGCTTGGTACTATTTTTATACAAAATCTTATTAGAGGTGACATTGATTCTGCAGATCTTTTAACCCGCCTTACATTCAATGTCCCTGTCTAGATGAACTCTTTCGCGTTCTATGTAATAACTATAACAACCTTTATCATTTAATTAGCATTGCAACATCTATACCGGTATTAAAAATTAATATTTTAACTCATTTGCTTCATTCTTAGTTGTGCCTTTTATTATTCATTTGTGTATCTTCCTCGCGAATTCGGATTTTTGGTCAAGTTGATAATAGGGCCCCGAGCGTAACTAGCACGTGCTTGGTGTCGTTGGGGCAATTGTTTTGTACTTTTTGAAGTGCATCAACGTCTATCAAATATAGCCGTTACTCGTAGAGTAAAAGGGTATACTAGACTCATCGGAGGAGGATGTATGTAAATGGAAGCGTTTCCGACCCCATAAAGTATATATATTGTTGTTCAGGATTAGTAGCCAAGTCGATCTAGCCATATCTGTTTGTCTGTCTGTCCGTCTGTCTTTCTGTCTGTCTGTCTATGTGTCTGTCCGTATGATCGCTGAGATCTCGGAAACTATAAAAGCTAGAACAGCGAAACTTGGAATGCAGATTCCTGGGCTTCCTATGGAGCTTTTAGCGGTGACACGCCCCCTCCAATGCCCGCAATCCGTGAAAATCTGTAGCGCATACAGTTTTTATGATAGAAACCTATCGACTGACTTAAAAATAATTTGCCACGCTTACTGTAACGCCCACAAAAGGATGAAACGTTTAAATCTGTCTGCCACCCACGTAACATATACTGAAAAACCCGGTAGGTGGAGACCAAAAATTTAGCTTTGCTGCTTATATGTACCCATTTCCCTCTTGCTTCCTTAAGCTGACTTACGGGTATCTGATAGTCTATAGAGTTCTTCCTTGTTTTTGTTTTCTTTTATAGACTTGATTTAATTTCTTTTCCATTTACTACGTGAGCTTTTTATTTTTTTATTAAGGCCTTCTGCTTAGAACAGCTAAAGTTCTTAATACACTTCATTGCGTTTTGCAGCGCTTTCTCCGGAGGCTCGGATGGCTCTGTCTAAGATATTTCACCTAGAATTAGGAAAAATTTTGTTTTCAAAGTAGAATGAGACACGAATAAATTTTTTATTTTTTTTTAGTGCTAGAAATTTAAATTAAACTTACAAATAATAGTTATTTTCATTTCATTTAAAAAAAACTTACTAAGTTAGGTCGTGACAAAATTCGGGACTGAAAAATAAAGATGTTTGGGTCTTTTTGAGAAAGAGTTTTAAAAACAAACTTCTCTTATTTTTGGTCACCAGCAAATTTGTAGTCAATAAAATTTGAATATTCTTTCTCAGACTTGTATTTATTGTTTTTTACTTAAAAAAATCTTTTTCACATTATATTAATGTTAGTATTAATTAACATGATGTTAGTTTCACTTTTATAAATAAATAGTGTGACTTACATGTAATTCCTATTTTGTTTTATTAATTAAAAAACATTTGTTTAGCAAGATTTGGTCTAACTCCTTCAAATAGGTAAACGCAAGTGAAAAAGACGATAAAAGACGCGTGCCTTCCAGAAAAACAACAACAATGATTTTGTTCTGTTTTATTGGCATGTCCCGCTTGTCTATGCATGTTTCGTTGCACATGAAAGCAGGGTATTTATGGACATGTTCGTCTTTGCCAATTATTAACGATAAACCTTAAAAATAAAATAAAAAAAAATAAAAATTATTTAAATTATTTGTATTTAGATTTACTAAAAATGTTGCCTTATTTAAATGGCAAGGGTGTAAAAGCTAGTCACTTTAATTGCTCGGCCTCTTTTCCTTCACCCGCATTTTTTAGAGAAAGCATATGAGAAGGAGAGCGACTAAAAAAATTTGTGTGCGATCTCTCCCGTGAAAAACTGCGGCTCTCATTTGGCTCTGCCCGTGTCGCTGGCTGCTTTGCCGAGGTCGCAGTCGCCGGACGGGACGTGTGCTGGTTGCACAAGCTATTTCTGATTTCCCATGGAGGTGTAGTGGCAATCCTCACTTACACAAGTCTCCTTCATCTTCTTTTAAGTTTAATATCGGTAATTTTTTATCGGCGGCTTAATGTGGTGGTATGGTAATGGTTTTATAGTTCATGGATTCATGGGTAGATGGTTGATTATTCTTAACGTGGAAGAGGTATCTTAATTTCTGTCTATCGGCGGTTTACCTTGTTTTTGTCTCAGAAAACATTTTTATTTTCAGCCGTTTGAAAAGAAGTTCACTCTTGTTGCTTGTTGTTTTGTCTTGAAGAACCTTTTTGTTTTCAATCGTTTTACACTTAAATCAAGATTATTTTATTGAATTCCCTTTAATTCCATTACATTGATGCATATAGCTACCGATCGGTCAACTATGTCAGCAGAGACGCCGGCAGAGCGGTCGTTGATGCTTCTGTATATATAGGTTTACCATGAAGGGAAAACGTAATTACGACTAACAGTTATAAGATGGCTGAAAAGAGAAGGCTGAAAATTAACGCTAACTCAGAGTTTGCAAAATTGAAACTCAGGGAAATAACCAAATATTTCCAAAGGACTACAATCGAGAACTTAGTATTAAAATAAATGAAATTATTCACTCTTCAAATCTTGTATGGTACATATCCCATTTCGCGGGACAAACAGTAAGCAAAAGAGATATTAACTCAAAACCTCTTTCTAATGGGATGCACAAAATCTACACAAACCGAACGGATGAAGTTATTTGCCTAAGGAAGCAGTGAAGGATCGCTCAAGCCCTTAAGGATCGCTTATGGAAGAAGTGGATTGTTGAGTGTCTCCCTGAACTTATGTGTAAAACTAAATGACATTATAAAACAACTCCATTTAAAGTTGAAGACATATACTTGCTATAAACGCCATTGTATCTAGAATTTCCTGGAAAATGGGAAGACACATAGTGTTGTTTGAAGGAAAGGAAAAGAAGATGACGTGCTACCGAAGATATGGTGTTTGACGGGAAGTATCATTCTGCCGACGACAATACTAAAGATAACGTGCTACGCCGGCCAACATCCAAATTAATTTATCTTCTATTAATTTGTAAAGGATTTAAGTATTTAGTATTTAATTTTAAAAAAATATGTATTGTTTTTGATATTTTAATTTGAATTAAAAAGGAAAAACATTTGATTATTTATGAGCTGCTCATAATGGCAATGTGAAGAAAATCCTTTATTACCAGAACAGATTCACTAATCTTACATTTAACATCGTTTATAAATTAAATTCTTGCAACTAAACCATGCAAACGGCATTAAGTTTTCTGTGCAATGTATACTCAATCAAAATAATTTACAATAAAAATTGTCTATACTCGTTAAATATATTTTTTTCAGATGATGAGCTATTAACAAAGACCTAATTATTCGATCTACCACATGTCAAAACATCAACATGGGGCTAGTTTATTATTAGAATTCCCGAAAGCAGAATCTAAATCTTAAATTGAACATCTTGCACTAAATAAATTCTTGAACTTCGCATAACACAGACTTTACCACATACACCAGACTACCGGCAACAAGTATTCAGTACAATTTCTTATTAAACTCTGGAACAAAAAGCTTAATTCGCCCTGCGCAATAAGACGGGATGGAAAATTTATTAAGCCAATAAGCAACGCCTTGTTTATGGATTGGAAAATGGAAAATGATTAAGCTAATAAACAACGCATTGTGCGGAAGAATAATTAGGTAGCGGCGTTAGAGCCAAATAGCTAAAAATTTCCAGGTATCAACTAGAATATAACGGGCTATTGGATTTGAAAACGATAGACAAGGACGAACAAGGATGTAGATGACTTTGCCCACCCTACTATAATCACCATCGTCCAGATATATTTTTTGTGGATCCTTAAGGGTGACTACACTTTATATAATCAACAACATTCGACGACGCATGGCTTCCCTAAGTTCCCCCAAGCATTCGTAAAGTATAGTTTGGTGTTCGATGATTACCTTAAGTAATCCAGCTTAGGCGGTTTTACTGCTTATGCTCACATCTTATACCCAAAGTCTATTTTTGACCATTGCAGTGGTGCAGCGGTGGCTTCTATTGTCACGAAGTCCAACAGCGATAAGCGAGACTTGCAAGTAATTCGAATTTCCTCTTCCAAGCTCCTGAACGAAATATCAGCCGAAAGCCCAATGACGTGGTACAGCCCCCTTTACATGTGCTTACTCCTTCCCCGATCCATAAAACAAAGTTGTAAGCCACAATGCCGCCCAAAAAATCGATTCGCGATGCTGGCTGCTGAAGCAGAAAAAATGGAACAGGATCTGAAGGATGCTAACTGTATTAATGGCGGTATAAGTTGTTTTTTTGTTTTCTTTTTTTTTTTTTGGTATTGGTGGTTTAAAGCATCGAAAGCCAACTCGAAGCTGTGCTAGCTTGCCGAAGTCTGGGACTCTAACCCAGTAAAAACTCCACACCCTCCCCGCTTCTCCGGCTGTACTGCCGTTAGGTATTACTTCGCCGGGGGATGCTCTTAGGGCTCTCTAGGATTATATCCTATTGGAGTTTCGCAGTCTGCGATGCGCAGTTTTTTTTAGAACTATTGTGGCCATGTTACATAAAGCGGACCAATTTACTTCTGATTCAAGCATAATTTCCACCAGGTTACAAACGGCTAGCTTCCTCCCAACCCTTATGCTCAGATCTCGACGTTCATTTAAGAATCTCAGACAGACAAAATATACGTGCTCTGCGTCTTCATTATCCGACTCGCAAATTGGGCAGTGCGGATAACGGTCATGCTTAAACCTATTTAAATAGTATTTAAAGCATCCAGCGTCAGCAGTTGCGCTAAGTAAAAGTCCACATGTCTATGCTTACTTCCCAGCCATCTCTGCAGTTCTGGGATAAGCTTGTACGTCCATCGTCGTTTACTGCTATTTGTCCACCTCTCCTGCCGCTTTGATGAGCAATGGTTGCGACCCCTGTGCTACCCGCTGACTCCACTGCTAGCAGAATGCGTTTTTAACATCCAATGTTGCCGCTATGCAATACTGCTTAGTGCCGTACAACCACATTTTTCCCTCAAAGGATTTGTATGCGATTTCGCACAGTTTACCAATGGCATCAATTGTAGATAGGCCTTTGGAAAACCATACTGCATCTCAGAGAGGCCGTTGGTTCCGACAAGGGCACCTTCTAGCCGGGAGAGGATTATTCCTTCAAGAATTTTACCCACCGTATCCAGCATGTAAAGTGGCCTATACGAAGAAGGCTCCTCCGCTGGCTTGTTCCCCCTTTGGTATGGGTATCAGCGACTATGAAAAAAACCTTCTGTTAGGCATGCGTTATACATGTTAACATACTGTTTTATGTTTGCTTTTATGGCTATTTTTAGTACTTTATTCGGGGTTCAATCAGGTCCCGGTGCCTTCTTCTTCAAGAATTGTGAGCTTTATCTGTGCTATAGGCGCCATCCTCTTTTGCTCAGGGAATAGCGTTTCATCTATCCTTTTTAGGCTGACTGGGCATGTCGGCGATGGTCTACTAAATGCCCGAAGCCGTTTTGTGACGAGTTTATATGCGAAGTCCCAAGGGTTGGAGTCCATTTCTTCGCATATATTATTAAAGCACCTGCGTTTGCTTTCTTTTATAGATTTTTCCAGGGCTCCTCTTTTTTCCCTGTAGTATATATTGAGTGCCCTGAACTCGAGTCTTCCTCTTGAGCGTTGATATGCGCTCCTTGCTCTATGGCAATCTTTCCTGGCCTCCGCAATGGGTTGGTTCCACCAGTATGCAGGTCTTCTCCTTGATGGGGTTTTCCCCTTCCTCTGCATAAATGCATCACAGACTACCTTGCTGTAATCTGCTAAGCCCGAAGCCAATCCAACACTCAATGATCAATGGTCAATGATGGAACTTGTGCCGGCTCTAGAGAAAGTCGGTTTTGTTCCAGAGTTCAGCAGTACTAGTTCAAGTGCGGCGAAGCTCTCCAGTAGCGCCCTTCCCCTCGCATATAATCGGGGGAGCCCCACTCCGTAGTCCAGGCGTTAAAGTCCCCGGCAATTACGGCACGGCGATTTTCCCGTGCGTCTTCTGCAATCTCTTCGAGCACAGTTATTGCCTGGGGGAGGCTAAGGCTTGGCGGCTAGTAACAGCTATAGAAAGCTATACCATGTACATGGGCCCTGGCGAAGCAATTTCCGCTTTTTTCCTGCTAATCTGGCGCCTTGGGTTTCCGCTGCTCCATATTGCCGATTTTTGCTACTATTTGCTAGCCATTCACCGGAGTTTTTATTTCTATATTGCTCGCTTATGAATGCCATGTCTACGTTTTGCTCGATGACATTTTGCTCCAGCAATGATTGTGCAACCTCGCAGTGGTTTAGGTTTATCTGAATAATCTGAAGTGCGAACATTTTTCACTCATTGTTTGGTGGTCACAGTCCTTCTCCTTTTTGCGCTTGCAGAACATACAGCAGGCCTTTGCTTTGCAGCTACTCGCTTGGTGCTCCGCAGTTGTAGCAGCATTTAGAGCAGTCCTCCTGGGATCTGAAGTTGCCTGCTATATGGTTAAACTCCATATACTTAAACCCCCTTTATCTTTGACCGGATTCTGCACCAGGTCCATCCCAACCTAAGTTTTCCCTTCTTCATGATTCGTCTCCCTATGTCGGGCATAACTCTTAGTGTGGCGGTTTAGGTGCCCTCGTACACCGCCCTTAGTCCTACCACCGAAGATTCTGGCGGTTTCACATCAAACTGTGACTTAACCGTGACTTAACATCGATGTCCTTCACCTCGATCAGAGTTGTCTCAGTCAGCGTTCTGACGTCGGTATTGCTGCCCAGGACCGCTTATATTTTATTTATATTTTCCTCCTTGGCTGTTCGCCTGACGGCCTGTACGGCTCTACCTAGCTGCGGATCTGCCTTCACCTTTTTAATGATATCCGCGTAGGACCCTCCAGTGGAGGTTGCGATAAATATCGCGTCATTGCGTGGCGGACGCACCTTGGGCGTCCTCGCCTTCTGTTCTACTTTTTTCCACTCCTGTGAGGGTTTTTGGGGCTTACTGGTGCTCTCGGTCCCAGCATGATTGCCCCTACTTCCCCTTTGGCTAGCTTCGCTTGACGGCGCCTTATGCATCGCCTTTTTTGCTGGCATAGCTAGCATTTACCCAGTTTCATGTCCCCTGGGTCGCTTGCTATTACCGCTCGCGAGCACTTCTCGCAGGTTTTTTTAGCAGTCACCTTAGCTATTTTCTGTTCTTCGAGTATGCCTTGCACAGCCGACATGACTTCTCTCTGGAGAGAGTCATTTTCATCGACTTGACCCGCATAGGGTTTGTGATAGAGCGCTTTCCATCGATTAGCTTCTTCAGCTCCCAGGCCTTCGATCCAAGGTCAGTAAGCTGTTTCAGCACAACCCCTTGCTCTTCATCAGCAGCTTTTGGGCTGCCTTATTTTACTATTGGGTGGTAGAGGCTGCTTGCTACTGCCCTCAGCGATCTCGGCGATCTCGCCATTGCGTTTCTTTTTTTTAATGGGTCAGCTCCCATGTTGGCTCAGTCAGGTAGACTGGACAGTGGCGTATGTAAACCGTCCGCCATAGCCGGCGCCGCCAGTCCTTTGCTTGCCGGCGTACCACCGCCCACCACAAGCCCAACTCCTAGGCTTGCGCCAGGGGGTTGTCGGGGGCACAACCCACCATATCACCGCTTGGGGAATTCACCGGTACTGCACGAAGTTTGGGACTTTACCCGCAGTGACCTGATTCTCTTCGATCTAACATTGCTCAATTGTTTAATAGAAAAGGAATAAATCTTAGCGATAGGGTTTAAAATTTTTTTATTTATAATTTTCAAGAACCGCCCAAGGTGTTTCTACGTGTTACGGCACGCACTTATGTGCTTGGCCTGCACCCTTTCCATAGCTTGTTGCTATGTCACCAACAGTCCCTTTCGCACACTACGATCAGCTGGTCGCCCAAGCGCTTTCTACCACTGATTTAGTGATAAAGAAACAAAAAGCGCGAGTGGAGAATTTTGCAACAACTAAACAAATGAGTGGAAATTAGAAATAGGAAAAAGATGCCTGCCCTCCGACCGGCCCCTGCCAGGCTGCCAAACTTGTTGGGAATAAATTCCCGGGTTGTTCCTAGGTGTCGTTCACGGCCTCTTGGCCACCAGCTGACGTCCAGGTACGTGTGCAGATGCTCCAGGCCGGATAGCAGGCTGTTCTTTTGGGTTTTAGTGAAAACTTGGGAAAATAGACGGAGCAATTTAAAAACGAGACCGCACTCTCTGCTTTCATAACTTTATCCATGGCGGTATAGGTGTTCTTTGTAGAAATCAGATAATCTAACAAGATCCCTGATATTTGTGTACTGAACCTAAGCGATCCGGTCGTATAAGACAAATCTCTTGATCATAGCATTGGCTTCTCAATCTAAAAAACTTGCACTTCCAAATACGGTGATTGCAGAATATATACAGCCAATTCTGATGCTTTTCGGGTAGCTGTAAAAACACTGACATGAATTAACTGCCAGTTTTATAACTATAAAAGAAGACAAGGCCTACAGAGTAGGGGTCATAAAAATCCATCAAAACGTACCTGAATCATAGATTGAACAGTGATTCTCTGACATTGACTTTTAGGTCCCAAATATACTCGTATGCTGCCCCAAAAAGACTGGTGGGAAAAACATTCAACAAAAAAAAGCTATAATAAATTGAAAATCTGGGCAAAAATAATTTTATATCCTTAAAAATAACAAAACTGTCGAGCGTGCGTCCTCTAAAAAGGAATTACTTCAATGTCAAAGATGCCAAATTTTTGGGCACTCTTAAAACTTCTGTGTTCTGCACCATGTATGTGGTAAATGTAGTGGCCCTCTTGTTACTGGTTCCGTACTCTGTGTAAGCGATACATACTTGTGCGTAAATTTTGGCGGTAACCACGTCTCAACAGATGAGGGCTGCCCAGCCAGAGTAGGACCAATGATCCACGACGCGTTTCGCTTGGATTCATAATAGCTGAGGCATTAAGAAGGAATATATCGTATACTGATACAGCTCGACCAAAGGATATGCCAGCAAGGACTGGATGAGTGACGCAAGCTCTCCCCCGACCCCAGGCTCAGCCATAAGTTTACAGCGATAGTAAACGCCATCTGCGACATCGATAGCAAACTGGACACTCTATTTAAGCTGGTGCAGGAAAATATAGTGTCGAATAAGGCTTTCAGAGAGCTGGTCTAAGTTGTCATTGCGCGATTGCCGAAGTGATAAATATCGGATTGTGGAACACTCGTAAATTAGTCAGAGTATCTGAAGAGCTTCGCTTATTCCTCAGCGCTCATAACATAGACATAATGCTTGCCACAGAAAGTATTCAAACGGCATTTACATTACCTTTCCTTGATGCCAAAGTTTATAAGAAGTGAGTTCAAATTATGAGTGTACTTAGCTTTTGTTTCGGCAAAATACTTATGCGGATCAATGTACTTGCCAGGCTATCTTATCTATTATGGTCTTCACACCAGTGGAAACAGCAGAGGTGGCTCTGCAATTATTATAAAGGATTTCCTAAGTCAAAATCTCCTGCCTCCAAATATTATATTTACCAGAAAGCAGCAGCAGAAATATGGATTCAATCAGAATTTGATTTCTTGCTGGCCGGACTTGCCAAACATGCATGCTGGGTAAGCTCAGGAGCCTGTAGCAGGGATAAGCAGTTGCAAGAAGTCATTCAAATGCGCCCATATAATTCCCTGTTAACGCCGACAGCGCTTGATTTGTTTATAATCAATAGATACGCTACAGACAGGCTACAAATAAGAACACTCCATGAACTCTCCTCGGATCACATTCCTTTGCTACCATACTGCATGCTAGACTTGTTAGAAACAACAGCGCCCACGACTTATTTTCAGAGGTGCTAATATAAATGCTTTTAAAGCCTACCTGGAACGGCTAAGCAAGGTTAACATATAAATCCATGAATTTTCTGACATTGACAATGCCATCATCCGTTTCATGCGAATGATGAACCAGGCTGCTAGACATCTCAAGCTACCACCTAGAATTTGGTTAATTCTTAATCTAAAGCAAGGACATAGTAGAGAATATACAAGAAAGGGAGAAGCCCAAATCCCTCAGATTCATAATCGGCTGACGATCGGTCGCGTATCACAAAATGCTGCAACGCCCAGCCCATCCCAGAATCAGCAATTAAAAACCCTACAGGTGGCTGTTGCCGTATGAGCATAGAGAGAGCTGAAGCGTTCGCTAACAACATCGAGTAACGTTTTAAGCCCTACGACAGTTCGCCTGAAAGTATACGTTGATAAGTTTAAGAATTCCTGGAATTTCCAATTTAAATGAGCCTGCCTGGTAGCCTTGTGGGTAAGCTTTCACCGAAGAAAACTCCAAGTTATGACGAGTTTTACAGCATTAAGTCTTGTAATTCCTGGTTTTGTTATTCAACATCGTACTAATTGTTGGATACTTTCTAAAAGTTTGAAAATCGGAAAATAAATAAGATCCCAAAATATGGAAAACGACGACTGACGCGAAAAATCATAAAAAGGCTGATCCTGAACAGGCTACTCACCAAAAAAAAATGTCACCAGTGCGATTCATGAATTCCAGTTCGGCTTTTGTTTTCAACATGAAACTCCTGAGCAATAGCAGAGATTTTTAAACTTGGCTTAAGAGGCCCTAGAGAAGAAGGTGTAGGCACTTGCTGCCCTTCTTGGCATCTAACAGGCTTTTGATGGGTACACCAAATCAATCTCTGCCGGAGTTTTCCAAGGTAGCATTTTCGTCCCTACTCTTACTCCATCTACTTTTCAGTTATACTAAGTAAACTCAAATAAATGAAGTTAAAGAGCAAGACGTGCTAATTGCAACCTACGTCAATTACACTGCTGTCATGACAAACAGCAAAAGTATATTCCACAAGAGTTTCTGAACGCATTTTTTCAACCGGCCATGAACTAGATAATTTGATTAGATAAAACGCTCATTACAAATGTGCCAATGTTACTTTCACCAATCTTCGAAGTATCTGTCCTGGAGTCAGCCTCAATGAAATTCCTATCAGAGCCCGTCCAGCATACAAGTACCTCGGTATCACGTTATAAAAAAACTCACTTTTGGCAGGCTCATTACTTGTATCAAACACTCATTTGCATCCAAAGTTACTAGGATGGCTTGGCTTGCACCACACAACAACCTCGCAACAGGCCAAAGTCAAAATTTGTTAGACTATACTGGAGCCAGGTCTTTTTTACGGACTCCAGAATTATGGCATCGCTGCAAAAACCAACCTCAACAAAACCCGGATTTTGCAAAAGAAAACACTTCGAAGGATCTCCGCTGCTATAAACAGCGCTGATGCAGGTATCCGAGATAAAATAAGATAAAAACGTCACCAAGCTTAAGACCTACCGAACCGGATCATGACCTAGCAACATTACAACAAATATAATAAAAAAAAAAAAAATAAATTTCTTCTTACCCTAAGTGACGCTTGGACAAATGATTGTATTATGTTGAAAAACCGTTAGATTAGGCTGCCAGCAGGATAGCAGTGTGCTACTCTTAAGACTGCAATTTTCACATATATAATCGTTAAACAAAATAAAATAGCTTAAACTTTGATTAAACCAAAAAAGGGAAGAAATATCAATAAGGCAAGGTACATTAGTAGCTTATGACGCAAACTCAATACAAATTGTAATTCTAGGTGACATTTAAAAATAGAGAAAAATATTAAGTTTATTGGTATTTTACTGATTTTTCCTTGAAAGTCCTCGATTTCATGATGTTTTTTAATATTAGACTTTATAAACACTTTTACTATCTTTGAGCTTTAACCCTCTTCGAAGTTGTTCTACCACCTTATTTGGCTATTAAACATATCTTCTCAAGTTTTCTAACGTTTTTGCTATTGCTACAGGGTGCTGCCAAGGGATCTTCACGCTTTTTTTTAACAAATCGGTCTCTAGCTTTTTGGAATACCAAAGCTTCATTCGTCTGAAATGTCCTTGACATCAGGACCCACGTTTTGGCTTTCTTTTCCATGGCAGATTTTAATAAAAGTAGTAATAGAAGTAAAAATTTTGGCTATACAATACAGGGGTCGTACACATGTGTTTCTTCAGGGTTTCGTTGTCTTGTTGTGCTTCCTCAGTCCAAACAAATCTACTTTTGTTTCTGAGCGTGTTGGTAATCGGGGAGGCTAAAGCAGAAAGGTTTTTTATAAGTTTGTTATACCAACCAGTCATTCCCAAGAAACGGTGAAACTGCTTCATTGAGCGAGCGCTCGGGAACTCCAGAGTTACAGAAATTTTATCTGAGTCTGTACCTATAGTAATAATGGCCAATAACATTTCCCAAGTATTTTATCTCTTTGATGCAAAAATTGAGTTTTTCCTCATCAGTTATCAATTTGGCATTGTAGGTAAGAGAAAACCTCTTTCAAAACCGCAATGTGTCTTTCAAACGTAAGAAACGAGATAATTCGTTTCTTGGAGACCCTGAGATCACAATAACTCATTAGTCTACACATAGTCTGGAAGAATTGGTTAGACTAAAAGGCATTGATACGTACGCAATTCGACAACTTATCCATACCCCGGTACCTGGCAAAAAGGAATGGCCGGCCGGATATCGATACCGAAAGTTTGTGCGATCCAAACTGGCAGCTAAGTTAAAGCTCTACTAGGGTATAAAAGACCATAGACGATTAGAAAAAGGGGGAGAATCTATTCCGTCTATTTGACGGAAGCCGCTAGCTCCGAGGAAAGACTTTCCCCGGGGCAGTCGTCCACGGAGTCCTCTGCCTCCAGGATCAGCCACTAGAATCCCTCAGCCCTTGAGGAGGACCCAAATAGCTCGAAAGAATTGCATTATAATCAAAGGAGGGGAATTTCAACCATAAAGACGACATCCAAAGTACTGGGATGTGTGTGGCCTCAGTACTCGTTATCCTGATTTTCCTGAGGATTGTTCAGCTTTATGAGCCTTCCGATCAGAGGCGTGGTGACCAATAGCATACCTCGAAAAAGTAGTGGTGCAATTAAAGTGTGTCCATCGAATCAAAGTTAAAGTGAATTTATGCATAACCAAAGGCCAATAGCCTTATATAATACAACCAGGACACAAGTTAAAATCAAAAACATTGGAAGCGTTCAAAAACAGATTGAAATTCATTTAAGTCCAGTGAATCTATAGTGCTGATCCTGATAAAAAAAATAAGCGAAGGCGAGTTTTACCACCAGCCTATTAGGACGACGCACGCCTCAGGCATATTTCATATTGCTTTCGCTCTTTCAGTGAACGGTCGCGTTTTTGCCTTTCGCTCTGAATTTTTTTTTTATTTTTCTTTTTGTCCATAAATGTGCAGTGTTTGTTGTTATTGTTTTATCTAATTGCATTCGCCTTTTCTACCAAACGCTGTTTGGAACGAAAAGAATCTATACAGTAGTTACCCGATCTCCCACACTCCCGCACGTTGTTGTTGGCACTAAAACTAACGCTTCCCTCTTCCTCTCTCCCGCTCTCTTACTCTCATAGCTTTCTTCTCTTTGCACTGTGGCTCGGAATATCGTGGTAATGGCTGTCTAGCTTAAAAAAAATGCAAGTCGTTGATTTTGGCTGAACAACAGAGCATTCGTGACCATTCATGCAATGCCTTAAATATTCAGGCCTGGTTCGCGATGCAATCGACATAAGAAATGTCTTGCGCTACTATTGTGAAAAATGTATTGCTTATGAAACCCAAACAATCTCTATAAGACGGCTCACAAAAAGCACTGTGACGGAATTTTTTCGAAACAGCCGTAGAAATACGGACGTTGTCTGAGCTCGATTCTCCTAAGCGTAAAAAAGATCGGTAGTCGCTAGTGAAATTCTCTCTGGCGATCCGGGTTCTCCAGCACAGCAATCGATCTCATCTACCGCACAAATGGTACTGAGGTCGAAAGCTAAAAAAGATTCGGTTTCCGAATATAAAGGACGTTAGATTTTTACGCATGAGACACCCGAAAAATCTGTAGAAAAAAATGTAGAAGTGATTCCAAAGCCGCATGTTGACTTAACGTTTGGAGTACTTGAACTGTTAGTGCAGGTACCTAAAATAGTAACCTGTGCACCGCAGCGGAATCAAATTATTGTTTCTCGGCTGAATCTTGACCTTTTATCCTTGGACATTACGGCCTATATCCGTAACAAAGTTCAGATTGATTATCCAAAGGTTGAACAAATTAATTTTCTATATACCTGTGCTCATTTTACAACGATGTGCTCAGCCAATTTTTGGCCTTCAGGAATTTTTGATAAAGAGTACAAAGCTAAAAAAAATAAAATTCCTTCAAAGGAAGTTGTAAATCTCTTTAAAGAGCCATCCACGGCTTCATCCTTATCTGTCTCAAAAAACTAGGTTCTTTCCTTCCGCTTTCCTTTCAGAATACAAGAGGTTATACAAAGTAAGTTCACAAAATTGTATACTGATAGGTTGGCGTGTGTCACAGAAACTTGGTTAAAACCTGAAATTCTTAGTTTCGAAGTCTTTCCAAGTAAGTTCACAACGTACACTCTTGATTGTCCATCCAGACGTGGAAGTGGATTTTTAATTGCAGTTGATTCAGAATTAACGACTGAAGAAATAACGTCATCTGTCCGCTATCCATTCAAGTAAACTATCAGATAGGGATCAGTTAATAGTTTAAGATGACTTTAATGTACCTAGGGCGACATGGTCCACCCTTGAAACATCGAATATATTGTTACCTTCAACGCAGCATAACTTTCGTGAATCAAGAAAAACTCGAATGTACTTTTGAAGTATTGATCTTTCTTAAAGTATTTATCTTATTTGTTTACCTGAGCTGCGCTCTCAGTGGTAAACCTTAAGCTCACGCTCTCATGTATTTCACCGCACTGGCCACAAAGGCTATTATACGACGTAAGAATAAAGAGTTCAATTTTGGTACTGCGACAAGACGGTTGGATTTGCTTTACTAACTTAACTATCCCCCCGACTCCCTACAGATTCATGTGGGTGAGGAAAACGCTCCTGCTCCATCAAACATTTTGGCGCCCAACGTGAGGCAGGATAGTAAATTTACAAAATTATAAAATCCTTAGTGTTCAACGCTGCTCGACGGTCACCTAACGTGACACGCACACTTGCCTCCGTGGACAAGGCAGTACACCCCCCACTCATCATCGCTGAAAGGCACGGGTTGCTCAGAAGACCTGGATTACGCTACGCTGTTCCCAGTCAGCTACGCCGCCTATATTCTCGATTGCAGAGCGAGATCTCCATCGCCCCGTCGACAATATCATCATTAACCTGGAAAACCATTTTGCTAGACTACGTAACGCCACAACGGTAAGGTTAGGTCATCAGTGCCAACGCTGCCAGAGCGCTCACGCCAATCTCTGATTCTCCTTTGGACTCATTCGGCCGTCACTGCAGTGCTTTTGGATTTAACCTGCAAGTCCACTGTACACGCATACAGTCACCACGAGTGCCAATAGCAGTCACCGCGCAACGCATCAACCTGGAAATGGTTCATTGCGGAACCAGAGCTTTGCCAGATATTGGACTTCACAAGTTGGCAGCATACGTTTATAACCACAAACCAGAAGCTCTAATTTATAATTATATCTACTTTATAAGGCCTTATTGTAAATGATACACAATAATCATGTGTTCTACACCGCTGGACGTATTAAAACAAAAGCGATCCAACATAGGCAGGAGCCTTTCACGCATTGGAACAGCAGTCGCCAAAACGGAAATGGTTGAGAAGCAAACTGCCGCGCTGACGCCAGCCGAACTTACGTGTCGGCTAACTATTTTGGAGGCCTATTTCAAACAAATCATGGCCGAAATCGAGGCACTCGACTCAACCGAGGAACAGTTAAACTACCGCCCCGAGCTGGAAGATATGTTTATCGCTATAAAGGTGACCATAAAGGATCGGTTTGGAGACGACGTACTCTACGCCGCTCGCCCAAGATACGCTACTAGGGCCTGGACCAACATCGTCTCTCAAACTACCAACTCTTGCCCACCCGACCTTTGCTGGCGAGTACTCGGAAGACAGATATTTTATTACTACGTTCCAGCAAGTTGTAGACCAGCAGGAAGCGCTATCGAAGATAGAGAAGTTTAATCACCTCACAAACTGTCTCAGAGGCGCCGCCTTAGAAACCATCAAGGCGTTTCAAGTCACTCCAGAGAATCACAGCAAAGCCTTGCTCTACGCAAAGGTGTCCTATATGCTTTGGCAGGGATCATCGGATTTTAAGATGTTCGCGACTTCAAAACATGACTCCTGCCCAACGCCTAGAAGCTGTCCGAACAAAATCGCTGTTTATAAACTGCATTGAAAAGGCTCATTATTTATCAAATTGTCTATCATCAAATAGGTGCAGAATATGTTCACGGCTGCATCACACTATGCTTCACTTCGACCCACCACGACCAAATCATTCCGGCTACAGCCATAATAAAACTCGTACTCCCAAGCTAACTTCATGTCCTAATACTTCGCGCAACAACTTGGTTTGCTCCGAAGCAAGGAACATTCGAACATTCGAAGCATCGGTGATTCTTTCATCCGCATCAAGCATCGCACTTCGACCGTTGTCAAGTCACGATTCGGTGAAGCAGAGTTACCCATCGAGTGCTGTGTAACCGAAATTCGCCTATAAACCTGATACAGAAATCGACATTTCATCATGGAACCTTCCAGATAACGCTCCACTGGCTGATGAGAGATTTTATCAGTCTTGCCATATCGACCTACTTCTTGGCACGGAAACGTTCTTCACCGCTTTGTCTATTGGCCAAATCATGTTGGGTCCCCATTTCCCCATGTTGCAAAAGACGATCTTTGGATGTGTAGTATCAGGGCGCACTGGCAATCAAGGCCATGCCTCCCAAGCCCACAATTTCTTTTCATCGGAGGAGTCAATAAACCTGAACTTGGAGTGCTAATGGCGCTCTACGCCATTAACACTTACTCCCGCGCAAGCTAAATTCGAATCGATCTTCCAAAAATCTGTCTGTCAAGTAGCGGATGGAAGACTAATGGTTCAACTGCCCTTCAAGGATGACCCTACTCTGCTGGGGAGCTCTCTTGAAACAGCACGGCTAAAATTTGAATCGTTGGAACGTCGCTTAAGCCAAAACGTGCATTTGCGCGCCGAATTCACGAAATTTATGGAAGAATATGAGCGCTTGGGTCACATGGAATTAGTAACCAGCCCGCTCCTCAACGTACCGCACTACTACATACATACCACACCATTGCGTGCTTAAGCTCAACAGCACGTCAACAAAACTAAGGAAAGTCTTTGACGCCCCGTGCCCAACAAGCACCTTCAAGTCCCTAAGCGACATCCTTCTAGTTGGACCCACGATTCAACAAAATTAGTTTACACTCTTACTAAGGTTCCGAACTCATAGTTATGTAATAACTGCTCACGTCGTCAAGATGTACCGGCAGGTATTAATCGACCCTGCGCATCGTAAATTTCAGTACATCTTATGGAGAAGCCACATCGACCAAGAGATTCGCACATACCAGCTGAACACCGTTACTTACGGCACCGTATCAGCGCCGCATCTAGCAATTCGCAGCCTGTTTCACCTCGCCGATCAACATGCAAGTTCACATCAACTTGGAGCTGAAGCCATAAAATCGTGTTGTTATGTGGATGACTTTCCCGGAGGAGCAGATACGCTAGACCAATTGAACCGGATTCAAACTGAAGTCATCGCTATACTCACGGCCGGCAAGATGGAACTGGCGAAATGACACTCCAACCATCAGGATATCACCAATGATACAACGGTAAAGGAGCTCAATCTAGACGATTACGCCATGACAAGCACGTTGGGCTTGAAGTGAGCCCAACGAGAAGACACCTTCAAATTCCCATTCAGCACATCTCTGGAAAGGATCACAAAGCGAACCATTCTTTCCGTGGCCTCATTCCTCTTCGATCCGCTGGGACTTGTCTAGCCAGTTATTATGGTGGCAAAAATACTTCTACAGGAAATTTGGCTTCTTAAACTGTATCAGTCCCAATGACACTCCAACAAGCGTAGCTATCGGTCGTGTTGTCGCTACAGCATTTGGGCTCTCTGCTAATCCCACGGTTCTGCTTGCAGCCTCATTCAGATGAGCTACAAGTTCATGGCTTTAGCGATGCTTCAATACGGGGATGGATGTTGCATTTACGCAAGAACAAGGCGTGCCGATGGCCAAGTAGAAGTTCATCTAACCCTTCACTACGAGGTCACTTTCCCCACTTGAACTGAGAAGGGCCATGCTTTGCGTCACATGGAACCTACAACAGCGATATTTCATCGAGGAAATAACCCTCTTGCAAAAAGGCGCGCCGGTTCGTAGCCATCTTAAATTCTCATTGCCTTTCTTGCATATCACAGATGGAACCAACCTATTTTTTGTCGGGGCACGATTGGAACTTGCATCGATCCCAGACACTGATAGGCATCTCATATTGCTTCCGTAATCGTCGGAGAACTATCAACAGATTCGTTCTTGGGTGCTCTGAAGCGGATGATCGCCAGTACCGTAACGTTCCATTTTATACCTGCTAGGGCTCCACACTTTGACGGCCTCTGGGAGGCTGCTGTTAAGAGCGCCAAGAACCTCTTGTGCCGCACGCTCAGGGATGCCCGACTGACCTTCGAGAAGCTCTCAACTGTCGCTGCTGAGACTGAGGCGATCCTTGCGCCCGCTCTCTGGTCATTTCTTAACCGGGGATTCTCTTCGAGCACTCCCAGACTAGCCTGTCAAGGATGATCAGCTCAACTGCTCTCAACGATGGAATCATGTCAGCGCCATCAAGCAACACATCTTGAGGCAGTGATCTACGGAGTATCTTCACGAGCTCAGGCCAAATCAAACTGGACGACTGGATCTTCGAATATTGCAGTGAACGAAATGGTGCAAATCCACGAAGACCATGTCCCTCGTCACCGATGGCTGTTAGGACGCAACTATACCAGGTCAGGACAACCACGTTCGAGTCGCGGATATTCGGACGTCGAAAGGAATTATAAGGCGACCGATTCACAAATTAGCCCGTTTACCAAGTAATTTAAAATAACTAGGTACTTTCAATGGGGCTGGAATGTTGGGCCACTATTGAATCGAGAAAAAAATGAATATAATTTTGATGTATTGATCTTTCTTGAAGTGTATTTATCTAATTTGTTTACCTGAGCTGGTCTGTCAGTGGTAAAGCTTAAGCTCATGCTTTCATGTATTTTACCACACTGACCACGAAGGCTATTATACAATGTAAGAACACAGAATTCAATTTCATCCTTCACTAACTTAACTATTTCCCCGACTCCCTACAGTCTCATGTAGGTCAGGAAAACGCTCCTGCTCCATCAAACGTAAACCATGTTCAAAATTCGTTAGGACGATTACTGGATCTATGCTTTGTTTAATTCCAGATTGTCTGCATAGATATAATCTCTGCAATTATTTAGCCATAAGACCCAACGCTGGTGCTGACTATTGACACGGGTACAAAATAAAAAAAAATAATATGAAAAGTCAGCTAAACGCCTGCCCTGCTTTCGTATAACAAACTTTGCACGGATTGGTTTTATCTGTATTATGTAGTAGGATCACTGAAGCTGTTAATATTTTTTATAATGTATTAAACGCAGTTTTTGATATATGTGATCCTCGTGTTATCCTAAAATTTCTGAACAACCTCCGTGCTTTAGTAAAGAGTTGTCACGACTTAAAAATGTGAAGTTTAGACTCTACAAAAAGTTTAGAGCTTCCGGATAACAACCCTTTTTCCGTTACTTAAGCGCTTGATCGGATTTTAACGTGCTTAACGCTCAGTTTTACAAAAACTTTTAAGCTCGTTGCAAAACATTTTAATTTTGCTAACATAATGCGTTATTCTTCAAGTTCTTCTTTAACACTTAATTTGAAAATTCTGCCGCAAACACTGATCACGCACAGGTTTTCCAAACCACCTATTCAACATCAAGTCCGTCAGATCAGTCTTACCCATATGACATGTCTAAATAAAACTTAATTTTTTGTCCTGTTGTGAGGAGTTGAATAACTCCACACAAATCCCAGCAGCAGATGGCCGGCCGCTCACCAGGAACGCTGCGAAATTGCGTAGTGACGGCGCGGCGAAGAGCAGTTGTAGAACGTGAGAGTTTGATGATCAAGGACAGAGAACGTGAGAGTTAGAGAACGTGAGAGTTTGAGGAACGTGAGAGTTGAAGAACGCGGGAATTTGAAGAGCAAGATAGTTTGGAGACAAATGAGTTTGGAGAACAAGAGAGCGGGACGGCAGCATAAGGCTGGACATCGGCGGGAAGCAGCGCATGAAGGACAAGAGGGTCAAACCTGAGTCATGGACTTTGGACCCGGTGTGGAGAGTTTCAGTGAACCGTGCGCAAAAGGAAAATAACGGTTCCCGGATGCCCTATATAAAGGGCGCTGGCAACTGGATCAGTCGATTACGGTCAGTCGAGGAGAAGAGTCGAAGAGTTAAGACAAGCAGTCGATCACATACCGAGTGAACAGAAAACCAACCAAGTAAACTACGAGGGAGCTACAAAATGGCTACTCATCGAAAGCAGTGCCGTGGGAGCAAGTTTGACACGTAGAGACGTTCGGGATCGGGATTACAAGGAATCTCCGAACGGAGACACAGATAGCTGAGGTCTAAAGGGGCACCACACGGCTAAGTCAAGGTGGTCTGCTTATTCCTGCCAACAAAGTCCTGGCGTTACGTCTGAAGGGTCTACCAGTCGTGAGCTCGGAGGTTAACCTGTCGATTCCCAGTATACCTCGCCCCATGCAATACTTTGGCGTGTCTCGACGTGAGCGCCGTGCGCCAAGTGGAGTTGAGCAGATCCTGGCGCGATCAGCCAGTAGGGAGGAGAGCAGGAGAGCCCACGGTTCCGATTCGTAAAGTCCCGGAGCGGCGCAACCGAACCCCGATAGTAACGAGCCAGAAGGTAGAGAAGTCCCGGAGCGGAGCGACCGAACCCCGAGAGTAACGAGCCAGAAGGAGGAAAGGAACTCGTCAGTCTGTTCACCCTAGTCTGAGAACGGTGACGCTTCCCTAAGGCCGCACGTCTGACCCCATAGTGAGTCTGAATCGTGGCCGACGAGTCACCAAGCCAACGCGTCAGGAACAAGCAGCGGACAAGAATCTTTAGGGAGCTAAAAAACTGGAACACCGTGTCAACGAAGCGAGAGAGCGCCGAGACAACCCGTACCGTCGGAGACAGCGAGGACAAATAAATTATAAAGCCGACTGCAATAAACTTACTACGAACCCGTGAACTCTGTCCTGTCAAGTTTATATAAATTTGGTGGGACGAACACACACAATCCACTGAGCTAGCCGCAAGAATCTCGTAGCGAGCAGAAAGCAAACAAATCAGTTCGTTACACTGTTGTAAGTGAAAGATCACTTCTTTTAGATTTCCAAAGGTTCAAACCAGTCCAATCTCCAAGTCTTGACGGAGTCCCTGGATGTGTGCTCAAGTATTGCGCTGAGACTTTATGTAGACCATTGCACAAACTTTTTACTTTGTCTTAGAAACGTCAGATTTCCCACATAGATGGAAGGAAACAAAGCAAATTGAGAAAATTGAACGCATGTAATTACAGAGGTATTTCAAAGATGTCAGCTATTCCGATGCTCTTTGAGAACGTTATTACTCTCCATTTGGTCTCTTTTTTCCTCTTGTCAACAAGTATTTATAAAAGGTAGGTTAACGACAACCAACCTTTTGGAGCTTACTTCATTTGTGTTAAATTGTTTTAAAAAAAATCGTCAGACTGATGTGTTTTACACTGATTTGAGTAAAGCGTTTGATTCTGTAAGCCATCCGATTTTAGTTCGGAAATTGGACCTTTTAGGGTTTCCTGATTATCTTCTTAGGTGGATCTTAACTTATTTGAATGGCAGGACTCAAAGGGTCATTTTTAAAAACTCTTTATCGTCCCTAATCCGAGTTACGTCCGGTGTACCTCAAGGAAGTCATCTTGGTCCGCTCCTGCTTACATTATTTATAAATGACCTTCCTCTAGTCCTAATAAACTCACGTGTACTTATGTACGCAGACGCATTTAAATGGTTTTAAGTGTAGTGCCCTCACTATTAAACTTATACTTTGAGCGACCTTGGAGTCTATATGGATCCTAAACCTCAATTTTTCGATCACATTTCTACCGTGGTAAATAAAGCCAGGGGCGTGCTTGCATTTAATAAAAGGTGGTCGAAGAATTCATGATCTCTATGTCACAAAGACCTTGTTTATTTTATTAGTCTGACCAATTCTTGAGTACTGCGCTCCACTTTGGAGTCCCCAATATGGGGTGCATATAGACCGGATTGGGATACAAGCCTAATACTGCCATCCTACAGTATTAGGCTTGAATCCCAGTTATACCTCTAGTAATCAACTTACAATCATTAGTTAACCGAAGAACTATGCTTGGTATTACGTTAATAAGCAATCTTATTCATGGTGATGTGGAAAGTCCAGAGTTACTGAGTCACCTGCATTTTAATGTGCCAAATAGATAGACAAGAAACTAAATTCCTCTAGTTTTTAGGCATTATATCTGTAATTATGCATTGCATGAACCTTTTAGAGTACTCTGCAAAGATTATAATAGACTATATCACCTAATACCCTAAGCAACTAATTAGTTGTACTTTATGTATCTTGACTATTCATATTTTAACCTGTATGCATTTTTATACCCGTTGCTCGAAGAGTAAAAGGGTATACTGATTCGTCTGAAAGTATGTAACAGGTTGAAGGCCCTGCGTTTCCGACCCCACAAAAAATATATTTTCTCATCAGGATCATGAAGACTTCTGGGCTTCCTGTGCAGCGTACGTTTTTTTTAGCGGGGTGCCACGCCCACTCTAACGCCCACAATCCGCGAAAATCGGTAGCGCCCACAATTTTTGTGATAGAAACAAAATTTTAACTGAAATGTGTTTGCCTCAGCAATACCTAACGACTGACCAAAAAAAAATGTGCCGAGCCCACTCTAACGCATACAAACGGTTTAAACGCTTAAATCTGTCTGCCGCCCACATAATAATCTACTGAAATAGCCGGTAGGTGGCGCCCTAAAATATCACTTTGCTGCTGTATATATATTCATTTCCCTCTTCCTCCCTTAAGCTGAATAACGGGTATCTGATAGTCGAGGCACACGACTATAGCGTTCTTTCTTGTTTATCACAAAAAAAAACAAGCATCGGCTTGCGGAAGTTGACTTGCTTTCTTCTTAAAATTTTTTAATTTATAAACAAGATTTATTAAAAAAAAAAATTGTCAACTACAACGTTTACTTATATTATTTGCCACTTAAATATTGTTTATTATGCAATTAATGGTGTATCAACAAAAATAACTTAATGAGCTATGATTGCTCTTTATCGTAATACACGTCCAGGAACATGTAGCTTAGGAACGGGAGACAAAACTCTCCTTAAACAAATTGTATCGCAGAACGCCGAAACAAAAATTTTAGAAATTGTATTTACTTAGCCATTTGTTAAAAGTTAACTCACGCATGGGCTAGACTTTTTTTGAATAAAAAGAAATTCAATTGGGCTGTTTTTTAAAAAATAAAAAAAGACATAAAAAGGAGGAAGGAAGTTAACTTCAAATCGAAGTTTGTATACCCTTGCACTTATAAAAAATAGTCAACGTTAGTAACAACATGTTAAATTTCGAAGTATTGTTGCTAGCTTCAGTAATGTAGAAACAAAAATATTTAATTATTACTCTGGTCGTTTCTTTAACAGCTATATCTTTCAGTCTTTCGATTTGTATTAAATTTAAGTCTAAATTCATATAAATAAAAAAATTATATTCCCAATATTATAATACGTAAAAAAGCGAAAGCTATAAGTTGATTCATATTATTTTTTCACCAATTTTCCGGTCGTTACTATAAAAGCTATATTATATAGTTAAACGAACTGATTTGTTTGCTTTCTGCTGTGTGTGCTCGTATTCACGGGTTCTTAGTGGGTTTATTGCGGGTATAACTGCAGTCGGCTTTATAATTTATTTGTCCTCGCTGTCTCCGACGGTACGGGTTGTCTCGCCTCGTTGACACGGTGTTCCAATTTTTTAGCTCCCTGAAGTTCCTTGGCCACTGCTTGTTCCTGACGCGTAGGCTCGGTGACTGCTCGGCCACGATTCAGACTCACTATGGGGTCAGACGTGCGGCCCTAGGGAAGCGTCACCGTTCTCAGACTAGGGTGAACAGACTGACGAGTGTCCTTTGCTCTGTCAAGGATGATCCCACTGGGATTTCCGCTCAGATCGTGCGGACAGTCAAGGCGAAACTCCGAGAAGCTGCCCCGCTCTTCACTTCGCTTCTACGGTTTGTGTAAACGAACCTTCCACCCTAGCCTCACCCTTTCACTTACTGTCCGTGCCGTTCCTGCGGGCTCGATTCTCCTTGAGTGGCTGTTGCGGTGTGGTATCCTGCTTGCTGGTGGCGGTGTCCTGCGAACTGCTCTTGACTGGGTGGCTGTACGTAGCGTGACTTCTGTGTTGGGTTCGTGGGTATACGCCGATCCGGGACTTCTCTCCCTTCTGGCTCGATACTCTTGGGGTTCTGTCGTGCCGTTCCGGGACTTCTCTCCTTTCTGGCTCGTTACTCTCGGGGTTCGGTCGCGCCGCCCCGGGACTTCACAAGTGGGAACCGTAGGTGCCGGATTTCTACCGAAATCGGGTTTGCTAAAAAAGGGAAAAGTGTTTTTTTTTTGCGTGCCTCAGTACAGAACCAGTGGCAATAGTCGCCGCAATAAGTACAGAACGAATTGGGCTGCCGAGAAGTGAATACATCAGAATTCTTTTCGTACTGATTTTATTGTGCATGGATCCTGGTTTATGTAAATGATTTGGGGTTACAAAGATATTTACTTAGGTCTAGTCTAGATACAAATGGACAACATGGTTTATCATTATTGATTTTATTATTGTCCTTCATGCGCTGCTTCCCGCCGATGTCCAGCCTCCCTCTCTTTCTCCATTCTTGGTCTCCAAACCCTCTTGCTCTACAAACTCTCTTGCTCCTCGAACTCCCTTGTCTCTAAACTCTCTTGCTCTCCAAACTCCCGCGTTCTCCAAACTCTCACGTTCTCCAACTCTCACGTTCTCCGTCCTTGATCTCCAAACTCTCACATACTCCAACCGCTCTTCGCCGCGCCATCACTACGCGAATTCGCCGCGCACCTGGTGAGCGGCCGTCCATCTGCTGCTGGGATTTGTGGGGAGTTATTCAACTCCTCACAACAGGACAAAAAATAAAGTTTTATTACGACATGACAAACAGGACCCATGGACTTTGGACCCGGTGTGTAGAGTTTCAGTGGACCCTGCGCAAAAGGAGAATAACAGTTCCGGAGGCCCTATATAAATCCGCAGGGCGCTGGCAGCTGGATCAGTCGAATTTGAGAATTTAAGACAAGCAGTCGATCACATACCGACTGAACAGAAAACCAACCAAGTAAACTACGAGGGAGCCACAACAAGGTGAGTCATCGAAAGCAACGCGTGGGAGCCTTCAAGGAGCAAGATTGCCACGTCGAGACGTTTGGGATCGGGATTACAAGGAAGGGAGAGCGGTCGACCGGTACGGTCTCGAGTGGAAATTTCCAGGAGAGCCCACGGTTCCGATTCGTAAAGTCCCAGAGCGGCGCAACCGAACCCCGAAAGTAACGAGCCAGAAGGTAGAGAAGTCCCGGAGCGGCGCGACCGAACCCCGAGAGTAACGAGCCAGAAGGAGGAAAGGAACTCGTCAGTCTGTTCACCCTAGTCTGAGAACGGTGACGCTTCCCTAAGGCCGCACGTCTGACCCCATAGTTAGTCTGAATCGTGGCCGACGAGTCACCAAGCCAACGCGTCAGGAACAAGCAGCGGACAAGAATCTTTAGGGAGCTAAAAAACTGGAACACCGTGTCAACGAAGCGAGAGAGCGCCGAGACAATCCGTACCGTCGGAGACAGCGAGGACAAATAAATTATAAAGCCGACTGCAGTTATACCCGCAATAAACCCACTACGAACCCGTGAATTCTGTCCTGTCAAGTTTATATAAATTTGGTGGGACGAACACACACAATCCACTGAGCTAGCCGCAAGAATCTCGTAGCGAGCAGAAAGCAAACAAATCAGTTCATTACACTGTTGTAAGTGAAAGATCACTTCTTTTAGATTTCCAAAGGTTCAAACCAGTCCAATCTCCAAGTCGTGACGGAGTCCCTGGATGTGTGCTCAAGTATTGCGCTGAGACTTTATGTAGACCATTGCACAAACTTTTTACTTTGTCTTTAGAAACGTCAGATTTCCCACATAGATGGAAGGAATCGTTTATTATCCCACGTCATAAAAAGGGGAGCGTTTGATTCTGTAAGCCATCCGATTTTAGTTCGGAAATTGGACCTTTTCTTGATTATCTTCTTAGGTGGATCTTAACTTATTTGAATGGCAGGACTCAAAGGGTCATTTTTAAAAACTCTTTATCGTCCCTAATCCGAGTTACGTCCGGTGTACCTCAAGGAAGTCATCTTGGTCCGCTCCTGTTTACATTATTTATAAATGACCTTCCCCTAGTTCTAATAAACTCACGTGTACTTATGTATGCAGACGCATTTAAATGGTTTTAAGTGTAAACTAATGACCTTTTTTCGTGTCAGCCCTCACTATTCAACTTATACTTTGAGCGGTTGTGTGTTATATAGAATAACGCATGCTGACGACCTTGGAGTCTATATGGATCCTAAACCTCAATTTTTCGATCACATTTCTACCGTGGTAAATAAAGCCAGGAGCGTGCTTGCATTTATCAAAAGGTGGTCAAAGGAATTCAATGATCTCTATGTCACAAAGACATTGGTTTTTTTATTAGTCTGACCAATTCTTGAGTACTTCGCCCCGTTTGGAGTCCCCAATATGGGGTGCATGTAGACCGGATTGAGTCTTTGCAAAATAACTTTTTATACGTCCTTACGGGGACTTAACTGGGATACAAGCCTAATACTGCCATCCTACTCTAGTAATTAACTTACAATCATTAGTTAACCGAAGAACTATGCTTGGTATTACGTTAATTAGCAATCTTAATTATGGTGATGTGGAGAGTCACGAGTTACTGAGTCGCCTGCATTTTAATCTGCCAAATAGATTGACAAGAAACCAAATTCCTTTTTTTAATCATTATATCTGTAGTAATGCAATGCATGAACCTTTTAGAGTACTCTGCAATGATCTTAATAGACTATATCAAATATATCTACTACCGATTCACTGTCTATCTTTAAATCAATAATACCACCCTACTAAGCAACTAATTAGTTGTACTTTATGTATCTTGACTATTCATATTTTAACCTGCATGCATTTTTATACCCGTTACTCGTAGACTGATAGAAACAAAATTTTAACTGAAAGTAACTGAAAGGTGCCACGCCCACTCTAACGCCCACAAACGGTTAAAATGCTTAAATGCGTTTGCCGCCCAAATTTGCATCTACTGAAATAGCCGGTATGTGGCGCCCCATAATATCGCTTTTCTGCTTTTCAAAATGTCCCACTCTAACGCATACAAGCGGTTTAAACGCTTCAATCTGTCTGCCGCCCACATAATAATCTACTGAAATAGCCGGTAGGTGGCGCCCTAAAATATCACTTTGCTGTTATACATATATTCATTTCCCTCTTGCTCCCTTAAGCTGAGTAACGGGTATCTGATAGTCGAGGCACTCGACTATAGCGTTCTTTCTTGTTTATAACTGCAAAAACAAACATCGGCTTGTGGAAGTTGATTTGTTTTCTTGTTGAAATTTTTTAATTTATAAACAAAATTTATTTAAAAAAATTAATTGTTCACTACAACGTTTACTTATATGATGAGCCACTTAAATATTGTTTATTATGCAATTAATGGGTATATGAACAAAAATAACTTAATGAGCAATGATTGCTCTTTATCGTTTTACACGCCCAGAAACATGTAGCTTGGAAACGGGAGACAAAACTCTTCTTCACCGTGAAGCAGTTCTCATATGTCCAGGATAGGCATAGTATTAACATTTTATCTCCGAACTGAGGCACAGGTAGCTGAGGTCTAAAGGGGAACCACACGGCTAAGTCAAGGAGGTTTGCTTATTCCTGCCAACGAAGTCCTGGCGTTACGCTTGGAGGGTCCACCAGGCTTGGAGCAGTGAAAGCCGGCGAAAAGAAATCGTGAGCTCGGGGGTAAATCTGTCGAACCCCAGTGTACCTCGCCCCACGCCATACTTTGGCTTGTCCCGCCGTGAGCCCCGTGCGCCAAGTGGAGTTGAGCAGGTCCTTGCTCGATTAGCCAGAAGGGAGAGCGGTCGACCGGTACGGTCTCGAGTGGAATTTTCCAGATAAGCCCACGGTTCCTATTTGTGAAGTCCCGGACCCCGGGAGTAACGAGCCAGATTTTAGAGAAGTCCCGGAGCGGCGACACAGAACCCCGAGAATAACGAGCCAGAAGGGAGAGAAATCCCGGATCGGCGTATACCCACGAACCCAACACAGAAGTCACGCTACGTACAGCCACGTGTACTTATGTACGCAGACGCATTTAAATGGTTTTAAGTGTAGTGCCCTCACTATTCAACTTATACTTTGAGGGACCTTGGAGTCTATATGGATCCTAAACCTCAATTTTTCGATCACATTTCTACCGTGGTAAATAAAGCCAGGGGCGTGCTTGCATTTAACAAAAGGTGGTCAAAGGAATTCAATGATCTCTATGTCACAAAGACCTTGTTTATTTTATTAGTCTGACCAATTCTTGAGTACTGCGCTCCACTTTGGAGTCCTCAATATGGGGTGCATATAGACCGGATTGGGATACAAGCCTAATACTGTCGGATGGCAGTATTAGGCTTGTATCCCAGTTATACCTCTAGTAATCAACTTACAATCATTAGTTAACCGAAGAACTATGCTTGGTATTACGTTAATAAGCAATCTTATTCATGGTGATGTGGATAGTCCAGAGTTACTGAGTCACCTGCATTTTAATGTGCCAAGATTGACAAGAAACTAAATTCCTCTAGTTTAAATCATTATATCTGTAATTATGCAATGCATGAACCGTTTAGAGGACTTTGCAATGATTATAATAGACTATATCACCTAATATCTACTACCGACTCACTGCCTATCTTTAAATCAATAGTTAAGCAATTAATTCGTTTTACTTTATGTATCTTGACTATTCGTATTTTAGCCTGCATGCATTTTTATACCCGTTACTCGTAGAGTAAAAGAGTATACTAGATTCGTCGGAAAGTATGAAACAGGTAAGAGCAAGCGTTTTCGACCCCATAAAGTATATATATTCTGGATCAGGATCACTAGCCGAGTCGATCTGGTCATGTCCGTCCGTCTGTGTGTCCGTCTGTCCGTATAAACGCTGAGATCTTGGGAACTATGAAAGCTAGAACAAACCTACAACCTAAAGTTTGTATGATAGAAAACAAAAATGCTAAAACGTGGTTGTCTCATCAATACTTATCGATTGACCCAAAAAAAATTTTGCTACGCTCACTCTAACGCCCACAAACCGCCCAAAACTGTGGTGGCCACAGTTGTCAAGCTAAAACTTTTTTTTTGGCTAAAATGTTTTTATCTCGTTAAAACCTTTCGTTTGACCTAAAAATAAAAATTGCCACGCCTACTCTAACGCCCCCAAACGGCTAAAACGCTTAAACTGTTTGCCGCCCAAATAACATATACCATAATAGCCGGTAGGTGGCGCGAAAGATTTTTTTTTTTGCTGGTTTATAATATCTCCATTTCCATTTTTCTCCCTCAAGCCATGAACGGATATCTGATAGTCGAGGCACTCGACAACACCTTTACGGATGGTCCGGATTTGTGGCCTAACTTTGAGCGTAAACGGACGATTGTTTCTGATTGCTCGTAGGAACATACAGCTTCTTGTCGTCTCCTTAGGTGGCTAAGGAAGTTTCACTACTAGATGCGGATAGCGATCGCGTCTAAATAACAGGCGGAACCGAAAACTTTGTTTAATCTTCTCTTGGCACCCGCCCGGAAAAGTCTGTACTGAAGTGTGGTCACACTGTTGCGGATCACCGGATTGGATTCCAAGAGAAAAAAATTAATATTTCTTAATGGCACCGTTTTCCCGTTATGGTAATTGCAAGCGGTCTGCTTGTGTTCGCTATTAGTATTGCACCTCCGGTCTACTTTTGGAATATGTGGAAACGGAACAATCGCACATCAACTAATAGATGAACGAATAAATTGCGGAAATTCGGAAAAATGTTCCACAAGATAAGAGCGCTAGGAAAGGAAAAATAAATATATGTTTCGCACCGTGACGGCTTGCACAAATAAAAAATTTATTTATTTATTTTTATTTAACGGATGTAAGCCGACGGTGTGTTCGAATTAGCGCTGCTGAAATAATTAATAAATATTATGCAAATTCTGGAATGGCGTATCGTGGTGATGGGATCGGTGGAATCAGGTTATTTTTATTTATTATGGTATTATTTTACCTATACATATAATACATATGGGTGTTGAAATTTTTGTATGGTGTACCGTATGAACGTATGTGCGTTTCTCCTTATGTACATATGTTGCAGTGGTCAGGCATAGGTACGTATATTAATAAGAATGCATCAGGATTATGTGTGTGTGTATGGACGTGTGGAAATGTGTATTTGTAGCAGCTCGGAAATATATTTGCGTAAAATGTACTTTTTATATTTGGAAATTGGTAGTAATGTGGACTGTATTGTAAATATTGCCATCGAAATGTTTGTAGGGTGTACCGCGAAAGAAAGTGTGTGGTTTACCGTGCTTACGTTGCCTTACGTTAGGCTACGTGAACTTTTTCTGTATGTACAAATGTTGAGATGGTCGGGCATATGTACAACGTACATTAATAAGCGTGCATCAGGGTTATATGTGCGTATGTATGGGCGTATGATTTGTGTGTTTATGGGATCTCAGAAATATATTTTGCGTAAATTGTAATTTAAATTTGTAATTAATTTGGAAGTTGGAAATAATGTGGACTGTATTTTAGTTTATCGTTGTATAAATGTTTGCTGGGTGCAACGCGAAGGGAAATATGTGTATATGAATACGAATATGTATGGAAATTACAAATACGAAAAGAAAGACGGACTAAGGCGATCGTATGCACAATGGAAATAGCCGATCAGACAGATATAAGAAAATTGGGTTCTTGGGAAATATCTGGCTGGTCGGCAATGGAAATACGGAATATTCGTACTTATCTTGCATTTTTTTTGAAGAACTTAGAAACTCTGAACGCAGGAACATGTCAACTCCTGGAAATATCCGGATCAAAGGACCACGTAGTGAACGGTGATGGCTTTCCCTGGGTCTGTGGTCGTCTGGATCCCTTCTCGAAATTAAATAACACTTTTAAAACTTTCTAGAAATCTTCAATTTATTGGCCACTGCGTGGTCTCTGTTACACTAGCTAGCTGCTACTTAACTCTAATGTTAGGACACCGTGGGTGGATACTATAAACAGCCCGAGAGCAAGATGAGAGACCATCTGGACTTAACTTGGGTCGGACAGATAGAAAGGTACAGTTAATAATGAGGAGTACGACTCAGGATTCGGTGAAAGCCTAAACCTTTGTATCTCAAAAATACTTGACAAAATCATCTCTAAACGGCTCTGGTGGTTTGTTAGCTCCAACAAACTTCAGAACAAAAAGTGAAAAATCTGTGACTGACTGTCTACTATATGTAAACGCTCTACTCAACAACGCGTTTCCGGAAAATGACACAAGAAAGTAGGACTTCAAACCATAAAAAATCAACTGATTAAATGGAACTGTGGGCCAAGGTTAATCAAATACGTGAGCCACTTAATGACAAGTCAAAAATTAGGGTAAAAGTCAACCACAGTCATTCCTTAATTCAACCACTTCAAAACGGAATACAGCAGGGAACCACGCTTTCTGTGATCCTCTTTCTTATTGCATTTAACAGTCTGTCAGACAAAAGAAGCAAACACAAGAATAATAACATAACACCTTTGGCAGACGATAACAACACTACAGCGTCTTCTATCTATCTATATACAAACATTTGCACATCTGCAGAAAGCGCTGTACCGGAACTAACAATGATAGGCCTATCATTTGACATTAAATATAAATGGCAACTACCAAAGGGAAAATCTGCACCTGCTCGGCCTCTCTTTCCGCAATTCATTCGATTGAAAACATAGACAATTCACCTTATTATCCTATAAAAATTTATGGTATAATAAATAACGCTTACCCCAAAATATCAAATCATGTGGGTTCCGAGCTATGTTGGAATAAGTGGTAACGAATTTACTGACGAAGACGCATCAGACGCAACTATCGCACCTCTGATCACCACACCTAATATTAACCGGTCTGACATAAACAAAAAAAAAAAAAAAATGTTTAGCAACTCTCTCAACTTTTGCCAATACTCCCCCAGTTAGAACCAATCAATAAACGACAACCATCTGAACATCTGCGATTACACAACAGTTGGAGAAGTAACCAAACTAACAAGAAAAGACCATGTCCGAATAATAAGATTACGTTTAGGCAACATCAGACTTACCCATGAATTTAGACTCCTTCAGGCTACCGACCCCTGTAAGTTCTGCAACAATATCTCAATGTCAATAAACAATATCCTTAACAAATGCACTGAATTTAATAACAACCGAACCCATATCCCAAATAGAACTCTTGCTTCACTACTTTCTAAACCTACGAACACCAACTTTCTTCAAATTATCAAATCTCATATAATTAAGATAGTTCTTTAAGACAACTGAAGTGTAATAAAAAATGAACAAATTATACCCTTAGTAATCAAAAAATTAAAATCCAACTATAACTCTAACCTTAAGCCAGCCTAAAGTCTTAGTAGCTATTGCTGCGTATTCCTGTTGCATTAGTTTTTCACTTTAAGCAAGCAGTATGTAAATAAATAAATAAAATAGCTTTTGGAAGTGTTTCCTGAACTTGTAAAATTACTTTTGCTTTACTTTTTATCAGGTTCTGAATGTGATTAAAAGAAGAACAATGACAAATGTTAAAATGATAATGGTGATTTGGTTTAGGGTCCTAGCGTTAGCCAATTTTTGTAAGTGTCTCTTTTTTATGTGTAGGGCTTCTAATGCTTCCAGTGATGAAATTTGTAGACTCTTGGTTCTACTAAGGTTGTTGTTTTTTTCTTGTTATAGTTATTTTAGCATTTCTATTAGATTTGTTTAATCTCATAGCTTTGTTTTTGTAACTTACGCTCCTAAACTTGCTAAAACTCTTTTACTCTATCTCAATCTCCCTCGCTCTATTTTATAACTGTAACCTGCTCTCTATGCACCCGCTGAATTTCTAGTAGACTTTTTCGGTGCTATTTTCTGCATCTCTCTCTCACTCTCTCTTGCTTGATTTACTTTGTATTTGTTCGTACTGAAAGTTGTTAGTGTCGCACAAGCCACGCTCAGTCGATAGAATATTTTTTTCTCTCTCTCTCGTGCTCTCTTACGTTTTGATAAATTTTCGCGATCTCGCGCTCCTATTTTGTTTGTGTTTTGTGCCTTTGTGATCCCAGTGCCAAATTTACTTTGAGGTATTTTTAATATTTTTTCTGATAAATGAAGTAAAATCCATGAGATTCGTAGACGTTGACCTTAGTTTCATAAAGCCATGCTGGGACGGGGACATAACGGAACTGCACTGGTCCTGTAGCTGAGCGGTAATTAGCTGTTCAAAAAACTTGGTATTCGCACTCAACTTTGCAACGGTAGTTTTCTATATCCGATTT
Source organism: Drosophila biarmipes (assembly GCF_025231255.1). NCBI lineage: Eukaryota > Metazoa > Arthropoda > Insecta > Diptera > Drosophilidae > Drosophila > Drosophila biarmipes. Next base: position 1,330,794 of record NW_026114537.1, read on the forward strand.
ACTCCCTTTTTTATGAAGTGGAATGATAAAATATTCCTTCCAATGGTTTTCTATATCCGATTTACTCCCTTTCTTATGAAGTGGTTCCTTGCTAACTTCAGGGAAGTAAGAATGTAGAAGGGATATCTGAAAAAGTTAAGATAATGGTTTGAACAACGCATCAGCACATTTTCTTATAACACAAGAGATAGACATCTTGACTGTATAAAGGCTTTAAGAAAATTCTCACTAATTAGTGGTATAAAAATAGAGCTAGAGTAATGGAGAGGGTACGGGTAGGATGAAATATTATCGTACCTCACTAATAAATACGTGCACTGAAAAAATTTGACAAATAAGTTAGCAATATCGAAATCACAAGAGGCAGATGACGTGTCAAAGTGAAAACAAGATGGAAATTGTTGTGATTTTCGTTTCGAATAAACAAAAGCATTAAACTGTTTGGGGCTATCCTTGAATTCGGTTTTACAACGGTTTAGGTAAGTATTGTAAGGATTGGAATTATAGATTAAGAAAATACGTCGAATGGTCATTCAGCTGTCCGGTCCTCTTAAATTTCTTAAAAAGCCTAGACATATAATTTTTTAGGAAAGACAGTTTACGAGGGAGCCAGGGGGCTTACAAGACGTGGTGGCAGAGGGAAATGACAGGACAAACATATCGAAAGCAGAATATAGATTTCCAAAAAACCTGAGCGATCTGAGTGGTCACATCTTAAACAACATAATATCCTGCAACTATTTAGCAATCAGACACAGAAAAATTAAGGCACGTTTCAGTAAAAGCTATTACATTGGCATCAAAGAAGACACTGTTGACGTGAAGTTTTCCCAATAAACTGCATACATTTTGGAAGTGTAAATAAAAATTATTACTTAGTTTCTTGAAACGTCGGTTGAAGGAATCTGAGGCCCGTGAACCCGGGGATCAAGCTTGTTTACATATTCGTGAACAATAAAATGTTCAGGCCATATATTTGGATCTAAAGCCTTACCAGGAAGTCCAATTTTAAACGAAGATATTTCACGTTTTTGCTTAAACTTGAACTTCAAGACGGTATGTTCAGTTCGAGAAGTATTCAGTTTGCTGCAGAGGTGTTTTTTGACATCGTTTTCTGGATTGCGTCGGGAGACAAATATGAGTTCTTGTTGTGCAATGCGCGATAAGGACATAGGTTCTCTTTTGGCTTTTGTGGGCAAAGTGGAGCTATTCCCAACAGAACAAATAGAAGCCTGCTTATTATTGACGGGCTGCAGATCAGGGTGTAAGACAGGATCAGGTGGTCCAGAATAGGTAGCGGCAGGTGAAGGTCCTGAAGAAACGACTGCACTGCAGCCGTCTACTTCCACCACAGAGGGCTTTCTGGCAGTTAAACGATGTGACCCAAAGGTTTTAATTATAAGCGGAGCCAAGAGCAGCAGCGTATAATTGGCAGCAACAGAAAATGGTTTTAATGTAGCATCGGCACTGAGGCCGCTGTCGAGAGGTGACTTTGCTATTTAAATGGCATGGTTTGATGCAGCAGGCAGACATGGTATGTTGTTGTTATAAGCTCAGATAAACAGAGTAGATGTAGGAAGCGCAGCTTGCAGTTTGGTCATCGATAAGCTTTTCGTGCGTGCGAATGCTCGCAGTGAAAAAGATAACAGCGCGATTGCGACCAACAACAACACACTGTAGACGCTTGCGGTAAACTCAATAATAGAGTAGAACGACAAAGCGAATACACAATCATATTTGATAGTAATATTGTAATTATGCTAATCACGTATAAAGTCACGGTCGTTTTTGTTTTATTTTGGTTGACTGATTTAAACGATAAACGAAGCGATTTTAAATTAGTTTCCGTCATGGCACCATCAGCTAAATCCGCTTTCGTCCAATTGATAGCCACAGCTGATGGTTTGATCATTTTTGAACTGTGAAGGCTCTAGGGGCTCCTACCGCAACCTTATCCGCTTGTAAATGTGTCGCGATCATTTAACAAACAAGCGATTGCAGGTGAATAGTCACCTGAAAACTCTGTCCAATGTGCAATCCATAGCGCAGGTGTCTAAAGCTGCCTTAAAGGAGCTTCGACACACTTTTCAAGGCTTCTTAACTTCCTTACAATTCCCCGGCATTAATATTGAGAACCTATCCTGGTTTATATGTGCTCAAAAAAACACGCTCTTAATATGGGAGCAATCCATCCAAAATAAAGACAGAATTCCCAATATATTTCTTTAATTCAAAGAAGAACCACCCCGTGCGTGTATGTCCAGGCTTTCTACAAATGAAAATAGACGATCGCCAAACCTATATCCAAAGGAAGCGGTTGTGCTCAATTTGCTTTGCAAGCAGTGCTCAATTGCCAAGATCAGCATCACACATTGCTGCATCGAAACAGTGGTCCGAGTAATCCGGCGATTCCATTTGACTTTCCAAGGCCGGTATCCGCTACAATTCCACACGCAATTTCGTCCGATTCAGCGTCAGTTTCCATACAAAAAATCAATCCATCCGAATATTGTCTTCCATAACCTGCCTCGGATGGCATAAGTTCCCGAGGTATTAAATCCTACCAATGCCAAAAGATCCTTTATCTACGAAAGTGCCTCCACTTTCTGCGGCATAGTGCCCAGACAATAGCACAAAACAATATTTATATCAATCCGGCTTATCATGTTATTTCGTATAAGTTCACTCAGTTTTATTCGTCTTTCTTAATTGTTCTTCACTAACTGTATTCCTATCGACCGCGTGTTTCCACGTGCCTCTTTGTTTTATTTTTCCCTATGGTTGCCACCTCGGGCGCATGGTGCGTAACCAAACCTGACCTATTTTCGTTCAATACCCGAAAATCCATATGTTCGTTTTTCAAATTAAATCATAAATTATTTTACATCTCTTACGTACTAAATTATATTTATCCCAAACTTATATAACTACTGCTTATTTACGTATTGTGGTGGTCTAGCCGTCAGGCAGGATCTTCACACCCCCCCCCATTTTCCTGCCGGGCGAAAAAAATGATGAGCCATCCTTCGCTCTTCACGGTGACGACGTAGTGCCAATCCAATTCGGCCGCCCTCTCGGCGATCAGAGAATGGCCGGTGATGGCAGATGTCCCAGTTCGGCCGGCCCCGTCCAACCTTCTGGTAACGGGGCTAACACGTCTAGAGGTACCATCGGGGTCGATGTGGATGAGGTCAACTCCTCCATGAACGACCCGTCCCAACCGGTCCCCTGGATTTCGGTCAACGGTGCGTCTGGCGGGGCACAGAACGGAGATTGGCGCCGCTTTGACGTCGATTGGACCGCAACGTCGTCCTCCTCGGTCTCGTCCATTAGGTCCGAGTCCGCCGTACTGGCCTTTGCTGCCTCCGTGTTCTGGAAAGCTCGACGGAAAGAACCGCAAAAAACATGGTGAGTCCCAGGGTGCGAATTCACGATGTAACGCTTCGTCTCCTGTGCTCCGGTCTTCTGTAGTGAGCGCTGCGGCCCAACCGGGGATGTCTGGGTCGCCTGGGCGCGAGTCTTCCTCGGCGAGCGTTGGTGGTAAATTGGGGACGTCTGGGCAGACTGGACACTGGCCTGCTTCGGAGAACGTTGCCTGCAAGTCCGGGATGTCTAGGTTTCCGATGTGGGGATGTGGGGACCTCTGTCTGGGAACGGAACGTCCACTTCCAGTGCGGGGAGCGTCGGGGTTGATGGAGGTTCGTCTATGTAAGGACCTTCGGCGCGTATCCAGGGTGTTTTAAACACGACCGACTTGACCTCGATGCGCATCATCGCGACATATCCTTCCCAGCGGCTGACTTGGTCTTCGACCGTACGATGACACGAGTGCTCGATGGAAGGGCATTGGCAGGAATCGGCGTACCTTGGGTGACCGCCTCGAGGATCTCGCCTGGTCCGCTGCTGCTCGTCGTTTTCGGGCGGTGCGTGGTACCTGTCGCTCGCGTTACTGGAGTCGTCCTCGACGTTGTACGTTGTCGAAGGTCGAGCGGGTCGTCGTGTCCCGTCGGGTTTAGACCTACCCGTACCCCCAGACTCCTGGTCGTCGGAAGACTCAGCGCCGTCGTGTACATCTTCTTCACCTTGGCCATCGTTGGTAACCTGGTCCTCTGCGATCTCTCACTCTTCGTCTTCCGATGTCTCCGAATCTCCTCCGCTGTACCCTTCCGCGACCCACTCGTCGCGATCCGAAAGGTCGTGATGAAATGAATTCAATGCCTTTTCCATCTGAAAGCGGACACTATACTTATAGATACGAGACCCTTATTATTCAAGCTCCCTACCTATCGGTGCAGTGAAACCTCGACTTAGAATACTTACATAATAACATTGTATGTATAAGTATAATTCAACTTAGAAATTACCGTGTGAGCCTCTACCCTGCTTAACCTCTCGTGTCGCCTCCCAGTAGTCTTGTCATATTCTTTTGCAGCTGCATTTCCGAAGTCCTCAGAGTAATAGGGTTGCAACTGGCTGATGTTGGCAGAGCGTGAACGTCATTCAAAGCATGGTTAGGGGATATGAACCTCATTAAGGTGTAGGGACCGTCATCGTATGCCACTGCCAACATTTCAAGTGTTTCGGAGCACTTAATTTTATTTTTTACACAAAATTTGATGCAAATCCTCTGATCCATATTTTTTTATAGCAAAAAATCGCTGAGCACGCAAAACAACTTGTTACCTTTACGCCTCTCGCAACTAAACAAAAAAGGGGATTCAATTGAAACTTGGTACAGATGTTAGGAAAGAGTGTACCAACATAACAAAACAAAAAAAATCGATAATCGAAAATAAGTTGCCCGCGAAATTTGAAAACTCACCTTACTCTTTGAACACACCTCGTATGGATACAGCTAGCTCGAGTGTAGTCCATGTTTCCGGACTAAAAGCTTCTGTACTGGCTAAGTTAAAGATCTCAGCCTAGTAAGGTTCAGACTGCTGCTGGGGAGCGTAAGAAACTTTCAGTTGTTCCACAAAGAAAGCAATTATTTGTTTCTAGATTCACCCCAGATACCACGTCCTCAGACTTTCTGGAATTTATACGTGAAAAATTCCCATCCGAAGATATTGCAGTTGAACAATTTCGATTTTCATATGCTCGTAGGATATCTTCTTTTAAAATATTTGCTCCGCCTGACATTTTTAATGTTTTACTTTCTGAAAGCTTTTGGCTTAACGATGGTTTAGTAATTAAAGAATTTGTCCCAAATAAACCGAGAACAAATAACAGGCCCTCCACTGTGCCAAAACACTAAAAAGTTTAATGTTGGCGTATCAAAATGTTAGGGGATTAAATATGAAGCTACCCAAGCTTTATGCTGACTCCTCTGCATTTACAGAAGATTTTTTAGCTTTTACGGAAACTTGGCTGAAACCAGGGATATCCGACTCTGAAGTTCTGGGTAATAACTTTAATACTTATAGGACCGATCGCCACTCACGTAGGGGGTGCGGTGTCCTGATTGCCGTTACCTCTAGCCTAACATCTGAAAGAATTCTCATTCATATACCCAATGAATTTGAATTTCTAAGTGTAAAAGTTTCTTTGCAATCGTTATCTGTTTTTGTTACATGTTATTATATTCCACCTGGCTCTGACCTATTTATGAGCACCATCTGTCTACAATAAAATCTGTTTTATCCCTTCTTTCTAACAGAGACCTTTTGATTGTTTTAGGTGACTTTAACCTACCTGATATTTCTTGGTCTCCTCCTACTGACTCATTTGTTGCTATGCCGTTATCCGCCCATGATTTTGTGGATGGCCTTTTAGAATTATCGTTACAGCAAGTAAGCTTTATAAAAAATTCCTTAAGAAGACAATTAGATCTTGTGTTTGTTTCAGACCCGTTTGAAATCACAGTATGTAGAATTGATGCTATTGTTGTACCTGAAGACCCATATCATCCTACTATGGAACTGACAATTTGCCTCCTCTGCTCTGATACTCTGCATTTACAGAAGATTTTTTAGCTTTTACGGAAATTTGGCTGAAACCAGGGATATCCGACTCTGAAGTTCTGGGTAATAACTTTAATACTTATAGGACCGATCGCCACTCACGTAGCGGGTGCGGTGTCCTGATTGCCGTTACCTCTAGCCTTACATCTGAAAGAATTCTCATTTATATACCCAATGAATTTGAATTTCTAAGTGTAAAAGTTTCTATGCAATCGTTATCTGTTTTTGTTACATGTTATTATATTCCACCTGGCTCTGACCTATTTATGAGCACTATCTGTCTACAATAAAATCTGTTTTATCCCTTCTTTCTAACAGAGACCTTTTGATTGTTTTAGGTGACTTTAACCTACCTGATATTTCTTGGTCTCCTCCTACTGACTCATTTGTCGCTATGCCGTTATCCGCCCATGATTTTGTGGATGGCCTTTTAGAATTATCGTTACAGCAAGTAAGCTTTATAAAAAATTCTTTAAGAAGACAATTAGATCTTGTGTTTGTTTCAGACCCGTCTGAAATCACAGTATGTAGAATTGATGCTATTGTTGTACCTGATGGGTCTGATAGGTCATCATCCTACTATGGAACTGACAATTTGCCTCCCCTGCTCTGATACCCTCTCTCCTTTAGTTTCTCCAACTAAAATGAGATATTTTCGTAAATGTAACTGTAATAAACTTCTCATTATAATTGGACAGACTTGTACAATTGTACAGACATTGAAAGTGTCACTGAACTATTCTTAAATACGTTTTTTAATGAATGCGTACCTGATGGGTTTCTTTCAAACCTAAACAGACCTCCTTGGTTTACCAATGCGCTTCAAAGACTTAAAAACCTTAAATCTAACACTTATAAAAAGTATAAAAAAACGGGTAGACTAGCAGATTTTTCGAAATATGTTTTGGCTCGAACAGATTTTAATGTTCTAAACAGTCATTGCTACTCTATGTATCAAGGTCGATGTAAATTTGAATTTTCAAACGATCCAAAACAGTTTTACAATTTTGTTAATGCCAAGCGTAAGGCATCGGCATTGCCTTCATCGGTACGTCTAAACTCAATGGAGGCATCGACGGATTCTGAAATTGCTGATTTATTTGCTGAGTTTTTCCAAACTACTTATAGGTCGACAGCTTGGTCAAATTCTAACTACCCTAATCCCTTAAATAGTGCAAATTGTATTTACAGCCAGACTCTCACCTATGCACCTGACTGACTCCGTGGTATCTAATAAACCCAACATATTCACCTGAGCGTAGGCCTCTAAATCGCTAAGTAGCCCCTTTATCGCTAAAAGAGCTTGCGTTCTTCCTTTCTTAAACTTTGGCAATCATCCCAACCGATCTTTGAGGAAGTTGTAATGTTGCTCTCTAATTCTGTTTCGGCAGAAATCGGGTTCGTGTTAAGGGTTATCGTGGACTTCGAGACCAACTGTTTGCGTGTCGTTGTGACACTCGCTGCTATAATTTTTGACGGGCTTCACTTGATGCAGGTGTGTTTATACTGATAGGCACTCGGCACTTCGTATGTTGAGGTACCCTTTCCTCCGGATCTAGACTTGATCGTTTCGACGTGGGTTGCCTTAGCCTTTCTGCGAGGGATGCTAATATCGTATAGAAATCACCGAACGTTTACCTTCGACGTTGCTTTCTCTGATCTATGATCGGCTCGATCATCCTTAAATTGATCCTTCACATAAGTCATACTATATACTATAACACGCACTACAGAGACTCTTTTGGAAAACCGCCAGTACCAATCGCTCGCAATTCCATTAACTCATACTAGCGTTTTATGCCACGAGCTCAAAATTGTCCTCCAATGTTTGTCCTGCTAAAGCTTCGACTCCGTATATTTAAAAATGATTGTGCGATCTTATCTGGCCTTAAGGAGCTGCTTGCTGAGGCAGACAAATAATTTTTACTGCGACTCTGACCTACGTTTGGTGGAATTTAGTGTTCGGTATTAATTAGGCTATACGTCGGGTCTAACACTATCGGACTCGGAGAAATATTTGCTGCCTGGGTGTGTTAGGCAAAAATGTCACCGAAACATTTCGTTTTCTGTTCGTTAAGGCTTCTGAAATGGCTACCCTAATAGTTTCGGCCATTGTCGACTGAACACAGGCTGGAGGTTGTGTTTGTTCTTGGTCGTTGCCAGTAGACATCTGGACTGGACAGATTTTTGTCCTCCCCGCTTTCGCCAAAAACAATTTTGGTGAAAGACCGCAACTGAGTGTAGCAATTAAATCGGATTTGACAAAGGTTATCTACTAATTTTGTTAGATGCTCTGTGGTGTGTCCTAGGGGCATTTCAAAACCTTTAATTGTGGCAACTGTACCATCTTTGGAAATAACATTTCTATTAGATTTGTTTAATCCCATAGCTTTGTTTTTGTAACATACGCCCCTAAACTTGCTAAAACTCTTTTACTCTCTCTCAATCTCCCTCGCTCTATTTTATAACTGTAACCTGCTCTCTATGCACCCGCTGAATTTCTAGTAGTCTTTTTCGGTGCTATTTTCTGCAACTCTCTCTCTCTCTCTCTCTCTCTTGCTTGATTTACTTTGTATTTGTTCGTACTGAAAGTTGTTAGTGTCGCACAAGCCACGCTCAGTCGATAGAATATTTTTTTCTCTCTCTCTCTCGTGCTCTCTTACGTTTTGATAAATTTTCGCAATCTCGCGCTCTTATTTTTTTTTGTGTTTTGTGCTTTTCTGATTTTAAATTTGATCCCAGTGCCAAATTTACATTGAGGTATTTTTGATATTTTATTTCATTTGTTTGTCTTATAATGGCCCTTGTCTGTTCTAAGAAAAACTGCACACTTGCGTCTTCTGCGAACGACCCCTTTATTTTTTGCTGGCTCTGCGATTCGATGATGCACGTCAAATGTGCAGGATTCACCGGCAGAGTTAAAGATTTTATTGATCTTAACTCTGGTCTTATGTGGGCATGTGGTTCCTCCAAGAAAATGGTGGTTGAGATGAGCGGCTTTATGAAGCAGACTCGGGACAGCCTGTTGAATATCTCGGGTTCTTTTAGGCAACTCAATGAGGCGTTCAATACCGTCTGTGCCCAGTTTAATAATAAAAAATTATTAACAGAGTTGCCTAAACGCAAAGAAGCCAGCTTAACCGCCGTTAATACCACCATGGAATCCAACCCAAATCCGAACTTGGTAGCAGCAGTTCCTGTCGACACAGGGTTAAGCGAACCAACTGTGCGTATGGATACAGCTAGCTCGAGTGTAGCCCATGTTTCCGGACTAAAAGCTTCTGTACTGGCTAAGTCAAAGAAATCAGTGCCGACCGTTCCTATAGGTACTATAGGCACCGATCCTGGATCTCAGCCTAGTAAGGTTCAGACTGCTGCTGGGGAGCGTAAGAAACTTTCAGTTGTTCCACAAAGAAAGCAATTATTTGTTTCTAGATTCACCCCAGATACCACGTCCTCAGACTTTCTGGAATTTATACGTGAAAAATTCCCATCCGAAGATATTGCAGTTGAACAATTTCGATTTTCATATGCTCGTAGGATATCTTCTTCTAAAATATTTGCTCCGCCTGACATTTTTAATGTTTTACTTTCTGAAAGCTTTTGGCTTGTCCCAAATAAACCGAGAACAAATAACAGGCCCTCCACTGTGCCAAAACACTAAAAAGTTTAATGTTGGCGTATCAAAATGTTAGGGGATTAAATATGAAGCTACCCAAGCTTTATGCTGACTCCTCTGCATTTACAGAAGATTTTTTAGCTTTTACGGAAACTTGGCTGAAACCAGGGATATCCGACTCTGAAGTTCTGGGTAATAACTTTAATACTTATGGGACCGATCGCCACTCACGTAGGGGGTGCGGTGTCCTGATTGCCGTTACCTCTAGCCTAACATCTGAAAGAATTCTCATTTATATACCCAATGAATTTGAATTTCTAAGTGTAAAAGTTTCTATGCAATCGTTATCTGTTTTTGTTACATGTTATTAAATTCCACCTGGCTCTGACCTATTTATGAGCACCATCTGCCTGCAATAAAATCTGTCTTATCCCTTCTTTCTAACAGAGACCTTTTGATTGTTTTAGGTGACTTTAACCTACCTGATATTTCTTGGTCTCCTCCTACTGACTCATTTGTCGCTATGCCGTTATCCGCCCATGATTTTGTGGATGGCCTTTTAGAATTATCGTTACAGCAAGTAAGCTTTATAAAAAATTCCTTAAGAAGACAATTAGATCTTGTGTTTGTTTCAGACCCGTCTGAAATCACAGTATTTAGAATTGATGCTATTGTTGTAACTGAAGACCCATATCATCCTACTATGGAACTGACAATTTGCCTCCCCTGCTCTGATACCCTCTCTCCTTTAGTTTCTCCAACTAAAATGAGATATTTTCGTAAATGTAACTGTAATAAACTTCTCATTATAATTGGACAGACTTGTACAATTGTACAGACATTGAAAGTGTCACTGAACTATTCTTAAATACGTTTTTTAATGAATGCGTACCTGATGGGTTTCTTTCAAACCTAAACAGACCTCCTTGGTTTACCAATGCGCTTCAAAGACTTAAAAACCTTAAATCTAACACTTATAAAAAGTATAAAAAAACGGGTAGACTAGCAGATTTTTCGAAATATGTTTTGGCTCGAACAGATTTTAATGTTCTCAACAGTCATTGCTACTCTATGTATCTAAGTCGATGTAAATTTGAATTTTCAAACGATCCAAAACAGTTTTACAATTTTGTTAATGCCAAGCGTAAGGCATCGGCATTGCTTTCATCGGTACGTCTAAACTCAATGGAGGCATCGACGGATTCTGAAATTGCTGATTAATTTGCTGAGCTTTTCCAAACTACTTATAGTTTGACAGCTTAGTCAAATTCTAACTACTCTAATCCCTTAAATAGGGCAAATTGTATTTACAGACTCTCACCGATGCACCTGACTGACTCCGTGGTATCTAATAAACCCAACATATTCACCTGAGCGTAGGGCTCTAAATCGCTAAGTAGCCCCTTTATAGCTAAAAGAGCTTGCGTTCTTCCTTTCTTAAACTTTGGCAATCATCCCAACCGATCTTTGAGGAAGTTGTAATGTTGCTCTCTAATTCCGATTCGGCAGAAATCGGTTTCGTGTTAAGGGTCTTCGTGGACTTCGAGACCAACTGTTTGCATGTCGTTGGGACACTCGCTCTTATAATTTTTAACGGGCTTCACTTGATGCAGGTGTGTTTATACTGATAGGCACTCGGCACTTCGTATGCTGAGGTACCCTTTCCTCCGGATCTAGACTTGATCGTTTCGACGTGGGTTGCCTTAGCCTTTCTGCGAGGGATGCTAATATCGTATAGAAATCACCGAACGTTTACCTTCGGCGTTGCTTTCTCTGATCTATGATCGGCTCGATCATCCTTAAATTGATCCTTCACATAACTCATACTACATACTATAACACGCACTACAGAGACTCTTTTGGAAAACCGCCAGTACCAATCGCTCGCAATTCCATTAACTCATACTAGCGTTTTATGCCACGAGCTCAAAATTGTCCTCCAATGTTTGTCCTGCTAAAGCTTCGACTCCGTATATTTAAAAATGATTGTGCGATCTTATCTGGCCTTAAGGAGCTGCTTGCTGAGGCAGACAAATAATTTTTACTGCGACTCTGACCTACGTTTGGTGGAATTTAGTGTTCGGTATTAATTAGGCTATACGTCGGGTCTAACACTATCGGACTCGGAGAAATATTTGCTGCTTGGGTGTGCTAGGCAAAAATGTCACCGAAACATTTCGTTTTCTGTTCATTAAGGCTTCTGAAATGGCTACCCTAATAGTTTCGGCCATTGTCGACTGAACACAGGCTGGAGGTTGTGTTTGTTCTTGGTCGTTGCCAGTAGACATCTGGACTGGACAGATTTTTGTCCTCCCCGCTTTCGCCAAAAACAATTTCGGTGAAAGACCGCAACTGAGTGTAGCAATTAAATCGGATTTGACAAAGGTTATCTACTAATTTTGTTAGATGCTCTGTGGTGTGTCCTAGGGGCATTTCAAAACCTTTAATTGTGGCAACTGTACCATCTTTGGAAATAACATTTCTATTAGATTTGTTTAATCCCATAGCTTTGTTTTTGTAACATACGCCCCTAAATTTGCTGAAACTCTTTTACTCTCTCTCAATCTCCCTCGCTCTATTTTATAACTGTAACCTGCTCTCTATGCACCCGCTGAATTTCTAGTAGTCTTTTTCGGTGCTATTTTCTGCAACTCTCTCTCTCTCTCTTGCTTGATTTACTTTGTATTTGTTCGTACTGAAAGTTGTTAGTGTCGCACAAACCACGCTCAGTCGATAGAATATTTTTTTCTCTCTCTCTCGTGCTCTCTTACGTTTTGATAAAATTTCGCGATCTCGCCCTCTTATTTTTTTTTTGTGTTTTGTGCTTTTGTGATTTTTGAATTTGATCCCAGTGCCAAATTTACATTGAGGTATTTTTGATATTTTATTTCATTTGTTTTTCTTATCATGGCCCTTGCTGTTCTAAGAAAAACTGCACACTTGCGTCTTCTGCGAACGACCCCTTTATTTTTTGCTGGCTCTGCAATTCGATGATGCACGTCAAATGTGCAGGATTCACCGGCAGAGTTAAAGATTTTATTGATCTTAACTCTGGTCTTATGTGGGCATGTGGTTCCTCCAAGAAAATGGTGGTTGAGATGAGCGGCTTTATGAAGCAGACTCGGGACAGCCTGTTGAATATCTCGGGTTCTTTTAGGCAACTCAATGAGGCGTTCAATACCGTCTGTGCCCAGTTTAATAATAAAAAATTATTAACAGAGTTGCCTAAACGCAAAGAAGCCAGCTTAACCGCCGTTAATACCACCATGGAATCCAACCCAAATCCGAACTTGGTAGCAGCAGTTCCTGTCGACACAGGGTTAAGCGAACCAACTGTGCGTATGGATACAGCTAGCTCGAGTGTAGCCCATGTTTCCGGACTAAAAGCTTCTGTACTGGCTAAGTCAAAGAAATCAGTGCCGACCGTTCCTATAGGTACTATAGGCACCGATCCTGGATCTCAGCCTAGTAAGGTTCAGACTGCTGCTGGGGAGCGTAAGAAACTTTCAGTTGTTCCACAAAGAAAGCAATTATTTGTTTCTAGATTCACCCCAGATACCACGTCCTCAGACTTTCTGGAATTTATACGTGAAAAATTCCCATCCGAAGGTATTGCAGTTGAACAATTTCGATTTTCATATGCTCGTAGGATATCTTCTTTTAAAATATTTGCTCCGCCTGACATTTTTAATGTTTTACTTTCTGAAAGCTTTTGGCTTAACGATGGTTTAGTAATTAAAGAATTTGTCCCAAATAAACCGAGAACAAATAACAGGCCCTCCACTGTGCCAAAACACTAAAAAGTTTAATGTTGGCGTATCAAAATGTTAGGGGATTAAATATGAAGCTACCCAAGCTTTATGCTGACTCCTCTGCATTTACAGAAGATTTTTTAGCTTTTACGGAAACTTGGCTGAAACCAGGGATATCCGACTCTGAAGTTCTGGGTAATAACTTTAATACTTATGGGACCGATCGCCACTCACGTAGGGGGTGCGGTGTCCTGATTGCCGTTACCTCTAGCCTAACATCTGAAAGAATTCTCATTTATATACCCAATGAATTTGAATTTCTAAGTGTAAAAGTTTCTATGCAATCGTTATCTGTTTTTGTTACATGTTATTAAATTCCACCTGGCTCTGACCTATTTATGAGCACCATCTGCCTGCAATAAAATCTGTCTTATCCCTTCTTTCTAACAGAGACCTTTTGATTGTTTTAGGTGACTTTAACCTACCTGATATTTCTTGGTCTCCTCCTACTGACTCATTTGTCGCTATGCCGTTATCCGCCCATGATTTTGTGGATGGCCTTTTAGAATTATCGTTACAGCAAGTAAGCTTTATAAAAAATTCCTTAAGAAGACAATTAGATCTTGTGTTTGTTTCAGACCCGTCTGAAATCACAGTATTTAGAATTGATGCTATTGTTGTAACTGAAGACCCATATCATCCTACTATGGAACTGACAATTTGCCTCCCCTGCTCTGATACCCTCTCTCCTTTAGTTTCTCCAACTAAAATGAGATATTTTCGTAAATGTAACTGTAATAAACTTCTCATTATAATTGGACAGACTTGTACAATTGTACAGACATTGAAAGTGTCACTGAACTATTCTTAAATACGTTTTTTAATGAATGCGTACCTGATGGGTTTCTTTCAAACCTAAACAGACCTTCTTGGTTTACCAATGCGCTTCAAAGACTTAAAAACCTTAAATCTAACACTTATAAAAAGTATAAAAAAACGGGTAGACTAGCAGATTTTTCGAAATATGTTTTGGCTCGAACAGATTTTAATGTTCTCAACAGTCATTGCTACTCTATGTATCTAAGTCGATGTAAATTTGAATTTTCAAACGATCCAAAACAGTTTTACAATTTTGTTAATGCCAAGCGTAAGGCATCGGCATTGCTTTCATCGGTACGTCTAAACTCAATGGAGGCATCGACGGATTCTGAAATTGCTGATTAATTTGCTGAGCTTTTCCAAACTACTTATAGTTTGACAGCTTAGTCAAATTCTAACTACTCTAATCCCTTAAATAGGGCAAATTGTATTTACAGACTCTTACCGATGCACCTGACTGACTCCGTGGTATCTAATAAACCCAACATATTCACCTGAGCGTAGGGCTCTAAATCGCTAAGTAGCCCCTTTATAGCTAAAAGAGCTTGCGTTCTTCCTTTCTTAAACTTTGGCAATCATCCCAACCGATCTTTGAGGAAGTTGTAATGTTGCTCTCTAATTCCGATTCGGCAGAAATCGGTTTCGTGTTAAGGGTCTTCGTGGACTTCGAGACCAACTGTTTGCATGTCGTTGGGACACTCGCTCTTATAATTTTTAACGGGCTTCACTTGATGCAGGTGTGTTTATACTGATAGGCACTCGGCACTTCGTATGCTGAGGTACCCTTTCCTCCGGATCTAGACTTGATCGTTTCGACGTGGGTTGCCTTAGCCTTTCTGCGAGGGATGCTAATATCGTATAGAAATCACCGAACGTTTACCTTCGGCGTTGCTTTCTCTGATCTATGATCGGCTCGATCATCCTTAAATTGATCCTTCACATAACTCATACTACATACTATAACACGCACTACAGAGACTCTTTTGGAAAACCGCCAGTACCAATCGCTCGCAATTCCATTAACTCATACTAGCGTTTTATGCCACGAGCTCAAAATTGTCCTCCAATGTTTGTCCTGCTAAAGCTTCGACTCCGTATATTTAAAAATGATTGTGCGATCTTATCTGGCCTTAAGGAGCTGCTTGCTGAGGCAGACAAATAATTTTTACTGCGACTCTGACCTACGTTTGGTGGAATTTAGTGTTCGGTATTAATTAGGCTATACGTCGGGTCTAACACTATCGGACTCGGAGAAATATTTGCTGCTTGGGTGTGCTAGGCAAAAATGTCACCGAAACATTTCGTTTTCTGTTCATTAAGGCTTCTGAAATGGCTACCCTAATAGTTTCGGCCATTGTCGACTGAACACAGGCTGGAGGTTGTGTTTGTTCTTGGTCGTTGCCAGTAGACATCTGGACTGGACAGATTTTTGTCCTCCCCGCTTTCGCCAAAAACAATTTCGGTGAAAGACCGCAACTGAGTGTAGCAATTAAATCGGATTTGACAAAGGTTATCTACTAATTTTGTTAGATGCTTGTGGTGTGTCCTAGGGGCATTTCAAAACCTTTAATTGTGGCAACTGTACCATCTTTGGAAATAACATTTCTATTAGATTTGTTTAATCCCATAGCTTTGTTTTTGTAACATACGCCCCTAAATTTGCTGAAACTCTTTTACTCTCTCTCAATCTCCCTCGCTCTATTTTATAACTGTAACCTGCTCTCTATGCACCCGCTGAATTTCTAGTAGTCTTTTTCGGTGCTATTTTCTGCAACTCTCTCTCTCTCTCTTGCTTGATTTACTTTGTATTTGTTCGTACTGAAAGTTGTTAGTGTCGCACAAACCACGCTCAGTCGATAGAATATTTTTTTCTCTCTCTCTCGTGCTCTCTTACGTTTTGATAAAATTTCGCGATCTCGCCCTCTTATTTTTTTTTTGTGTTTTGTGCTTTTGTGATTTTTGAATTTGATCCCAGTGCCAAATTTACATTGAGGTATTTTTGATATTTTATTTCATTTGTTTTTCTTATCATGGCCCTTGCTGTTCTAAGAAAAACTGCACACTTGCGTCTTCTGCGAACGACCCCTTTATTTTTTGCTGGCTCTGCAATTCGATGATGCACGTCAAATGTGCAGGATTCACCGGCAGAGTTAAAGATTTTATTGATCTTAACTCTGGTCTTATGTGGTCATGTGGTGCCTGCAAGGAAATGGTGGTTGAGATGAGCGGCTTTATGAAGCAGACTCGAGACAGCCTGTTGAATATCTCGGGTGCTTTTAGGCAACTCAATAAACGCAAAGAAGCCAGCTTAACCGCCGGTTATACCACCATGGAATCCAACCCAAATCCGAACTTGGTAGCAGCAGTTCCTGTCGACACAGGGTTAAGCGAACCAACTGTGCGTATGGATACAGCTAGCTCGAGTGTAGCCCATGTTTCCGGACTAAAAGCTTCTGTACTGGCTAAGTCAAAGAAATCAGTGCCGACCGTTCCTATAGGTACTATAGGCACCGATCCTGGATCTCAGCCTAGTGAGGTTCAGACTGCTGCTGGGGAGCGTAAGAAACTTTCAGTTGTTCCACAAAGAAAGCAATTATTTGTTTCTAGATTCACCCCAGATACCACGTCTGAGGATGTTCTGGAATTTATACGTGAAAAATTCCCATCCGAAGATATTGCAGTTGAACAATTTCCATTTTCATATGCTCGTAGGATATCTTCTTTTAAAATATTTGCTCCGCCTGACATTTTTAATGTTTTACTTTCTGAAAGCTTTTGGCTTAACGATGGTTTAGTAATTAAAGAATTTGTCCCAAATAAACCGAGAACAAATAACAGGCCCTCCACTGTGTCAAAAAACTAAAAAGTTTAATGTTGGCGTATGAAAATGTTAGGGGATTAAATATGAAGCTACCCAAGCTTTATGCTGACTCCTCTGCATTTACAGAAGATTTTTTAGCTTTTACGGAAATTTGGCTGAAACCAGGGATATCCGACTCTGAAGTTCTGGGTAATAACTTTAATACTTATAGGACCGATCGCCACTCACGTAGCGGATGCGGTGTCCTGATTGCCGTTACCTCTAGCCTTACATCTGAAAGAATTCTCATTTATATACCCAATGAATTTGAATTTCTAAGTGTAAAAGTTTCTTTGCAATCGTTATCTGTTTTTGTTACATGTTATTATATTCCACCTGGCTCTGACCTATTTATGAGCACCATCTGTCTACAATAAAATCTGTTTTATCCCTTCTTTCTAACAGAGACCTTTTGATTGTTTTAGGTGACTTTAACCTACCTGATATTTCTTGGTCTCCTCCTACTGACTCATTTGTCGATATGCCGTTATCCGCCCATGATTTTGTGGATGGCCTTTTAGAATTATCGTTACAGCAAGTAAGCTTTATAAAAAATTCCTTAAGAAGACAATTAGATCTTGTGTTTGTTTCAGACCCGTCTGAAATCACAGTATGTAGAATTGATGCTATTGTTGTACCTGAAGACCCATATCATCCTACTATGGAACTGTCAATTTGCCTCCTCTGCTCTGATACTCTGCATTTACAGAAGATTTTTTAGCTTTTACGGAAATTTGGCTGAAACAAGGGATATCCGACTCTGAAGTTCTGGGTAATAACTTTAATACTTATAGGACCGATCGCCACTCACGTAGCGGGTGCGGTGTCCTGATTGCCGTTACCTCTAGCCTTACATCTGAAAGAATTCTCATTTATATACCCAATGAATTTGAATTTCTAAGTGTAAAAGTTTCTTTGCAATCGTTATCTGTTTTTGTTACATGTTATTATATTCCACCTGGCTCTGACCTATTTATGAGCACCATCTGTCTACAATAAAATCTGTTTTATCCCTTCTTTCTAACAGAGACCTTTTGATTGTTTTAGGTGACTTTAACCTACCTGATATTTCTTGGTCTCCTCCTACTGACTCATTTGTCGCTATGCCGTTATCCGCCCATGATTTTGTGGATGGCCTTTTAGAATTATCGTTACAGCAAGTAAGCTTTATAAAAAATTCCTTAAGAAGACAATTAGATCTTGTGTTTGTTTCAGACCCGTCTGAAATCACAGTATGTAGAATTGATGCTATTGTTGTACCTGAAGACCCATATCATCCTACTATGGAACTGACAATTTGTCTCCCCTGCTCTGATACCCTCTCTCCTTTAGTTTCTCCAACTAAAATGAGATATTTTCGTAAATGTAACTGTAATAAACTTCTCATTATAATTGGACAGACTTGTACAATTGTACAGACATTGAAAGTGTCACTGAACTATTCTTAAATACGTTTTTTAATGAATGCGTACCTGATGGGTTTCTTTCAAACCTAAGCAGACCAATGCGCTTCAAAGACTTAAAAACCTTAAATCTAACACTTATAAAAAGTATAAAAAAACGGGTAGACTAGCAGATTTTTCGAAATATGTTTTGGCTCGAACAGATTTTAATGTTCTAAACAGTCATTGCTACTCTATGTATCAAGGTCGATGTAAATTTGAATTTTCAAACGATCCAAAACAGTTTTACAATTTTGTTAATGCCAAGCGTAAGGCATCGGCATTGCCTTCATCGGTACGTCTAAACTCAATGGAGGCATCGACGGATTCTGAAATTGCTGATTTATTTGCTGAGTTTTTCCAAACTACTTATAGGTCGACAGCTTGGTCAAATTCTAACTACCCTAATCCCTTAAATAGTGCAAATTGTATTTACAGCCAGACTCTCACCTATGCACCTGACTGACTCCGTGGTATCTAATAAACCCAACATATTCACCTGAGCGTAGGGCTCTAAATCGCTAAGTAGCCCCTTTATAGCTAAAAGAGCTTGCGTTCTTCCTTTCTTAAACTTTGGCAATCATCCCAACCGATCTTTGAGGAAGTTGTAATGTTGCTCTCTAATTCTGTTTCGGCAGAAATCGGGTTCGTGTTAAGGGTTATCGTGGACTTCGAGACCAACTGTTTGCGTGTCGTTGTGACACTCGCTGCTATAATTTTTGACGGGCTTCACTTGATGCAGGTGTGTTTATACTGATAGGCACTCGGCACTTCGTATGCTGAGGTCCCTTTTCCTCCGGATCTAGACTTGATCGTTTCGACGTGGGTTGCCTTAGCCTTTCTGCGAGGGATGCTAATATCGTATAGAAATCACCGAACGTTTACCTTCGGCGTTGCTTTCTCTGATCTATGATCGGCTCGATCATCCTTAAATTGATCCTTCACATAACTCATACTACATACTATAACACGCACTACAGAGACTCTTTTGGAAAACCGCCAGTACCAATCGCTCGCAATTCCATTAACTCATACTAGCGTTTTATGCCACGAGCTCAAAATTGTCCTCCAATGTTTGTCCTGCTAAAGCTTCGACTCCGTATATTTAAAAATGATTGTGCGATCTTATCTGGCCTTAAGGAGCTGCTTGCTGAGGCAGACAAATAATTTTTACTGCGACTCTGACCTACGTTTGGTGGAATTTAGTGTTCGGTATTAATTAGGCTATACGTCGGGTCTAACACTATCGGACTCGGAGAAATATTTGCTGCTTGGGTGTGCTAGGCAAAAATGTCACCGAAACATTTCGTTTTCTGTTCATTAAGGCTTCTGAAATGGCTACCCTAATAGTTTCGGCCATTGTCGACTGAACACAGGCTGGAGGTTGTGTTTGTTCTTGGTCGTTGCCAGTAGACATCTGGACTGGACAGATTTTTGTCCTCCCCGCTTTCGCCAAAAACAATTTCGGTGAAAGACCGCAACTGAGTGTAGCAATTAAATCGGATTTGACAAAGGTTATCTACTAATTTTGTTAGATGCTCTGTGGTGTGTCCTAGGGGCATTTCAAAACCTTTAATTGTGGCAACTGTACCATCTTTGGAAATAACATTTCTATTAGATTTGTTTAATCCCATAGCTTTGTTTTTGTAACATACGCCCCTAAATTTGCTGAAACTCTTTTACTCTCTCTCAATCTCCCTCGCTCTATTTTATAACTGTAACCTGCTCTCTATGCACCCGCTGAATTTCTAGTAGTCTTTTTCGGTGCTATTTTCTGCAACTCTCTCTCTCTCTCTTGCTTGATTTACTTTGTATTTGTTCGTACTGAAAGTTGTTAGTGTCGCACAAACCACGCTCAGTCGATAGAATATTTTTTTCTCTCTCTCTCGTGCTCTCTTACAATTTGATAAAATTTCGCGATCTCGCCCTCTTATTTTTTTTTTTGTGTTTTGTGCTTTTGTGATTTTTGAATTTGATCCCAGTGCCAAATTTACATTGAGGTATTTTTGATATTTTATTTCATTTGTTTTTCTTATCATGGCCCTTGCTGTTCTAAGAAAAACTGCACACTTGCGTCTTCTGCGAACGACCCCTTTATTTTTTGCTGGCTCTGCAATTCGATGATGCACGTCAAATGTGCAGGATTCACCGGCAGAGTTAAAGATTTTATTGATCTTAACTCTGGTCTTAAGTGGTCATGTGGTGCCTGCAAGGAAATGGTGGTTGAGATGAGCGGCTTTATGAAGCAGACTCGAGACAGCCTGTTGAATATCTCGGGTGCTTTTAGGCAACTCAATAAACGCAAAGAAGCCAGCTTAACCGCCGGTTATACCACCATGGAATCCAACCCAAATCCGAACTTGGTAGCAGCAGTTCCTGTCGACACAGGGTTAAGCGAACCAACTGTGCGTATGGATACAGCTAGCTCGAGTGTAGCCCATGTTTCCGGACTAAAAGCTTCTGTACTGGCTAAGTCAAAGAAATCAGTGCCGACCGTTCCTATAGGTACTATAGGCACCGATCCTGGATCTCAGCCTAGTGAGGTTCAGACTGCTGCTGGGGAGCGTAAGAAACTTTCAGTTGTTCCACAAAGAAAGCAATTATTTGTTTCTAGATTCACCCCAGATACCACGTCTGAGGATGTTCTGGAATTTATACGTGAAAAATTCCCATCCGAAGATATTGCAGTTGAACAATTTCCATTTTCATATGCTCGTAGGATATCTTCTTTTAAAATATTTGCTCCGCCTGACATTTTTAATGTTTTACTTTCTGAAAGCTTTTGGCTTAACGATGGTTTAGTAATTAAAGAATTTGTCCCAAATAAACCGAGAACAAATAACAGGCCCTCCACTGTGTCAAAAAACTAAAAAGTTTAATGTTGGCGTATCAAAATGTTAGGGGATTAAATATGAAGCTACCCAAGCTTTATGCTGACTCCTCTGCATTTACAGAAGATTTTTTAGCTTTTACGGAAATTTGGCTGAAACCAGGGATATCCGACTCTGAAGTTCTGGGTAATAACTTTAATACTTATAGGACCGATCGCCACTCACGTAGCGGATGCGGTGTCCTGATTGCCGTTACCTCTAGCCTTACATCTGAAAGAATTCTCATTTATATACCCAATGAATTTGAATTTCTAAGTGTAAAAGTTTCTTTGCAATCGTTATCTGTTTTTGTTACATGTTATTATATTCCACCTGGCTCTGACCTATTTATGAGCACCATCTGTCTACAATAAAATCTGTTTTATCCCTTCTTTCTAACAGAGACCTTTTGATTGTTTTAGGTGACTTTAACCTACCTGATATTTCTTGGTCTCCTCCTACTGACTCATTTGTCGATATGCCGTTATCCGCCCATGATTTTGTGGATGGCCTTTTAGAATTATCGTTACAGCAAGTAAGCTTTATAAAAAATTCCTTAAGAAGACAATTAGATCTTGTGTTTGTTTCAGACCCGTCTGAAATCACAGTATGTAAAATTGATGCTATTGTTGTACCTGAAGACCCATATCATCCTACTATGGAACTGACAATTTGCCTCCTCTGCTCTGATACTCTGCATTTACAGAAGATTTTTTAGCTTTTACGGAAATTTGGCTGAAACAAGGGATATCCGACTCTGAAGTTCTGGGTAATAACTTTAATACTTATAGGACCGATCGCCACTCACGTAGCGGGTGCGGTGTCCTGATTGCCGTTACCTCTAGCCTTACATCTGAAAGAATTCTCATTTATATACCCAATGAATTTGAATTTCTAAGTGTAAAAGTTTCTTTGCAATCGTTATCTGTTTTTGTTACATGTTATTATATTCCACCTGGCTCTGACCTATTTATGAGCACCATCTGTCTACAATAAAATCTGTTTTATCCCTTCTTTCTAACAGAGACCTTTTGATTGTTTTAGGTGACTTTAACCTACCTGATATTTCTTGGTCTCCTCCTACTGACTCATTTGTCGCTATGCCGTTATCCGCACATGATTTTGTGGATGGCCTTTTAGAATTATCGTTACAGCAAGTAAGCTTTATAAAAAATTCCTTAAGAAGACAATTAGATCTTGTGTTTGTTTCTGACCCGTCTGAAATCACAGTATGTAGAATTGATGCTATTGTTGTACCTGAAGACCCATATCATCCTACTATGGAACTGACAATTTGCCTCCCCTGCTCTGATACCCTCTCTCCTTTAGTTTCTCCAACTAAAATGAGATATTTTCGTAAATGTAACTGTAATAAACTTCTCATTATAATTGGACAGACTTGTACAATTGTACAGACATTGAAAGTGTCACTGAACTATTCTTAAATACGTTTTTTAATGAATGCGTACCTGATGGGTTTCTTTCAAACCTAAACAGACCTCCTTGGTTTACCAATGCGCTTCAAAGACTTAAAAACCTTAAATCTAACACTTATAAAAAGTATAAAAAAACGGGTAGACTAGCAGATTTTTCGAAATATGTTTTGGCTCGAACAGATTTTAATGTTCTAAACAGTCATTGCTACTCTATGTATCAAGGTCGATGTAAATTTGAATTTTCAAACGATCCAAAACAGTTTTACAATTTTGTTAATGCCAAGCGTAAGGCATCGGCATTGCCTTCATCGGTACGTCTAAACTCAATGGAGGCATCGACGGATTCTGAAATTGCTGATTTATTTGCTGAGTTTTTCCAAACTACTTATAGGTCGACAGCTTGGTCAAATTCTAACTACCCTAATCCCTTAAATAGTGCAAATTGTATTTACAGCCAGACTCTCACCTATGCACCTGACTGACTCCGTGGTATCTAATAAACCCAACATATTCACCTGAGCGTAGGGCTCTAAATCGCTAAGTAGCCCCTTTATAGCTAAAAGAGCTTGCGTTCTTCCTTTCTTAAACTTTGGCAATCATCCCAACCGATCTTTGAGGAAGTTGTAATGTTGCTCTCTAATTCTGTTTCGGCAGAAATCGGGTTCGTGTTAAGGGTTATCGTGGACTTCGAGACCAACTGTTTGCGTGTCGTTGTGACACTCGCTGCTATAATTTTTGACGGGCTTCACTTGATGCAGGTGTGTTTATACTGATAGGCACTCGGCACTTCGTATGCTGAGGTACCCTTTCCTCCGGATCTAGACTTGATCGTTTCGACGTGGGTTGCCTTAGCCTTTCTGCGAGGGATGCTAATATCGTATAGAAATCACCGAACGTTTACCTTCGGCGTTGCTTTCTCTGATCTATGATCGGCTCGATCATCCTTAAATTGATCCTTCACATAAGTCATACTATATACTATAACACGCACTACAGAGACTCTTTTGGAAAACCGCCAGTACCAATCGCTCGCAATTCCATTAACTCATACTAGCGTTTTATGCCACGAGCTCAAAATTGTCCTCCAATGTTTGTCCTGCTAAAGCTTCGACTCCGTATATTTAAAAATGATTGTGCGATCTTATCTGGCCTTAAGGAGCTGTTTGCTGAGGCAGACAAATAATTTTTACTGCGACTCTGACCTACGTTTGGTGGAATTTAGTGTTCGGTATTAATTAGGCTATACGTCGGGTCTAACACTATCGGACTCGGAGAAATATTTGCTGCTTGGGTGTGTTAGGCAAAAACATTTCGTTTTCTGTTCGTTAAGGCTTCTGAAATGGCTACCCTAATAGTTTTGGCCATTGTCGACTGAACACAGGCTGGAGGTTGTGTTTGTTCTTTGTCGTT
Organism: Drosophila biarmipes; assembly: GCF_025231255.1. Classification (NCBI taxonomy): domain Eukaryota; kingdom Metazoa; phylum Arthropoda; class Insecta; order Diptera; family Drosophilidae; genus Drosophila; species Drosophila biarmipes. The sequence goes on from NW_026114537.1 coordinate 1,355,025, forward strand.
GCCAGTAGACATCTGGACTGGACAGATTTTGCCCTCCCGTTTTCGCCAAAAACAATTTCGGTGAAAGACCGCAACTGAGTGTAGCAATTAAATCGGATTTGACAAAGGTTATCTACTAATTTTGTTAGATGCTCTGTGGTGTGTCCTAGGGGCATTTCAAAACCTTTAATTGTGGCAACTGTACCATCTTTGGAAATAACATTTCTATTAGATTTGTTTAATCCCATAGCTTTGTTTTTGTAACATACGCCCCTAAATTTGCTGAAACTCTTTTACTCTCTCTCAATCTCCCTCGCTCTATTTTATAACTGTAACCTGCTCTCTATGCACCCGCTGAATTTCTAGTAGTCTTTTTCGGTGCTATTTTCTGCAACTCTCTCTCTCTCTCTCTTGCTTGATTTACTTTGTATTTGTTCGTACTGAAAGTTGTTAGTGTCGCACAAACCACGCTCAGTCGATAGAATATTTTTTTCTCTCTCTCTCGTGCTCTCTTACGTTTTGATAAATTTTCGCGATCTCGCCCTCTTATTTTTTTTTGTGTTTTGTGCTTTTGTGATTTTTGAATTTGATCCCAGTGCCAAATTTACATTGAGGTTTTTTTTTGATATTTTATTTCATTTGTTTGTCTTATAATGGCCCTTGCTGTTCTAAGAAAAACTGCACTCTTGAGTCTTCTGCGAACGACCCCTTTATTTTTTGCTGGCTCTGCGATTCGATGATGCACGTCAAATGTGCAGGATTCACCGGCAGAGTTAAAGATTTTATTGATCTTAACTCTGGTCTTATGTGGTCATGTGGTGCCTGCAAGGAAATGGTGGTTGAGATGAGCGGCTTTATGAAACAGACTCGAGACAGCCTGTTGAATATCTCGGGTGCTTTTAGGCAACTCAATAAACGCAAAGAAGCCAGCTTAACCGCCGTTAATACCACCATGGAATCCAACCCAAATCCGAACTTGGTAGCAGCAGTTCCTGTCGACATAGGGTTAAGCGAACCAACTGCGCGTATGGATACAGCTAGCTCGAGTGTAGCCCATGTTTCCGGACTAAAAGCTTCTGTACTGGCTAAGTCAAAGAAATCAGTGCCGACCGTTCCTATAGGTACTGTAGGCACCGATCCTGGATCTCAGCCTAGTAAGATTCAGACTGCTGCTGGGGAGCGTAAGAAACTTTCAGTTGTTCCACAAAGAAAGCAATTATTTGTTTCTAGATTCACCCCAGATACCACGTCTGAGGATGTTCTGGAATTTATACGTGAAAAATTCCCATCCGAAGATATTGCACTTGAACAATTTCCATTTTCATATGCTCGTAGGATACCTTCTTTTAAAATATTTGCTCCGCCTGACATTTTTAATGTTTTACTTTCTGAAAGCTTTTGGCTTAACGATGGTTTAGTAATTAAAGAATTTGTCCCAAATAAACTGAGAACAAATAACAGGCCCTCCACTGTGTCAAAAAACTAAAAAGTTTAATGTTGGCGTATCAAAATGTTAGGGGATTAAATATGAAGCTACCCAAGCTTTATGCTGACTCCTCTGCATTTACAGAAGATTTTTTAGCTTTTACGGAAATTTGGCTGAAACCAGGGATATCCGACTCTGAAGTTCTGGGTAATAACTTTAATACTTATAGGACCGATCGCCACTCACGTAGCGGGTGCGGTGTCCTGATTGCCGTTACCTCTAGCCTTACATCTGAAAGAATTCTCATTTATATACCCAATGAATTTGAATTTCGAAGTGTAAAAGTTTCTTTGTAATCGTTATCTGTTTTTGTTACATGTTATTATATTCCACCTGGCTCTGACCTATTTATGAGCACCATCTGTCTACAATAAAATCTGTTTTATCCCTTCTTTCTAACAGAGACCTTTTGATTGTTTTAGGTGACTTTAACCTACCTGATATTTCTTGGTCTCCTCCTACTGACTCATTTGTTGCTATGCCGTTATCCGCCCATGATTTTGTGGATGGCCTTTCAGAATTATCGTTACAGCAAGTAAGCTTTATAAAAAATTCCTTAAGAAAACAATTAGATCTTGTGTTTGTTTCAGACCCGTCTGAAATCACAGTATGTAGAATTGATGCTATTGTTGTACCTGAAGACCCATATCATCCTACTATGGAACTGACAATTTGCCTCCCCTGCTCTGATACCCTCTCTCCTTTAGTTTCTCCAACTAAAATGAGATATTTTCGTAAATGTAACTGTAATAAACTTCTCATTATAATTGGACAGACTTGTTCAATTGTACAGACATTGAAAGTGTCACTGAACTATTCTTAAATACGTTTTTTAATGAATGCGTACCTGATGGGTTTCTTTCAAACCTAAACAGACCTCCTTGGTTTACCAATGCGCTTCAAAGACTTAAAAACCTTAAATCTAACACTTATAAAAAGTATAAAAAAACGGGTAGACTAGCAGATTTTTCGAAATATGTTTTGGCTCGAACAGATTTTAATGTTCTAAACAGTCATTGCTACTCTATGTATAAAGGTCGATGTAAATTTGAATTTTCAGACGATCCAAAACAGTTTTACAATTTTGTTAATGCCAAGCGTAAGGCATCGGCATTGCCTTCATCGGTACGTCTAAACTCAATGGAGGCATCGACGGATTCTGAAATTGCTGATTTATTTGCTGAGTTTTTCCAAACTACTTAAAGTTCGACAGTTTGGTCAAATTCTAACTACCCTAATCCCTTAAATAGGGCAAATTGTATTTTTCCCCCTGTCATCACCAAAAGCTCTCTTGTAAGAGATTTAGCAACAACAACGCCAACTTGTTCTCCCGGTCCAGATGGACTTCCTGGATGTGTGCTTAAGTTTTGTGCGTCAACCATTTGTAAACCGATTATTAAACATTTTAATTTGTCTATTTCATCATCAGTTTTTCCTTCTATCTGGAAGGACTCTTTTATTATTCCACTCCATAAAAAAGGTGCGAAGGCAGATGACCAAATTAATAGAGGTATTTTTAAATTGTCGGCAATTCCTAAAGCATTTGCAGGTATTTTCACTTCTCATTTGCAACATTTATGTTCCTCGCTTATATCACCGTGTCAGCATGGTTTTGTTAAGCGAAGATCGACCACCAGCAACCTCCTTGCTGTTTACTTTGTTTATTAAAGATCTTCCTTCAATCATAACACATTCTCGTGTACTAATGTATGCTGATAATGTTAAGCTTTGTTTATCATATGATGATATAGCGTCGAGATTTAACTTACAGTCGGATATTGATTGTTTTCATGGATGGTGTGAGTACAACCTTTTAAATTTGAACTGCTTAAAATGCAACGTTAGGACTTTTTATATTCCTACATTTATCAGTTACTTTCTTAAAAATACGCCACTTGACCGTATTTATTCACTTAACGATTTAGGTATTTTTCTTGACCCTAAACTTAAATTTGACTGCCACATTATGTCCACTGTTAACAAAGCCATGAGTGTTCTTGGGTTTATAAAGCGCTGGTCAAAAGAATTTGATGACCCTTATACGACCAAATTATTATTTACCTCCCTTGTCCGTCCTATTTTGGAATATTGTTCGTCGGTTTGGAGTCCACAGTATCAAGTGCACATCGACCGTTTTGAGTCGGTACAAAAAAATTTTTTCTTATTTGCCCTGCGTAGTTTGAACTGAGATCAAAACGTAAGGCTTCCTTCCTACGAGAGTAGATTACAATTGCTTAATTTACCTACACTTGTAAATCGTAGAACAATGCTTGGTACTATTTTTATACAAAATCTTATAAAAGGTTACATTGATTCTGCAGAACTTTTAAGCCGCCTAACATTAAACGTTCCCGTTAGACTAACACGAAATTATTATTCTCTAAATTGTACATCAAATTTTTGTCTGCACGAGCCCTTTCGCGTTCTATGTAATAACTATGTATAATAAACATTATCATTTAATTTGCATTTCAACATCTATCCCGGTATTAAAAAGTAATATTTTAACTCATTTGCTTAATTCTTAGTTATGCCTTATATTTTCATTTGTGTTCCGTCCCTATTTGTTTTATGTATGTATCTTCCCAGCGAACTCGCATTTTTTGCCCAAATTGATAAAAGGGCCCCGCGCGTAACAAGCACGTGCTTGGTGTCGTTGGGCCACTTGTTTGTACTGTTCGAAGTGCATCAACGTCCATATATATACAAATATTTACCTAACATATTAAAATAAATACAAAAAAGAAATACTGTGAATATTCAAGCAAAAAAAAACCGAGGACAATCACACGACGACGGAAAAAGATTGTCTGGCCATCATATGAGCCATTAGAAAAATGCGGCACTTAGAAGGGAATCGGCTCGAAGTGGTAACCTTCCGGTCGGGTAGCAAGATGGGCGCTAAAGTTGCAACAGTTCCAGTTCGACGTGCGGTACCGTCGAGGCAAACTTAACTTAGTGGCAGACGCGTTATGCCGGCAACCCTGTCAAGTCTTGCAACAGATGGAGACACCCTGTAAGTGGATCCAAGGTATGCAAGTTAAGATAAGAGAATACCCCGAGAAGTTCTCAGCCTACATGGTGGAAAATGGACAACTATACCGGAATTCGGGACACAGAGCTGATGACGAGGACTACTTCCCGTGGGAACTGTGCGTCCCTAGTTCAAATAGAGTCCGAGTCCTCCAAGAATGCAACGACGTGCCCACGGCTGGACATCTGAGCGTCCAAAAAACCGGTTTTTGACTATCTCAGATGTATTTCTGGCCCGGCATGTTTAGAGACTAGAAACGTAACGCCCAGCGCTGCAAGTCTTGCCAGAAGCTTAAAACCGCCCAGACGAAAGTGGAGGGCAAAATGTTAACCCATGTAACAAGCGAACCGTTTGACGTATTATGCGCTGACTTTGTCGGCCCGCCAAATGGGAGTTGATCCCGTTACGGAAAGCTACCGCCGTCCAAATTCAGAAGGCATTCCGGGAACGGATACTGGCTCGAGTTGTCTCTCGGAAGTTCGTTTGCGATAATGGTACTCAATACCGGGAGGACGAATTAGACTGTCAAGACAATGATAGCCAAACTCACCAAGGGAGACCAAAGTTCCTGGGACGAGCTATTACCGAAAATATCTCTCGCCACCAACGCAAGCGTATCACACTCTTCGGAATACAGTCCCGCCTTCCTGACGCAAGGACGCGAGCCCACACTCCCACCCAACTCAGAGAAATCTTCGATATTGTCAGATCCAACCTCCAACGTGCTTTCCAAGAGCAAGCACGTCATTACAACCTTCGACGCCGTGAGTAGAAACCGAAGCTCGGTGATAAAGTGTGGGTACGCCAACGTCCTCTCTCGAAGGCGGACGAAGGTTTCGCCACCAAATTGGCCCCCAATTATGACGGTCCCTACACCTTAATGAGGTTCATATCCCCTAACCATGCTTTGAATGACGTTCACGCTCTGCCAACATCAGCCAGTTGCAACACTATTACTCTGAGGACTTCGGAAATGCAGCTGCAAAAGAATATGACAAGACTACTGGGAGGCGACACGAGAGGTTAAGCAGGGTAGAGGCTCACACGGTAATTTCTAAGTTGAATTATACTAATACATACAATGTTATTATGTAAGTATTCTAAGTCGAGGTTTCACTGCACCGATAGGTAGGGAGCTTGAATAATAAGGGTCTCGTATCTATAAGTATAGTGTCCGCTTTCAGATGGAAAAGGCATTGAATTCATTTCATCACGACCTTTCGGATCGCGACGAGTGGGTCGCGGAAGGGTACAGCGGAGGAGATTCGGAGACATCGGAAGACGAAGAGTGAGAGATCGCAGAGGACCAGGTTACCAACGATGGCCAAGGTGAAGAAGATGTACACGACGGCGCTGAGTCTTCCGACGACCAGGAGTCTGGGGGTACGGGTAGGTCTAAACCCGACGGGACACGACGACCCGCTCGACCTTCGACAACGTACAACGTCGAGGACGACTCCAGTAACGCGAGCGACAGGTACCACGCACCGCCCGAAAACGACGAGCAGCAGCGGACCAGGCGAGATCCTCGAGGCGGTCACCCAAGGTACGCCGATTCCTGCCAATGCCCTTCCATCGAGCACTCGTGTCATCGTACGGTCGAAGACCAAGTCAGCCGCTGGGAAGGATATGTCGCGATGATGCGCATCGAGGTCAAGTCGGTCGTGTTTAAAACACCCTGGATACGCGCCGAAGGTCCTTACATAGACGAACCTCCATCAACCCCGACGCTCCCCGCACTGGAAGTGGACGTTCCGTTCCCAGACAGAGGTCCCGACATCCCCACATCGGCCGCAGTGCTCGCCGAAGAAGACCAGTACGCAGGAAACCCAGACATCCCGGACTTGCAGGCAACGTTCTCCGAAGCAGGCCAGTGTCCAGTCTGCCCAGACGTCCCCAATTCACCACCAACGCTCGCCGAGGAAGACTCGCGCCCAGGCGACCCAGACATCCCCGGTTGGGCCGCAGCGCTCACTACAGAAGACCGGAGCACAGGAGACGAAGCGTTACATCGTGAATTCGCACCCTGGGACTCACCATGTTTTTTGCGGTTCTTTCCGTCGAGCTTTCCAGAACACGGAGGCAGCAAAGGCCAGTACGGCGGACTCGGACCTAATGGACGAGACCGAGGAGGACGACGTTGCGGTCCAATCGACGTCAAAGCGGCGCCAATCTCCGTTCTGTGCCCCGCCAGACGCACCGTTGACCGAAATCCAGGGGACCGGTTGGGACGGGTCGTTCATGGAGGAGTTGACCTCATCCACATCGACCCCGATGGTACCTCTAGACGTGTTAGCCCCGTTACCAGAAGGTTGGACGGGGCCGGCCGAACTGGGACATCTGCCATCACCGGCCATTCTCTGATCGCCGAGAGGGCGGCTACGTCGTCACCGTGAAGAGCGAAGGACGGCTCATCATTTTTTTCGCCCGGCAGGAAAATGGGGGGGGTGTGAAGATCCTGCCTGACGGCTAGACCACCACAATACGTAAATAAGCAGTAGTTATATAAGTTTGGGATAAATATAATTTAGTACGTAAGAGATGTAAAATAATTTATGATTTAATTTGAAAAACGAACATATGGATTTTCGGGTATTGAACGAAAATAGGTCAGGTTTGGTTACGCACCATGCGCCCGAGGTGGCAACCATAGGGAAAAATAAAACAAAGAGGCACGTGGAAACACGCGGTCGATAGGAATACAGTTAGTGAAGAACAATTAAGAAAGACGAATAAAACTGAGTGAACTTATACGAAATAACATGATAAGCCGGATTGATATAAATATTGTTTTGTGCTATTGTCTGGGCACTATGCCGCAGAAAGTGGAGGCACTTTCGTAGATAAAGGATCTTTTGGCATTGGTAGGATTTAATACCTCGGGAACTTATGCCATCCGAGGCAGGTTATGGAAGACAATATTCGGATGGATTGATTTTAGGAGGGACTTTTTCTATGGAAACTGACGCTGAATCGGACGAAATTGCGTGTGGAATTGTAGCGGATACCGGCCTTGGAAAGTCAAATGGAATCGCCGGATTACTCGGACCACTGTTTCGATGCAGCAATGTGTGATGCTGATCTTGGCAATTGAGCACTGCTTGCAAAGCAAATTGAGCACAACCGCTTCCTTTGGATATAGGTTTGGCGATCGTCTATTTTCATTTGTAGAAAGCCTGGACATACACGCACGGGGTGGTTCTTCTTTGAATTAAAGAAATATATTTTTGAAATTCTGCCACTTGATTTGAGTCTTTGGACTGGCAGGAATTTATAAATCGAAAGCTATCTATGCCCTCAAGAGTTCGATGGCGCTCCGTCAATAAGAATTTAAACTCATGCCACGTGGGAATTCTGTCTTTATTTTGGATGGATTGCTCCCATATTAAGAGCGTGTTTTTTTGAGCACATATAAACCAGGATAGGTTCTCAATATTAATGCCGGGGAATTGTAAGGAAGTTAAGAAGCCTTGAAAAGTGTGTCGAAGCTCCTTTAAGGCAGCTTTAGACACCTGCGCTATGGATTGCACATTGGACAGAGTTTTCAGGTGACTATTCACCTGCAATCGCTTGTTTGTTAAATGATCGCGACACATTTACAAGCGGATAAGGTTGCGGTAGGAGCCCCTAGAGCCTTCACAGTTCAAAAATGATCAAACCATCAGCTGTGGCTATCAATTGGACGAAAGCGGATTTAGCTGATGGTGCCATGACGGAAACTAATTTAAAATCGCTTCGTTTATCGTTTAAATCAGTCAACCAAAATAAAACAAAAACGACCGTGACTTTATACGTGATTAGCATAATTACAATATTACTATCAAATATGATTGTGTATTCGCTTTGTCGTTCTACTCTATTATTGAGTTTACCGCAAGCGTCTACAGTGTGTTGTTGTTGGTCGCAATCGCGCTGTTATCTTTTTCACTGCGAGCATTCGCACGCACGAAAAGCTTATCGATGACCAAACTGCAAGCTGCGCTTCCTACATCTACTCTGTTTATCTGAGCTTATAACAACAACATACCATGTCTGCCTGCTGCATCAAACCATGCCATTTAAATAGCAAAGTCACCTCTCGACAGCGGCCTCAGTGCCGATGCTACATTAAAACCATTTTCTGTTGCTGCCAATTATACGCTGCTGCTCTTGGCTCCGCTTATAATTAAAACCTTTGGGTCACATCGTTTAACTGCCAGAAAGCCCTCTGTGGTGGAAGTAGACGGCTGCAGTGCAGTCGTTTCTTCAGGACCTTCACCTGCCGCTACCTATTCTGGACCACCTGATCCTGTCTTACACCCTGATCTGCAGCCCGTCAATAATAAGCAGGCTTCTATTTGTTCTGTTGGGAATAGCTCCACTTTGCCCACAAAAGCCAAAAGAGAACCTATGTCCTTATCGCGCATTGCACAACAAGAACTCATATTTGTCTCCCGACGCAATCCAGAAAACGATGTCAAAAAACACCTCTGCAGCAAACTGAATACTTCTCGAACTGAACATACCGTCTTGAAGTTCAAGTTTAAGCAAAAACGTGAAATATCTTCGTTTAAAATTGGACTTCCTGGTAAGGCTTTAGATCCAAATATATGGCCTGAACATTTTATTGTTCACGAATATGTAAACAAGCTTGATCCCCGGGTTCACGGGCCTCAGATTCCTTCAACCGACGTTTCAAGAAACTAAGTAATAATTTTTATTTACACTTCCAAAATGTATGCAGTTTATTGGGAAAACTGCACGTCAACAGTGTCTTCTTTGATGCCAATGTAATAGCTTTTACTGAAACGTGCCTTAATTTTTCTGTGTCTGATTGCTAAATAGTTGCAGGATATTATGTTGTTTAAGATGTGACCACTCAGATCGCTCAGGTTTTTTGGAAATCTATATTCTGCTTTCGATATGTTTGTCCTGTCATTTCCCTCTGCCACCACGTCTTGTAAGCCCCCTGGCTCCCTCGTAAACTGTCTTTCCTAAAAAATTATATGTCTAGGCTTTTTAAGAAATTTAAGAGGACCGGACAGCTGAATGACCATTCGACGTATTTTCTTAATCTATAATTCCAATCCTTACAATACTTACCTAAACCGTTGTAAAACCGAATTCAAGGATAGCCCCAAACAGTTTAATGCTTTTGTTTATTCGAAACGAAAATCACAACAATTTCCATCTTGTTTTCACTTTGACACGTCATCTGCCTCTTGTGATTTCGATATTGCTAACTTATTTGTCAAATTTTTTCAGTGCACGTATTTATTAGTGAGGTACGATAATATTTCATCCTACCCGTACCCTCTCCATTACTCTAGCTCTATTTTTATACCACTAATTAGTGAGAATTTTCTTAAAGCCTTTATACAGTCAAGATGTCTATCTCTTGTGTTATAAGAAAATGTGCTGATGCGTTGTTCAAACCATTATCTTAACTTTTTCAGATATCCCTTCTACATTCTTACTTCCCTGAAGTTAGCAAGGAACCACTTCATAAGAAAGGGAGTAAATCGGATATAGAAAACCATTGGAAGGAATATTTTATCATTCCACTTCATAAAAAAGGGAGTAAATCGGATATAGAAAACTACCGTTGCAAAGTTGAGTGCGAATACCAAGTTTTTTGAACAGCTAATTACCGCTCAGCTACAGGACCAGTGCAGTTCCGTTATGTCCCCGTCCCAGCATGGCTTTATGAAACTAAGGTCAACGTCTACGAATCTCATGGATTTTACTTCATTTATCAGAAAAAATATTAAAAATACCTCAAAGTAAATTTGGCACTGGGATCACAAAGGCACAAAACACAAACAAAATAGGAGCGCGAGATCGCGAAAATTTATCAAAACGTAAGAGAGCACGAGAGAGAGAGAAAAAAATATTCTATCGACTGAGCGTGGCTTGTGCGACACTAACAACTTTCAGTACGAACAAATACAAAGTAAATCAAGCAAGAGAGAGTGAGAGAGAGATGCAGAAAATAGCACCGAAAAAGTCTACTAGAAATTCAGCGGGTGCATAGAGAGCAGGTTACAGTTATAAAATAGAGCGAGGGAGATTGAGATAGAGTAAAAGAGTTTTAGCAAGTTTAGGAGCGTAAGTTACAAAAACAAAGCTATGAGATTAAACAAATCTAATAGAAATGCTAAAATAACTATAACAAGAAAAAAACAACAACCTTAGTAGAACCAAGAGTCTACAAATTTCATCACTGGAAGCATTAGAAGCCCTACACATAAAAAAGAGACACTTACAAAAATTGGCTAACGCTAGGACCCTAAACCAAATCACCATTATCATTTTAACATTTGTCATTGTTCTTCTTTTAATCACATTCAGAACCTGATAAAAAGTAAAGCAAAAGTAATTTTACAAGTTCAGGAAACACTTCCAAAAGCTATTTTATTTATTTATTTACATACTGCTTGCTTAAAGTGAAAAACTAATGCAACAGGAATACGCAGCAATAGCTACTAAGACTTTAGGCTGGCTTAAGGTTAGAGTTATAGTTGGATTTTAATTTTTTGATTACTAAGGGTATAATTTGTTCATTTTTTATTACACTTCAGTTGTCTTAAAGAACTATCTTAATTATATGAGATTTGATAATTTGAAGAAAGTTGGTGTTCGTAGGTTTAGAAAGTAGTGAAGCAAGAGTTCTATTTGGGATATGGGTTCGGTTGTTATTAAATTCAGTGCATTTGTTAAGGATATTGTTTATTGACATTGAGATATTGTTGCAGAACTTACAGGGGTCGGTAGCCTGAAGGAGTCTAAATTCATGGGTAAGTCTGATGTTGCCTAAACGTAATCTTATTATTCGGACATGGTCTTTTCTTGTTAGTTTGGTTACTTCTCCAACTGTTGTGTAATCGCAGATGTTCAGATGGTTGTCGTTTATTGATTGGTTCTAACTGGGGGAGTATTGGCAAAAGTTGAGAGAGTTGCTAAACATTTTTTTTTTTTTTTTGTTTATGTCAGACCGGTTAATATTAGGTGTGGTGATCAGAGGTGCGATAGTTGCGTCTGATGCGTCTTCGTCAGTAAATTCGTTACCACTTATTCCAACATAGCTCGGAACCCACATGATTTGATATTTTGGGGTAAGCGTTATTTATTATACCATAAATTTTTATAGGATAATAAGGTGAATTGTCTATGTTTTCAATCGAATGAATTGCGGAAAGAGAGGCCGAGCAGGTGCAGATTTTCCCTTTGGTAGTTGCCATTTATATTTAATGTCAAATGATAGGCCTATCATTGTTAGTTCCGGTACAGCGCTTTCTGCAGATGTGCAAATGTTTGTATATAGATAGATAGAAGACGCTGTAGTGTTGTTATCGTCTGCCAAAGGTGTTATGTTATTATTCTTGTGTTTGCTTCTTTTGTCTGACAGACTGTTAAATGCAATAAGAAAGAGGATCACAGAAAGCGTGGTTCCCTGCTGTATTCCGTTTTGAAGTGGTTGAATTAAGGAATGACTGTGGTTGACTTTTACCCTAATTTTTGACTTGTCATTAAGTGGCTCACGTATTTGATTAACCTTGGCCCACAGTTCCATTTAATCAGTTGATTTTTTATGGTTTGAAGTCCTACTTTCTTGTGTCATTTTCCGGAAACGCGTTGTTGAGTAGAGCGTTTACATATAGTAGACAGTCAGTCACAGATTTTTCACTTTTTGTTCTGAAGTTTGTTGGAGCTAACAAACCACCAGAGCCGTTTAGAGATGATTTTGTCAAGTATTTTTGAGATACAAAGGTTTAGGCTTTCACCGAATCCTGAGTCGTACTCCTCATTATTAACTGTACCTTTCTATCTGTCCGACCCAAGTTAAGTCCAGATGGTCTCTCATCTTGCTCTCGGGCTGTTTATAGTATCCACCCACGGTGTCCTAACATTAGAGTTAAGTAGCAGCTAGCTAGTGTAACAGAGACCACGCAGTGGCCAATAAATTGAAGATTTCTAGAAAGTTTTAAAAGTGTTATTTAATTTCGAGAAGGGATCCAGACGACCACAGACCCAGGGAAAGCCATCACCGTTCACTACGTGGTCCTTTGATCCGGATATTTCCAGGAGTTGACATGTTCCTGCGTTCAGAGTTTCTAAGTTCTTCAAAAAAAATGCAAGATAAGTACGAATATTCCGTATTTCCATTGCCGACCAGCCAGATATTTCCCAAGAACCCAATTTTCTTATATCTGTCTGATCGGCTATTTCCATTGTGCATACGATCGCCTTAGTCCGTCTTTCTTTTCGTATTTGTAATTTCCATACATATTCGTATTCATATACACATATTTCCCTTCGCGTTGCACCCAGCAAACATTTATACAACGATAAACTAAAATACAGTCCACATTATTTCCAACTTCCAAATTAATTACAAATTTAAATTACAATTTACGCAAAATATATTTCTGAGATCCCATAAACACACAAATCATACGCCCATACATACGCACATATAACCCTGATGCACGCTTATTAATGTACGTTGTACATATGCCCGACCATCTCAACATTTGTACATACAGAAAAAGTTCACGTAGCCTAACGTAAGGCAACGTAAGCACGGTAAACCACACACTTTCTTTCGCGGTACACCCTACAAACATTTCGATGGCAATATTTACAATACAGTCCACATTACTACCAATTTCCAAATATAAAAAGTACATTTTACGCAAATATATTTCCGAGCTGCTACAAATACACATTTCCACACGTCCATACACACACACATAATCCTGATGCATTCTTATTAATATACGTACCTATGCCTGACCACTGCAACATATGTAAGTTAACAACCAACTCCCAACTTGGGCTGAGCAGGCCAATTCATATTCCCTTTATTAATATTAATCACTATTATTATATTATTATTACACTTCTTATACCACTCGTGTATGGTTCGCCTCAATTTGAGGTCCACCCTAATGAGCCCAAGTGCTGAGCCAACATATTGTGCCAACATATGGGCCGTGGCTTTGTCCCATTGGCTGACAGCGAACGTATGACTTCTGCAAAATGTGCATGGTCAGCGGTCTGCCACGGGCATCCGGTCATGCATGAGCCTTTGTTAATTCTTAAGTTCAGTTCATATAGGATATTCAATAAATAAAGAGCACCAGCTCCTATTAATGAAACTCCGGCACTTAGCCGTTAAATCTTTAATTAAAATATACTGACTGAGTCTCTAGGCCAGCAGGTAAAGAAGGGCAGTCACCCTTCCAACGTAAACTTCCTAATCTTCAGTGGATAGGAGTAGCCAGCCGGCTCCTCAAGAATCACCAACACCAAGTACGCGTGATCCCCCCTGGATCCAACACCCGTCCCATAAGAATTGGGACTGATATTAGTGACTGCTGCGTGGGACCTGCCCGCCAGCCGATCTGTATTATATAACAATTAGTGACTACTGCGTGGGACCTGCCCGCCAGCTAACCCCCATTAAATCTATAATTGGCGCCCAACTACTCTTCGAATCTCACCCTGAGGAAAACAAAATGTAAGTGACTGTGCGACGAAGATAGGTCACCCAGGTCAATACGAAATATTGTGACAGATAAGTGCCTACACAAATTCTCCATATTTACTTACAAACTTGTGCCAGAGCTAGCAATTTAAATTTAAAAATTTAAATTTAAAAATACACAAAGCAGTTATATGAAATATATATTTGTTTGCAATTTTAAGTGGTTATTACGCGTGGAAAATTTTCCCCTCCCCTATTCCCTTGATTATTCTATGATTATACTCGATTTGCATGCGTTTATTTTAAAAAAAAAAAAAAAAACAGAAATTTTGTGTCCAGTGTACCTGTGTGATTACTAAGCCTGTTGTTTCGACCCAGCCATTTTCCAACCGGAATTTTTCTTGAGATATATAAATTCAGCGGGTTTTTTATTATAGTTTCTCTTCAAATTCGTTGTGCTTCACCCACCGCGCAGTTACTCCCCTAAATAATTGTCCATCGTCGCCTTTATTACTGCCGATTAACTCACTCAGCCCCATTTGCGGCCGATGAGTTGGGAATATAGGGAAGTTAAACAAGAAGTAGAGAGCGACGACAGTGAAGAAATCGGATTTTGCCCCACAACGACACAACCAGACTCAGAAATGAACCCAGAAATGATACAGGCCCTCATTACAAATGCTGTCAACGCCGCGCTAACCGCACAGGAGCAGCGCTGGCGGGCAGAAATTGAATCAGTTAGAAATCAGGTCAGCTCGTTAACTGTGCAGGCACCCCAAGTAGAAGTTTATGAAAGGGTAACACCGGACCCCGCCATAAAGTGCGATGTCAAATTAGATATTGTAAAATCGCTCCCAACCTTTAGTGGCAGCCACGATGAATACGTGTCGTGGAGGCAGGCCGCATCAGATGCGTATGAGGTATTCAAGAGATACAAAGGCAGCGAGGCCCACTATGAAGCAGTGGTTATTATCAAAAACAAAATTTGTGGTAATGCGCGATCGCTCCTCACGTCCCATAATACAGTGCTAAATTTCGATGCAATTCTGGCTAGGCTGGATTGCACATACGCGGACAAAACGTCCCTACGCGTACTGCGTCAAAATCTAGAGATGGTTCAACAGCGCGATGCCGATCTCATGGCATATTATGACGAGGTCGAGAGGAAACTCACGCTCGTCACGAACAAAATAGTTATGTCGCACACTGCAGACACGGCAACCATCCTGAATAAAGAAGTTAGGGGCGACGCCTTACACGCATTTATTGCTGGACTGAAAAGACCCCTTAGAGCACTGGTGCTGCCAGCACAGCCAAAAGACCTTCCGTCTGCGCTTGCGCTAGCGCGGGAGGCCGAAAATAGCATTGAAAGAAGTGCATTCGCGGCTTCCTACGCAAAAGCAATAGAAGACAAGTCCCTTGTCCACGATGGAAACAGGCGTAACAATAAATTTCAGGGAAAGCAATGGAAAGGAGAGGATAAAAATCCACACTTCGTTCCGAAGCAAAGCCAAAGCAAGCCCCAGGAGGACAGCCCCTGGCAGAAGCGCGGGGACCCCGAAGTTACAGACCATAACAAAGTACAGCCTATGGAGGTCGACCCTTCCACATCAAAGTTTAGGCAGGAGACTAATTGGGGAAAGCCTCAGAATAATAACAATCACAAAAGACAGAATTCATCTCAGCGTTATTCGGGGCAAAGACGCCAGCGCGTCAATAACATAACCCAGTCCCATGAGCAGGAGGAGGCAGATTACGCCGCCGCAGCTGAAGCGGAAGTCGCCAGCATTGAAGAAGGTAATGACTCCGACGAACTTAAGGACCTGCTACATTTTTTAGGGAGCGCTCCCGACTGCCGTTCATCGAACGACAGTTGGCTGATAGAACATTAAAAATACTTATCGACACGGGGGCGGCAAAAAATTACGTTAAGCCCGTAAAGGAGCTAAAAAACGTAATGCCGGTCGAGAACCCCTTTACTGTGAGCTCTATTCACGGCTCCAGTAGCGTCAAGCAAAAATGCATGATGCGCATTTTTGGGCTAAACGCCCCATTTTTTTTGTTAAATACGCTAAGCACGTTCGATGCCATAATTGGCTTTGACTCGCTAACGCGAGCAGGGGTCGCATTGGACTTAGGCAATGGCGTAATAAAATTCGCAAACTCCACGGAAAAACTAAAATTCTTTGACTGCGATAACGTGAATTTTACAAAAATCGACGACATCGTGGTACCAAATTCGGCGAAAGCCGAGTTCAAAAAAGTTATTCTGAAAAGAATAAAGGTGTTTTCGACCTCTAACGAGGCCCTAACATTCAACACCTCGGTCATCGCCACTATCCGAACTAAGAGTGACGAACCCGTCTACTCCAGGTTATACCCCTACCCCATGGGGGCAGCAGACTTCGTAAACAGCGAAATCAAGGAACTGCTGAGCAATGGCATAATCAGGCCTTCCAGATCCCCGTACAACAGCCCTACTTGGGTAGTTGACAAAAAAGGGACCGACGAGAATGGCATCAGGAAGAAACGTTTGGTAATCGACTTTAGGAAACTAAACGAGCAAACAATTGCCGATCGCTACCCTATGCCAAGCATTCCCATGATTCTAGCGAATTTAGGGAAAGCCAAATACTTTACTACCCTAGACTTGAAGTCAGGGTATCATCAGATATACTTGGCCGAGAAAGACCGGGAAAAAACCTCGTTCTCAGTTAACGGAGGAAAATACGAATTTTGTCGACTACCTTTCGGATTAAAAAACGCAGGTAGCATATTCCAAAGAGCCATCGATGATGTACTGCGGGAAGAAATAGGCAAGATATGTTACGTGTACGTCGATGACGTTATTGTTTTTTCCGAAAACGAAACCGAACATGTTAAGCACATCGATATAGTGCTTAAGCGACTGCTCGACGCCAACATGAAGGTGGCTCGAGAAAAGACTAAATTCTTTAAAGAAAGCGTAGAATTTTTAGGCTTCATAGTTACTAGAGGGGGAACAAAAACAGATCCCGAAAAAGTCAGGGCAATACAAGAATTCCCAGAACCTAAAACCCTCTTTAGCCTCAGGTCCTTCCTCGGCCTGGCGAGTTATTACAGAAGCTTTGTCAAAAATTTTGCCTCCATTGCCAGGCCCCTTACTCATATTCTCAAAGGGCAAAACGGAGCAGTCAGTAAAAACATGTCGAAAAAAGTTCCTATTACGTTTGATGAAGCCCAGCGCAATGCGTTTGACCACCTGCGCAATATCCTGGCATCAGAAGATGTCATTCTAACGTACCCCGACTTTAAATTACCATTCGACCTAACCACCGACGCTTCAGCCAGTGGAATAGGCGCGGTATTGTCCCAGAACAAGAGGCCCATTACAATGATATCGCGCACGCTTAAGGATTGCGAGCTAAATTACGCTACCAACGAAAGAGAATTGTTAGCGATAGTTTGGGCCATAGGCAAACTACAGAACTACCTTTACGGCACTCAGGAGGTTAGGATCTTCACAGACCACCAGCCGCTGACTTACGCGGTATCTGACAGAAACACCAACGCTAAAATCAAGCGATGGAAGGCCTTTATAGACGAAAACAACGGGAAGGTGTTTTACACGCCAGGGAAGCAAAACCTTGTAGCCGATGCGCTGTCTCGGCAACACTTGAACAACCTAGAGGCTGAGCCTCAGTCCGACGCTGCCACGGTGCATAGCGAGCTTTCGCTCTCATACACCATCGAGACTACGGATAAACCCCTAAACTGCTTCAGAAACCAAATTATTTTGGAAGAGGCAAACCAACCACTTCGGCGAGACTTCATTGTTTTTGGCAATAGAACTCGCCACGTCATTTACTTTAATAACAAAAACCTACTTGTCCAATCTGTTAAAGAAATTATCAACGCCAACGTCGTAAACGCGATCCACTGCGACTTTCCGACACTAGCTTGTGTTCAACATGCCTTGAGGCAGGAGTTCCCTGCAACGAAATTTTGGCATTGTAAAAACTTTGTCACTGACATTACAAATACCAATGAAAAGCTGGAAATTGTTAATGCCGAACACAACCGCGCCCACAGGGCTGCGCAGGAAAACGCCAAGCAAATTCTTCGCGACTACTATTTTCCCAACATGTCAAAGCTGGCCAGCGAAGTCGTCGCAAATTGCAAGGTCTGCAATAAAGCCAAATACGATCGCCACCCCAAACGACAGGAGTTAGGAAGCACCCCAATTCCTTCATATGTAGGGGAGATGTTACATATTGACATTTTTTCTACCGACAAAAAGATCTTCCTAACTTGCATCGATAAGTTCTCTAAGTTCGCCATCGTACAGCCCTTATCTTCTAGGGCAATAGTTGATGTACGGGCCCCTATACTCCAATTGGTAAATTTCTACCACAAAACTAAAACCATCTATTGTGACAATGAGGCTTCCTTCAATTCTGAAACGATTACGTCTTTGCTGAAAAATCAATACAGCATCGATGTCATTAATGCGCCACCGCTTCACAGTAGCTCCAATGGCCAAGTGGAAAGATTCCACAGTACCTTGGCAGAAATAGCCAGGTGCCTCAAAATCGATAAAAAAATTGACGACACTGTGGAATTAATTTTGCGGGCTACAGTAGAATATAATAGATCGTTGCACTCAGTCACGGATTGTAGGCCAGCAGAAGTTATCCATGCCAGCAGCGACGAGGCTAATTCGGCTATTAGAGCCAAGATCGACAAGGCGCAACAAACCAACCTCGATAGAATTAACACTTCAAGACAAAACAGAGTCTTTGAAGTTGGGGAAAAGGTCCTCGTGCGCAATAATAAAAGACTCGGAAATAAGCTGACGCCGCTCTACTCGGAAGAGCGCATAGAAGCAGACCTAAAAACGTCTGTTCTCATTAAAGGGAGGGTGGTCCATAAGGACAATATAAAATAAACATCTCCGCCATCCATACTCGCCCTTATGTTATTCAGAACTCAACATTACTACCATCTCCACAGGCTTGCCGTTATACTCGTCTTACTGCTGTCCATAGCGAATGCGAGAATTACCGACTTCTCTCACGCGAAGTATATTCCGGTACTGGACGGGAATGTCCTGGTGTGGGAACAATATGGCCTAGTTAGGCACTCGACAAATTTGTCTGAGTTCTCCAGCATAATTGACTCTACGGTCAGAATGCTGGAGCTGTTCCCACAGTCGCATATGAGGAAGTTATTGGAAGTGGACGTCGATCATGCCCAGAACATTCTGGATGAATTAACCGTGCACCATAGAATGGCCAGGAGCCTAGATTTCCTGGGCACTGCACTTAAGGTCGTGGCAGGCACGCCCGACGCGGAGGACCTCTATAGAATTAAGACTAACGAAGCAGCGCTGATCGAAGCAAACAATAGGCAGGTTGTAATCAATACAGAAACACAGAAACACATTAACCAACTTACAGATACAGTAAATAAAATCCTCAAGGAAAAAAGGGACGGGTTAGTTGACTCCGGCCACCTTTTCGAAACACTTCTAGCCAGGAATAGAATCCTCATTTCAGAATTACAAAATTGCATGCTCACAATCACACTTGCCAAGAACAACATTATAAATCCGGTTATATTTAATCACAATGACCTTAAATCTATCTTTGACGAACAGCTCACAGAGGTCCCCATAGTCAGTCTTATGGCTGTATCTAAGATTAAAATTTTTCAATCTAATGTCTTTATCCATGTCTTAGTTCAGTATCCTAAAGTTAAGCGTATTTGTAAAAAAGTCCTGCTCTTCCCGGTCGCGCACTACCATACTATTCTACAAATAGAAGATAACAGCGTGGCGGAATGCGACGACGAAGTCCTAGCAGTTTCCGACTGCGCCTCCACCAACTTGGCCACATTTTGTAAAAAGGCGCCGCACGACACCTGCGCCAGGCAATTACATGCAGGCGGGGCGGCTACATGCCGGACGCGGCCCAGTAATCTGGAACCACTTACAATCGTGGACGACGGAATAATGATCGTCAATGAAAAACTCACGAGGATCACCATCGATGACGGTCCCCCAACAACCATAATAGGGACCCACCTTATTACTTTCGAAAGGAAGGCGGTGGTTAATGACTCCGTGTTTTTGAACCTCGGCTTCTCTGTGAAAAAGAGCCCAGGGATCGCGGCCTCCCCATTAATCAACATAACGGGACATGATCACATATTGAGTTTGCCATTACTGCAACGGATGAACGAGCACAACCTGCGTCTGATGCAGGAACTCAGAGATGACGTGTCGGCGGGAGGTGCACCTAAGATGTGGTTCGCCGCGGGAGTTGCCGTCAGCTTTACATTATGCGGCCTGGTCCTGCTCCAACATCACTGCAGGCGCAAACGAGAGGCATCCCGATTACGAAAGTCCATCGACGAATTGGCTGTCACCGAGGACGGCGTCTAATTTAAAGGGGGGAGTAGTTAACAACCAACTCCCAACTTGGGCTGAGCAGGCCAATTCATATTCCCTTTATTAATATTAATCACTATTATTATATTATTATTACACTTCTTATACCACTCGTGTATGGTTCGCCTCAATTTGAGGTCCACCCTAATGAGCCCAAGTGCTGAGCCAACATATTGTGCCAACATATGGGCCGTGGCTTTGTCCCATTGGCTGACAGCGAACGTATGACTTCTGCAAAATGTGCATGGTCAGCGGTCTGCCACGGGCATCCGGTCATGCATGAGCCTTTGTTAATTCTTAAGTTCAGTTCATATAGGATATTCAATAAATAAAGAGCACCAGCTCCTATTAATGAAACTCCGGCACTTAGCCGTTAAATCTTTAATTAAAATATACTGACTGAGTCTCTAGGCCAGCAGGTAAAGAAGGGCAGTCACCCTTCCAACGTAAACTTCCTAATCTTCAGTGGATAGGAGTAGCCAGCCGGCTCCTCAAGAATCACCAACACCAAGTACGCGTGATCCCCCCTGGATCCAACACCCGTCCCATAAGAATTGGGACTGATATTAGTGACTGCTGCGTGGGACCTGCCCGCCAGCCGATCTGTATTATATAACAATTAGTGACTACTGCGTGGGACCTGCCCGCCAGCTAACCCCCATTAAATCTATAATTTGTACATAAGGAGAAACGCACATACGTTCATACGGTACACCATACAAAAATTTCAACACCCATATGTATTATATGTATAGGTAAAATAATACCATAATAAATAAAAATAACCTGATTCCACCGATCCCATCACCACGATACGCCATTCCAGAATTTGCATAATATTTATTAATTATTTCAGCAGCGCTAATTCGAACACACCGTCGGCTTACATCCGTTAAATAAAAATAAATAAATAAATTTTTTATTTGTGCAAGCCGTCACGGTGCGAAACATATATTTATTTTTCCTTTCCTAGCGCTCTTATCTTGTGGAACATTTTTCCGAATTTCCGCAATTTATTCGTTCATCTATTAGTTGATGTGCGATTGTTCCGTTTCCACATATTCCAAAAGTAGACCGGAGGTGCAATACTAATAGCGAACACAAGCAGACCGCTTGCAATTACCATAACGGGAAAACGGTGCCATTAAGAAATATTAATTTTTTTCTCTTGGAATCCAATCCGGTGATCCGCAACAGTGTGACCACACTTCAGTACAGACTTTTCCGGGCGGGTGCCAAGAGAAGATTAAACAAAGTTTTCTGTTCCGCCTGTTATTTAGACGCGATCGCTATCCGCATCTAGTAGTGAAACTTCCTTAGCCACCTAAGGAGACGACAAGAAGCTGTATGTTCCTACGAGCAATCAGAAACAATCGTCCGTTTACGCTCAAAGTTAGGCCACAAATCCAGACCATCCGTAAAGGTGTTGTCGAGTGCCTCGACTATCAGATATCCGTTCATGGCTTGAGGGAGAAAAATGGAAATGGAGATATTATAAACCAGCAAAAAAAAAAATCTTTCGCGCCACCTACCGGCTATTATGGTATATGTTATTTGGGCGGCAAACAGTTTAAGCGTTTTAGCCGTTTGGGGGCGTTAGAGTAGGCGTGGCAATTTTTATTTTTAGGTCAAACGAAAGGTTTTAACGAGATAAAAACATTTTAGCCAAAAAAAAAGTTTTAGCTTGACAACTGTGGCCACCACAGTTTTGAGCGGTTTGTGGGCGTTAGAGTGAGCGTAGCAAAATTTTTTTTGGGTCAATCGATAAGTATTGATGAGACAACCACGTTTTAGCATTTTTGTTTTCTATCATACAAACTTTAGGTTGTAGGTTTGTTCTAGCTTTCATAGTTCCCAAGATCTCAGCGTTTATACGGACAGACGGACACACAGACGGACGGACATGACCAGATCGACTCGGCTAGTGATCCTGATCCAGAATATATATACTTTATGGGGTCGAAAACGCTTGCTCTTACCTGTTTCATACTTTCCGACGAATCTAGTATACTCTTTTACTCTACGAGTAACGGGTATAAAAATGCATGCAGGCTAAAATACGAATAGTCAAGATACATAAAGTAAAACGAATTAATTGCTTAACTATTGATTTAAAGATAGGCAGTGAGTCGGTAGTAGATATTAGGTGATATAGTCTATTATAATCATTGCAAAGTCCTCTAAACGGTTCATGCATTGCATAATTACAGATATAATGATTTAAACTAGAGGAATTTAGTTTCTTGTCAATCTTGGCACATTCAAAGGCAGGCGACTCAGTAATTCGGGACTCTCCACATCACCATGAATAAGATTGCTAATTAATGTAATTCCAAGCATAGTTCTTCGGTTAACTAATGATTGTAAGTTGATTACTAGAGGTATAACTGGGATACAAGCGTAATACTGCCATCCTACAGTATTAGGCTTGTATCCCAATCCGGTCTATATGCACCCCATATTGGGGACTCTAAAGTGGAGCGCAGTACATCATTGAATTCCTTCGACCACCTTTTGTTAAATGCAAGCACGCCCCTGGCTTTATTTACCACGGTAGAAATGTGATCGAAAAATTGAGGTTTAGGATCCATATAGACTCCAAGGTCCCTCAAAGTATAAGTTGAATAGTGAGGGCACTACACTTAAAACCATTTAAATGCGTCTGCGTACATAAGTACACGTGAGTTTATTAGGACTAGAGGAAAGTCATTTATAAATAATGTAAACAGGAGCGGACCAAGATGACTTCCTTCAGGTACACCGGACGTAACTCGGATTAGGGACGATAAAGAGTTTTTAAAAATGAAACTTTGAGTCCTGCCATTCAAATAAGTTAAGATCCACCTAAGAAGATAATCAGGAAACCCTAAAAGGTCCAATTTCCGAACTAAAATCGGATGGCTTACAGAATTAGTCTGACGATTTTTTCTAAAACCATTTAACACAAATGAAGTAAGCTCCAAAAGGTTGGTTGTCGTTAATCTACCTTTTATAAATACGTGTTGACAAGAGGAAATAAGAGACCTACAACTGTGTTGCAAATGGCGAGTAATAACGTTCTCAAAGAGCATCGGAATAGCTGACATCTTTGAAATACCTCTGTAATTACATGCGTTCAATTTGCTCAATTTGCTTTGTTTCCTTCCATCTATGTGGGAAATCTGACGTTTCTACGACAAAGTAAAAAGTTTGTGCAATGGTCTACATAAAGTCTCAGCGCAATACTTGAGCACACATCCAGGGACTCCGTCATGACTTGGAGATTGGACTGGTTTGAACCTTTGGAAATCTAAAAGAAGTGATCTTTCACTTATAACAGTGTAACGAACTGATTTGTTTGCTTTCTGCTCGCTACGAGATTCTTGCGGCTAGCTCAGTGGATTGTGTGTGTTCGTCCCACCATATTTATATAAACTTGACAGGACAGAATTCACAGGTTCGTAGTGGGTTTATTGCGGGTATAACTGCAGTCGGCTTTATAATTTGCTTGTCCTCGCTGTCTCCGACGGCACGGGTTGTCTCGACGCTCTCTCGCCTCGTTGACACGGTGTTCGAGTTTTGCAGCTCCCTAAAGATTCTTGTCCGCTGCTTGTTCCTTACGCGTTGGCTTGGTGACTCGTCGGCCACGATTCAGACTCACTATGGGGTCAGACGTGCGGCCTTAGGGAAGCGTCACCGTTCTCAGACTAGGGTGAACAGACTGAGGAGTTTCTTAGGATCACTCTTCTCGACACACGACCGCCTGTCCCTTGCTCTGTCCAGGATGGTCCCACTGGGGTTTCCGCTCAGATCGTGCGGACAGTCAAGGCGAAACGCAAGGAAGCTGCCTCGCTCTTCACTCCGCTTCTACGGCTTGTGTAAACGAACGTTCCACCCTAGCCTCACCCTTTCGCTTACTGTCCGTGCCGTTCCTGCGGGCTCGATTATTCTTCAGAGGCTGTTGCGGTGTGGTGTCCTGCTTGCTGGTGGCGGTGTCCTGCGAACTGCTCCTGACTGTGTGTGTGTTGAGTTCGTGGGCATACGCCGATTCGGGATCTCTCCCCCTTCTGGCTCGTTACTCTCGCGGTTCTGTCGTGCCGTTCCGGGACTTCTCTCCTTTCTGGCTCGTTACTCTCGGGGTTCGGTCGCGCTGCTCCGGTACTTCTCTACCTTCTGGCTCGTTACTCCCGGGGTCCGGGACTTCACAAATCGGAACGTTGGTCAAGACTTGCTCCAAGACTTGTAGACCCTCCAGGCGAACGCCAGGACTTCGTTGGCAGGATTAAGCAGACAACCTTGACTTAGCCCTGTGGTGCCCCTTTAGACCTCAGCTACCTGTGTTTCAGTTCGGAGATTCTTTTAATCCCAATCCCGAACGTCTCGACGTTGCAACCTTGCTCCTTGTAGGCTCCCACGGCTCTGCTTTCTATGACTCGCCTTGTTTCTGTTCACTCGGTATTTGATCGACTGCTTGTCTTAACTCTTCGACTCTTCTCCTCGACTGACCGTAATCGACTGATCCAGCTGCCAGCGCCCTACGGGTTTATATGGAGCCTACGGAAACCGCTATTCCCCTTTTGCGCACGGCCCGCTAAAATTCCCCATACCGGGTCCATAGTCCATGGCTCCAGTTTAACCGTCTTGTTCTTCAAGCGCTGCTTCCCGCCGATGTCCATCCTGATGCTGCCGTCCCGCTGATTCCCGTGATGCATACGGCATGCTTGTGTGCCGCTCCGCTGCCGAGATGGGGCACCTTCTCTCTTGGTCCAAAGTTTACGGCCGCGTACAAAGTCCGGCGGCGTCCCGTTGCTTCCTTTTGCACATGGCATTCTCGTTCCGCCCGCCAAGTCTCCGCTCTCTCTTTCTCCATTCTTGGTCTCCAAACTCTCTTGGTCTCCAAACCCTCTCGCTCTCAAAATTCTCTTGCTCTCCAAACTCCCATGTCTCCAAAACTCTCTTGCTCTCCAAACTCCCGCGTTCTCCAAACTCTCACGTTCTCCGTCCTTGATCTTCTCCGTCCTTGATCTCCGTCACTACACGAATTTGCCTCGTACCTGGTGAGCGGCCGGCCATCTGCTGCAGGGATTTGTGTGGAGTTATTCAACTCCTCACAACAGGACAAAAAATAAAGTTTTATTTCGGCATGTCATATGGATAAGAGTGATCTGACGGACTTGATGTTGAATAGTTGGTTTGGAAAACCTGTGCAAAAAGATTGGCTATAGCCTATCGGAAAAAGGTGATCCGGAAGCTCAAAACTTTTTTAGAGTCTAAACTTCACATATTTAAGTCTTGACAACTCTTTACTGAACCACGGAGGTTGGTTAGAAAATTTAGGATAATACGTAGGAACGCATACATTAAAAACTGCGTTTAATACATTATAAAAAAAATTAACAGCTTCAGTCATATTACTGCATAATACAGATTAGACCAATCCGAGCAAAGTTGGCTCTACGAACGCAGGGCATGTGTTTAGCAGACTTTTCAAATATTTTATTTAATTTAGTACCCGTGTCAACAGTCAGCACCAGCGTTGGGAGATATGGGTCTTATGGTTAAATATTTGCAGAGATTCTAACTATGCAGACAATCTGGATTTGAAACAAAGCATAGATCACGTAATCGCCAAGAAAATTATTCTGCGTTGAAGGTAACAATATATTCGATGTTTCGCCCTAGGTATATTAAAGTCACCTAAAACAATTAGCTGATCCCTATCTGATAGTTTACTTAAAAAATAAACTGGATAGCGGACAAATGATTTGCATATATTGGATATTGGATATTCAGATGACGGCGGAATATAAGAACATGTTATGTATATAGAAATACCCGAAAGGGATAGTTTTATACACAGAAATTCAATGTCTATCATTTCGTCGGACTATATTTCTTAAGACGTTAATTCTGCGTCAACTGCAATTAAAAATCCACCTCCACGTCGGAAGGGACAATCAAGAGTGTACGTTGTGAACTTACTTGGAAAGACTTCGAAACTAAGAATTTCAGGTTTTAACCAAGTTTCTGTTACACACGACAACCTATCAGTATACAATTTTGTCAACTTACTTTATATAACCTCTTGTATTCTGATAGGAAAGCGGAAGAAAAAAATCTAGTTTTTTAAGACAGATAAAGATGAAGCCGTGGATGGCTCCTTAAAGAGATTTACAACTTCCTTTGAACGAATTTTCTTTTTTCTAGCTTCGTACTCTTTAGCAAAAATGCCTGCGGGCCAAAAATTGGCTGAGCACATCGTTGTAAAATGAGCACAGGTATATAGAAAATTAATTTGTTCAACCTTTGGATAATCAATCTGAACTTTGTTACGGATATAGGCCGTAATGTCCAAGGATAAAAGGTCAAGATTCAGCCGAGAAACAATAATTTGATTCCGCTGCGGTGCACAGGTTACTATTTTAGGTACCTGCACTAACAGTTCCAGTACTCCAAACGTTAAGTCAACATGCGGCTTTGGAATCACTTCTATATTTTTTTTTAACAGATTTTTCGGGTGTCTCATGCGTAAAAATCTAACGTCCTTTATATTCGGAAACCGAATCTTTTTTAGCTTTCGACCTCAGTACCATTTGTGTGGTAGATGAGATCGATTGCTGTGCTGGAGAACCCGGATCGCCAGAGAGAATTTCACTAGCGACTACCGATCTTTTTTACGCTTAGGAGAATCGAGCTCAGACAACGTCCGTATTTCTACGGCTGTTTCGAAAAAATTCCGTCACAGTGCTTTTTGTGAGCCGTCTTATAGAGATTGTCTGGGTTTCATAAGCAATACATTTTTCACAATAGTTGCGCAAGACATTTCTTATGTCGATTGCATCGCGAACCAGGCCTGAATATTTAAGGCATTGCATGAATGGGCACGAATGCTCTGTTGTTCAGCCAAAATTAACGACTTGCATTTTTTTTAAGCTAGACAGCCATTACCACGTTATTCCGAGCCACAGTGCAAAGAGAAGAAAGCTACGAGAGTAAGAGAGCGGGAGAGAGGAAGAGGGAAGCGTTAGTTTTAGTGCCAACAACAACGTGCGGGAGTGTGGGAGATCGGGTAACTACTCTATAGATTCTTTTCGTTCCAAACAGCGTTTGGTAGAAAAAGCTAATGCAATTAGATAAAACGATAACAACAAACACTGCACAGAAACACTGGGCGTGCAAACTAATTTTGTTAATTTAAACACAAAACAATCAATATGCACTCGCGAAGCAAATGGATGTTGTTATGGATACAAAAAGCTATACAAATGTAATAAAATTTGAATTAAACCCCGATGGTTTATGGACAAAAAGAAAAATAAAAAAAAAATTCGGAGCGAAAGACAAAAACACGACCGTTCACTGAAAGAGCGAAAGCAAGCATGAGGCGTGCGTCGTCCTAATAGGCTGGTGGTAAAACTCGCCTTCGCTTATTTTTTTTATCAGGATCAGCACTATAGATTCACTGGACTTAAATGAATTTCAATCTGTTTTTGAACGCTTCCAATGTTTTTGATTTTAACTTGTGTCCTGGTTGTATTATATAAGGCTATTGGCCTTTGGTTATGCATAAATTCACTTTAACTTTGATTCGATGGACACACTTTAATTGCACCACTACTTTTTCGAGGTATGCTATTGGTCACCACGCCTCTGATCGGAAGGCTCATAAAGCTGAACAATCCTCAGGAAAATCAGGATAACGAGTACTGAGGCCACACACATCCCAGTACTTTGGATGTCGTCTTTATGGTTGAAATTTCCCTCCTTTGATTATAATGCAATTCTTTCGAGCTATTTGTGTCCTCCTCAAGGGCTGAGGGATTCTAGTGGCTGATCCTGGAGGCAGAGGACGCCGTGGACGACTGCCCCGGGGAAAGTCTTTCCTCGGAGCTAGCGGCTTCCGTCAAATAGACGGAATAGATTCTCCCCCTTTTTCTAATCGTCTATGGTCTTTTATACCCTAGTAGAGCTTTAACTTAGCTGCCAGTTTGGATCGCACAAACTTTCGGTATCGATATCCGGCCGGCCATTCCTTTTTGCCAGGTACCGGGGTATGGTTAAGTTGCCGAATTGCGTACGTATCAATGCCTTTTAGTCTAACCAATTCTTCCAGACTATGTGTAGACTAATGAGTTATTGTGATCTCAGGGTCTCCAAGAAACGAATTATCTCGTTTCTTACGTTTGAAAGACACGCGGTTTTGAAAGAGGTTTTGTCTTACCTACAATGCCAAATTGATAACTGATGAGGAAAAACTCAATTTTTGCATCAAAGAGATAAAATACTTGGGAAATGTTATTGGCCATTATTACTATAGGTACAGACTCAGATAAAATTTCTGTAACTCTGGAGTTCCCGAGCGCTCGCTCAATGAAGCAGTTTCACCGTTTCTTGGGAATGACTGGTTGGTATAAAAAACTTATAAAAAACCTTTCTGCTTTAGCCTCCCCGATTACCGACACGCTCAGAAACAAAAGTAGATTTGTTTGGACTGAGGAAGCACAACAAGACAACGAAACCCTGAAGAAACACATGTGTACGACCCCTGTATTGTATAGCCAAAATTTTTACTTCTATTACTACTTTTATTAAAATCTGCCATGGAAAAGAAAGCCAAAACGTGGGTCCTGATGTCAAGGACATTTCAGACGAATGAAGCTTTGGTATTCCAAAAAGCTAGAGACCGATTTGTTAAAAAAAAGCGTGAAGATCCCTTGGCAGCACCCTGTAGCAATAGCAAAAACGTTAGAAAACTTGAGAAGATATGTTTAATAGCCAAATAAGGTGGTAGAACAACTTCGCAGAGGGTTAAAGCTCAAAGATAGTAACAGTGTTTATAAAGTCTAATATTAAAAAACATCATGAAATCGAGGACTTTCAAGGAAAAATCAGTAAAATACCAATAAACTTAATATTTTTCTCTATTTTTAAATGTCACCTAGAATTACAATTTGTATTGAGTTTGCGTCATAAGCTACTAATGTACCTTGCCTTATTGATATTTCTTCCCTTTTTTGGTTTAATCAAAGTTTAAGCTATTTTATTTTGTTTAACGATTATATATGTGAAAATTGCAGTCTTAAGAGTAGCACACTGCTACCCTGCTGGCAGCCTAATCTAACGGGAATTCAACATAATACATTTTTCTAAGCTTCACTAAGGACAAGAAGAAAATTTACTTTTATTTTTCTGTATTATATAAGTGAGGGTTGTAATGTTGTTTACTTTTTAATCATATTTTAACTCGGATACGTGCTTCAGCGCTGTTTATAGCAGCCGTACCAATATTACTGGATAAGCTGTTGCTGTTGTTTACCAGAGATCCGTCGGAGAGCTTTCTTTTGCAAAATCCAGGATTTGTTGAGGTTGGTTTTTGCAGAGATGCCATAATCTTGGAGTCAGTAGAAAAGACTTGGCTCCAATATTGTCTTATAAATTTTGACTATAGTCAGTAGCGTTTACTCAAATGATCTAGTTCATGACCGGTTGGCAAAATGCGTTCAGAAACTGTTGCGGCAGTCAATATACTTTTGCTTTTTGTCATAAAAGCAGTGTCATCGGCGTAGGTCGCAATTAGCACGTCTTGCTCTTTAACTTCAGTGATTTAAGTTTGTTTAGGCATAACTGAAGCATAGATGGAGTTAGAGTAGGGACGATAACGCTACATTGTGAAACTTGTACCCATCAAAGGCCTGCTAGATGTCAACAAGGGCAGCAACTGAGTACACCTTCTTCTAAGGCCTTTAAGGCCAAGTTTAAAAATCTCTGCTATTGCTCAGGAGTTTCATGTTGAAGACGAAAACCGAACTGGAATTCTGGAATCGCACTGGTGACATTCCCGTAGGTGAGTGCCTGTGAAGGATCACCCTTTTCATAATTTTTCGCGTCAGTCGGGGTTTTTCCACAAGGTATTTCACCTTTGTCAGTGAGACAAGGCTAGCAGGCAGGCTCATTTGAATTGGAAATCCAGAAATTCTTCAACTTATAGATGGGCTGAACCTTGTACCATTTTGTGATATGACACAGCGATTAGTTAGAACTAGGGTCTGTGTCCAGATATTTTAAAAAAGCTGTTTACGTAGACAAGAACTGCAAAAGTAGCCTGGCTTGCGTTAACAAAAATATGCATTTCAAAATTTTCATAACAACTTAAGTTGGGAGAGCATACTCCCCAATTTTATAATTAATTCTAAATTTGATTTAACTGTCTTGGTATAGTTTCATCCCAATGATTTTAGTATGCATCTATCATTGTAGCGAGTACCCACTGTACCGATACCAACATGGTGTTACAGTGTACTTAAGTTGCTACAAAAAAAAACTAACCTCAGAGCCCAACATATGCTAATTTTTTTTATGAATAATATAATAAATAAAGTAAAGGAAATTCAATATAACAATTCGACATATATACTTGACATAAAATATAGAATTTTTGAAAACATTCCCAAGATGTGTTTTGTAGGAAGTTGTCAATTCGGCGGCGAACGTCCTTAATAAAGTAGAATCTCAAAATTATTAATCTAGATACAATTACAAGCAAATGCTTTCCTAAATGCATATAAATTACACAATAGAGATTCTAGAGTCTCGCAAACAACCTGGATAAAAAATAAAGAAAAAGAAGACAAAAACAAGAAAATCTTGACTTTTATAATTCAAACATTATTAAAAATAAAAAAAATGAAAAAAATATTTGTTTAATATGGTAACCGAAAAAATATAAACATATCTTCTTTTATGGTCACAAGTATAGGTAGATAAATAAACAAGAAGGAACGTAGAGGCATAATACCTATATGAAGGACCTCAATTTTAGTGAACGAGTCGCAACGACCCCGATTACGAGTTAGAAAATGTATATACGTCAACATATAATTTAGAAACTTCACCATTAATACTTTGTTCTAATAAACAAAAAATTATAGTAATGAGCACCATCCTAAGAGTTCATGTGAGAGCAATTTCAAGCAATCATGACATATTAGGTAGAACTAGCATTTCAGTTTAGTTCATATTCATACTTATAATGGAATGGAGTGAATTATATAAGAATCTAAATAAATTTTAAGGCGGTTTCAATAAATCATATAAATTGTTAAAGGCATATAGATCGATACAAGAAGCTACTCTAAATAAACATGCAGAAAAATTAGTAACTCATTTCAACAATACGCTTGTATTATTACATGAGCAAAGAGATCGACTAGATAAAAAACGTTGGTCTGAAGTATCGAAATTTCTGAACAGACTAAGATCGAACTTAATAATTATAAAGAAAAGGTATCATTTAAATATTTCAATACCAACTATAATAAACACCCCCTTTTAAGTAGAAACTTGATTCACCAGAAGTTGACCAAGTACAGGTAAAGGAATCTGAATTCTACAGCCCAGAAGAAGAAGAAAATGATTTGAGTAATCACAGCTCCAGTTGTACTTTTTAAATCTGAATTATCAGATCAGGAACCAAATGAATCCGATTGCGAAATCGGACAACACCAAATATTAATAATGCCGATCTATACTGTTGCCCAACGGGCATATATAAAGGATTTAGGAAATGCTATCCCAGAATTTAACGGTCAGAAAATCGACCTTCAATGTTAGGAAACCTAACCAAAGTCACATTTAAAGAGATAACTGTTAAAGTCATAGAATTAAAAATAGTGGGCTTAACTTTATACAAAGTGCAAAGTGAATCTACTATGAACGGAATTATACAAAAATTACAAGACACTATTATCCGATGTAGTCAAAGCAAAAATGGCCAAAACTACTCAAAAAGGAAGAACAGGAATGAGGCTGGCACCAAGTACATACAATGTAATACCAACGCAATACTATTTGCAAGAATATAATATATAATAACCAAACCAATATCTATAATAGAGAACGTGGAAATTATAGAGGAAACACAAATAACCAAAATGCCAAAAGCTACGGCAGTACAGAACAAAGCAATAATGCCCGCTTTACCCAACTATTACTGATTAATTGATTAGTATAAGGACTTTAAAATGTGAAAACATTTCCGATTATAATGTGATTCAAAACACTTCAAAATATAGAGCGCAATACATCATAGATGAAATAAAAAAATTTCCACGTTCTATTCGATCTTGAAGCCGAGAAATTAAATAAATCATTTTTACAAGAAAAAATTGACATTGACAATTTATATAAAAAACTATGGAAGCCCGTACAGCTAAATTGAGGAAATTGAATACAAGTAGAAAAACTAATTAAAGGCAATATAGTCAAACCATCTGCATCAAAATACAATAGCCCAGTTCCCAAAGAAAACCCTCCAGAGTTCAACAGAAAAGAAATGGCAACTAGTATTTGACTATCGTCAAATCAACAATTTGCAATTTTTGCAATTATTATAGACGTTTCATTAAAAACTTCACCGACTATTCACGGCACATAACTAGATTATGTAAAAAAAATGTTCCATTTAAATGGTCTTCGGAATGCCAAAATTCACTCCAATATTTAAAAGATAAACTTATAGGACCTAATTTATTAGAATATTCAGATTTCCTTAAAGAATTTTGTATAATAACGGATGTAAGTAAACAAGCATGTGGGGCGGTATTAATTGTAAACCATAACGGACTGGAGTTGGAACTCCCGTTTATTTACAAAAGCTGAAAACAATAAAATTACTACAGAACAGGATCTAGCAGCACTAACATACTTATTTTCAATGTTTTATCTGTGTTCAAAATTCACACGCATGCGGCTCGAATCAGAAGAATATGATTTCAAAGTGGAGTATCTAAAGGGATATCGTTGCTTGTTTGATCGTTCTTCATCATAATCTGATGCTCCAGCTGCTAATCGATTCGCGAATGGTTTTACGCCCCGTCGAACCTGAACGACCACTCGCTTGATTAGCGACCCTTGCTTAGTCCGACTGGCTGGGACTCGAGGTCAGCACTATTGTTTTTCTGTCTTGGCTTGGCTCTCTTTTGTTGGCCTCTTTTTGTAATTCGTCAACGCTCAGTCTTGCCACTAGATTTTCCCCTTCAGAGTTTGTTAGCGTGATGCTTGGACCGGCTCTGTCGTGCTATGTAGCTTTCAGCTCGCCCCAGTATTGCCTTCTAATCTGCCGTCTAGGGCGACATTAAGCCTCTGTGCGACATTAGCGAAGTTCTCCTTCTTATGGCGGTATATCCGATTTTGTTTAAAGTGCTCTCAACTTGTTGTGTTTTTTATCTGCGGCTCGCTCATTAAATTGTGTGTTCGTGCCTCGATGACCTCCCGTCTCGGTAAATCAGTACTCCGGTCATGTGGTTCCCTGAAGACGCGCGGAGTCTTACCCCCTTCGTGAGTCCGAATCTAAAGGGATACTCCACCACTTCGTGACAGACGCCCTCTATAGAATAACAATTAAAGATCTCCGAAATATTACGACAAAGTATTACAAGTCACTCAAAGACAAAAAAGTAGTGTAAACAACAAACATTTTGTTTATTATTTCAACACGACATCCTCTGTGGCACATGATTAATGTCCATATGAGTTAGTTTTCTGGTAGATATTCAAATTTACCAAAACATTTTAATTACGTAGATAGAATATATATAATATATATTATATAATATAGATGATTATGCAAAGAAAACGGTGTTTAGATTATAGAAAGCTTTCAAAAGAGACATATTAAGATAAGATTAAATAAAAGAAAACAAAAAAAAACATTACGATAAAAACTGTTTTAATTTTGAACTTAAAATAGGGGATATAGTTTATTAAAGAATGAAACAGGCCACAAATTAGAGTTCAAATATACGAAACCATATACAGTAATTTGTATAAAAGATAAAAATAATATAAGAATGTCAAATAATAGGACCAAAGAACAAAAAGTTAATAAAGATAAGCTAAAAATTTTAAATTCATAATCACTTTTATAAAAGTTCTGCGTATGGCCATACAAAGCGGCGGAAAATCCATCGGGCTGGACCTTCGGGTGAGTCCAAGCCGGGAGGATACTTTGCGGGCGTAAGGTTCTAAGAGGGCGGTTAGCTTAGCGCGGGTATCCGCGCCCGTGAACTATGAAGGAGGCGGGAAATTGTGTATTTACGGATAAGGCGGGAAGGGTATCCACGAGCAAAACTACGGAAGAGACGGAAAATCCGGACTTACGGATAAGGAGGAAATTGGTCGAATTGAATCTGCTGCAGTTCTGAAGCCCAGAGCGCTATTCGGCCGGAAGTACTCTCAATAGAATTTAACCATTTGAGAGCCAAGTTGTCGGTAATGACTTTGAATCGGTAGCCCTCCAGGTAACACCGCATCTTCCTGATGGTCCAGATGATGGCCAGACACTCTTTCTATGTCGTCGTATAGTTTACCGAGGTAAACCAGTTTTTGATTGAAGAAAGTATATTTCTTTGGATTTTTGCCGCCCGCAATCTGCGGAACACTTCAGCGAGGTTAGCGAAGTGTTGCTCCTCCGTAGCGCTAATAACAATTATGTCATCTAAGTAAGTTAAGGTGACCGGCTCCATCGCCTCCCGCGCTATCAGCCCTAAGGGCGTGACCTTCTATTGTTATAGTCCCCGACCTGGAACAGTGAAGGACGTGTATGGGCGACTATCCCTGGCCATGGGTATTTGCCAATGGCCTATTTTCAAATCCCATGTGAAGATGTACCATGACGCAACTTTTCCAGAATGTGGTTGATCCTCGGAAGGATGACTAACGGATAAGGCGGGAAGGGTGTCCACGCGTAAATCTAAAAATACGGAAGAGTCGGAATATCCGTGATTTACGGACAAGGCGGGAAGGGTGTCATCGCGCAAATCCCCAAAACTACGGAAGGAACGGGAAAACTACTGGACCGAACGGGAAGGGGGGGATCCGGTGGTGGTACGTTAATATCTTACTAGGAGCGGCGATACGACCACTATAGCAAAAGGGAAGGCTATCCGCGTTCAGACCCGTAGCAGCCTTGGGAATCAGGATAGGTTAGGTTAAAAAAAAAAAACACGATCGAAGGGTGCGATTATATATTCCTCACTTTTTATTCAATTCGTGCTCACTCGGGTCCTCTACACCGTTATGAACACATTAAAACCTGATCGTATTAACCTCAGCTGTCCCGTTTTATAAATATATATGTAAGAAAACCAGACAAAGAGAAGCGAGTAAAGTTTAATGAAAAAGTCAGTCGGTGTCAAAATCTCATACGTGACAGAAATAAGTTGTCGAGAATATAATTGCATGTGCAACGCGAAACACCCTTTGTGAAACCACAACCAAAACTTGTAATCCATATCCTAAATATTAATAATATAATAAACAGTTTATAATAATACAACTTCGTCTCAGGAGTGTTCGTCATTAAAAAGAATCCCGGGGACAATTGTTGGGAATATTTGGATCCATTACAAACTATAGTCACTTAACTAAGATGTGTGTTTAAAAGTGGATTAAGCCTTATGCTAGGCGGTGGAACTAACTTCAAAACGTTAAAATTCGGGTGCGCAAAGTGCAAGAGGCAACAATTTGCAAACCTAAATCAGCGTGAGTGAGAACGAGAAGGCGGAGTTGCAAGTTTGAACAGATTGCGAGATTCATTTGCAGCGACGCAATAGAAGCTGGAAGAGAAACCGACGTAAGACGATTGATGTGGGCAACATAGAAGGCGATTGAATAGCGAGTAGAAAACTGAGAGCGGCGCAACTTTGTGGTGGATCTCATCAGGCGAGAGGCGGGATCATTGGCAGAGTTATCTGGTCAAAGAGCAAGGCGTGGAGCAGTTTTGGTAGCTGGCGGATCGCAGGAATGATGCATCAAGAGATTGAGATACAAGGAGTAGTTTCGGCAGCAGGCGGATAGCAGGAGTTGTGGAGGAGGAGATTGAGCTTTAAGGAGCTGGTAAAAGCAGAGGAGCAGAAGACCAGGCGGATAAAGGATCTTGAAAGGTGTTGGCGATCAGATCAGTGAGAAGTATTAGTATTGGTGACGCGGTTTGGCTGGAAAGAGTTTGACATTCTGGAGCGGTATTGGTGAGGCAGCGAGACAATTCTGAGGTTTTATTTGTGAGTCGAGAGAATCAAGCTGTCGCAATTCTGGTGAGTGACAGAAATATTCACGTTTTGCGAGCAGAAATTGGCGCTAGCAGAACAAGGCGAGAAGGACAGAGAAAGACCATTTAAAATCTAACGTATTTCTAAGATTAAATCGTGGTGTTGTGTTGACAGTAGCTGAAGTTTACATGCATACTTTTCGCACATTCAAGAAGTGCGCACAGCTGTTTGTTCAACAGACAGAGTTGTGAGGAGTCGTTTGACCACTCACAAATAGCGCCCACAACATCGACAAGCAGCGCCAACAACAACGGCCGCCAGCGCCAACAACATCGGCCGCCAGCGCCAACAACAACGCCAGTTAGCGCCAACAACATCGGCCGCCAGCGCCAGCAACAACGCCAGTTAGCGCCAACAACATCGCCATCCAGCGCCAACAACATCGGCAGCCAGCAGCTACAACATCGCCGAGAGAGGACATGCGATCGAGGAGGAAAACATCCCCCGAAAATTGGCACTCGCCAAGGGAAGAGCGAGAGAAAAGGGGACTCTGGAAAATGCGGGGCACGGGATCAGAAGTGCGAGCAGGGGACTCTGGAAAACGCGGCACACGGGATCAGAAGTGCGAGCAGAGAAAATTCTTGTGGACAACAGGAGTCTTTTGCGTTCGGAGGGCAAAAAGTGGTGCAGTCGAGTGACTGGTGCCAAGTGACCCAGGAAGGAGTTTACCTAGACGACCTCGAGGAGAGTGTGCCGGCCCAGGACCAGAGGCGGAGCACCCGGATTCGCGCGTGTGTGTGTGAGTGAGAGCGGACGGGTGAGTGAGTGGAGTGAACCGCATTTGGCCAGCGAGAATCACGTGCAATTAAAAATTTCTCGAAGGCCTCGATGCGGCTTCGCCCAGAGTAGGCTAGAATTTATATACCATGACCTAACCTAACCCGTTAACCTGCGAGCACTGTGAAAAACATGAACCAAGAAATAAAAAGAATGCTCTAATGAATATAAAATATTTCTCGCCTGATTTTAATCCAACTCGTAGGAAAAGAATACACTCAAGCTGACCACGCATAAATATAAATATTTCAAGACAAATGCCTAGATTTTACGCCATAAATTCTGCCTTAGGGAAAAGTAGTTTCCATAATCGATCCCCTCTCTCTCGGCCTTCTCGTAGCGAATGCTATGTGCCAGGCCCAAATGCGCATTACCGCTGACCCTTTTCACTCTGCTACAGAAACCAAATAAACTATTTCTCTCCCTCCGTACCCCGGTAGCTGGCACTCTACATCTCACGCCAGCAAACCGATTTTCGTCCTAGAACTTTTTGTACCATATCTGTACAAATATTTTCGGTAAAGAGACCCTGGCGGGACTGAGTATATCCCAGCCTACGAGACTTTTTTACAGAACGGCGCCCGAACAGGGACATGGGGTTTACGAAATTTTAGACGACCTTAATATGGACTAAATACCAATCTCGGTACATGGAGTTTGAAAATTTTCGGTTCAGTCACTTAGAGGCGAAATTTTGAAGTTGGAACATAAGGAGAGTCATATATCGAGGGACACAAAATTTCTAGGGCAGAAAACAGGGAAATATATATATATATATATTTATATTTATATTAATAATATTTATATATTATATTTATATATACATATTTATAAAATATACCAGCGCATCGCACATAACCTCAAAGAAAAAAAAATTAGAATTTAAGCAGAGCACATGGCACATTCGGGAGAACTTATACGTGTACCCACACACAGCGATAAATTTCTAACGCAGAGCAAAGTACTTCGACTAAAATCAGAGATTATTTGTTCCAAGAACACGTGGCCAGCAAATTACGTGAGGTAAAAACACATACAGGCAGATAATCGGAGGAGAGAGACGAGAGCTCTAGGTTAGCCAACTCAGGTCACGAGATTTTCGAAAGCATGAGGTAGGGAAAAGCTAACGTTCACTCCCCACAGGGCAGCCATTTTGTTTTTCGTTTTCACTCTCATCGTCGTCTCTATCACACAAGCAGGAGTCGAGCAAGTACAGGGAACGGCAACATCGTCATGGAAAAATGTAAAACTACAACGTCGTCGAACAACATTCAATCACCGTCGAGAAAATGTAGGAATTAAATCGTCGTTGGACATCGCATTGTGGTCACCGTCGTTGCACGTGGGAATTCAGTAAATTCTTGGTGACAAATAAAATAAAAAAAAAAATAAGTCGAGCATCGGTTGACCCTCGTCCAAGAATTTCTCTCGTCCTATCGAAACTTTTCCTGTCGTTTGCCAGTTAACTATTATTTCACAGCACTTTGAGCGCGCGTTGGATTTCGTACCTCCGGAAGCGGGAATTGGAGGTGATTTTGAAGGAGTTTTCCTTGGAAGCAACCGGAATAGTTGAGGAAATGAGGAGCCGTCTGGCCGCTTTTAATAATCGGGACGACCACGTGCTGGATTACAGCCGCCATAACGGATAGGAAGCAGCGTTCACCGACTCCGAACCCACACCCACCGGGTCCAACGCAGCTTCCGGTGACGGGACCACGGACCCCATAACCTTCATCCAACACCTCGAGGAACGAGCCACCGCATACGAAGTTGACGTGGAGAAGATGCCGCAGGCCATCCCTGGTCTTTTGATGGATACAGCTGAG
Organism: Drosophila biarmipes; assembly: GCF_025231255.1. NCBI lineage: Eukaryota > Metazoa > Arthropoda > Insecta > Diptera > Drosophilidae > Drosophila > Drosophila biarmipes. The sequence continues at coordinate 1,394,111 of NW_026114537.1, forward strand.
CACTGGTTTCGGACAAGCCAGCTGCTAGGAAAATCTTGGACGAACTTCAAGAAGGCGTTTCTTGGCTTCTTTCTGCCACCCAGGTACTTTCAGCGACTCCAGGATGAGATCCGCACCAGAGATCAGCGACGGGGAGAGACTTTCAAACAATACATCAGACTCATGATGCACAGAGCGAGGTATAATGCGGAGCAGGAGTTGGACCGGATCTATGAAAATCTCCAACCGGAGTATCAGATGTACGCAAGGAGGCACGACTTCACCACTTTGGAGCAACTTACCTCTTTACCGGTAAACTACGAGGTCACCCGCGATCGGAGCACAGGAAGCCATGCCAGAATGTTGGCCGAACCACAGCCAACGCCGAGAAGGAACGAGTACGAACGTATGCAGGATCATCACCAACAGGTCAACAAAATTTCACACGACCAGCCAGACAACCACCCCAGCCACAGTTTCACAATCAGTTCCTCGAGGGGGGAACATGTCAATGGTGCCGAATTTTAGTCTTGCTTGCAGGAATTGTGCCTATGAGGGTCACCGGGCAGCTACATGTCGCAATCCCAGAGTCCTCTTTTGTTGGGATTGTGGTCGCAGAGGAGTACGCACTCTCGAGTGTTGGCGTCGTACCCAGCCGGGAAACGAGAGGAGTCTTTGCCCCCTCGGGGAGCGGACCTAGACTGCCTACAGGAATCCCCGGAATTAGGAGAAATCTTACAGGTTCAGTCGAGCAGAATTATCGCGCAAATCGAGAGTCTGGAGTTTAACGCTACTATAGACACCGCAGCTAGCAGAAGCTTCGTAAGCAAACGAGTTGTTCAACGTGTAGGGACGCCACACAACGTAAGGTCGGTACACACTCATGCCAGCCTCGCGGAAAGCTCACGCAAGGAGATAACCAAGTCTCTGGTAGCCAATGTCCGGTTGGACCAACGTTGGATCACTTTCCCACTGCTAGTTTTCCCTTCGATCATGGAAGTCGTGCTATTGGCCATGGACTTCCTCTGTGGCGTGTCTGCCACTCTCCAATGCGGCCGCGCTTTGCTGCAACTGAACCCTCTCTTATTAATTAGACCCATAAACGACTTATCTATGCCTACTCTCTTGACAAATGCGTTCACTCTAGCAAACAACGACCCAGATAACGAGGTGCAAGTATTTTAGGGCCTCGAGACGACAACGCCGTGCGAAATAATCCATTTCGACGGAATCATGCTACTGTTTCAGCGGAACCAGTAGAGGAAGGGCGAGCGCCTTCCCCAGTCGGAACAGGATACACGCCTGACACTGGAGGAGCACTAGCCGTAATCACAGCAAACACCGAGCAAGAAGAATTAGAACCCTGGGTAAACAAATTCCTACAGGAGGAATTGGACAAATTCGAAGGATTGACGGGAGTGTCAAATATCGCTGAGCATACGATCATGATGCGGGATGATAGGCGCATCAAACAGAGGTATTTTTCTAAGAATCCCGCAATGCAGAGGATTATTGATGAGCAGATCGACGAACTGCTACGCAACGACTGTATAGAGCCTTCACGGAGCTCCCATAGCGCCCCTATTGTACTCGTGGGTAAGAAATCTGGAGAAATGCGACTATGTGTAGATTTTCGAGAACTAAATGCCCGTTCTCTTCCAGATTCATACCCGCTGCCAAGGATAACCCACATCTTGGAGCGTCTGCGCCATGTCAAGCACAGTAGGACCGGACATGAAGCCCAATGCGTTTGCGTATTTGGATGATATCATCATCATCGGCCGCACTCTAGAGGAGCATGTGCAGCATCTACAAGAAGTATTCCGACGGCTACGAGAGGCGAACCCTCGTCTCAACGCGAAGAAATGCAGTTTCTTTAAGCGCAGCCTGGTGTACTTGGGACACCTCACCAGTGAGTAGGGAATTCACACGGATCCCGACAAGATTTCGGCAGTATGGCAACTGAGTCCGCCCACCACATGCAAGGAGTTGAGGAGATGTCTAGGGATCGCGTCATGATACAGGAGATTTGTACCCAACTTTGCCAGCGTAGTGCAGCCCATGTCTTTGCTACTCAAGGAATGAAATGTCAATGGGAGCAGGAGCAGCAAGATGCGTTCGAGGAACTCAAAATAAAACTCACGGAGGCGCCGGTTCTCGCCTGCCCCGACTTCAACGAGAAGTCAGCTACATCGGCCTAGGAGCTGTATTAACGCAGAATCCAGGGAGAAGAACGAGTCATCGCATTCGCCAGCAGACGCCTCATTGCCGCCGAGGAGAACTACTCCACCACAGAAAAGGAGTGTCTGGCTATCATATGAGCCATCAGGAAACTCAGATGCTACTTGGAAGGTTATCGGTTCGATACAATCGATATGATATTAAAAGCGCCCTCTGACTTGGCGGGTATTTTTGAATTTGAAACATTTATCTTCAACACTTTCCCTTGTGAGAATTCAAAAATAACAATTCAATTGACAAACTTGAAAATTTTATGACTTTATATAAAGCAAAATAAATGGTATTTTTTCTCCTTCAGTAGAGTCCAATCTTGTTGCAAAGAATCCGGAGACGAGTATTGAGGATCGGCTTCGTCATAATATCTGCGAGTTGTTCCTCAATCGGGATTTGTTCGATCCCAAATTCTCCCTCAGCAATTCTTTCCCTGATGAAGAAATGCTTGTTGGCTATGTGCTTGGTTCTGCGATAGAATTCGGGGTTTTGGGCCAGCCTTATGGCAGCAGTATTATCGACCTGGAGAATCGGGGCTCGGTCCAATCTGTCGATTTCCTGAAACAATCTTTTAAGCCAAATTATTTCGTTTGCAGCTTCATTGGCTGCTACGATCTCAGCCTCTGTAGTAGAAATGGCCACCATGGCCTGCCTTTGACTTTTCCATGAAATGGCTCCTGAGGCAAACATGATGATGATCCCTGATGTAGATCTCCCAGTCTTCGTGCAGCCACCAAAGTCAGCATCGCTGTAGCATTCGAGGATTCCCTTCTTCTGTTTCCGATAGACTATACCAAAGTTGATTGTTCCGGAAATGTAACGGAAAACCCTCTTTACTTGTGCAATGTTTTCTTTTGTAGGATTTTCAAGCGTTCTTGAAAGAAATCCGATGCTGAAAGCCAAGTCTGGCCTAGATCCAAGCATGAGGTACATGAGAGCTCCGATGGCTTGGCGATAAGGGAACGCAGTCGTCTCTGATACTTTCCTTGCTGTCGTAATTTCCAAATTCTTGAGAAGTGGGGTTGAAACAGCTTTGCAATCCGAGAATCTCCAATATCCTTGTTGACTAATTTTTAGTCCATTTTCTTGTTTCTTAATTTCGAGTCCCAAGAAGCACTCAGCCTTGATTGAGACAATTTTGAACTCTGATTTTCACTCGTCCAAAAATTCTTCCAAATTTTGCGTATCTGTTGCTGCGGCGAGTCCGTCATCTACGTAAACAACGAGTAGAACCTTTTTGCCATTTCTTTCCCTGATGTAGAGACATGGATCTGCCTCGCTGACCTTGAAATTGTGTTTCCGCAGGAAACCTCCGAAGCGTTCTTGCCAGCATCTCGGCCCTTGCTTCAGCCCGTAGAGACTCTTCTTCAATCTGCAAACAATCCACTGTCCTTGCTCGTATCCCTCAGGTTGTTGCATGTAAATCTCCTTGTCGTCCGTATAGAATAGCTTTCGAGACGTCAAATTGGACCAAAAACATATCATTTTTGGCTGCAACGCTCAACACTGAGCGGATTGTTTCCATTCTTGCGACAGAGCTAAAAGTTTGGTCGTAATCAATCCCTCGTCTCTGGGCGAATCCTTTGATGACCAAGCGAGCTTTGTATTTGTCGATACTTCCGTCGGGGTGGGTTTTGACTCGATTGACCCACTTGCACGGAAGTGCTTTCGATCCTCTGGGGAGTCTTGTCAAGTCCCAAGTTTCATTCTGAAGTAAGGAATCAATTTCCCTGTCCATTGCCTTTTTCCACTCGACGTTGCTGTTGATGGCTTCATGGAAGGAATCTGGACTCTCCAGCACAAAATTCTCGGCTGCTGCTACGTAGTCATCCAGATGCTCCGGTCTCTTCAACTTCGAACGATCCCTCAACCGCATTGATTGCGGTTTTCTCTTGTTGTTTTCTTCGTCAAAGCTTGTTTCTACTCCGGTTTCGTAATTGTCTTCGCTTCCTGTTTCGGTTGTGTCTTCTTTCAAGTCTTGCTCCTGAAGTGTGTCTTCGTCCTCGCTCTTGTGCAAATCCGCGTCTTCTTCTTCCTTATCCTCGCCCTAGCTCTGGTGCAAGCTCACGTCTTCTTCTTCCTTGTCTTCTACGACGTCCTTGGATCCAAAATCTTGGAATGGTAGGTTGACGCCTGGTTCACAATTGCTGAATTTCTCTTGAAATTTTACGTCCTTCGACACGACTACTTTGTGCTTCTCTGGTAAGTAAATACGATATCTCTCATCGCCACCCACCAGGTACCCTTTTTCAGCTTTTTCGTCCATCTTCTTCCTTTTTTGGCATGGAATGTGTACGTAGCACGTCGATCCTACAATTCGAAGATGTTTGATTCTTAGTTTCTTGCCCAGCCAAAGTTGGTAAGGGCTCAGACCCTTCAACGAAGATTTGCCCGTCCTATTGAGAACGTAGACTGCTGTGCTGACCAATTCGGCCCAAATTGCTTCTGGAAATTTTATTTCTGGATTAGAATACTTGAAAGTTCTCGCCATTTCGACTATCGTTCGATTCTCTCTCTCGACACCACCATTTTGTTCTGGAGTATACGGAGCGGTGAGTCGAAAAGTTATACCAACTTCCTGAAGAGTTTCTCTCACTCCTGCACAGTCGAATTCTCCTCCATTGTCGCTCAGGAATTCTCGAATTGTGTGCCCTTGTTGCTTGGCGTGAGAAACCATGTGTCGCAGCACGTCCTTGACCTCTGATTTCTGCTTGACGATGTACCCATATCGAAACCTGGTGAAATGATCCTTAAAAACTACCAGATACCTCTTCTTCTGGAAAGAATCCTCAAATGGGCCGCAAACATCGCCTGACATCAGTTCCCCTGGCTTCGTTGCTGGTTTCCTCGTTCCAAATAGCAATCGATGCGCCTTTCCCAGGATACAAGGCTCGCAAAAGCTACTCTCATGCTTGACTTGAATGCCTATTTCTCTTTTGAGCAATTCCTTAATGTGGTTCTTGTCCCGATGTCCCCACCTCTCGTGGTAGAGTTGGAGAATTGAAGTTCCTGAAGTTGCGACGTTGACATCGACGTTTCGTTCTGAAAGTATGGGCTCGATCGCTGCTCTGTAGAGTGTTCCTCCAACGTCTCTGGCTCCAACGAGGACAATCTTGTCGTTTATTTTGAGGGTGCACTCGGTTGCTGACGACTCAAAACGACTATTTGGATTATTGTCTTGGGCAGCCAAAACTGAAAACAGATTCTTCGTTATATTGGGAACAAACCATACATTTTTCAAAGAAAGAAAAAGAATTTTCCATTGACAATCGTTTTGACTTTGATTGTGCCCTGACCCAAAGCTGACAAGCTGCTCTGATACAACTCGGATTCTCAAACTTCTCAAAATGCTCGAAATACTTCGCAGTCTTCACAACGTGTTTTGTTGCACCGTTGTCTATCCACCAGTCGACCTCTGAGTTTGCCTCAGCTGCAAACACGCCATTGTGGACTGAGACGAGAGTTAACGTTGGTTCTGCACAATTTCCTTGTTCAGCATTCTGGTAGTTCGGCTTCGGACGTCCATCCTTCTTCCATTTTATGCAGTTTCTGATCCAGTGCCCCTTTTTCTTGCAGTAGCGGCAGGTATCGAATCTCCGACCAGATGCTCCTGAATCCTGGCGATGCTCCTTTTTTTGCTGTGGTAGAAAAAGCCTCCTGGCTTTCCTTTTCGTCATTTTCTTTTGTTCTGAAATTTCTCTCAAACATGACAATTTGATTAGTTAATTCGTCGAAAGTCTTTTCTTCTTCTTTTGTCAAGAGCATCCAACTTTGACGGAACGTTTCAAAGGTTTTTGGCAAAATATGTAGCGTTTTACAAACAAGTATTAAATCTTTCAGCTCAGTTTCATTTTTAGCCTTCAAAGCTTGATTTAAATCGTTCCATAGACTACGCAATTTTGCTATGTGGGTTGATACATCGTTACCTGGATTCCAAGAGAAAGCGAAAAACTCGTTGCATATCCTGAATACCTGGTCCTTCGCTGTTGCTTCAAACTGATTTTTCAGGGCTTCCCACGTATCGTGTGCTGTCTCCTTGTCCATGATCTTCTGGTACACCGAGTCCGTGACCGCAGTGGTATTCATGGATTTTGCATAGCTGTTGGCCTTACGAAAAAAGTCGCTCTTCTCCTTGTGCTGCTTTTCATCTGCTGCTGAGGCACCTTCTGGCAATGGATCCGGTTTGACGATCTTTCCATCCAACGCGTCGAGAGCTCCGTCGTGATAATCTATCAGGTCCCTAATTTTCTTTTCCAAATCGGCCAATCGGTCGCGCCTGAGAGCTTCGTAACGTGCTTCGCCAAATCCATCGTAATCGAGCAAAATTTACTTTTTTCTTTTACTTTAAACTGAACAAAACGTTCCTGGGCCCATACCTATTATAACTTTTACTAATTTAGTTATTTAGGCCAGTAAATAAACGATATTTCTGGAAAACTCAAACTTTTGTTTATTTACTCTCTTTGACAGTTTTAGGTTATGTGTTTTTGTTTTGATTCGATACAATCGATATGATATTAAAAGCGCCCTCTGACTTGGCGGGTATTTTTGAATTTGAAACATTTATCTTCAACAGATAACGGTCCACCCCGCCTTGAAGCGGCTCAACTTGATTGATAATCCCACCGGCCGCATAGCGCGCTGGGCGCTGGAACTGCAGCAGTACCAGTTTGACGTCACCTATCGACGCGGGAGCCAGAACATTGTTGCAGATGCACTTTCTCGACAGCCTTTGGAAGTACTTCAAATGATCCAGGAGGATAAGCCGGGATGCTCATGGTATCAGCGGATGCTGAAACTTCTACGCGTACGAGAACCAACAGCTATATCGGCATATCTCCGTGCCCTGGAAACTGTGCGGGGCCAAGGAACACCGACAGCGAGTACTGTCGGAATGCCATGACCAGCCCACGGCAGGACATCCGGAATCAGGAAGACAACCACTCGGATCGCCCGCAGATATTATTGGCCGGGTCTTTTCCGCGATATTGCCAGGTATGTCCGCAAGTGTGACACTTGCCAACGGTTCAAAGTCAGCCAAACCAAACCGGCGGGTAAAATGTTTACCAGACAGATTACTGTCTGCGCCGATTTTATTGGGCCCCTTCCGCGATCCAAGAGTGAGAATGCGATTATGCTCGTATTCTTCGACGCCTTTTCGTAATGGGTTGAGTTGGTCCCCTTGAGAAAAGCTACTTCGGCGCATCTCGAAAAATCCATTCGGGAGAAGATTTTGAATCACTTTGCGCCCAGTATATCGAGGACAAGAAGACGACGTGGGACGAACTTCTGCCCGAACTGAATCTGGCAATTAATACCAGCATCTCAGACTCATCCGGATTCAGTCCAAGGCAGAGAGCCACGACTCATAGGAGCCTTTTATGATGAAGTGACTCCAGGACCAAGCCAAGCGCCACTTTCACCCGATGCGAAAGCGGAATTGCTACGGGACATTTTTAAGGCAGCGGAAGCATAACAATCTCAGGTCACGTGCGTGGAGACCGACCATAGGATCGCTGGTCTTCGTAAAACAGCATCATTTGTCCATGGCAGCGGATAACTTTGCCGCTAAGCTTGCACCCAAGTACGAAGGCCCGTACAAAGTAATTAAGTTCTTTTCTCCCACCATAGTGCGCTTGCAACATACGCAGAGCAGGCAACGCAGAACGGCATCCCTTAGAGATTTGAAGAAAGCAGTCGACGCGCCAGAAACCCAGAATCTGGTACCCAGACGACTGGACGAAAACGAAGACATTCAGATGGCGGAGCAGGTTTAGCGATCGATTGACCCTAAAAAAATCCCGTAGCCGTGCAACAGCAACAGAAGAGATACAGAAACCATGGATACCCGAATCGAGGCGAAAGCAACGGAGAAGCTGAACGAATAAATTTACATATCAAGACGAGAGCAGCAGAGTAAACCAAGGATACCCGCATCAAGGCGGAAACAACGGAGAAGCCAGCATGAAGACATGTACACATCAAGACGAGAGCAGCAGAGATACAGAAACCAAGGATACCCGCATCAAGGCGGAAGCAACGGAGAAGCCAGCACGAAGAAATACATCCAAGGATAGCCGCAGACGGCGGAAGCGTACACGAAGATAGTAGCGCAGCAGCAGCGCCAGACAAAGACGGCACAATAGCAAGGTACTTGCCACAAACAAGCCGGCGAGTGACGCTCGATCTGGCCGAGGCGAGATACAACCAGGAACACTGCGACAGGAGCCAATGTTTGAGTCAGTGGGGCCACTTGCTGGAGGGTGCGCCTTCCCAACGTTCCACTTCCCTACTGGGAACTCAACGCTCCCAGTGCCACTGCAGCGAACCTTTTGTTTTTCCCAGGATTACAACAAAACCCAGTTAGTAATCGTTAAAACAAAGCACTAATACCCTTTTGTTCTTCCCTACAGACATGGCTTCGGACAACCCGTCCCACCTGTGGCGTATGGCGACGCAAGCCACGGCCACCTTAGAAGACTAGGGCCCGAACGGAGTCGTTATTGACTATCCGGCAGAGGAATTCCGGGTACACATCTCGAAAGCAGACCGGATCACGGAATGTGAGGAGTCGTTTGACCACTACATCGGCAGCCAGCGCCCACAACAACGCCAGTTAGCGCCAACAACAACGCCAGCCAGCGCCAACAACAACAGCAGCTAACAACAAAACAAAACCATCGCGCTTTGTAAAATCTTTGTACAGTTCACTTAATATGTAAGCTTAACAAATAATTTGTAGTTTTATTAGTATACAATATTATCTTAGCTAAGCTTTCACCCTCCATTCTCGCATCAGCAGTAGCCACACATACACACACACACCATGAGAGCAACGAAATTATTCACCACGAAAAGTGCAGCGCCGCACAGGAGCAAGCGAGAGAGGACATGCGATCGAGGAGGAAAACAACCCCCGAAAATTGGAACGCGCCAAGGGAAGAGCGAGAGAAAAGGAGTACCGAAACTTCAACAAGTGAAAAAAACCCAGAGCAGCCGAAAACTTTAACAAAACGTGGTGGCAAAGCTTGACTCTGTCACTTTGGAAATCGCGCCGCACCGGACCAGAAGTGCGAGGACAGGGACTATTGCAAAGGCGGCGCTCGGGATCAGAGAGCAGGGGACTCTGGAAAATGCGGCGCACGGGATCAGAAGTGCGAGCAGGGTACTCTGGAAAACGCGGCACACGGGATCAGAAGTGCGAGCAGAGAAAATTCTTGTGGACAACAGGAGTCTTTTGCGTTCGGAGTGCAAAAAGTGGTGCAGTCGAGTGACTGGTGCCAAGTGACCCAGGAAGGAGTTTACCTCGAGGAGAGTGTGCCGGCCCAGGACCAGAGGCGGAGCACCCGGATTCACGCGTGTGTGTGTGAGTGAGAGCGAGACGGGTGAGTGAGTGGAGTGAACCGCATTTGGCCAGCGAGAACCACGTGCAATGAAAAATTTCTCGAAGGCCTCGATGCGGCTTCGCCCAGAGTAGGCTGGAATTTATATACCATGACCTAACCTAACCCGTTAACCTGCGAGCACTGTGAAAAACATGAACCAAGAAATAAAAAGAATGCTCTAATGAATATATAATATTTCTCGCCTGATTTTAATCCAACTCGTAGGAAAAGAATAAACTCAAGCTGGCCACGCATAAATATAAATATTTCAAGACAAATGCCTAGATTTTACGCCATAAATTCTGCCCTAGGTAAAAGTAGTCTCCATAATCGATCCCCTCTCTCTCGGCCTTTTCGTAGCGAATGCTATGAGCCAGGCCCAAATGCGCGTTACCGCTGACGCTTTTCACTCAGCTACAGACACCGAATAAACTCACTCACTTCTGTCACTCTGTACCCCGGTGGCTGGCACTCTACATCTCACGCCAGCAAACCGATTTTCGTCCTAGACCTTTTTGTACCATATCTTTACAAATATTTTCGGTAATAGTCCCTGGCGGGACTGAGTATATCCCAGCCTACGATACTTCTTTACAGTGTAAAGCCTTAGCTTGGCCGAGCTGGCAGTATTGATGTACATATTTATATTTCATAAGCATAACTATTATATTTGATATACATATTATCTATATAATAATATTTAAGTATTGAAAATTAACAGAGAAGAGATTTTGGTACTTCTCGTGGCAGATTTAAGTGAAAAATTGACAGAGCTAGGGTTAGACAGAAATGGAAGGAAACCTGAATTACAAAACAGGCTTATTGCTCACAATGGTTTGGATGCTGAAGACAATAATGAGGAAGAAATCGCAGTGGATGACGATGAGGAACTAGACGAATCTTTTGCAGTCAGTTGCAGGTGTTTATATATGCAAATCAATTACTCAGCGGGGCGGCTAAGCTGTTTATTCGTAGTCAACGTGATTGTCGGGATTAGAGGGCTCTAAAAACGAATTGCTTGACGAATTCGGTGTGAGGGTGTCATCGACAGAGGTTCGTCGTAGACTTGGCAAACGCCAGCAGAAGCAGGATGAATCGTTACACGAATACCTGTAAGCGTTGATGGAACTGGCCAAACCCATATACGTAGATGATGAAAGCCTTATCGAATACTTTGTCGACGGTATTCCACACTCCAAGTTTACCTTTACTATACTATACCAAGGCAAGACCATGAGGCAGTTGAAAGTTCAGATCGAGGCATATCAGAAGATGCCAGGTTTAACAAAGCCAGGTTTGACTCTTACTTCAACAAAGGTGAGACAGGGGCAGTTAAGGGTGAGGAAATGTTTCAACTGTGGAGATGAATCTCACATAAAGAGAGATTGTCCAAGGAGAGATAATAAATGTTTTAGGTGCAACCAGCTAGGACACAGAGCGGCCCAGTGCCAAGTCCTCTTCGGGATTGGAATTAAAATCCATTTTGTTTGGCAAGGTTACTTTTAAAGGATTAGTATATACTGGGGCAGACCTTTGCTTGATGCGCCGAAATGTTTATTTGAAACTCGGAGAACAGAGTTTGACAGGAGGCGAAAAATGTTTGACTGGAATCGGGGAAAGTTAAATCGTGACTTTTGGAAGCTTGATCATCCCAGTACAGATAGATTGCATCAATCTAAACGTAGAATTCCATGTCATATCTGACGAAGACATGGCATTTGATGCAATTCTTTGCAGGCATTTTTCAACAGATGGTGGACATGAGGGTGACAAAGGATGGCACCGAGTTAATTCGCAAATCAGACAGTCATATTGGTTCAGAATCAAATCCGAAGATAAAAGAAGGGGAGAAAGAACCAAGTTCATGCGTTAAATTGCGGAACGAGTTTCAGACTTTGTGCATGATAACTCTGGAGCAGACAGGAAGTAAGCTTGATGTAGAGTTGTAACATTTGCCATATTAGCAGCAAAATGAGGATAAGCACATGTTAGAAAACTATAATAAGGAATGTACATTACCCAGTCGATAAGAAAATCTTGCTAACGGACGAATCGCCAGTATTTCACAATGCTTGACGAATAGCTTATACTGAGCAGAAGGTAGTAGATGAACAGGTTCAGGAGTGGCTCGAGCAAAAGATAATCAAGCCAAGCTCTTCAGAGTACGCTTCACCAATCGTACTCGTTGCAAAAAAGAACGGTCAGAAAAGGTTGTGCTGTGACTATCGCAAGTTGAACGAGAAAATTGTGAGGGACAATTTTTTCATTGTACAAAAGGACAGCGTGATAGAAATGTTACACGTAGCGACGATTTTCACAACACTGGGTCTAACCAACGGGTATTTCCATGTCCTGTAGAAGTTAGCTCTCAAAAGTATTCTTTACTCGGTACACAGAAAGGACAATACGAGTTCCTGTATGCGCCCTTTGGCATTTCAAACTTGCCAGCAGTTTTTACGCGGTTCATAATGGCAGTTCTCAAAGAACTCATTAAGACTGGCGACGCAGTTGTCTACATGGACGACATTATATTCCCAGCAAAAATGTCGTAGAAGGTTTACAGAAACTAAAAATAGTACTTGAGGTTGTAGAACAGAATGGGCTAAGAATTAATTGGCCGAAATGTCAAATCTTACATTGTAGAAAACGGTTTGATCACGCCCAGTAATGAAAAAACGCAAGCGGTAGCAAACTTTCCCGTACCGTCTGATCGAAAGGCTATACAATGATTCCTTAATCTAACGTCGTACTCTAGGAAGTTCATAGATGGATATGCAGTCATAGCTAAACCTTTGTGAGACCTATTGAGGAAAGATGTAAAATTTGAATTCAAAGAGTTGTAACTTTTTTCATTCGAGAACTTAAAGTCAGCCCTGGTTATTTTAACGGTTTTGAAACTCTTTAACCCAAAGTTGGTCGTAAAACAAAGCCGTGCAAACAAAAATATCACTCATTGCAGCGTTGTCGAAATGGCGTGTATACGTCCTGGGCACAAAGTTCAAAATCATCACAGATTGTAACGCGTTCGCCATGACAATAAAAAAGAAAGAAGTTCCTTTGCGAGTAGCTAGGTGGGCAATGTTTTCGCAAGACTTTGATTACGAGATAGTACTTCGATCAGGTACCAAGATGAGACGCGCTCAGCCGAGTTGCTTGTTTTGTATTGACAGAGAGTGTAATACACAAGTTGAAGGAAGCTCAAATGGCAGATGAATGCACAAGCGCAGTTAGAAGTCTAGCAGATGTGAAGGGTCATGGAGATTATTACATCGCCAATGAAATCTTGTTCAAAGACCCAGACAGAGAACTTATCGTAGTCTCATATGAAAACTGAGATAACCCAGATTGTTCATAAGCAAGGACATTTTTCGCCAAAGAGGACCCATGATTTTGTGGAGAAATCCTAGTTTATTCCGAAATTGAGGGACAAAGTTATCAAAGTAGTGGGTATTTGTGTCGAGTGTACGAGTATATTGTTAAACGCAAAAGCTATTTAAATCCAATCAATAAGGGAGACAAACCATTAGTTACCTATTATATTGATCAAGTAGGGCCGATGATCACCAAGAAAAGATACAACCACATCCTCGTAGTCGTGGATGCATTCTCGAAGTACGTTTGGTTGTATCAAACACGCAGTACAGAAGTTAAGGAGGTGCTTTATTGTTTGGATAATTAGGCTATCATTTTTGGTAATACATTCAAGATCGTGTCAGATCGTATGGCAGCTTTCACATCTCACTTGTTCAAAGAATACTGCGACATACAGAAGATACAGCACTTACTAATCGCTACAGGTGTACCTCGTGGTAACGGTCAGGTCGAGAGAATGCATAAAATTGTGGTACTAATGTTATCAAAGATGAGTCTCCAAATCCCAGGAAATTGGTACAAACATGTGGGTAAGGTTCAGCAATGGGTTCACAATTTTGAGCCTAGGAGCACAAAAGTAACCCCGTTCAATAGGCGTAGACATGCGTTTAGTGGACAGTTCAGAGCTGAAAGAGCCGATTCAGTAGTCTTTGATCCATGAGCTAGATCAAGATCGTCAACAGATACGTTTGCAGGCCAGGGAGAACATACAAGCTCTTCAGGAAAAAAATAGGCTTACCTTTGATTTAAAGAGAAAGAAAGAAAAGCTCTATAAAGTCAACGATCTAGTCGCGATCAGGCATACTCAGTACGGAGTTGGTTTGAAGCTCAATGGAAAGTATCTTGGCCCGTTCAAGATAATAAAAGTTCACAAACATGGCAAGTTTAGCCGAGTTTATGAAGGAGTTCGGGACGAACGCCCAGTCAAGTGGGCCGAATGTAGGAAAACCAAAAGACCAGTTAGAGAGAGAAACTCGAAGTAGTCGACTCTTCTAAATGAGATCGCGAACAAGGAGATGCGAGTAAAGCTTAACGAAAAAAATCTCATACGTTGCAGATATAAGGTGCCGAGAATATAATTGCATGTGCAAACACCCTTTGTAACACCACAACCAAAACATCTTAAATATTAATAATATAATAAACAGTTCATAATAATTCAACGTCGTCCCAGGAGTGTTCGTCATTAAACGGAATCCCGGGGCCACATATATCCTTAGAATCCCCCGTGAACCAGCGCATAGGGTTTTGTTACCTTGAATTGTCAGGAGTCTGGGCTGGCTTGTCCTGCGATTCTCCAACGGCGGAAAAGCTCGAGGAGCACACGTGGTTTTCGAAAACTCGCTAAGGCGTTACCCGTTACCCGTTTTGTGACCGCCTTACTCAGGATCGAGTCCGACAGGAAGTTAAGGTTATGTTTTTCATGTTTGGAGTCGGAGCCGCGGATCCAACGTCTACGAATGCCGAATGAGGCATCACTACCTACTGCATGAACTAGCTGGACATCCTGCCAGTCACAGATGGAGGCCACAGGAGGGATCAGAGGAGCAGTCAAGACCGGCAGCTGTACAAGGAAAGCAGCCGACAGATACGAATGCCACAGTCAGTGGATTCCAGCAAGAAGAGCCTGCCTATGTCAGTTATAGACGCTATGAGGACCAGAGGCGATCGACATGCGACCGCCAGGAATTATCGCACCGAAACTTGAGTTGTGTTGATTCGACTGGAGGTCACCTGCTATTATGGATTCTTCCCGTGACGCTGTACGGAGGTCGCAGGTCGATACCTACGCACTGCTGGATGTAGGATCTTCTGTCACGCTCATCGACGACAAACTCATCCGTGTATGACCCTTCTTACCTTGCTTACGTCGAGGAATACCCCTCAGAACCAGAAGCTATGGATCGAGAGGACCATATGCAGCAGCCACCGCACTTGGATTGTTGGTGTATGGACAGATGACGGCGACGCATCGAGTTGGACTGGGCTGCTATGGAGAGACGACGAGGTGAGACTACCAGAGAGCTACAGTATGGCACTCAAGATCATATCAATCGGAAAATGAGATGCGATGTGGAATTCGCGCGGGCGTACATTGGAATAATGGATGATTCCGTCAAGAAAGGCTACGCACGGTGACTGGAGCCCCAGGAAGAACAGAGGTCCCAGGAAGGCAAAGCATGGTACCTGTCGGATTTCGGGGTGCAAAACGCAGCTACCAAGGTGAACAGCGTGTCACTGAATTCAGCGCTAATGAAAGGAGGTTCCTGTGGAGGTTCCTGTCGAGATAAAGAAATGATCCTCGGGAGCCCGACATATACGTGATGACGTTTGGAGCGGCCCGCTCACCATGCTCTGCGGATTATGTGAGTACCGTGAATGCATCGGAGTACAGCAGCGCGGATCCGCAAGCATTCCTGGCGATCAACGAATACCACTTTCACCAGTGAAGAAGAAGCTATCGCCGTTTCGACGCGGGTAAGAGAAATACATAAAGATGCTGGATTTGATTTGTGTCGATTTACTTCCAGTTTAGCAAGTGTGGTCAGAGCGTTAACCACACTTTAACACATTGCTAGCGTTAGATGCCCCAAAGCTGAGAAAACGGTACTAGGAATATATGGCAGACGGCTACAGATGACTTTAAGTTCGGCGTCAAATATCATTGAGTCCCGAGGAGCGTGATGGCAGAGGAACGTGTCGCTGCGAAGACGGGTTTCCTGAGCCTGGAACGTGGACATGTTCGACCCGATTGTATTCTTGAGCTGCTATATGGTGACCACCAAATTACTGATGAGAGAGAGTCAGTTGGGACGAGCCGCCAGATAAGGACTATGTCAATCCCGCGACTGGAACTTCAAGCAGAAGCATTGGGCACGAGAATGATGGACACCGTCAAGCAGGAACACGGTGTGGCGATCGGCAGCTGCGTATTATGGACGGATTCTAAGACCGTGCTGCACTGGATAAGCAGCACACACCGGAGATACAAGCAGTTCGTCGGGAACCGGGTGGCAGAGATCTTAGAATACACGAAGGCGTCCCAATGGAGATGGCTTTCGTCTGCCGAAAACGTGGCAGATGATGCAACGAGGCCGCGCAAGGCCGTGGCCCTGAGCATTGGTTCCCGGCGGCTAAGCGGTCCACCATTTCTACGAGGACCAGAAGATAGCTGGCCGAGGATTGGATACCCCTGACGCCAGATGAAGAGGAGATGAAATGTGAGTTTGGCCTAGTCACGTCGAGCTTCATATCTTTACAGAGATTTTCGAGCTACAACCGATTGATAAGAAGCACCGCATGGGTGCTCGGATTTATTCGACGATGCCTTGGACTGAGTTGTGATCGAGAGGACCACGGACTGACGTCGATAGAGTGCGCTGAGGTAGAGCATGCACTGAGAACGACACGAGGTGCGTGCCATACTGTCTCATACTGTCACACAATTAGGCACTTGCAGAGATGATTATGCGGCATCACCATGGATGAAAGGATGTGCCACCAAAACATGGAGGCAACTATTCTGGTTAACGAACTTTCGGAGGCTGCTACGGAAGGTGAGGACCCGAGATGGGTCTCTATGGGACCAGCTGGAGGCCAACGGATGGCCATTTAAGTTTACCGGCATGGTTTACCATGAACCGCTTTTTGTGACTGTTGGACGTTACAGTGGGAAAAGGTGGGTGGCATTGTTTACATGTCTAACCCCAAGGGCAATCCACTTGGAGATGGCCCACGATTTGTCTAAAGATTCCTGTATAATCGCCATGAGGAACTTCATGAGCCGCCGTGGACCGGTGGTCAGGATAAGGCGCGACAAAGGGAAGAACTTCGTTAAAGCCAATTGGGATGTCAAAAGTTTCAGCGGAGTGTTTGAGCCTGCACAGATCTAGGGCGAGCTGTCTTCCAAAGAAGTCGAGTGGATCTTTAATTGCTCAGCGAACCCAGCTGAGGGTGGCGCGTGAAGATGCTGGCGCACACGATGAATGAGATCGCGCCCAAGGTGCACATCCTGGAGAATCTGTGGATTGAGGCGGAGAGCAAAGTGAACTCTCGTCCGCTCACTCATCTACCAGTTACGGTGGACCAGAAGTCGCCACTAACACCCAACGATTTGCTGAAGGGAGTGCCCGATATTCCGGACCTTCCCAAAGATGACGGACAGGAGTCCAAGAGATGCGCTACCAGGGAGTAGTGGCGCATAGCAAGAATGATGCGGGATCGGTTCTGGAAGCAATGGGTAAATAAATACCTGCCAACACTAGTGCGCAGATGGTGCAAGCACGTCGAGCCAATTCGTCGAGGAGATCTGGAGAGTTGAAACGATGCGTCGTGGAAGAGGTGTTCACCGGTAGTTATGGAGTCCCTCGTCGAGTGGCGGTGCGGGCTAACGATCAAGCCAAGACGACAATGCGTCCTGCTTCGAAGCTAGCTGTCCTGAACGTGGTGAATGCGGCTTCTGCGGGATGTAGCAGAACGGATTAGGGCTATCGATGGTTTATTTTGAAGTTAGCGCCGCTAGAAGTCAGTTTTATTTTTGTGAGGATTTCTGGGGTTATGTTATTTGGTCACACTAAATCGGGTGATGATGAACTTAAAATTGGCGGCCCGGATTACACCGATTTGCTCCATCACAGAGAGAGGGAAGAGAATCTGCGGTAGAAATTGTTCTTTAGGTTAAGTTAACTGATGTACATATTTCAGAATAAAACATTATCTCCAACACACACTCTTGCTGTCCTTGTTATCGCTTACCAAGCGGCGAATTCAACTAGGACTTCAACTGTCTAGGATTTACCTTCTACTGGTATTTTAGCTCCTTTGCTGTTCTAGTATTTAACCTGTCTTGACTAACTATCGGTTGGCGTTACTACCACGGGCTCTGAACTAAGATATAAATTATTTATTTTTATGCGACTTAATATGTATAGTAATTCACGGTATTTCTCCTAAAAGGAATGTGATTTTAAATAATACTTGGCGGATTTTAAATAATACATTGTACTATAGCGCCATGTATTTTGTAAAATAATTTTGGAAGATTTACGATAGTCCACAATCAAGCCAAACGGATCAAATATTGTCTTTAGGTACACCGATATTATTTTGTCTGAATTGCGTAAGGTTTGCTACCAAAGACTTTAAGTTGTCAGGACCTATAATTAACGCTTTATTAAGTGACATACCTTCGACCTCAGCAGCAGCGTCGACGACAATTCTCATTTTTTCTGGCTGTTTGTACCGCGAAATGGCTTATGTACCGAACAATTTCAGAGATAATAAGATCTCGAGCGTAGTCCTTTAAAAAATATTTGTGGGAAATCACAAATAGCCTGTGCAGCCAGCACAGGTCCCGTTCGGCGCGCCAAGCAGGACTACGTAAGTAAACCGACAGCGCTTCCAAAAGCGCAGATACCCGTTACGCTAAAAAATGAAAAATAAAATGGAGATATATAAGAACCAAAGCGACATGTTACACCAATATATATTATTGTAGGCGGCAAACAAATTTAAGCGTTTTGGCCATATGTGGGCCTCAGAGTGGGTGTAGTAAACTTTTTTTAAGGTCAATCAATAGGTATTAATAAGACTATAACATTTCAGAAAAAAAATTGGCTAGCATGAAAATTGTGGCCGGCAAAGTTTTGTGCGGTTTCTGGGCGTAAGAGTGGGCTAAGAGTGGGCGTAAAAGTGGGCGTAAGAATGGGCGTGGAAATAATTTGTTAAACTATACATTTCATATAAAATATTGTTTTTAGCATTAAATCTGCAGACGCTACAGTCTTTCGCAAACTGTGGGCATTAAAATATTTGGCAATAAAAAATTGCAATTTTTAAGAGTAGCGCTACTCAAGCCAGTCATACATGCAGAGCTAGAACATTAACAAAAACTTGAAACTTGAAAAATATGACCCGAAATATAACTAATTATATAAGAAAATGCCAAAGATCAAAACAACCAAACATCCAACGACACCGTTGACTATTACTAAAACGCAGCCAATGACTTTGTAACGAACATCCTCTAAATAAAAAGACTAAGGCTGGGTGTTACGGACGGGTTAGAGCGCATGCAAAAATGTCAACTTTGGCTCGTTGGCTAGTGCTTTTTGCTCTAACTCATCATTGCCTCTTCGATTGTTAGCAAAACTCGGATTGCGTGCAAAGACAAACCAAAACTAAGGCCGGGGAGAGAAAACACTACTATACTTGGTCTATTGTTGGGCGCAAGGACCCCTACACCTGCGATCGAGTCTACCGCTTTTCCACCTCAGCTGTTAAAGAGGCGGCATTCAGCCCACCCTTCCATTGGCCGTTCCATAAACATTTTCCTTTCTTCAGAACGGCCCCTTTAGCGGTTTTGGCTCTACGGGGGTGTCATGTCCGCCGAGGACAAACACTTAATTTACCACGTTATAAACATTTTATTTATCAACTAACAAATTAAAATCCTAGAAAAATGAACATCGCCCAAAATACGGAATAAAACTAACATTGAGTGCAAGTGGACAATATAGAGATAATACAAAGATAAACTATCATAATATAATAAATAGTATAAATATAATAAACAGCATAAATAATTTATTTTAAATATGGGATAGATGCGATAAATGTGGCTTATAATATTTCGAATAGGATCGGGCTGCTGATATGTTTTACTATAGTTTCGTAATTACTTCGCTTTACGTTATCATGTAACCGTTCTCACTTGGATGCCAAATTAAAACTTTGAGCGCAGCCGCAAAGGCAATTTGCGACATTGGCGCGATGAGTTGGTTTCTGCTGCTCCAAATCTACGGTATTGGTTCTCACTCAAATTCTTGATCATCTTTTTTTATATTTTTTCACCATTATAATTATAAAAAAATGATTTGCCAAACTTTAAAAAGTTTTCTTCTGATTTTTAAAAGCACGCTCACGCCGCATAATAAAAAAAATTAAAAATGAATTTAAAATCTCCACAAAATATATGTCAATCAAATAGGTTTTTATATAAAATAAAAGCTCAACAATTTTCCAGCGGCATTCTCGAAGAAAGCGCTTTTTCCGAAGGCGGCTGAAAATGCTGGGAAAAGAATAATGTCTTTGGGGGACACAGGGGGCTTTTTCATTCTTTCATTTTCTTTTTTTTTTTATAAAATCTTCTTCTCTTTTAGGTGGGGTAAGTTGCCATGCAATCTTTCTTTTCCTTTTTGATAATGGGAAATCAACACCGGAGTTTTGGCAGCTTGCCGAGAAGCTCAAACAATTTACCAATTCACATAGTACACCTTAAAAAAACCTATAACAAAAAAAAAAATGTTACTTATAATTAACAAAAAAAAAATAAAAATTGAGCTCGCTCTTTTCCGCCTCTCTTCTTTCCGCTCTCTAATTTCTTTTTTTCCACTTCTCTTTTTGCTTCACACCAATATGTGAGGTTAAATGGGTCTTTCTTTCTCTTTCGATGGCTTTTCCGCGATGGGTTTTAGAATCCCTTACGGGCACAATTTAATGGGGTTTTCTGAATAGTTTTCCCCAGCTTAAAACAGAGTCGCCACAGGGTAAAATTATAACCTCGCAAAAAAGAAAGAATACACCCTTCCGTCGTCCAGCGACTTTAACGTGCTCCGCGCCGATCGTAAGTCGCGTAATTACTGGTGGCCAATATCGTAACTTTTCTTCTTTTGGTTATTTTTTTAGTTTTACAATCGCCGAGCCCCTATAAATCACATAGAGTGCTGCTGATCGGACCCTTTGGATCTTGTTTATTTATTTTTAACTCACCCAAATCATAGGACTCGGCGGGAATGACTAAATACGGTCCGTTTCCCTTTTTAAAATCTTCGCGAAATTAAACCACTTAAATTTTTGCGATGGTTTTTACGACATAATCGGTGGAAGGTTGAAACGGAAAAGAACGCTAATGCCGCTTGCCAATGGCGGCAAACCCCTTAACAGCCGAAAAGAAAACCGCTCTCAGCAAAAAACAACTGACATTTCGCCCTGTTGACCCTATACGCTTTCTCTTACCCCTATTCCTAGTTCGGCAACCAACCTACAGATGGCGCCAGCTCCGGTCTGTTCCCACTTGACTACCAGCGCTACAACTTTTGACAGGGTAATCGTGGGTATGATCGGTCCACCTAAATCAGAAAGGGGAAATGAAAATGCAGTAACCCAAATCTGCGATGAAACTTGCAACACTACGAATTCAAAATAAAAGTGCAAAAACCAGTACCAAAAGCTATTTTTAAAGATTTTATTCTAAAGTACGGTCTAATAAAGACGGTAAAATTATGTTCTCCTTTGCACAAAATGCAATCTGAGACTGTGTGTATTTCGCGTTAAGTACTGGTTGCGAGTTTTGTTAGAAGTTTTCTAATAGCATAAATGATGAAAGACTGAAGACCGTGAAGATTTTAAATATCCACGTATAAAGTTTTCTTCACCGGTTCGCACAAAGGTTTATCAGGAAGGACTGCGGTGAATCCCTGATGATTTTGAATTAAAGTTTTCTTCACCGTTCTATGTTTACTCTCATCCCATTGCGTATCGCGTGCACATTCAAACTGCTTTAATTGTCGATCAGCTAGAGGTTTAATTTCGCGAATGGTGTCGCCAAAATTTTACTGATCAGATTCAACAGAATCCTTCTTATTAATGGAATTCATATTTTTGTTTCTTTAATTGCATTGTCACATTTAGTGCATTACGACTTTTTAGCGACCCATTGAGGTGTTTTATTTGCCCCGTTTCATAGCCGTTTTTGATGATTGAAAATACGGTCTCCGCGTCCTGAGAAAATTTTTAATCAGTCTTGATTGAGTAAGGTAAATTTGGTGCACAATTACTTAATACGCAACGGGTTCTGGGTCTAATCGTACTTCAGATTGTTTTTAATACTTCACAAGCTTGGCGTTCTTTTTAGCAGATTTCAGTTAAATTTAACAATAAAATAATTGCCTACAGACAATAACGGCATCGGCTCTGTGACAGCAATTGTTTTACCAACACATAAAAATATGTAGATCGGTGTTTTTTTTAGCTTGGTTCAAAGTATACCTACAGACAATGACGGCGTTGGGTCTGTCACAGCTATATTTTGAACTTCCTCAAGCTTACACAGATTGCAAATCGCGCTAATAAATTGAGAACGCTTTACAATTTACAGAACAAAATTTAAAGATGTCCAGTCAAAGACACAAAAATTCCCTTTTCTAATCTTTATTTTGCGTTTCAATTTTATGCTCTCTTAGGGCGTCTATTTTTCGCAATTTTTTCTTCACATTGCCAGCTCAAAACAAATAAAATTTCTTTCCTTTTCAATTCAAATGAATACATAAAAAACATTACATATTTGACATTTTTGCCTAACACACAAACAAAACAAAAAAAAAACCTAACAAACAAAACGCTAGTATAATTTAATGGAATTGCGAGCGATGGTACTGGCGGTTCCCCAAAAGAGTATGAGATATGTGAATAACATAAAAGTCAATTTAAGGATGATCGAGCCGATCATAGATTAGATGAGTAAGGCCGAAGCGAAACGTTCGTTGATTTCTATGGGATTTTAGCACCCCTCGCAAAAAGGCTGTCGCAATCCATGTCGGAACGATCAATGGTAGAACCTGTAAGAGTCAACCTGCTACCAGACTTTCAACATGAAACTTTTTTCGAGCGTGCCGAAACAATCCAAAAACTAAGAAGCGGTCTCCTTTATGCCCGTTTAGGCCCACTGAATCCGGACCCCGCCACCGCTATCCTATTGCATCACTCCCCTTTCGCACCGCTTTCCTAGTACACCGCTTTCCCGCTCAGTTCCCATCTCCCCTCCATGAAGTCTTCACTGCGCATTGGAGCGCGGAACTCTTCTTAGGCTTAAGAAGTTCGATTTCTGTCAGCAGCACAAAGAAATCGCGGTGTTATTTCTATCGGTACCGGGGCACTTCGCGACTCAAGTACTCCCTTCTCCACAGAGCAGCAGCAGACCGCCGCACCCGACGTACGCCAGACGTACAGCGGCAATAGGCCGCACCCGCCGAAGCCTACGGCGCTGCTTCCGAAGGCTCGACTTGTTGTGGTCCAGCACCCTGCGGTTATGTATATTGCCTCCGGGAACCGTTATTTTCCTTTTGCGTACGGCCCGCTGGATCTCTCCACTCTGGGTCCAAAGTCCATGGCTCCTGTTTGACCCACTTGTCCTTTATGTCCAGCTTCCAACCGAAGTCCTGCCAAATGCTGCCATCCCGCTGGTTCCATTGAGGTATGTGGCACGCCTGTGTGCCGTTTTGGACACCGCACTCTAGCTGTGCCCACCATGTCCCCACTCGCTATTC
Organism: Drosophila biarmipes; assembly: GCF_025231255.1. Lineage (NCBI taxonomy): Eukaryota > Metazoa > Arthropoda > Insecta > Diptera > Drosophilidae > Drosophila > Drosophila biarmipes. Next base: position 1,417,404 of record NW_026114537.1, read on the forward strand.
CTCTATCCTTATTTTCAACCTCTGTCACTCTCCGTCTCACTCTTTCCTTCACCAAACTCTCTGGTTCTCCAACTTGCTCTCCAAACTCATTTTTCTCCAATCTTTATCTCCAAACTCTCTTCCTCTCCAACTGCTCTGAGGCGCGCCGTTAATAAGAAAATTCGAGCGTACCTGAAGGGCGGCCGGCCATCTGCTGTTACTGCTGATGGGATTTGTGTGGGGTTATCTCTTCCATCTGTTCCCCCTGGGTATCGCCCTGCTTCATGGTGATTTTGCGATTTTTGAAACTTTTAGGGGTAAGTAAGTAAGTTTCTTCTCTTTCCTAACTCATCCCTTCTTTCTCTATTTCTGAAGATTCAGATCTCGTCCTTCACGTACTTGGGCTTTCGAATGTTGATTCTTCAGGAGCTTTGTTGGTTTATTGTCCAGCGGTTGGGGATAAGCGAAGGCGGTGGGCCGATTGCCCAGAACATTTTACGCCCGCATTCTCACCAACCAAGTGCGATTCCGGTTGGGGCGCGTCGAAGCGAACGCCGCCCATCCTCGGCCCTGTACCAGCACTGTTTTCTGATCCCCCTTTCCTCGGCAGACTCCTGATATCTGTTCTCCGATCAGGACCGACCAAGATTTTGGTCGCTTGTGCATTTGTCGTTCTCCTTTGTCCCTTACGTATGTTGTTGCACCTTTGTAGTTGTCTTGTAATTTCCTTTGAGATTCCTTATTCGTGTTTTTGTAGCCATTTTCTGCAGTCCTGGGGGTGATTTCGGTCTTCTGCCGCTTTTGATAGGTGGGTGTCCTGTGTCCCCACGAAGTCAACCACCGCTAGCGTTAATTTCGCACTCTTTAACTTTTAATGCCTAGCCTGATTCTGGAGGGCTCTCTCCAATTCCTGCTTACAATCTCGAAAATTTCCCTGAGTTTGTTGGCTATTTCCTTCAGGGTCTCAGTTGGTCGTCCGGCCTCTAAGGTCTCTCTATCATATAGGGCGCTCGGTAATCTCGGTTCCCTGCCCTGCGTACTGAATGACGGTTTATAGCCTGTAGATTCCGAAACGATCGTATATTCGCCAGGATGATTTCAGGACATTTTCGTCCCATCCCGTCTCGAATCTCATGCATGAATCATATCCTCTCACGTGGGCTCGGCCGTCTCTATGCATTCTTTGCCAGTAGTACCTGGCTGCCAGACGTGCTATTGTTCTTCGGCTTCGTGATTCTCCGTCTGCACCGTTTTTCGTAGAGCTTTCGGTACGCACATCTTTCACATCACAAGCTACTCACTGCCTGCTTTGTATGGTATGTTCCTGTACAAGGTGTCTCCCTCCATTACGTAGTCCGGATACTTTTGTGGCTGGGTCCTTATCTTTCTGCGCATGTCCTGAATCCAGCTGCATGCTGCTGAGGCTTCCGCCGCCGATGTCTCCTTGATCCCTTGAAACAATTCTGGTAGAGTTGCCCTTTCCTGCAACTCCAGGGCCCATCTGGCGATCCTTCCTGAAGGGCTCTCGATGCTATTAAGCCACTTCAGTGCCATATGGTCGGTTAGCACCTTGAAGTGGTAACCTTCCAGCTATGGCTTTAGTTTCCGGATCACCCAGACGATTGCCAATCACTCCTCATCCGTGTAGAGTAGTTCTTCTCATCGTCATTGAGCGTTCGGCTTGAGTAAGAGATCACGATTCCCCTTGTTTAGTTTCCTGGGTCAAAATCGGCCCGATGCCGTAATCGCTCGCGTCCGTTCGCATGATAAATGGTTGTCGAAATCCGAGCACGCTAGTACGGAGTCTGCCACCAGTCTTGCCTTTACCTCTTCGAATGCCGACTGATTTTCCAATGTCCACACCTACTAGTTGCTCTTGTGCATCGTTGAGAGGTTTGACTATTTTTGCAAAGTCAGGTACAAATCGCCGGTACCATGATGCTACGCCCAGGTACTGTCGGAGCTCTCTAACTGTTGACGGTGGGTCCAGTTCGGCCGCTATCATTTCCGGAGCCATGCCTGTTCCTAGTTCGCTAGTCGCGATGTCCAAGATATAACAGCATTTTTTGGGAGCAACCTCAGATTCGCGTATTTCAGACGCCGAAGCACCACTTTCAAGTTTGCCTTGTGCTCTTGTGCGCCCAATCGTCCTGGTACGCAAATGCGTGTGGCGATATTTCGGGATCAATCACACGGTCCAACACCAACACCGCTGGAAGGTCGCAGATGCCGAATGGAGTTTGAGTGGCAATATTCTCCACTAGAATAAGCCCTTTCCCGGCACTGTAATCGCAGTGTACTGCCTGCTGCTTTCATTCAGCGGGATTTGCCAGTATCCGTCCTTCAGGTCCACCTCCAGCTGTTCATCGATCCCACCGCACCTTCCGTCTGCCAACCTAACTTGCCGCCGTGTCCTAGTAATCCTCCCGAGGGCAGCCAGGTTGTTCGCCAGTTCCTTGCTTATAAAGCTCGCTTATGCCCCGGTGTCGATCGTGGCCTTGTACGTGTCTCCACCAATCGTCACCGCTGCGGACAACTGCTGTTCCTCCTCGTTTAGCACATCCCTTAGTTTGGAGAGGAAACGTCTTGCGACCCCCGCTCGAGTATCTGTGCGACTGGGCAAAGTCCTCCCATTTTGTTCAGCTTTCTCTGCTGTGACAATCACGTTTTGGGCGCCAGAAGTAAACGGGGGCGTTGGTTTGGGCCCCACCTTGGGCGCCAGATGTAACGAACTTATTTTTTACGTTCTGCACGCTATGAGATTCGTGCGGCTAGCTCAGTAGATTGTGTGTGTTCGTCATACCAAATTTATATAAACGTGACCGACCAGAAGTTCAGTGAAAAAGCACAGGATTTACGGGTTTGTGATGGTTTTTTTGCGGGTATGATTACAGACGGCTTGGTAACTCGGATGTCCTTGATATCGCCACTTGTGGCCCTTGGCGACTGCTTGGCAACGACTCAAACTCGTAGACTTGTATACTTGGGGTTCTGACACGCCATTCCGGGACTTCACAAGTCGGAAACGTGGGCTTTCCTGTAAAACTCCACTCGAGACCTTACTGATCGACCGCTCTCCCTTCTGGCTGATCGCACTGGGACCTCCTTAATTCCACTTGAAGTACAGGGCTTACGCCGGGACACGCCAAAGTATTGCTTGGTGCAAAGTAAACTGGGTTTGGACAGGCTAATCCCCGAGCTCACGATTTCTTGTCGCCTGCCTCCACTGCTCAAACTCTTACAGACTCTGCAGGCGTAACACCAGGACTTCGTTGGCAGGAATAAGCAAACCGCCTTGACTTAGCCGTGTGGTTCCCCTTTAGACCTCAGCTACCTGTGCCTCAGTTCGGAGATAAAATGTTAATACTATGCCTATCCTGGACATATGAGAACTGCTTCACGGTGAAGGAGAGTTTTGTCTTCCGTTTCCAAGCTACATGTTTCTGGACGTGTATAACGATAAAGAGCAATCATTGCTCATTAAGTTATTTTTGTTCATATACCCATTAATTGCATAATAAACAATATTTAAGTGGCTCATCATATAAGTAAACGTTGTAGTGAACAATTAATTTTTTTAAATAAATTTTGTTTATAAATTAAAAAATTTCAACAAGAAAACAAATCAACTTCCGCAAGCCGATGTTTGTTTTTGCAGTTATAAACAAGAAAGAAAGCTATAGTCGAGTGCCTCGACTATCAGATACCCGTTACTCAGCTTAAGGGAGCAAGAGGGAAATGAATATATATATAACAGCAAAGTGATATTTTAGGGCGCCACCTACCGGCTATTTATTATGTGGGCGGCAGACAGATTGAAGCGTTTAAACCGTTTGTATGCTTTAGAGTGGGCTTGGTGACTCGTTGGCCACGATTTAGACTCACTATGGGGTCAGACATGCGGCCTTAGGGAAGCGTCACCGTTCTCAGACTAGGGTGAACAGACTGACGAGTTCCTTAGGATCACTCTTCTCGACACACGACCGCCTGTCCGTTGCTCTGTCCAGGATGGTCCCACTGGGGTTTCCGCTCAGATCTTGCGGACAGTCAAGGCGAAACGCCAGGAAGCTGCCTCGCTCTTCACTTCGCTTCTACGCCTTTTGTAAACGAACGTTCCACCCTAGCCTCCCCTTTCGCTTATTGTCCGTGCCGTTAATGCGGGCTCGATTATTCTTCAGAGGCTGTTGCGGTGTGGTGTCCTGCTTGCTGGTGGCGGTGTCCTGCGAACTGCTCCTGACTGGGTGGCTGTACGTAGCGTGACTTCTGTGTTGGGTTCGTGGGCATACGCCGATCCGGGATTTCTCTCCCTTCTGGCTCGTTACTCTCGGGGTTCGGTCGCGCCGCTCCGGGACTTCTCTACCTTCTGGATCGTTACTCTCGGGGTTCGGTCGCGCCGCTCCGGGACTTCACAAATCGGAGCTGTGGGCTCTTCTGGAAAATTCCACTCGAGACCGTCTCGGCCGACCGCTCTCCCTTCTGGCTGATCGCGCCAGGATCTGCTCAACTCCAATTGGCGCACGGCGCTCACGTCGGGACACGCCAAAGTATTGCATGGGGCGAGGTATACTGGGATTCGACAAGTTAACCTCCGAGCTCACGACTGGTAGACCCCTCAGACGTAACGCCATGACTTTGTTAACAGAAATTAACATATCGCCTTGAGATAGCCATGGTATGCTCTCTGAACCTCAGCTACCTGTATCTTAATTCGGAGATTCCTTGTAATCCCAATTTCAAACGTCTCGACGTAGCGATCTTACTCCTTATAGGCTCCCACGGCACTGCTTCCAGCGACTTGACTTGTTGTGGCTCCATTTTAGTTAATTTGGTTAACTGACTGTTCACATTGATGTCTTGACTGATCTTGATGGTTTGACTCCTCGTGATCGACTTAAGATCTTGTCAGCGCCCTGCGGCTTTATGTAGTTCGACGCACTTGTCTTTTATGTACAGCTTCCAACCGAAGTCCCGCTCGTATCCGTGATGCATGAGCCATGCCTGGGTGCCGTTAAATTAAAAAAAAAGGAGTACAATACATGGAAATACATATTTGGTATTTTTCTTCATCAAATTATATATATATATGGGTACATTCAAACCATTATTCAGAAACAGTGAGAGGCACATTCCAGATTTCGAGTTACAGACGGTTACTTTTGGAGTCAACTTTGGAAATCTCCCTCACAAAATGTCAAGTCCTTTCCCGAATTGCAAAGCTGTTTGATCCAGCAGACTAGCTCGCTTTGTCGTGTGTGCCAAAATCTGTATGCAAGAGATTTGGCGTCAGGATCTAGGTTGGGATGATAAACTTCCAACTGAGTTGTGCCACAGGCGGAGCAGCTTCCTCCGGAACTATTCGGTCCTAGACCAGGTCAGAATGCCAAGATGGGTTGCCTTCGGCCAAGAGTTCCGAGTAGATCATCACGAATTCTGTGACGCCTCACAAAAGGCATACGGAGCTAGGATCTATGTGACGTAGAGAGCGGTCTCCCTTCCTAAGATGAAGTTATGTGGGCCGCAACTAAATAAAAGAAAAAAATCAAATTAATTTAAAAAAAGATAGCTTTACACCGAAATTTTACACCGCTAGGGGTATAAGCAGCAGCAGTAGCTTAGCAGTGTAGGTTAAGTAATTTTAAGAGAGTATAAAATGTAAGAGAAAAGGGCATTTGCTGGATCAAAAATGAAATTGAGCAATCTCTTCCCCTTTAAAACGCCATCCAAAGTTTTAGCACCCAAACTGGCCTTAGAGTATAAAAAAGTACCGCTTTAAATCGAGCGTGCTCTCCTTCATTAGGTGGCACAACAATCCGATTCTGGTTTCGACCGACCTCAGCGCCTCCCTCCACGCGCCTCTGCTTCTTGCGCGCCTTCTCCAATCGGAAATACCCAGTGCAGTCAGGTTCTCCTCCACTTAGTCCTTCCATCGGAGCTTTGGTCGTTCCCTTCGTCGTCGCCCATAGTCGACCCTCGCTTCAAACACCTTCTGAGCTGGAGATTCTTCATCCATACGCACAACGTGGCCGAGCCAGCGCAGACGTTGTATCGTGATGCGCCGGACCACGTCCACGTCGTCGTATAACTCGTACAGCTGTGCAGGAATACCGAACTCAGACACACCATGTGTATCAATGTAATTCTCGTGGGTTTTTTCGAGGATTTTGCGTAATGTAAAGATCTGGTCTATGGTGGACTTACCAGGTCTGAAGCCGCACTGATAAGGTCTGATCAGTGTGCTGGTATACGGCTTCAGTCGTTCACATATTACGCTCTATAGGACCTTGTATGAGATGGTAATCAGGCTGATTCCCCGGTAGTTGGCGCATATCGTCGGGTCACCTTTCTTCAGAACGAGACAAAGGACGCTGAGATTCCAATCGTTGGGCATGCTTTCTACTCGCCATATTATGCACAAGAGCTGATGCATACACTTTTTAAGCTCTTCGCCGCCGGCTTTGAACAACTCTGCAGGCAGTCCATCAGCACTGGCTGCTTTGTTGTTTTTGAGCCGCGTTATAGCAACTCGGACCTGTCATGGTTAGGTAGTGGTATATCCACATTGTCGTCGATTGGTGGTATCGGGCTGCTTCCTCCAATGGCGGGATTAGTGCCGTCATCGCCTGCTAGCAGCTTGGAGAAATGCTCCCTCCATAACCTCAGCGTGCACTGCGTATCCGTAACCAGATTTCCATTTTCATCCCGACAGTTAGATGATCCGGTCTTGAAACCTTGTGTCAGACGGTTGACTTGTTGGTTGAATTTTCAAACATCATTCCTGTCTTGTAACACCTCAAGTTCCTCGCACTCTCGCTTTTTTTGCTTCCGGTTTTTCCGCCTGAAAAGTCGCCTCTCTTCCTTCCTTTTCTCCCTGTAACGTTCACACGTAGCTCGCGTTGCTCTCCTTAGGTTGTTATTTTCTGTTCCACAGGCCCTTTGAGATAAGCTTCATCGATGGATTTCAAACTGAGTGTGGAATAATATTATTCATTAATAATATTATTCATTAATATTATTCCACACTCAGTTTGAAATCCATCGATAAAGCTGATCTCAAAGGGCCTGTGGAAACGCTTAAACTGCTTAAGGGGCATTATACTTTTTTTAATTGGGTAGTATACCCAAATAATGGGCAAAATAATATCAATACAAAAAGAAAAACTTAAAAAAAATCTAATCCTAAAATCTAATCTAATCACATTTCATCTATTGGAAGTGAGGTAATTGCGTTTTAAGTGTCAGTATGTTTTTGTCATCGGTGCGAAAATGAGCTTCAAACAAAGTGCCAACATTAAATTTTGTTTTAAAATTGGTAAAACGTTTACCGAAACGTTTCAATTGATTAAACAAGTTTATGGCGATGGTTACCTATCCCGTAGCAGAGGGCATGAGTGGTTTCAACGTTTTCAATGTGATACTGAGGACATAAATGACGATGAACATGTGAGCCAACCAAAATCCTAATCATAAAAAATCAGCCGCAATCATCAATGAAATTTTATTTATCGCATTTTGACCGAACCTTTGGGCTTACAAAAGGTGTGTTCACGGTTTGTCCCGCACAAATTAACTGACGTCCAAAAATTGAATTCAGCATTCCAAGGACATCATTAAAGAGGCAAAAAAAAGACTCGAACTTCCTTTACAAGATTGTGACTGGTGACGAAACGTGGTGTTTTTTTTTTTTTTTAATAAATTGATTTTGCCGAAAAAACTATTTGTTCTGTCTGTTTACTTTCGAGCTCACCATGTATATATTGGTCCTTCGATTCGGATCATGAAACTAGATAAGTAACGCTTTTTCATTTCGTAAATGCCGGCCTGAAGTCAGCCCTCGGAAATGTAATTCGTTTGACTTTTCATATGATTAGTCAAAATCGAAGTCGAATTAAATCCGACAACGGCAAATAAAAAATTTTTTCGCCATTTTTCTTCGAATTTCGTTTTTGCTACATTCGGTTATATTGCCCATTGCAATGTAATGCTGAGTATCGAGCCGCAAGCTGAATAAAATGTCGGTTAAAGATGCACATCCGTTGCCTAATATTAATGCAATTTTATGTAGGCTTCCTAAAGCTGAATTCATTACCAGATTGGATCTAAAAGACGCATTCTGGCATGGCGTTCAAAGTACCTGTGAGACTCCTTTAACAATTCGTTGTCATGCCTTGTCTAACCAGATCTCCACAAACATTCTGTAGTTTTTAAAGGCACTCAGATGCAAAATTGAGCATTGATGTGGGAAAAAACGAATTTTGAATCAAGGAGGTAAAAATACTTGGGTCATGTAATTGGTCATGGCACTGTATGTACAGGCCCAGATAAAATTTCTCTAATTCTAGAGTTCCCGGGCCCTCCCAATTTTGCCGTTTCTTCGGAGTGTTGTGTTAGTATTACAAACTTATAAAGACGTTTTCTTAATAATAATAATACAAAAAGAAAAATTTTCAAAAAAACAACTAAACTAAAGTTTAGCCATAAAAAAAATTAATCCCTAACTAAACCTAATAGTTATTTCTCTGCTCCGAAACATAATATATGTAGCCCCAAATTAGAAATGATATTTAAGTTTTTTACACCCGACGCTCTCTGTATATGTATATGTTATCTACGTTAGCCTAGTCACCAATGAAACTTTGCTTAAGCTAGAATTTCAATATTTAAATGTCATCTAGAATTACGATTTATATTGAGTAAGTTGAGTGAGTTAAGCTACTAATGCACCTTGCTATATTAATATTTCGTCCATTTTTTGGTTTAATCTATGTTTAACCCTTTGTGGCATAAACTCCGACTTCGATGCGGTTTTTGTTATTCATAGATTCGTAAAAATAAAAATACACTTTTTTTTCGTTTTCCCAATTTTTGATGTTTTACACTTTTATTAAGGATATGTTGCATAAATACATCAAATGGGTAGGGTTCAAAATTGAACTTTTTATATTTCAAAAATTTATTTAACATAAATAAATTTATTTGTATTGTTTTTAGTGCATTAAACAAAATATTTGAATTCAAAATATATTTAATAGTTTCAGTACTCAGTTTACACCGATATAACGTTAAGCTCTCAAATACCGTTTAAGTTAAGTTAAAAATTTTGAAACAATTATTTCTTTTATTGAAGCGAAAAGCTACTCTACATTTGTGGCACATGACTTAAGAATATCCTGTACAGTTTGGAAGCATGCATCTTATTCTTTTATTTGCCCAAATTGGCCAGTATCCAACCTGATCCTGTCGTACCATTTGATTTGGTACATGCTGACCTCTCTGTTTTTTTAGCTGCAATTTTCAATGACAGAGCTTCATTTACCGAATTTTTATTTAGTGTCACCTTTGATAGCACTTCTGCGATATCAAGACGAAAGTCTGATGAACTTAAAAATGTTCCATGATATCCATTTGCCTTCAGAACACGACAACCATGCGTTGCTGATTGTAAGGTCCAGTAAATGATAAAAAATTCTGACTACCAACGTTTGCTTCTCAATAACATTTTATATCTTCCGATTATACTGTCGATCAGATCAACGCCTCCCATATAACTGTTGAATTTTTATATATTCATTTTGGACTTTTTTTCTTTAGGTGAATATTCTCCATGGATTTGAAATAAGGGACTCTGCTCTTTCAAACTGTACCTAATGTTAAGATTCCGCTTTCCGCCAAATATTTCAAAAGACGTAATGAATTGAAATAATTGTCAAAATAAAGGCGAAATCTCAGATGCCTGAGGATTTCTCTGGTCGATCTCACAACACAATTTGATACTGCTCCTAGATCTGGCTCGATCAATCTCAAATTTATAGCAGAAGCTCGAAGTACCGTACCGTACTCATTTATGAGGCTTGCTTAAACTGTACGGTTTTATAGGTGATCTTGCTTTTGTCGAACAAATCTGTTCGCCGACACACAAAAACTGTTCCTTAGCTTATTTTCTAAAACGATTATTCATTTTCTGAATGAGTGGTCGTATTTTGAAAAGCCGATCATGACCGGGATCAGTCAAAGGCAGATTATTATCATTGTAGTTGAAATGACTAAGAAGTTTGATTGTTTCAAATGTTTCTTGTGTCATAATGTTTTAAATGGCCGGTATTCCAATACTTGCAGACCAGTAAAGGGCACGTTTTGGAAGTCGAGAAATGGACATATATAATACAATTCCAACTAATTGTTGTATATTCATTCAAATGACTAAAATTAATATTTGCGTTGGGTCTTTTTGATGAATGTAATGTTTAGTTTCGTTCGAAATATTCATAAACATTTTTTTCAGAAATAGATTCGAAAAAAATGTCGCTGCGACAGCTTCATTAGTTCCGGGGGCAATGCAGGGCTCGTGAGTTGGTGCTCATTCAAAAAAAAAACTGTGTTGTCTTCTTATCAAAGTTGTTCTGAGTCCGTTTTTGCTAGAAGTCGCAACATTCTTGACATCCTTGCTGGAAACGCTCAAGTCAACAAGGTGTTCAACTCTTCATTTCTAATAATCATGTTCCTCATCAGCAGAAAGTCGAGATCATCCTATCTACCCAGGCTGTTCAAAAAGCTTTCTATTTCCGAAGGCGTTAATCCTTTTCCTGACATTATTCTTATGTAATACATTAGCAAATGCCATATACAAAAACATAACTGTGGTTCCATACATGAACATATAGCACAGACGACAAATACAACAAATAGCAAATAACTATATATAAAAACATATAACACAAAGCTAAATAAATAACATATATACATCAAAACAGAGACTGCAAAAATATACTCAGAAAAGCCATTTGATGTAAATCTGCAACACATCAAACTCACTATTCTCACGTAACTTATAACTTAATAACTCTACTACACAAGCAAGTTACCCAACCCCTGAAACCAGGCCACTTATGGCTTTTATAAACAAAAATTTCAATCTTTATAAACAAAAATTTCAATCTCTTCATTTGCCTTTGTTTTTGCCTTTGGCTTTGAAGTCTGATCTTGGCTTCCCAGCTAAGTTAAACAAATCAAAATTAAAGTAAACATCAGCTTCCGTTCGAAGCACAATCAATTGCGTCTTTTGCGTTCCAATTGTCCGCCAAATTTCATCGGTCAACATAATTGAATTTCACCAAAAGATGCGACAGTTTCATCTCAAGCTTTTAATTTAAACATAAATTGAAGTTCTAAAAGTTCAAAAAGAAAAGCTATTTGGTTCAAGATTAGAGAAGGCAGTCCGAATTTGAGCGAGACCGCGATCGGTTGATTTAAAAATAAAAAATTAATTTTTATATTTAATTTCTCCGGCTGGCAATTAACTGGCCCCCAACGTGGGGCCGCGTCATTAAAAAGTTCCAAATAATTATTTAATGAAAAATAAATTAAATAAAACCCAACATTTTTAGTGGAAAAATCAAAAAATCCATCACCAACAAGACGACACCTAACATTGTGACAATGATCGTTGTTCAAAAATTAAATAGAAATTAATAAATGTAATAATTCATTTAAAACCCGAAAGTATATTAACGGTGGACCGAAAGATAAATTATTAACACAAAAACCAAACAAAAAAAACTCAAAGGGAATCAAAACCAAAAACCAAAAGAAAAAAAACTTAAAATTCAGTGGCAAAAAAAGAAAAAAAATACAAAAAATTTAACAAGGAAAAACAAAAAGAATTAAGAAAATCTTCGATTAAATTATAAAAGAAGGAGGGGCTGTAGGGCAATCCCTCGCCAAACTCAACACGATTACAAATAAAAAATTTAAGAAGGAAGGAAGGGCTGAAGGGCCATCCCTCGCCAAAATCAGCACGACAACGATCAAACAAACTAAGGAAGGAAGATAAACCCACAACCTCACAGAAGGAAGACCCCATCGGGACAGATTCGTGAGAAATTAATTTAAAAAAATAAAAAATTAAAAATTTTAATTTAAGTTCAGGGAATTGAGAAAAATAATATAATTGATAAAAATAATAATTTAGATTTGCGAATTAAAGAATATCATCGAAAAACAATCTGGAAGATTTAATAAATAGCTTTGGTGAATTAAAATTAAAAATGGCAACCGGAGGTCCAACACCAAATTTCTCTGCAGGAAGTGTAGCCACAACTGGCAGCCTAACAGTGGAATTAATTAATAGATTAATAAACGTTCAGTTGAATGAAGTCAGCAGGGAAATAGAAGGTTTAGAAGGTAGATTAGCCGCAGATGTAAACACTGTGAAGGATTATTAAATGCAAGCAATCGACCTAACTATAAAGTGCGATACAACGCTTAAAGTGGTAAAATCTTTACCAAAGTTCACCGGGGAACCAATACAATATGTAGGTTGGAGGGAAGCTGCAGAAACTGCTATGAGTCTTTATAAAATTCAAAGCGAACAATACTTTATTGCTTTAACAATTTTACGAAATAAAATTATGGGAGCTGTCCATGATGCTCTTACCAATCATGGCACCGGTGGCAAAGGTCCAGGAATTAGAATCAAACAATTTTCGTGCTCAATTTGCGAACAGGTTTAATGGGCTTAAAAATGAAAATAAATATCAGGGAAACAACTTACGATTTGATCAAGTACGACGAAATAATAATAATAATAAAACGGGCAAAAGGAAAATTTTTGGCAAAACAATAACCAAAATAACACTCAAAAGCAACAAGCTTTCGAGCCAATGGATGTTGATCCATCGCTTCAACTCCAGAATAAACCTAATAACCATCGGCAGGTGAATAATAATTGGCAGGCAAATAATTATCAAGGAAGATATAACAATTGGCAGGCAAATAATAATCAAGGAAGATATAATAATAATTATTATCAAAATTATAATAGTTCAAATTATTATCGCCCAAATCAAAAATGAGAGCAAACTCAAGCTCAAAAAAGGAAACCAGAGGGAACTGTAAATCAGCCAGGGAATAAAGTAACTAGATTAAATAATATTAATAAAGATCATTTTTTAGACGAGACCCCTACAGAGGAATGCCTTATTTAAATAGGATAGACAGAAAAACCGAGAAGTAGTTAAAAATTTTGATAGATACATACTGCTTGTTATATAAAAAAGGGAATTTTTGAAAATAAAAATGAGTTATCAATATATAAAAAAGTAACTACAGTTCATGGGTACTCAATTATTAAGTATTACCATATTATAACTATATTTGAAAAAAAAACATTTATTTTATGAAATAGAAGGATTAGAATCTGATCTTCTATAATAGTAGCTATAATAAATATTGCAATAAAGGGAAAACTGAAAAGTTAAAATATTACGATAATGAGGGAAAAGATGAAATAAGTTTAATTGAAGAAAAAAAATAATATTCTTCCGTTAAAAGAATATATTGTAAAAAAATATTTTGATGAGAAAAGTAGAGAAGACACAGATTGATTATTTGTGGAAAATAGTGATAAAGGCTTGAGAACAAAAAATCCTGAGAACGCCGACGTAGAAATATCCGTCAACAAAAATACAAATGTCTTGTGAACTAAAAATCCTGAGAACGCCGACGTAGAAATATCCGTCAACAAAAATACAAATATCTTGGGAACTAAAAATCCTGAGAACGCCGACGTAGAAATATCCGTCAACAAAAATACAAATATCTTGGGAATCAAAAATCCTGAGAGTACCGACGAAGAAAATACCGTCAAAAATTGAATAAATAAAAATCGTTTGAAATGTAAAAATTTCAAGCCCGCCGTCGTTGAGGTATCCGACAAACAACAAATAAGTAATATAGGTACAGATCAATTAGAAGGACTAAAGAAAAAAATAGTTTCCTATAGTGAAAAAGAGCTTTCAAAGATAAATATGGAAATTCCTTTTAGAACAGACAAAAGGGGGAAATAAATCTTATTCACGACATGCCAACATACGGGAAACAATATCCGTATGCTATCTCTGTCACCGACTTTGTGAATAGCGAAATCAGTAGAATGTTATCAGAAGATATTATAAGGCCTTGCCGAAGTCCTTACAATTCACCAGTTCTGGTAGTACCAAAGAAAGGAGAAAATCAAGACGGAAGCTGTAAGTTAAGACTCATTATTGATTATAAAAAATTAAATGAAAGTACTATACCTGACTGGTACCCAATGCAAGACCCATCAGTAATTCAATCCAATTTGGGGAAAGCAAGATATTTTTCAACAATAAATTTAGAATCAGGTTTTCATCAGATATTAATGAAAGAATCTGATGTCGAAAAAACATCTTTTTCACTTAATAATAGAAAATACGAATTTCTAAGAATGCCATTCGGATTAACAAATGCACCAAGAATTTTTCAGCGAGCAATGGATGACATTCTAAGAGAACAAATAGGGAAAACATGCCATGTCTACATGGACGACATTATATTATTATATTATATTCTCAAATTCCATTGAACAACACTATGAAGACTTAAAAAAAATTATAAACATATTATTAATTGCACACATGAAAATCTCTTTGGAAAATCAAAGTTTTTTTAAACGCGAAACCAGTTTTTTAGGATACATCGTGTCTTATAACGTCATTAAGACAGACCCAGAAAAAAAATTGAATTACTAAATATCCGCTTCCAAAAAATATTCGGGAACTAAGAATTTTCCTAGGCCTTACGGGCTATTATAGAAAATTTGTTTTAAACTGCGCCTTCATAGCCAAACCTCTAACAAAATACCTTGACGGTCATAATGGCAAACTTTCAAAAAGATTGCCAAAAAAATGTTAGTTCAGCTGGATGACCCAGTTATTAAAGCTTTTAACGAGAAAGAAAATCTCATTGCTCAAGTAATAGCAACGGTATACAATACATGAGTCGATTAATATATTTGAAAATACCAGACATATAGTAGAATTTGACACTCCCGAAAATTTCATATCAATCTTAAGAGAATACATTCTTCCTAATATAACAGTAGGTATTCATTGCACTTTAGAGGACTTTTATAGAATTCAAAAACCACTTAAAGAAAATTTTATGAATAAATGTTTGTATACAAGAATATTTGTCCAAGATGTGGAAAATTCTGAAGACAGAGCACTGATAATCGAAGAAACACATTGTAGAGCACACAGGGGACTTGATGAAAATTATAAACAAATCATTAGATTGTATTATTGGCCAAAATTACTCACAAAACTAAAAGAATATATAAAAAATTGTAAAATTTGGAATGAAAACAAATTTAAAAGACATCCAATTAAAATTCCAATTGGAGAAGCCCCAATCGCAAGTAAAGAAGGAGAAAATGTACACATTGACATATATTACACGCAAAGTCTCACTTTCATAACTTGCATTGACGCCTATTCAAAATTTCTAGTAGTAAAAAAAATCCAAAATAAATTAAATATCGAAAACAAAGTAATGGAATTACTTCAACAATTTCCACAAGCCAAATTAATAACGACCGATAATGAACCGAGCTTAACCTCGGCCCAATTTAAATATTTTGCACAAAGGTGCGGTTTAACTTTACATTACGCAGACCCGAGCCACAGTACCTCAGAAGGTCAAGTTGAAAGGGCACATTCTACATTAACAAAATAAGCTCGATGCATTAAAAAAGAATTTAATAGAATATAATCAGAGCATTCATTCGAACGAACCAAAAACCCTTTGACGTACTATACAATAAAATAGAGCACGATAATATTCCTCAAATTTTAAAATATACACAAGAAAAAATGTTATAAACACACAATGATAACAGAAAAGAAAAACATTATCATGTAGAACAGGTAGTTTATGAAAAGAAACATGGGGAAAGAATAAACTTAAAACTAGATATAAAAAACAAGTAGTTAAGGAAAATTTACCTAACAAAATAATAATCAACAGTAGAAATAGAATTATTCACAAAGATAATATAAAATTCTATTTATATATTACCTTTTTTACCTTTTCCAGAAAATGTTTTATCACATGCTCATACTACACCTTATTTAAATCAGAAATAATTGACTATACAAGTCACAAGTTTTTATAAATAAATAATAAAATTGGAATCAGATATTATAAAAAGGGATACTAATAAAAGATTACAATGGGAAATAAGATATGATTTAGAAGTAATCGAATTAATTTTATCACAATTAATTTCAACTAGATCAAAAAGGGGAATAAATGAGTTGGGCACTGTGTGGAAATGGTTAGCTGGAACTCCTGATCATGATGATTTTATGACAGTTCAGAATAAAATCAATGAAGTAATTGAAAATAATAATAAGCAATCTATTATCAATTCAAAATTGTTTAAAGAAATAGAATCTCTTTCTGATGCTTTTAAAAATGTTTTTATTGATCAAGATTTACCACTGCGAAAATATCGCTTACGATTATTAATATTCGATCTGCAAAATTTAATTGACACAATCACACTTACTAAAATAGATGTTTTTATTACTAAAATTTTAAACAATGATGACATCATGGTTTTAAGCAATCAAATCGCAAAATGCGCAAATATGTTTTATGAAATGTCTAACTTTAAGAACGAAATTTTTAATAATTATTGCACTTTAATAAAGATAAAAACTTGTATTACCCGATTATTAAATAGCGAGAAATAAACTTGTAAAAAAAAAAAATGGAAAAAAAAGATAGACATCATACAAGATGGTGCCATTCTTATAAAAGGTAACAATATTGTTAACAACTCCCATTTAAACGGGTGCATTTTGTCAAATAATAATAGATAATAAAATATCTTAAATCCTTTCATTCAAATTAATAATACTTAACTTTATATTATTAATTTTAATCATTATATATTTGATATTATTATAAAATACAGAAATGCTATATTATTTGTAACCAAAAAACAACGTCCAGAACCAGAAAAATGTTTTAACCAAGAAAATTTTTTAAAAGAATAAAGAAATCAATTAAATGAATTACATATTGAATCGGGACGATCCATTATAGAGGTGGGAGAGTTATCTAACCCCTGAAACCAGGCCACTAATGGCTTTTATAAACAAAAATTTCAATCTTTATAAACAAAAATTTCAATCTCTTCATTTGCCTTTTTTTTTGCCTTTGGCTTTGAGGTCCGATCTTGGCTTCCCAGCTAAGTTAAACAAATCAAATATAAAGTAAACATCAGCTTCCGTTCGAAGCACAATCAATTGCGCCTTTTGCGTTTCAAATGTCCGCCAAATTGCATCGGTCAGCATAATTGAAATTCACCATTAGATGCGAAAGTTGCATCTCAAGCTCTTAATCTAAACATAAATTAAAGTTCTAAAAGTTCAAAAAGAAAGGCTCCTGGCCGAGGTTTATTGTATTTGGTTCAAGATTAGAGTAGGCAGTCCGAATTTGATCGAGACCGCGATCGGTTGATAATCATAAAGAAGTATGAGAAGTGAATAAAAATAATTGTGTTAATAATTTTCAATAAAGGTCTTTTACCAAATTATTTTTTTATTTAATTTTTCCGGCTGGCAATTAACTTGCATTATTTACATAACTACCTTTTCAATAGTGCAATTTTGTTTAAACAAATAACTTGTAGCTTATAAAATATATGTACTTAAAGTTTGCAACAGAGGTCACGTGTGAGTTTTTTTGAATAAAAATTGGAGGGTTATTTTCTTGCTCAATAGCAAGTAGGGCAAGTATATCCCCGTCCCCGAACCAACGCATACTTAACGTTGGCTCAATCCCATCCCCTTAGAACGCAAGCTACGGCAAAGCCTAAAAAATAAAATGTTTATAAAAAAGTCAGTAACATCAGGCGTCAGTTTAGGAAATCTCCACAGCTTTTATAATCTAGATTACGTGTTCAATGTATTGAGTGAGTGATTTAAAAATCGAATTCCTTGCATACAATTAGGCAGCTGGAAAACTTTTAGCTAGTTGGCTCTAACTGCGATACCTTATTATACTTCCCCACAAGCCTTTGTTTATTGGCTTAATAACTTTGCCATCCCGTCTTGTAGCGTAGGGCGTATTAATCTTTTTGTATTGGAGTTTAATCACAGCCGTTTATTTAATAGCTTCAGGATCACGGTCGGCATTCAAAGGCTCTTGCTTTCATCTGATGATCCGCACAAGCCCCAGATTGGGAGAGTGTGAGAAATGAGAATGTGAGAGAGATAGAGAATATAGAGAGGCACCGAACAACAACAACAACATATTCTGAGAATTTACCTTTGTGTTTAGTTATTATCTTTCTTGCGACTTCATCATAATAATATAATCTCCTTCTTTGTAAACCGAAGTTTTTTTTCTTTATATATATATATAATTCTTCTAAATTGTGTCCTAATTCAATTATAACTTTTTATTTCTGCTCGATTGCAAACAACGTTTTACTTTGCATTTGTGCTATGATTCTTTGTTTCGTATTGTTCAGATAAAACATAACATCTTCAACAACTGTGACAGTGTGAAGTATCCGGACCTGCTAATTTGGCTATCATTCGTCTTTTTCAGTGATTTTGTCTGAGTTCTGTGTGTATTAATATACAATACTTAGCTTAACAATTGAGTTAGAAATTTTAAATAGAACTCTCAGTAAACGGGTTTGTTTTTATAGTTATTTTAACATTTCTATCACATTTGTTTAATCTCTTAGCTTTGTTAAAGTTGTAAGTGTCGCACAAGCCATGCTCATTCGCTAGAATATTTGTGTTTTGTGCTCTCTTACACTTGATTAATTTTCGCGATCTCGCGCTCTTAATTTTGTGTTTTGTGCCTTTGTGACTTTTGAATTTGATCAGAGTGCCAAATTTACTTTGAGGTATTTTTTTATATTTTATTTAATTTAATTTTTTTTTAATAAACTTTTTTTTTCTTATAATGCCTCTTGTCTCTTCTAAGAAAAATTGTACACTTGCGTCTTCAACTAAAGACCCCTTCATTTTTTGCTGCCTCTGCGATTCGAGATGCACATCAAATATGCAGGATTGACCGGCAGAGTTAAAGATTTTATTCATCTTAATTGGCCATGTGTGTCCTGCAAGGAAATGGTGGTTGAGATGAGCGGCTTTATGAAGCAGACTCGGGACAGCCTACTGAATATCTCAGGAGCTTTTAAACAACTCAATGAGGGGTTCAATACCTGTGCCCAGTTTAATTACAAAAAGCCAGCTTAACTAACGGCGGTTTACGATTTTGGATTCCAACCCAAATCCGAATTTGGCAGCAGCAGTTTCTGTTGACACAGGCGTCAACGAATCAACCGTGCATATGGATACAGCTAGCTCGAGTGAATTCCATTTTTCCGTAGATTCACCCCAAAAACCACATCTGAGGATGTTTTGGAATTTATACGTGAAAAATTTCCACCCGAAGATATTGAAGTTGAACCATTTTGATTTTCATACGCTCGTTTGATATCGTCTTTTAAAATGTTTGCTCCGCCTGATGTTTTTAATGTTTTACCTTCTGAAAGCTTTTGGCTTAATTTAGTAATTAAAGAATTTGTTCCAACAAATAACAGGACTTCCACTGTGTATCAAAATGAAGATATGTTAGCTTTTACGGAAACTTGGATGAAACCAGAGATAACCGACTCTGAAGTTCTGTCTAATAACTTTAATACTTATAGGACCGATTGCCACTCACGTAGGGAGGACGGTGTCCTGATTGCCCTTACCTCTAGCCTAACATCTGAAAGAATTCTCATTCATATACCCAATGAATTTGAATTTCTAAGTGTAAAAGTTTCTTTGCAATCGTTATCTGTTTTTGTTACATGTTATTATATTCCACCTGGCTCTGACCTATTTATGAGCACCATCTGTCTACAATAAAATCTGTTCTATCCCTTCTTTCTAACAGAGACCTTTTGGTTGTTTTAGGTGACTTTAACCTACCTGATATTTCTTGGTCTCCTCCTACTGACTCATTTGTCGCTATGCCGTTATCCGCCCATGATTTTGTGGATGGCCTTTTAGAATTATCGTTACAGCAAGTAAGCTTTATAAAAAATTCCTTAAGAAGAGAATTAGATCTTGTGTTTGTTTCAGACCCGTCTGAAATCACAGTATGTAGAATTGACGCTCTTGTTGTACCTGAAGACCGATATCAACCAACTATGGAACTGACAATTTTCCTCCTCTGCTCTGATACCCTCTCTCCTTTAGTTTCTCCAACTAAAATGAGATGTTTTCGTAAATGTAACTATAAAAATAAATAATAATATGATTTCTCATTATAATTGGACAGACTTGTACAATTGTACAGACATTGAAAGTGCCACTGAACTATTCTATACAGTCTTAAATTCGTTTTTTAATGAATGTGTACCTGATAGGTTTCTTTCAAACTTAAACAGACCCCCTTGGTTTATCAATGCGCTTCAAAGACTTAAAAACCTTAAATATAACACTTATAAAAATTATAAAAAAACGGGTAGACTAGCAGATTTTTCGAAATATGTTTTGGCTCGAACAGATTTTAATGTTCTCAACAGTCATTGCTACTCTATATATCAAGGTCGATGTAAATTTGAATTTTCAAACGATCCAAAACAGTTTTACAATTTTGTTAATGCCAAGCGTAAGGCATCGGCATTGCTTTCATCGGTACATCTAAACTCAATGGAGGCATCGACGGATTCTGAAATTGCTGATTTATTTGCTGAGTTTTTCCAAACTACTTATAGTTTGACAGCTTAGTCAAATTCTAACTACTCTGCACTTGCACTTGACTGACTCCGTGGTATCTAATAAACCCAACATATTCACCTGAGCTTAGGGCTCTAAATCGCTAAGTAGCCCCTTTATGGCTAAAAGAGCTTGCGTTCTTCCTTTCTTAAACTTTGGCAATCATCCCAACCGATCTTTGAGGAAGTTGTAATGTTGCTCTCTAATTCCGATTCGGCAGAAATCGGTTTCGTGTTAAGGGTCTTCGTGGACTTCGAGACCAACTGTTTGCGTGTCGTTGTGACACTCGCTCTTATAATTTTTAACGGGCTTCACTTGATGCAGGTGTGTTTATACTGATAGGCACTCGGCACTTCGTATGCTGAGGTACCCTTTCCTCCGGATCTAGACTTGATCGTTTCGACGTGGGTTGCCTTAGCCTTTCTGCGAGGGATGCTAATATCGTATAGAAATCACCGAACGTTTACCTTCGGCGTTGCTTTCTCTGATCTATGATCGGCTCGATCATCCTTAAATTGATCCTTCACATAACTCATACTACATACTATAACACGCACTACAGAGACTCTTTTGGAAAACCGCCAGTACCAATCGCTCGCAATTCCATTAACTCATACTAGCGTTTTATGCCACGAGCTCAAAATTGTCCTCCAATGTTTGTCCTGCTAAAGCTTCGACTCCGTATATTTAAAAATGATTGTGCGATCTTATCTGGCCTTAAGGAGCTGCTTGCTGAGGAAGACAAATAATTTTTACTGCGACTCTGACCTACGTTTGGTGGAATTTAGTGTTCGGTATTAATTAGGCTATATGTCGGGTCTAACACTATCGGACTCGGAGAAAAATTTGCTGCTTGGGTGGGTTGGGCAAAAATGTCAACGAAACATTTCGTTTTCTGTTCGTTAAGGCTTCTGAAATGGCTACCCTAATAGTTTCGGCCATTGTCGACTGAACACAGGCTGGAGGTTGTGTTTGTTCTTGGTCGTTGCCAGTAGACATCTGGACTGCACAGATTTTTGTCCTCCCCGCTTTCGCCAAAAACAATTTTGGTGAAAGACCGCAACTGAGTGTAGCAATTAAATCGGATTTGACAAAGGTTATCTACTACTTTTATTAGATGCTCTGTGGTGTGTCCTAGGGGCATT
The DNA here is from genome assembly GCF_025231255.1 of Drosophila biarmipes. NCBI lineage: Eukaryota > Metazoa > Arthropoda > Insecta > Diptera > Drosophilidae > Drosophila > Drosophila biarmipes. The sequence goes on from NW_026114537.1 coordinate 1,439,125, forward strand.
TCAAAACCTTTAATTGTGGCAACTGTACCATCTTTGGAAATAACATTAGATTTGTTTAATCCCATAGCTTTGATTTTGTAACATACGCCCCTAAACTTGCTAAAACTTATTTACTCTCTCTCAATCTCCCTCGCTCTATTTTATAACTGTAACCTGCTCTCTATGCACCCGCTGAATTTCTAGTAGACTTTTTCGGTGCTATTTTCTGCAACTCTCTCTCTCTCTCTCCTGCTTGATTTACTTTGTATTTGTTCGTACTGAAAGTCTTTAATGTCGCACAAGCCACGCTCAGTCGATAGAATATTTTTTTCTCTCTCTCTCGTGATCTCTTAAGTTTTGATAAATTTTCGCGATCTCGCGCTCCTATTTTTTTGTGTTTTGTGCTTTTGTGATTTTTGAATTTGATCCCAGTGCCAAATTTACTTTGAGGTATTTTTGATATTTTGCTTCATTTTTCATTTGCTTGTCTTATAATGGCCCTTGCTGTTCTAAGAAAAACTGCACACTTGCGTCTTCTGCGAACGACCCCTTTATTTTTTGCTGGCTCTGCGATTCGATGATGCACGTCAAATGTGCAGGATTCACCGGCAGAGTTAAAGATTTTATTGATCTTAACTCTGGTCTTATGTGGTCATGTAGTTCCTGCAAGGAAATGGTGGTTGAGATGAGCGGCTTTATGAAGCAGACTCGAGACAGCCTGTTGAATATCTCGGGTGCTTTTAGGCAACTCAATGAGGGGTTCAATACCGTCTGTGCCCAGTTTAATAATAAAAAATTATTAACAGAGTTGCCTAAACGCAAAAAAGCCAGCTTAACCGCCGTTAATACCACCATGGAATCCAACCCAAATCCGAACTTGGTAGCAGCAGTTCCTGTCGACACAGGGTTAAGCGAACCAACTGCACGTATGGATACAGCTAGCTCGAGTGTAGCCCATGTTTCCGGACTAAAAGCTTCTGTACTGGCTAAGTCAAAGAAATCAGTGCCGACCGTTCCTATAGGTACTGTAGGCACCGATCCTGGATCTCAGCCTAGTGAGGTTCAGACTGCTGCTGGGGAGCGTAAGAAACTTTCAGTTGTTCCACAAAGAAAGAAATTATTTGTTTCTAGATTCACCCCAGATACCACGTCTGAGGATGTTCTGGAATTTATACGTGAAAAATTCCCATCCGAAGATATTGCAGTTGAACAATTTCGATTTTCATATGCTCGTAGGATATCTTCTTTTAAAATATTTGCTCCGCCTGACATTTTTAATATTTTACTTTCTGAAAGCTTTTGGCTTAACGATGGTTTAGTAATTAAAGAATTTGTCCCAAATAAACCGAGAACAAATAACAGGCCCTCCACTGTGTCAAAAAACTAAAAAGTTTAATGTTGGCGTATGAAAATGTTAGGGGATTAAATATGAAGCTACCCAAGCTTTATGCTGACTCCTCTGCATTTACAGAAGATTTTTTAGCTTTTACGGAAACTTGGCTGAAACCAGGGATATCCGACTCTGAAGTTCTGGCTAATAACTTTAATACTTATGGGAATGATCGCCACTCACGTAGGGAGGACGGTGTCCTGATTGCCCTTACCTCTAGCCTAACATCTGAAAGAATTCTCATTCATATAGCCAATGAATTTGAATTTCTAAGTGTAAAAGTTTCTTTGCAATCGTTATCTGTTTTTGTTACATGTTATTATATTCCACCTGGCTCTGACCTATTTATGAGCACCATCTGTCTACAATAAAATCTGTTCTATCCCTTCTTTCTAACAGAGACCTTTTGATTGTTTTAGGTGACTTTAACCTACCTGATATTTCTTGGTCTCCTCCTACTGACTCATTTGTCGCTATGCCGTTATCCGCCCATGATTTTGTGGATGGCCTTTTAGAATTATCGTTACAGCAAGTAAGCTTTATAAAAAATTCCTTAAGAAGAGAATTAGATCTTGTGTTTGTTTCAGACCCGTCTGAAATCACAGTATGTAGAATTGATGCTATTGTTGTACCTGAAGACCCATATCATCCTACTATGGAACTGACAAATTGCCTCCCCTGCTCTGATACCCTCTCTCCTTTAGTTTCTCCAACTAAAATGAGATATTTTCGTATATGTAACTATAATAAACTTCTCATTATAATTGGACAGACTTGTACAATTGTACAGACATTGAAAGTGTCACTGAACTATTCTTAAATACGTTTTTTAATGAATGCGTACCTGATGGGTTTCTTTCAAACCTAAACAGACCTCCTTGGTTTACCAATGCGCTTCAAAGACTTAAAAACCTTAAATCTAACACTTATAAAAAGTATAAAAAAACGGGTAGACTAGCAGATTTTTCGAAATATGTTTTGGCTCGAACAGATTTTAATGTTCTCAACAGTCATTGCTACTCTATGTATCTAAGTCGATGTAAATTTGAATTTTCAAACGATCCAAAACAGTTTTACAATTTTGTTAATGCCAAGCGTAAGGCATCGGCATTGCTTTCATCGGTACATCTAAACTCAATGGAGGCATCGACGGATTCTGAAATTGCTGATTTATTTGCTGAGTTTTTCCAAACTACTTATAGTTTGACAGCTTAGTCAAATTCTAACTACTCTGCACTTGCACTTGACTGACTCCGTGGTATCTAATAAACCCAACATATTCACCTGAGCTTAGGGCTCTAAATCGCTAAGTAGCCCCTTTATGGCTAAAAGAGCTTGCGTTCTTCCTTTCTTAAACTTTGGCAATCATCCCAACCGATCTTTGAGGAAGTTGTAATGTTGCTCTCTAATTCCGATTCGGCAGAAATCGGTTTCGTGTTAAGGGTCTTCGTGGACTTCGAGACCAACTGTTTGCATGTCGTTGGGACACTCGCTCTTATAATTTTTAACGGGCTTCACTTGATGCAGGTGTGTTTATACTGATAGGCACTCGGCACTTCGTATGCTGAGGTACCCTTTCCTCCGGATCTAGACTTGATCGTTTCGACGTGGGTTGCCTTAGCCTTTCTGCGAGGGATGCTAATATCGTATAGAAATCACCGAACGTTTACCTTCGGCGTTGCTTTCTCTGATCTATGATCGGCTCGATCATCCTTAAATTGATCCTTCACATAACTAATACTACATACTATAACACGCACTACAGAGACTCTTTTGGAAAACCGCCAGTACCAATCGCTCGCAATTCCATTAACTCATACTAGCGTTTTATGCCACGAGCTCAAAATTGTCCTCCAATGTTTGTCCTGCTTAAGCTTCGACTCCGTATATTTAAAAATGATTGTGCGATCTTATCTGGCCTTAAGGAGCTGCTTGCTGAGGCAGACAAATAATTTTTACTGCGACTCTGACCTACGTTTGGTGGAATTTAGTGTTCGGTATTAATTAGGCTATATGTCGGGTCTAACACTATCGGACTCGGAGAAAAATTTGCTGCTTGGGTGGGTTGGGCAAAAATGTCAACGAAACATTTCGTTTTCTGTTCGTTAAGGCTTCTGAAATGGCTACCCTAATAGTTTCGGCCATTGTCGACTGAACACAGGCTGGAGGTTGTGTTTGTTCTTGGTCGTTGCCAGTAGACATCTGGACTGGACAGATTTTTGTCCTCCCCGCTTTCGCCAAAAACAATTTTGGTGAAAGACCGCAACTGAGTGTAGCAATTAAATCGGATTTGACAAAGGTTATCTACTACTTTTATTAGATGCTCTGTGGTGTGTCCTAGGGGCATTTCAAAACCTTTAATTGTGGCAACTGTACCATCTTTGGAAATAACATTAGATTTGTTTAATCCCATAGCTTTGATTTTGTAACATACGCCCCTAAACTTGCTAAAACTTATTTACTCTCTCTCAATCTCCCTCGCTCTATTTTATAACTGTAACCTGCTCTCTATGCACCCGCTGAATTTCTAGTAGACTTTTTCGGTGCTATTTTCTGCAACTCTCTCTCTCTCTCTCCTGCTTGATTTACTTTGTATTTGTTCGTACTGAAAGTCTTTAATGTCGCACAAGCCACGCTCAGTCGATAGAATATTTTTTTCTCTCTCTCTCGTGATCTCTTAAGTTTTGATAAATTTTCGCGATCTCGCGCTCCTATTTTTTTGTGTTTTGTGCTTTTGTGATTTTTGAATTTGATCCCAGTGCCAAATTTACTTTGAGGTATTTTTGATATTTTGCTTCATTTTTCATTTGCTTGTCTTATAATGGCCCTTGCTGTTCTAAGAAAAACTGCACACTTGCGTCTTCTGCGAACGACCCCTTTATTTTTTGCTGGCTCTGCGATTCGATGATGCACGTCAAATGTGCAGGATTCACCGGCAGAGTTAAAGATTTTATTGATCTTAACTCTGGTCTTATGTGGTCATGTAGTTCCTGCAAGGAAATGGTGGTTGAGATGAGCGGCTTTATGAAGCAGACTCGAGACAGCCTGTTGAATATCTCGGGTGCTTTTAGGCAACTCAATGAGGGGTTCAATACCGTCTGTGCCCAGTTTAATAATAAAAAATTATTAACAGAGTTGCCTAAACGCAAAAAAGCCAGCTTAACCGCCGTTAATACCACCATGGAATCCAACCCAAATCCGAACTTGGTAGCAGCAGTTCCTGTCGACACAGGGTTAAGCGAACCAACTGCACGTATGGATACAGCTAGCTCGAGTGTAGCCCATGTTTCCGGACTAAAAGCTTCTGTACTGGCTAAGTCAAAGAAATCAGTGCCGACCGTTCCTATAGGTACTGTAGGCACCGATCCTGGATCTCAGCCTAGTGAGGTTCAGACTGCTGCTGGGGAGCGTAAGAAACTTTCAGTTGTTCCACAAAGAAAGAAATTATTTGTTTCTAGATTCACCCCAGATACCACGTCTGAGGATGTTCTGGAATTTATACGTGAAAAATTCCCATCCGAAGATATTGCAGTTGAACAATTTCGATTTTCATATGCTCGTAGGATATCTTCTTTTAAAATATTTGCTCCGCCTGACATTTTTAATATTTTACTTTCTGAAAGCTTTTGGCTTAACGATGGTTTAGTAATTAAAGAATTTGTCCCAAATAAACCGAGAACAAATAACAGGCCCTCCACTGTGTCAAAAAACTAAAAAGTTTAATGTTGGCGTATGAAAATGTTAGGGGATTAAATATGAAGCTACCCAAGCTTTATGCTGACTCCTCTGCATTTACAGAAGATTTTTTAGCTTTTACGGAAACTTGGCTGAAACCAGGGATATCCGACTCTGAAGTTCTGGCTAATAACTTTAATACTTATGGGAATGATCGCCACTCACGTAGGGAGGACGGTGTCCTGATTGCCCTTACCTCTAGCCTAACATCTGAAAGAATTCTCATTCATATAGCCAATGAATTTGAATTTCTAAGTGTAAAAGTTTCTTTGCAATCGTTATCTGTTTTTGTTACATGTTATTATATTCCACCTGGCTCTGACCTATTTATGAGCACCATCTGTCTACAATAAAATCTGTTCTATCCCTTCTTTCTAACAGAGACCTTTTGATTGTTTTAGGTGACTTTAACCTACCTGATATTTCTTGGTCTCCTCCTACTGACTCATTTGTCGCTATGCCGTTATCCGCCCATGATTTTGTGGATGGCCTTTTAGAATTATCGTTACAGCAAGTAAGCTTTATAAAAAATTCCTTAAGAAGAGAATTAGATCTTGTGTTTGTTTCAGACCCGTCTGAAATCACAGTATGTAGAATTGATGCTATTGTTGTACCTGAAGACCCATATCATCCTACTATGGAACTGACAAATTGCCTCCCCTGCTCTGATACCCTCTCTCCTTTAGTTTCTCCAACTAAAATGAGATATTTTCGTATATGTAACTATAATAAACTTCTCATTATAATTGGACAGACTTGTACAATTGTACAGACATTGAAAGTGTCACTGAACTATTCTTAAATACGTTTTTTAATGAATGCGTACCTGATGGGTTTCTTTCAAACCTAAACAGACCTCCTTGGTTTACCAATGCGCTTCAAAGACTTAAAAACCTTAAATCTAACACTTATAAAAAGTATAAAAAAACGGGTAGACTAGCAGATTTTTCGAAATATGTTTTGGCTCGAACAGATTTTAATGTTCTCAACAGTCATTGCTACTCTATGTATCTAAGTCGATGTAAATTTGAATTTTCCAACGATCCAAAACAGTTTTACAATTTTGTTAATGCCAAGCGTAAGGCATCGGCATTGCCTTCATCGGTACGTCTAAACTCAATGGAGGCATCGACGGATTCTGAAATTGCTGATTTATTTGCTGAGTTTTTCCAAACTACTTATAGTTTGACAGCTTAGTCAAATTCTAACTACTCTGCACTTGCACTTGACTGACTCCGTGGTATCTAATAAACCCAACATATTCACCTGAGCGTAGGGCTCTAAATCGCTAAGTAGCCCCTTTATGGCTAAAAGAGCTTGCGTTCTTCCTTTCTTAAACTTTGGCAATCATCCCAACCGATCTTTGAGGAAGTTATAATGTTGCTCTCTAATTCTTATTCGGCAGAAATCGGTTTCGTGTTAAGGGTCATCGTGGACTTCGAGACCAACTGTTTGCGTGTCGTTGTGACACTCGCTGCTATAATTTTTGACGGGCTTCACTTGATGCAGGTGTGTTTATACTGATAGGTACTGGGCACTTCGTATGCTGAGGTCCCTTTTCCTCCAGATCTACACTTGATCGTTTCGACGTGGGTTGCCTTAGCCTTTCTGCGAGGGATGCTAATATCGTATAGAAATCACCGAACGTTTACCTTCGGCGTTGCTTTCTCTGATCTATGATCGGCTCGATCATCCTTAAATTGATCCTTCACATAACTCATCCTACATACTATATCACGCACTACAGAGACTCTTTTGGAAAACCGCCAGTACCAATCGCTCGCAATTTCATTAACTCATACTAGCGTTTTATGCCACGAGCTCAAAATTGTCCTCCAATGTTTGTCCTGCTAAAGCTTCGACTCCGTATATTTAAAAATGATTGTGCGATCTTATCTGGCCTTAAGGAGCTGCTTGCTGAGGCAGACAAATAATTTTTACTGCGACTCTGACCTACGTTTGGTGGAATTTAGGGTTCGGTATTAATTAGGCTATACGTCGGGTCTAACACTATCGGACTCGGAGAAATATTTGCTGCTTGGGTGTGTTAGGCAAAAACATTTCGTTTTCTGTTCGTTAAGGCTTCTGAAATGGCTACCCTAATAGTTTCGGCCATTGTCGACTGAACACAGGCTGGAGGTTGTGTTTGTTCTTGGTCGTTGCCAGTAGACATCTGGACTGGACAGATTTTTGTCCTCCCCGCTTTCGCCAAAAACAATTTCGGTGAAAGACCGCAACTGAGTGTAGCAATTAAATCGGATTTGACAAAGGTTATCTACTACTTTTGTTAGATGCTCTGTGGTGTGTGCTAGGGGCATTTCAAAACCTTTAATTGTGGCAACTGTACCATCTTTGGAAATAACATTTCTATTAGATTTTTTTAATCCCATAGCTTTGTTTTTGTAACATACGCCCCTAAACTTGCTAAAACTCTTTTACTCTCTCTCAATCTCCCTCGCTCTATTTTATAACTGTAACCTGCTCTCTATGCACCCGCTGAATTTCTAGTAGACTTGATTAACTTTGTATTTGTTCGTACTGAAAGTTGTTAGTGTCGCACAAGCCACGCTCAGTCGATAGAATATTTTTTTTCTCTCTCTCTCGTGCTCTCTTACGTTTTGATAAATTTTCGCGATCTCGCGCTCCTATTTTTTTTTTGTGTTTTGTGCTTTCCTGATTTTTGAATTTGATCCCAGTGCCAAATTTACATTGAAGTATTTTTGATATTTTATTTCATTTGTTTGTCTTATAATGGCCCTTGTCTGTTCTAAGAAAAACTGCACACTTGCGTCTTCTGCGAACGACCCCTTTATTTTTTGCTGGCTCTGCGATTCGATGATGCACGTCAAATGTGCAGGATTCACCGGCAGAGTTAAAGATTTTATTGATCTTAACTCTGGTCTTATGTGGTCATGTGGTTCCTGCAAGGAAATGGTGGTTGAGATGAGCGGCTTTATGAAGCAGACTCGGGACAGCCTGTTGAATATCTCGGGTTCTTTTAGGCAACTCAATGAGGGGTTCAATACCGTCTGTGCCCAGTTTAATAATAAAAAATTATTAACAGAGTTGCCTAAACGCAAAAAAGCCAGCTTAACCGCCGTTAATACCACCATGGAATCCAACCCAAATCCGAACTTGGTAGCAGCAGTTCCTGTCGACACAGGGTTAAGCGAACCAACTGCACGTATGGATACAGCTAGCTCGAGTGTAGCCCATGTTTCCGGACTAAAAGCTTCTGTACTGGCTAAGTCAAAGAAATCAGTGCCGACCGTTCCTATAGGTACTGTAGGCACCGATCCTGGATCTCAGCCTAGTGAGGTTCAGACTGCTGCTGGGGAGCGTAAGAAACTTTCAGTTGTTCCACAAAGAAAGAAATTATTTGTTTCTAGATTCACCCCAGATACCACGTCTGAGGATGTTCTGGAATTTATACGTGAAAAATTCCCATCCGAAGATATTGCAGTTGAACAATTTCGATTTTCATATGCTCGTAGGATATCTTCTTTTAAAATATTTGCTCCGCCTGACATTTTTAATATTTTACTTTCTGAAAGCTTTTGGCTTAACGATGGTTTAGTAATTAAAGAATTTGTCCCAAATAAACCGAGAACAAATAACAGGCCCTCCACTGTGTCAAAAAACTAAAAAGTTTAATGTTGGCGTATGAAAATGTTAGGGGATTAAATATGAAGCTACCCAAGCTTTATGCTGACTCCTCTGCATTTACAGAAGATTTTTTAGCTTTTACGGAAACTTGGCTGAAACCAGGGATATCCGACTCTGAAGTTCTGGCTAATAACTTTAATACTTATGGGAATGATCGCCACTCACGTAGGGAGGGCGGTGTCCTGATTGTCGTTATCCTAGCCTCAAATCTGAAAGAATTCTCATTTATATACCCAATGAAATTGAATTTCTAAGTGTGAAAGTTACTTTGCAATCTTTATCTGTAAATGTTAATGTTCTTATATTCCACCTTTCTCTGACCCAGTAATTTGTGAGCACCATCTGTCTGCAATAAAATCTGTTTTATCCCTTCTTTCTAACAGAGACCTTATGATTGTTTTAGGTGACTTTAACCTACCTGATATTTCTTGTTCTCCTCCCACTGACTCATTTGTCGCAATGCCGTTATCCGCCCATGATTTTGTGGATGGCCTTTTAGAATTTTCGTTACAGCAAGTAAGCTTTATAAAAAATTCCTTAAGAAGACAATTAGATCTTGTGTTTGTTTCAGACCCGTCTGAAATCACAGTATGTAGAATTGACGCTCTTGTTGTACCTGAAGACCGATATCAACCAACTATGGAACTGACAATTTTCCTCCTCTGCTCTGATACCCTCTCTCCTTTAGTTTCTCCAACTAAAATGAGATGTTTTCGTAAATGTAACTATAAAAATAAATAATAATATGATTTCTCATTATAATTGGACAGACTTGTACAATTGTACAGACATTGAAAGTGCCACTGAACTATTCTATACAGTCTTAAATTCGTTTTTTAATGAATGTGTACCTGATAGGTTTCTTTCAAACTTAAACAGACCCCCTTGGTTTATCAATGCGCTTCAAAGACTTAAAAACCTTAAATATAACACTTATAAAAATTATAAAAAAACGGGTAGACTAGCAGATTTTTCGAAATATGTTTTGGCTCGAACAGATTTTAATGTTCTCAACAGTCATTGCTACTCTATATATCAAGGTCGATGTAAATTTGAATTTTCAAACGATCCAAAACAGTTTTACAATTTTGTTAATGCCAAGCGTAAGGCATCGGCATTGCTTTCATCGGTACATCTAAACTCAATGGAGGCATCGACGGATTCTGAAATTGCTGATTTATTTGCTGAGTTTTTCCAAACTACTTATAGTTTGACAGCTTAGTCAAATTCTAACTACTCTGCACTTGCACTTGACTGACTCCGTGGTATCTAATAAACCCAACATATTCACCTGAGCTTAGGGCTCTAAATCGCTAAGTAGCCCCTTTATGGCTAAAAGAGCTTGCGTTCTTCCTTTCTTAAACTTTGGCAATCATCCCAACCGATCTTTGAGGAAGTTGTAATGTTGCTCTCTAATTCCGATTCGGCAGAAATCGGTTTCGTGTTAAGGGTCTTCGTGGACTTCGAGACCAACTGTTTGCGTGTCGTTGTGACACTCGCTCTTATAATTTTTAACGGGCTTCACTTGATGCAGGTGTGTTTATACTGATAGGCACTCGGCACTTCGTATGCTGAGGTACCCTTTCCTCCGGATCTAGACTTGATCGTTTCGACGTGGGTTGCCTTAGCCTTTCTGCGAGGGATGCTAATATCGTATAGAAATCACCGAACGTTTACCTTCGGCGTTGCTTTCTCTGATCTATGATCGGCTCGATCATCCTTAAATTGATCCTTCACATAACTCATACTACATACTATAACACGCACTACAGAGACTCTTTTGGAAAACCGCCAGTACCAATCGCTCGCAATTCCATTAACTCATACTAGCGTTTTATGCCACGAGCTCAAAATTGTCCTCCAATGTTTGTCCTGCTAAAGCTTCGACTCCGTATATTTAAAAATGATTGTGCGATCTTATCTGGCCTTAAGGAGCTGCTTGCTGAGGAAGACAAATAATTTTTACTGCGACTCTGACCTACGTTTGGTGGAATTTAGTGTTCGGTATTAATTAGGCTATATGTCGGGTCTAACACTATCGGACTCGGAGAAAAATTTGCTGCTTGGGTGGGTTGGGCAAAAATGTCAACGAAACATTTCGTTTTCTGTTCGTTAAGGCTTCTGAAATGGCTACCCTAATAGTTTCGGCCATTGTCGACTGAACACAGGCTGGAGGTTGTGTTTGTTCTTGGTCGTTGCCAGTAGACATCTGGACTGCACAGATTTTTGTCCTCCCCGCTTTCGCCAAAAACAATTTTGGTGAAAGACCGCAACTGAGTGTAGCAATTAAATCGGATTTGACAAAGGTTATCTACTACTTTTATTAGATGCTCTGTGGTGTGTCCTAGGGGCATTTCAAAACCTTTAATTGTGGCAACTGTACCATCTTTGGAAATAACATTAGATTTGTTTAATCCCATAGCTTTGATTTTGTAACATACGCCCCTAAACTTGCTAAAACTTATTTACTCTCTCTCAATCTCCCTCGCTCTATTTTATAACTGTAACCTGCTCTCTATGCACCCGCTGAATTTCTAGTAGACTTTTTCGGTGCTATTTTCTGCAACTCTCTCTCTCTCTCTCCTGCTTGATTTACTTTGTATTTGTTCGTACTGAAAGTCTTTAATGTCGCACAAGCCACGCTCAGTCGATAGAATATTTTTTTCTCTCTCTCTCGTGATCTCTTAAGTTTTGATAAATTTTCGCGATCTCGCGCTCCTATTTTTTTGTGTTTTGTGCTTTTGTGATTTTTGAATTTGATCCCAGTGCCAAATTTACTTTGAGGTATTTTTGATATTTTGCTTCATTTTTCATTTGCTTGTCTTATAATGGCCCTTGCTGTTCTAAGAAAAACTGCACACTTGCGTCTTCTGCGAACGACCCCTTTATTTTTTGCTGGCTCTGCGATTCGATGATGCACGTCAAATGTGCAGGATTCACCGGCAGAGTTAAAGATTTTATTGATCTTAACTCTGGTCTTATGTGGTCATGTGGTTCCTGCAAGGAAATGGTGGTTGAGATGAGCGGCTTTATGAAGCAGACTCGAGACAGCCTGTTGAATATCTCGGGTGCTTTTAGGCAACTCAATGAGGGGTTCAATACCGTCTGTGCCCAGTTTAATAATAAAAAATTATTAACAGAGTTGCCTAAACGCAAAAAAGCCAGCTTAACCGCCGTTAATACCACCATGGAATCCAACCCAAATCCGAACTTGGTAGCAGCAGTTCCTGTCGACACAGGGTTAAGCGAACCAACTGCACGTATGGATACAGCTAGCTCGAGTGTAGCCCATGTTTCCGGACTAAAAGCTTCTGTACTGGCTAAGTCAAAGAAATCAGTGCCGACCGTTCCTATAGGTACTGTAGGCACCGATCCTGGATCTCAGCCTAGTGAGGTTCAGACTGCTGCTGGGGAGCGTAAGAAACTTTCAGTTGTTCCACAAAGAAAGAAATTATTTGTTTCTAGATTCACCCCAGATACCACGTCTGAGGATGTTCTGGAATTTATACGTGAAAAATTCCCATCCGAAGATATTGCAGTTGAACAATTTCGATTTTCATATGCTCGTAGGATATCTTCTTTTAAAATATTTGCTCCGCCTGACATTTTTAATATTTTACTTTCTGAAAGCTTTTGGCTTAACGATGGTTTAGTAATTAAAGAATTTGTCCCAAATAAACCGAGAACAAATAACAGGCCCTCCACTGTGTCAAAAAACTAAAAAGTTTAATGTTGGCGTATGAAAATGTTAGGGGATTAAATATGAAGCTACCCAAGCTTTATGCTGACTCCTCTGCATTTACAGAAGATTTTTTAGCTTTTACGGAAACTTGGCTGAAACCAGGGATATCCGACTCTGAAGTTCTGGCTAATAACTTTAATACTTATGGGAATGATCGCCACTCACGTAGGGAGGACGGTGTCCTGATTGCCCTTACCTCTAGCCTAACATCTGAAAGAATTCTCATTCATATAGCCAATGAATTTGAATTTCTAAGTGTAAAAGTTTCTTTGCAATCGTTATCTGTTTTTGTTACATGTTATTATATTCCACCTGGCTCTGACCTATTTATGAGCACCATCTGTCTACAATAAAATCTGTTCTATCCCTTCTTTCTAACAGAGACCTTTTGATTGTTTTAGGTGACTTTAACCTACCTGATATTTCTTGGTCTCCTCCTACTGACTCATTTGTCGCTATGCCGTTATCCGCCCATGATTTTGTGGATGGCCTTTTAGAATTATCGTTACAGCAAGTAAGCTTTATAAAAAATTCCTTAAGAAGAGAATTAGATCTTGTGTTTGTTTCAGACCCGTCTGAAATCACAGTATGTAGAATTGATGCTATTGTTGTACCTGAAGACCCATATCATCCTACTATGGAACTGACAAATTGCCTCCCCTGCTCTGATACCCTCTCTCCTTTAGTTTCTCCAACTAAAATGAGATATTTTCGTATATGTAACTATAATAAACTTCTCATTATAATTGGACAGACTTGTACAATTGTACAGACATTGAAAGTGTCACTGAACTATTCTTAAATACGTTTTTTAATGAATGCGTACCTGATGGGTTTCTTTCAAACCTAAACAGACCTCCTTGGTTTACCAATGCGCTTCAAAGACTTAAAAACCTTAAATCTAACACTTATAAAAAGTATAAAAAAACGGGTAGACTAGCAGATTTTTCGAAATATGTTTTGGCTCGAACAGATTTTAATGTTCTCAACAGTCATTGCTACTCTATGTATCTAAGTCGATGTAAATTTGAATTTTCAAACGATCCAAAACAGTTTTACAATTTTGTTAATGCCAAGCGTAAGGCATCGGCATTGCTTTCATCGGTACATCTAAACTCAATGGAGGCATCGACGGATTCTGAAATTGCTGATTTATTTGCTGAGTTTTTCCAAACTACTTATAGTTTGACAGCTTAGTCAAATTCTAACTACTCTGCACTTGCACTTGACTGACTCCGTGGTATCTAATAAACCCAACATATTCACCTGAGCTTAGGGCTCTAAATCGCTAAGTAGCCCCTTTATGGCTAAAAGAGCTTGCGTTCTTCCTTTCTTAAACTTTGGCAATCATCCCAACCGATCTTTGAGGAAGTTGTAATGTTGCTCTCTAATTCCGATTCGGCAGAAATCGGTTTCGTGTTAAGGGTCTTCGTGGACTTCGAGACCAACTGTTTGCATGTCGTTGGGACACTCGCTCTTATAATTTTTAACGGGCTTCACTTGATGCAGGTGTGTTTATACTGATAGGCACTCGGCACTTCGTATGCTGAGGTACCCTTTCCTCCGGATCTAGACTTGATCGTTTCGACGTGGGTTGCCTTAGCCTTTCTGCGAGGGATGCTAATATCGTATAGAAATCACCGAACGTTTACCTTCGGCGTTGCTTTCTCTGATCTATGATCGGCTCGATCATCCTTAAATTGATCCTTCACATAACTCATACTACATACTATAACACGCACTACAGAGACTCTTTTGGAAAACCGCCAGTACCAATCGCTCGCAATTCCATTAACTCATACTAGCGTTTTATGCCACGAGCTCAAAATTGTCCTCCAATGTTTGTCCTGCTAAAGCTTCGACTCCGTATATTTAAAAATGATTGTGCGATCTTATCTGGCCTTAAGGAGCTGCTTGCTGAGGCAGACAAATAATTTTTACTGCGACTCTGACCTACGTTTGGTGGAATTTAGTGTTCGATATTAATTAGGCTATATGTCGGGTCTAACACTATCGGACTCGGAGAAAAATTTGCTGCTTGGGTGGGTTGGGCAAAAATGTCAACGAAACATTTCGTTTTCTGTTCGTTAAGGCTTCTGAAATGGCTACCCTAATAGTTTCGGCCATTGTCGACTGAACACAGGCTGGAGGTTGTGTTTGTTCTTGGTCGTTGCCAGTAGACATCTGGACTGGACAGATTTTTGTCCTCCCCGCTTTCGCCAAAAACAATTTTGGTGAAAGACCGCAACTGAGTGTAGCAATTAAATCGGATTTGACAAAGGTTATCTACTACTTTTATTAGATGCTCTGTGGTGTGTCCTAGGGGCATTTCAAAACCTTTAATTGTGGCAACTGTACCATCTTTGGAAATAACATTAGATTTGTTTAATCCCATAGCTTTTGTAACATACGCCCCTAAACTTGCTAAAACTTATTTACTCTCTCTCAATCTCCCTCGCTCTATTTTATAACTGTAACCTGCTCTCTATGCACCCGCTGAATTTCTAGTAGACTTTTTCGGTGCTATTTTCTGCAACTCTCTCTCTCTCTCTCCTGCTTGATTTACTTTGTATTTGTTCGTACTGAAAGTCTTTAATGTCGCACAAGCCACGCTCAGTCGATAGAATATTTTTTTCTCTCTCTCTCGTGATCTCTTAAGTTTTGATAAATTTTCGCGATCTCGCGCTCCTATTTTTTTGTGTTTTGTGCTTTTGTGATTTTTGAATTTGATCCCAGTGCCAAATTTACTTTGAGGTATTTTTGATATTTTGCTTCATTTTTCATTTGCTTGTCTTATAATGGCCCTTGCTGTTCTAAGAAAAACTGCACACTTGCGTCTTCTGCGAACGACCCCTTTATTTTTTGCTGGCTCTGCGATTCGATGATGCACGTCAAATGTGCAGGATTCACCGGCAGAGTTAAAGATTTTATTGATCTTAACTCTGGTCTTATGTGGTCATGTAGTTCCTGCAAGGAAATGGTGGTTGAGATGAGCGGCTTTATGAAGCAGACTCGAGACAGCCTGTTGAATATCTCGGGTGCTTTTAGGCAACTCAATGAGGGGTTCAATACCGTCTGTGCCCAGTTTAATAATAAAAAATTATTAACAGAGTTGCCTAAACGCAAAAAAGCCAGCTTAACCGCCGTTAATACCACCATGGAATCCAACCCAAATCCGAACTTGGTAGCAGCAGTTCCTGTCGACACAGGGTTAAGCGAACCAACTGCACGTATGGATACAGCTAGCTCGAGTGTAGCCCATGTTTCCGGACTAAAAGCTTCTGTACTGGCTAAGTCAAAGAAATCAGTGCCGACCGTTCCTATAGGTACTGTAGGCACCGATCCTGGATCTCAGCCTAGTGAGGTTCAGACTGCTGCTGGGGAGCGTAAGAAACTTTCAGTTGTTCCACAAAGAAAGAAATTATTTGTTTCTAGATTCACCCCAGATACCACGTCTGAGGATGTTCTGGAATTTATACGTGAAAAATTCCCATCCGAAGATATTGCAGTTGAACAATTTCGATTTTCATATGCTCGTAGGATATCTTCTTTTAAAATATTTGCTCCGCCTGACATTTTTAATATTTTACTTTCTGAAAGCTTTTGGCTTAACGATGGTTTAGTAATTAAAGAATTTGTCCCAAATAAACCGAGAACAAATAACAGGCCCTCCACTGTGTCAAAAAACTAAAAAGTTTAATGTTGGCGTATGAAAATGTTAGGGGATTAAATATGAAGCTACCCAAGCTTTATGCTGACTCCTCTGCATTTACAGAAGATTTTTTAGCTTTTACGGAAACTTGGCTGAAACCAGGGATATCCGACTCTGAAGTTCTGGCTAATAACTTTAATACTTATGGGAATGATCGCCACTCACGTAGGGAGGGCGGTGTCCTGATTGTCGTTATCCTAGCCTCAAATCTGAAAGAATTCTCATTTATATACCCAATGAAATTGAATTTCTAAGTGTGAAAGTTACTTTGCAATCTTTATCTGTAAATGTTAATGTTCTTATATTCCACCTGGCTCTGACCCAGTAATTTGTGAGCACCATCTGTCTGCAATAAAATCTGTTTTATCCCTTCTTTCTAACAGAGACCTTATGATTGTTTTAGGTGACTTTAACCTACCTGATATTTCTTGTTCTCCTCCCACTGACTCATTTGTCGCAATGCCGTTATCCGCCCATGATTTTGTGGATGGCCTTTTAGAATTTTCGTTACAGCAAGTAAGCTTTATAAAAAATTCCTTAAGAAGACAATTAGATCTTGTGTTTGTTTCAGACCCGTCTGAAATCACAGTATGTAGAATTGACGCTCTTGTTGTACCTGAAGACCGATATCAACCAACTATGGAACTGACAATTTTCCTCCTCTGCTCTGATACCCTCTCTCCTTTAATTTCTCCAACTAAAATGAGATGTTTTCGTAAATGTAACTATAGAAATAAATAATAATATGATTTCTCATTATAATTGGACAGACTTGTACAATTGTACAGACATTGAAAGTGCCACTGAACTATTCTATACAGTCTTAAATTCGTTTTTTAATGAATGTGTACCTGATAGGTTTCTTTCAAACTTAAACAGACCCCCTTGGTTTATCAATGCGCTTCAAAGACTTAAAAACCTTAAATATAACACTTATAAAAATTATAAAAAAACGGGTAGACTAGCAGATTTTTCGAAATATGTTTTGGCTCGAACAGATTTTAATGTTCTCAACAGTCATTGCTACTCTATATATCAAGGTCGATGTAAATTTGAATTTTCAAACGATCCAAAACAGTTTTACAATTTTGTTAATGCCAAGCGTAAGGCATCGGCATTGCTTTCATCGGTACATCTAAACTCAATGGAGGCATCGACGGATTCTGAAATTGCTGATTTATTTGCTGAGTTTTTCCAAACTACTTATAGTTTGACAGCTTAGTCAAATTCTAACTACTCTGCACTTGCACTTGACTGACTCCGTGGTATCTAATAAACCCAACATATTCACCTGAGCTTAGGGCTCTAAATCGCTAAGTAGCCCCTTTATGGCTAAAAGAGCTTGCGTTCTTCCTTTCTTAAACTTTGGCAATCATCCCAACCGATCTTTGAGGAAGTTGTAATGTTGCTCTCTAATTCCGATTCGGCAGAAATCGGTTTCGTGTTAAGGGTCTTCGTGGACTTCGAGACCAACTGTTTGCGTGTCGTTGTGACACTCGCTCTTATAATTTTTAACGGGCTTCACTTGATGCAGGTGTGTTTATACTGATAGGCACTCGGCACTTCGTATGCTGAGGTACCCTTTCCTCCGGATCTAGACTTGATCGTTTCGACGTGGGTTGCCTTAGCCTTTCTGCGAGGGATGCTAATATCGTATAGAAATCACCGAACGTTTACCTTCGGCGTTGCTTTCTCTGATCTATGATCGGCTCGATCATCCTTAAATTGATCCTTCACATAACTCATACTACATACTATAACACGCACTACAGAGACTCTTTTGGAAAACCGCCAGTACCAATCGCTCGCAATTCCATTAACTCATACTAGCGTTTTATGCCACGAGCTCAAAATTGTCCTCCAATGTTTGTCCTGCTAAAGCTTCGACTCCGTATATTTAAAAATGATTGTGCGATCTTATCTGGCCTTAAGGAGCTGCTTGCTGAGGAAGACAAATAATTTTTACTGCGACTCTGACCTACGTTTGGTGGAATTTAGTGTTCGGTATTAATTAGGCTATATGTCGGGTCTAACACTATCGGACTCGGAGAAAAATTTGCTGCTTGGGTGGGTTGGGCAAAAATGTCAACGAAACATTTCGTTTTCTGTTCGTTAAGGCTTCTGAAATGGCTACCCTAATAGTTTCGGCCATTGTCGACTGAACACAGGCTGGAGGTTGTGTTTGTTCTTGGTCGTTGCCAGTAGACATCTGGACTGGACAGATTTTTGTCCTCCCCGCTTTCGCCAAAAACAATTTTGGTGAAAGACCGCAACTGAGTGTAGCAATTAAATCGGATTTGACAAAGGTTATCTACTACTTTTATTAGATGCTCTGTGGTGTGTCCTAGGGGCATTTCAAAACCTTTAATTGTGGCAACTGTACCATCTTTGGAAATAACATTAGATTTGTTTAATCCCATAGCTTTGATTTTGTAACATACGCCCCTAAACTTGCTAAAACTTATTTACTCTCTCTCAATCTCCCTCGCTCTATTTTATAACTGTAACCTGCTCTCTATGCACCCGCTGAATTTCTAGTAGACTTTTTCGGTGCTATTTTCTGCAACTCTCTCTCTCTCTCTCCTGCTTGATTTACTTTGTATTTGTTCGTACTGAAAGTCTTTAATGTCGCACAAGCCACGCTCAGTCGATAGAATATTTTTTTCTCTCTCTCTCGTGATCTCTTAAGTTTTGATAAATTTTCGCGATCTCGCGCTCCTATTTTTTTGTGTTTTGTGCTTTTGTGATTTTTGAATTTGATCCCAGTGCCAAATTTACTTTGAGGTATTTTTGATATTTTGCTTCATTTTTCATTTGCTTGTCTTATAATGGCCCTTGCTGTTCTAAGAAAAACTGCACACTTGCGTCTTCTGCGAACGACCCCTTTATTTTTTGCTGGCTCTGCGATTCGATGATGCACGTCAAATGTGCAGGATTCACCGGCAGAGTTAAAGATTTTATTGATCTTAACTCTGGTCTTATGTGGTCATGTGGTTCCTGCAAGGAAATGGTGGTTGAGATGAGCGGCTTTATGAAGCAGACTCGAGACAGCCTGTTGAATATCTCGGGTGCTTTTAGGCAACTCAATGAGGGGTTCAATACCGTCTGTGCCCAGTTTAATAATAAAAAATTATTAACAGAGTTGCCTAAACGCAAAAAAGCCAGCTTAACCGCCGTTAATACCACCATGGAATCCAACCCAAATCCGAACTTGGTAGCAGCAGTTCCTGTCGACACAGGGTTAAGCGAACCAACTGCACGTATGGATACAGCTAGCTCGAGTGTAGCCCATGTTTCCGGACTAAAAGCTTCTGTACTGGCTAAGTCAAAGAAATCAGTGCCGACCGTTCCTATAGGTACTGTAGGCACCGATCCTGGATCTCAGCCTAGTGAGGTTCAGACTGCTGCTGGGGAGCGTAAGAAACTTTCAGTTGTTCCACAAAGAAAGAAATTATTTGTTTCTAGATTCACCCCAGATACCACGTCTGAGGATGTTCTGGAATTTATACGTGAAAAATTCCCATCCGAAGATATTGCAGTTGAACAATTTCGATTTTCATATGCTCGTAGGATATCTTCTTTTAAAATATTTGCTCCGCCTGACATTTTTAATATTTTACTTTCTGAAAGCTTTTGGCTTAACGATGGTTTAGTAATTAAAGAATTTGTCCCAAATAAACCGAGAACAAATAACAGGCCCTCCACTGTGTCAAAAAACTAAAAAGTTTAATGTTGGCGTATGAAAATGTTAGGGGATTAAATATGAAGCTACCCAAGCTTTATGCTGACTCCTCTGCATTTACAGAAGATTTTTTAGCTTTTACGGAAACTTGGCTGAAACCAGGGATATCCGACTCTGAAGTTCTGGCTAATAACTTTAATACTTATGGGAATGATCGCCACTCACGTAGGGAGGACGGTGTCCTGATTGCCCTTACCTCTAGCCTAACATCTGAAAGAATTCTCATTCATATAGCCAATGAATTTGAATTTCTAAGTGTAAAAGTTTCTTTGCAATCGTTATCTGTTTTTGTTACATGTTATTATATTCCACCTGGCTCTGACCTATTTATGAGCACCATCTGTCTACAATAAAATCTGTTCTATCCCTTCTTTCTAACAGAGACCTTTTGATTGTTTTAGGTGACTTTAACCTACCTGATATTTCTTGGTCTCCTCCTACTGACTCATTTGTCGCTATGCCGTTATCCGCCCATGATTTTGTGGATGGCCTTTTAGAATTATCGTTACAGCAAGTAAGCTTTATAAAAAATTCCTTAAGAAGAGAATTAGATCTTGTGTTTGTTTCAGACCCGTCTGAAATCACAGTATGTAGAATTGATGCTATTGTTGTACCTGAAGACCCATATCATCCTACTATGGAACTGACAAATTGCCTCCCCTGCTCTGATACCCTCTCTCCTTTAGTTTCTCCAACTAAAATGAGATATTTTCGTATATGTAACTATAATAAACTTCTCATTATAATTGGACAGACTTGTACAATTGTACAGACATTGAAAGTGTCACTGAACTATTCTTAAATACGTTTTTTAATGAATGCGTACCTGATGGGTTTCTTTCAAACCTAAACAGACCTCCTTGGTTTACCAATGCGCTTCAAAGACTTAAAAACCTTAAATCTAACACTTATAAAAAGTATAAAAAAACGGGTAGACTAGCAGATTTTTCGAAATATGTTTTGGCTCGAACAGATTTTAATGTTCTCAACAGTCATTGCTACTCTATGTATCTAAGTCGATGTAAATTTGAATTTTCAAACGATCCAAAACAGTTTTACAATTTTGTTAATGCCAAGCGTAAGGCATCGGCATTGCTTTCATCGGTACATCTAAACTCAATGGAGGCATCGACGGATTCTGAAATTGCTGATTTATTTGCTGAGTTTTTCCAAACTACTTATAGTTTGACAGCTTAGTCAAATTCTAACTACTCTGCACTTGCACTTGACTGACTCCGTGGTATCTAATAAACCCAACATATTCACCTGAGCTTAGGGCTCTAAATCGCTAAGTAGCCCCTTTATGGCTAAAAGAGCTTGCGTTCTTCCTTTCTTAAACTTTGGCAATCATCCCAACCGATCTTTGAGGAAGTTGTAATGTTGCTCTCTAATTCCGATTCGGCAGAAATCGGTTTCGTGTTAAGGGTCTTCGTGGACTTCGAGACCAACTGTTTGCATGTCGTTGGGACACTCGCTCTTATAATTTTTAACGGGCTTCACTTGATGCAGGTGTGTTTATACTGATAGGCACTCGGCACTTCGTATGCTGAGGTACCCTTTCCTCCGGATCTAGACTTGATCGTTTCGACGTGGGTTGCCTTAGCCTTTCTGCGAGGGATGCTAATATCGTATAGAAATCACCGAACGTTTACCTTCGGCGTTGCTTTCTCTGATCTATGATCGGCTCGATCATCCTTAAATTGATCCTTCACATAACTCATACTACATACTATAACACGCACTACAGAGACTCTTTTGGAAAACCGCCAGTACCAATCGCTCGCAATTCCATTAACTCATACTAGCGTTTTATGCCACGAGCTCAAAATTGTCCTCCAATGTTTGTCCTGCTAAAGCTTCGACTCCGTATATTTAAAAATGATTGTGCGATCTTATCTGGCCTTAAGGAGCTGCTTGCTGAGGCAGACAAATAATTTTTACTGCGACTCTGACCTACGTTTGGTGGAATTTAGTGTTCGGTATTAATTAGGCTATATGTCGGGTCTAACACTATCGGACTCGGAGAAAAATTTGCTGCTTGGGTGGGTTGGGCAAAAATGTCAACGAAACATTTCGTTTTCTGTTCGTTAAGGCTTCTGAAATGGCTACCCTAATAGTTTCGGCCATTGTCGACTGAACACAGGCTGGAGGTTGTGTTTGTTCTTGGTCGTTGCCAGTAGACATCTGGACTGGACAGATTTTTGTCCTCCCCGCTTTCGCCAAAAACAATTTTGGTGAAAGACCGCAACTGAGTGTAGCAATTAAATCGGATTTGACAAAGGTTATCTACTACTTTTATTAGATGCTCTGTGGTGTGTCCTAGGGGCATTTCAAAACCTTTAATTGTGGCAACTGTACCATCTTTGGAAATAACATTAGATTTGTTTAATCCCATAGCTTTTGTAACATACGCCCCTAAACTTGCTAAAACTTATTTACTCTCTCTCAATCTCCCTCGCTCTATTTTATAACTGTAACCTGCTCTCTATGCACCCGCTGAATTTCTAGTAGACTTTTTCGGTGCTATTTTCTGCAACTCTCTCTCTCTCTCTCCTGCTTGATTTACTTTGTATTTGTTCGTACTGAAAGTCTTTAATGTCGCACAAGCCACGCTCAGTCGATAGAATATTTTTTTCTCTCTCTCTCGTGATCTCTTAAGTTTTGATAAATTTTCGCGATCTCGCGCTCCTATTTTTTTGTGTTTTGTGCTTTTGTGATTTTTGAATTTGATCCCAGTGCCAAATTTACTTTGAGGTATTTTTGATATTTTGCTTCATTTTTCATTTGCTTGTCTTATAATGGCCCTTGCTGTTCTAAGAAAAACTGCACACTTGCGTCTTCTGCGAACGACCCCTTTATTTTTTGCTGGCTCTGCGATTCGATGATGCACGTCAAATGTGCAGGATTCACCGGCAGAGTTAAAGATTTTATTGATCTTAACTCTGGTCTTATGTGGTCATGTAGTTCCTGCAAGGAAATGGTGGTTGAGATGAGCGGCTTTATGAAGCAGACTCGAGACAGCCTGTTGAATATCTCGGGTGCTTTTAGGCAACTCAATGAGGGGTTCAATACCGTCTGTGCCCAGTTTAATAATAAAAAATTATTAACAGAGTTGCCTAAACGCAAAAAAGCCAGCTTAACCGCCGTTAATACCACCATGGAATCCAACCCAAATCCGAACTTGGTAGCAGCAGTTCCTGTCGACACAGGGTTAAGCGAACCAACTGCACGTATGGATACAGCTAGCTCGAGTGTAGCCCATGTTTCCGGACTAAAAGCTTCTGTACTGGCTAAGTCAAAGAAATCAGTGCCGACCGTTCCTATAGGTACTGTAGGCACCGATCCTGGATCTCAGCCTAGTGAGGTTCAGACTGCTGCTGGGGAGCGTAAGAAACTTTCAGTTGTTCCACAAAGAAAGAAATTATTTGTTTCTAGATTCACCCCAGATACCACGTCTGAGGATGTTCTGGAATTTATACGTGAAAAATTCCCATCCGAAGATATTGCAGTTGAACAATTTCGATTTTCATATGCTCGTAGGATATCTTCTTTTAAAATATTTGCTCCGCCTGACATTTTTAATATTTTACTTTCTGAAAGCTTTTGGCTTAACGATGGTTTAGTAATTAAAGAATTTGTCCCAAATAAACCGAGAACAAATAACAGGCCCTCCACTGTGTCAAAAAACTAAAAAGTTTAATGTTGGCGTATGAAAATGTTAGGGGATTAAATATGAAGCTACCCAAGCTTTATGCTGACTCCTCTGCATTTACAGAAGATTTTTTAGCTTTTACGGAAACTTGGCTGAAACCAGGGATATCCGACTCTGAAGTTCTGGCTAATAACTTTAATACTTATGGGAATGATCGCCACTCACGTAGGGAGGGCGGTGTCCTGATTGTCGTTATCCTAGCCTCAAATCTGAAAGAATTCTCATTTATATACCCAATGAAATTGAATTTCTAAGTGTGAAAGTTACTTTGCAATCTTTATCTGTAAATGTTAATGTTCTTATATTCCACCTGGCTCTGACCCAGTAATTTGTGAGCACCATCTGTCTGCAATAAAATCTGTTTTATCCCTTCTTTCTAACAGAGACCTTATGATTGTTTTAGGTGACTTTAACCTACCTGATATTTCTTGTTCTCCTCCCACTGACTCATTTGTCGCAATGCCGTTATCCGCCCATGATTTTGTGGATGGCCTTTTAGAATTTTCGTTACAGCAAGTAAGCTTTATAAAAAATTCCTTAAGAAGACAATTAGATCTTGTGTTTGTTTCAGACCCGTCTGAAATCACAGTATGTAGAATTGACGCTCTTGTTGTACCTGAAGACCGATATCAACCAACTATGGAACTGACAATTTTCCTCCTCTGCTCTGATACCCTCTCTCCTTTAATTTCTCCAACTAAAATGAGATGTTTTCGTAAATGTAACTATAGAAATAAATAATAATATGATTTCTCATTATAATTGGACAGACTTGTACAATTGTACAGACATTGAAAGTGCCACTGAACTATTCTATACAGTCTTAAATTCGTTTTTTAATGAATGTGTACCTGATAGGTTTCTTTCAAACTTAAACAGACCCCCTTGGTTTATCAATGCGCTTCAAAGACTTAAAAACCTTAAATATAACACTTATAAAAATTATAAAAAAACGGGTAGACTAGCAGATTTTTCGAAATATGTTTTGGCTCGAACAGATTTTAATGTTCTCAACAGTCATTGCTACTCTATATATCAAGGTCGATGTAAATTTGAATTTTCAAACGATCCAAAACAGTTTTACAATTTTGTTAATGCCAAGCGTAAGGCATCGGCATTGCTTTCATCGGTACATCTAAACTCAATGGAGGCATCGACGGATTCTGAAATTGCTGATTTATTTGCTGAGTTTTTCCAAACTACTTATAGTTTGACAGCTTAGTCAAATTCTAACTACTCTGCACTTGCACTTGACTGACTCCGTGGTATCTAATAAACCCAACATATTCACCTGAGCTTAGGGCTCTAAATCGCTAAGTAGCCCCTTTATGGCTAAAAGAGCTTGCGTTCTTCCTTTCTTAAACTTTGGCAATCATCCCAACCGATCTTTGAGGAAGTTGTAATGTTGCTCTCTAATTCCGATTCGGCAGAAATCGGTTTCGTGTTAAGGGTCTTCGTGGACTTCGAGACCAACTGTTTGCGTGTCGTTGTGACACTCGCTCTTATAATTTTTAACGGGCTTCACTTGATGCAGGTGTGTTTATACTGATAGGCACTCGGCACTTCGTATGCTGAGGTACCCTTTCCTCCGGATCTAGACTTGATCGTTTCGACGTGGGTTGCCTTAGCCTTTCTGCGAGGGATGCTAATATCGTATAGAAATCACCGAACGTTTACCTTCGGCGTTGCTTTCTCTGATCTATGATCGGCTCGATCATCCTTAAATTGATCCTTCACATAACTCATACTACATACTATAACACGCACTACAGAGACTCTTTTGGAAAACCGCCAGTACCAATCGCTCGCAATTCCATTAACTCATACTAGCGTTTTATGCCACGAGCTCAAAATTGTCCTCCAATGTTTGTCCTGCTAAAGCTTCGACTCCGTATATTTAAAAATGATTGTGCGATCTTATCTGGCCTTAAGGAGCTGCTTGCTGAGGCAGACAAATAATTTTTACTGCGACTCTGACCTACGTTTGGTGGAATTTAGTGTTCGGTATTAATTAGGCTATATGTCGGGTCTAACACTATCGGACTCGGAGAAAAATTTGCTGCTTGGGTGGGTTGGGCAAAAATGTCAACGAAACATTTCGTTTTCTGTTCGTTAAGGCTTCTGAAATGGCTACCCTAATAGTTTCGGCCATTGTCGACTGAACACAGGCTGGAGGTTGTGTTTGTTCTTGGTCGTTGCCAGTAGACATCTGGACTGGACAGATTTTTGTCCTCCCCGCTTTCGCCAAAAACAATTTTGGTGAAAGACCGCAACTGAGTGTAGCAATTAAATCGGATTTGACAAAGGTTATCTACTACTTTTATTAGATGCTCTGTGGTGTGTCCTAGGGGCATTTCAAAACCTTTAATTGTGGCAACTGTACCATCTTTGGAAATAACATTAGATTTGTTTAATCCCATAGCTTTGATTTTGTAACATACGCCCCTAAACTTGCTAAAACTTATTTACTCTCTCTCAATCTCCCTCGCTCTATTTTATAACTGTAACCTGCTCTCTATGCACCCGCTGAATTTCTAGTAGACTTTTTCGGTGCTATTTTCTGCAACTCTCTCTCTCTCTCTCCTGCTTGATTTACTTTGTATTTGTTCGTACTGAAAGTCTTTAATGTCGCACAAGCCACGCTCAGTCGATAGAATATTTTTTTCTCTCTCTCTCGTGATCTCTTAAGTTTTGATAAATTTTCGCGATCTCGCGCTCCTATTTTTTTTGTGTTTTGTGCTTTTGTGATTTTTGAATTTGATCCCAGTGCCAAATTTACTTTGAGGTATTTTTGATATTTTGCTTCATTTTTCATTTGCTTGTCTTATAATGGCCCTTG
This sequence comes from Drosophila biarmipes, assembly GCF_025231255.1. Classification (NCBI taxonomy): domain Eukaryota; kingdom Metazoa; phylum Arthropoda; class Insecta; order Diptera; family Drosophilidae; genus Drosophila; species Drosophila biarmipes. The sequence continues at coordinate 1,465,642 of NW_026114537.1, forward strand.
CTGTTCTAAGAAAAACTGCACACTTGCGTCTTCTGCGAACGACCCCTTTATTTTTTGCTGGCTCTGCGATTCGATGATGCACGTCAAATGTGCAGGATTCACCGGCAGAGTTAAAGATTTTATTGATCTTAACTCTGGTCTTATGTGGTCATGTGGTTCCTGCAAGGAAATGGTGGTTGAGATGAGCGGCTTTATGAAGCAGACTCGAGACAGCCTGTTGAATATCTCGGGTGCTTTTAGGCAACTCAATGAGGGGTTCAATACCGTCTGTGCCCAGTTTAATAATAAAAAATTATTAACAGAGTTGCCTAAACGCAAAAAAGCCAGCTTAACCGCCGTTAATACCACCATGGAATCCAACCCAAATCCGAACTTGGTAGCAGCAGTTCCTGTCGACACAGGGTTAAGCGAACCAACTGCACGTATGGATACAGCTAGCTCGAGTGTAGCCCATGTTTCCGGACTAAAAGCTTCTGTACTGGCTAAGTCAAAGAAATCAGTGCCGACCGTTCCTATAGGTACTGTAGGCACCGATCCTGGATCTCAGCCTAGTGAGGTTCAGACTGCTGCTGGGGAGCGTAAGAAACTTTCAGTTGTTCCACAAAGAAAGAAATTATTTGTTTCTAGATTCACCCCAGATACCACGTCTGAGGATGTTCTGGAATTTATACGTGAAAAATTCCCATCCGAAGATATTGCAGTTGAACAATTTCGATTTTCATATGCTCGTAGGATATCTTCTTTTAAAATATTTGCTCCGCCTGACATTTTTACTATTTTACTTTCTGAAAGCTTTTGGCTTAACGATGGTTTAGTAATTAAAGAATTTGTCCCAAATAAACCGAGAACAAATAACAGGCCCTCCACTGTGTCAAAAAACTAAAAAGTTTAATGTTGGCGTATGAAAATGTTAGGGGATTAAATATGAAGCTACCCAAGCTTTATGCTGACTCCTCTGCATTTACAGAAGATTTTTTAGCTTTTACGGAAACTTGGCTGAAACCAGGGATATCCGACTCTGAAGTTCTGGCTAATAACTTTAATACTTATGGGAATGATCGCCACTCACGTAGGGAGGACGGTGTCCTGATTGCCCTTACCTCTAGCCTAACATCTGAAAGAATTCTCATTCATATACCCAATGAATTTGAATTTCTAAGTGTAAAAGTTTCTTTGCAATCGTGGCTGGCTCTGACCTATTTATGAGCACCATCTGTCTACAATAAAATCTGTTCTATCCCTTCTTTCTAACAGAGACCTTTTGATTGTTTTAGGTGACTTTAACCTACCTGATATTTCTTGGTCTCCTCCTACTGACTCATTTGTCGCTATGCCGTTATCCGCCCATGATTTTGTGGATGGCCTTTTAGAATTATCGTTACAGCAAGTAAGCTTTATAAAAAATTCCTTAAGAAGACAATTAGATCTTGTGTTTGTTTCAGACCCGTCTGAAATCACAGTATGTAGAATTGATGCTATTGTTGTACCTGAAGACCCATATCATCCTACTATGGAACTGACAAATTGCCTCCCCTGCTCTGATACCCTCTCTCCTTTAGTTTCTCCAACTAAAATGAGATATTTTCGTATATGTAACTATAATAAACTTCTCATTATAATTGGACAGACTTGTACAATTGTACAGACATTGAAAGTGTCACTGAACTATTCTTAAATACGTTTTTTAATGAATGCGTACCTGATGGGTTTCTTTCAAACCTAAACAGACCTCCTTGGTTTACCAATGCGCTTCAAAGACTTAAAAACCTTAAATCTAACACTTATAAAAAGTATAAAAAAACGGGTAGACTAGCAGATTTTTCGAAATATGTTTTGGCTCGAACAGATTTTAATGTTCTCAACAGTCATTGCTACTCTATGTATCTAAGTCGATGTAAATTTGAATTTTCAAACGATCCAAAACAGTTTTACAATTTTGTTAATGCCAAGCGTAAGGCATCGGCATTGCTTTCATCGGTACATCTAAACTCAATGGAGGCATCGACGGATTCTGAAATTGCTGATTTATTTGCTGAGTTTTTCCAAACTACTTATAGTTTGACAGCTTAGTCAAATTCTAACTACTCTGCACTTGCACTTGACTGACTCCGTGGTATCTAATAAACCCAACATATTCACCTGAGCTTAGGGCTCTAAATCGCTAAGTAGCCCCTTTATGGCTAAAAGAGCTTGCGTTCTTCCTTTCTTAAACTTTGGCAATCATCCCAACCGATCTTTGAGGAAGTTGTAATGTTGCTCTCTAATTCCGATTCGGCAGAAATCGGTTTCGTGTTAAGGGTCTTCGTGGACTTCGAGACCAACTGTTCACCGAACGTTTACCTTCGGCGTTGCTTTCTCTGATCTATGATCGGCTCGATCATCCTTAAATTGATCCTTCACATAACTCATACTACATACTATAACACGCACTACAGAGACTCTTTTGGAAAACCGCCAGTACCAATCGCTCGCAATTCCATTAACTCATACTAGCGTTTTATGCCACGAGCTCAAAATTGTCCTCCAATGTTTGTCCTGCTAAAGCTTCGACTCCGTATATTTAAAAATGATTGTGCGATCTTATCTGGCCTTAAGGAGCTGCTTGCTGAGGCAGACAAATAATTTTTACTGCGACTCTGACCTACGTTTGGTGGAATTTAGTGTTCGGTATTAATTAGGCTATATGTCGGGTCTAACACTATCGGACTCGGAGAAAAATTTGCTGCTTGGGTGGGTTGGGCAAAAATGTCAACGAAACATTTCGTTTTCTATTCGTTAAGGCTTCTGAAATGGCTACCCTAATAGTTTCGGCCATTGTCGACTGAACACAGGCTGGAGGTTGTGTTTGTTCTTGGTCGTTGCCAGTAGACATCTGGACTGGACAGATTTTTGTCCTCCCCGCTTTCGCCAAAAACAATTTTGGTGAAAGACCGCAACTGAGTGTAGCAATTAAATCGGATTTGACAAAGGTTATCTACTACTTTTATTAGATGCTCTGTGGTGTGTCCTAGGGGCATTTCAAAACCTTTAATTGTGGCAACTGTACCATCTTTGGAAATAACATTAGATTTGTTTAATCCCATAGCTTTTGTAACATACGCCCCTAAACTTGCTAAAACTTATTTACTCTCTCTCAATCTCCCTCGCTCTATTTTATAACTGTAACCTGCTCTCTATGCACCCGCTGAATTTCTAGTAGACTTTTTCGGTGCTATTTTCTGCAACTCTCTCTCTCTCTCTCCTGCTTGATTTACTTTGTATTTGTTCGTACTGAAAGTCTTTAATGTCGCACAAGCCACGCTCAGTCGATAGAATATTTTTTCTCTCTCTCTCGTGATCTCTTAAGTTTTGATAAATTTTCGCGATCTCGCGCTCCTATTTTTTTGTGTTTTGTGCTTTTGTGATTTTTGAATTTGATCCCAGTGCCAAATTTACTTTGAGGTATTTTTGATATTTTGCTTCATTTTTCATTTGCTTGTCTTATAATGGCCCTTGCTGTTCTAAGAAAAACTGCACACTTGCGTCTTCTGCGAACGACCCCTTTATTTTTTGCTGGCTCTGCGATTCGATGATGCACGTCAAATGTGCAGGATTCACCGGCAGAGTTAAAGATTTTATTGATCTTAACTCTGGTCTTATGTGGTCATGTGGTTCCTGCAAGGAAATGGTGGTTGAGATGAGCGGCTTTATGAAGCAGACTCGGGACAGCCTGTTGAATATCTCGGGTTCTTTTAGGCAACTCAATGAGGGGTTCAATACCGTCTGTGCCCAGTTTAATAATAAAAAATTATTAACAGAGTTGCCTAAACGCAAAAAAGCCAGCTTAACCGCCGTTAATACCACCATGGAATCCAACCCAAATCCGAACTTGGTAGCAGCAGTTCCTGTCGACACAGGGTTAAGCGAACCAACTGCACGTATGGATACAGCTAGCTCGAGTGTAGCCCATGTTTCCGGACTAAAAGCTTCTGTACTGGCTAAGTCAAAGAAATCAGTGCCGACCGTTCCTATAGGTACTGTAGGCACCGATCCTGGATCTCAGCCTAGTGAGGTTCAGACTGCTGCTGGGGAGCGTAAGAAACTTTCAGTTGTTCCACAAAGAAAGAAATTATTTGTTTCTAGATTCACCCCAGATACCACGTCTGAGGATGTTCTGGAATTTATACGTGAAAAATTCCCATCCGAAGATATTGCAGTTGAACAATTTCGATTTTCATATGCTCGTAGGATATCTTCTTTTAAAATATTTGCTCCGCCTGACATTTTTAATATTTTACTTTCTGAAAGCTTTTGGCTTAACGATGGTTTAGTAATTAAAGAATTTGTCCCAAATAAACCGAGAACAAATAACAGGCCCTCCACTGTGTCAAAAAACTAAAAAGTTTAATGTTGGCGTATGAAAATGTTAGGGGATTAAATATGAAGCTACCCAAGCTTTATGCTGACTCCTCTGCATTTACAGAAGATTTTTTAGCTTTTACGGAAACTTGGCTGAAACCAGGGATATCCGACTCTGAAGTTCTGGCTAATAACTTTAATACTTATGGGAATGATCGCCACTCACGTAGGGAGGACGGTGTCCTGATTGCCCTTACCTCTAGCCTAACATCTGAAAGAATTCTCATTCATATACCCAATGAATTTGAATTTCTAAGTGTAAAAGTTTCTTTGCAATCGTTATCTGTTTTTGTTACATGTTATTATATTCCACCTGGCTCTGACCTATTTATGAGCACCATCTGTCTACAATAAAATCTGTTCTATCCCTTCTTTCTAACAGAGACCTTTTGATTGTTTTAGGTGACTTTAACCTACCTGATATTTCTTGGTCTCCTCCTACTGACTCATTTGTCGCTATGCCGTTATCCGCCCATGATTTTGTGGATGGCCTTTTAGAATTATCGTTACAGCAATTAAGCTTTATAAAAAATTCCTTAAGAAGACAATTAGATCTTGTGTTTGTTTCAGACCCGTCTGAAATCACAGTATGTAGAATTGATGCTATTGTTGTACCTGAAGACCCATATCATCCTACTATGGAACTGACAAATTGCCTCCCCTGCTCTGATACCCTCTCTCCTTTAGTTTCTCCAACTAAAATGAGATATTTTCGTATATGTAACTATAATAAACTTCTCATTATAATTGGACAGACTTGTACAATTGTACAGACATTGAAAGTGTCACTGAACTATTCTTAAATACGTTTTTTAATGAATGCGTACCTGATGGGTTTCTTTCAAACCTAAACAGACCTCCTTGGTTTACCAATGCGCTTCAAAGACTTAAAAACCTTAAATCTAACACTTATAAAAAGTATAAAAAAACGGGTAGACTAGCAGATTTTTCGAAATATGTTTTGGCTCGAACAGATTTTAATGTTCTCAACAGTCATTGCTACTCTATGTATCTAAGTCGATGTAAATTTGAATTTTCAAACGATCCAAAACAGTTTTACAATTTTGTTAATGCCAAGCGTAAGGCATCGGCATTGCTTTCATCGGTACATCTAAACTCAATGGAGGCATCGACGGATTCTGAAATTGCTGATTTATTTGCTGAGTTTTTCCAAACTACTTATAGTTTGACAGCTTAGTCAAATTCTAACTACTCTGCACTTGCACTTGACTGACTCCGTGGTATCTAATAAACCCAACATATTCACCTGAGCTTAGGGCTCTAAATCGCTAAGTAGCCCCTTTATGGCTAAAAGAGCTTGCGTTCTTCCTTTCTTAAACTTTGGCAATCATCCCAACCGATCTTTGAGGAAGTTGTAATGTTGCTCTCTAATTCCGATTCGGCAGAAATCGGTTTCGTGTTAAGGGTCTTCGTGGACTTCGAGACCAACTGTTTGCGTGTCGTTGTGACACTCGCTCTTATAATTTTTAACGGGCTTCACTTGATGCAGGTGTGTTTATACTGATAGGCACTCGGCACTTCGTATGCTGAGGTACCCTTTCCTCCGGATCTAGACTTGATCGTTTCGACGTGGGTTGCCTTAGCCTTTCTGCGAGGGATGCTAATATCGTATAGAAATCACCGAACGTTTACCTTCGGCGTTGCTTTCTCTGATCTATGATCGGCTCGATCATCCTTAAATAGATCCTTCACATAACTCATACTACATACTATAACACGCACTACAGAGACTCTTTTGGAAAACCGCCAGTACCAATCGCTCGCAATTCCATTAACTCATACTAGCGTTTTATGCCACGAGCTCAAAATTGTCCTCCAATGTTTGTCCTGCTAAAGCTTCGACTCCGTATATTTAAAAATGATTGTGCGATCTTATCTGGCCTTAAGGAGCTGCTTGCTGAGGAAGACAAATAATTTTTACTGCGACTCTGACCTACGTTTGGTGGAATTTAGTGTTCGGTATTAATTAGGCTATATGTCGGGTCTAACACTATCGGACTCGGAGAAAAATTTGCTGCTTGGGTGGGTTGGGCAAAAATGTCAACGAAACATTTCGTTTTCTGTTCGTTAAGGCTTCTGAAATGGCTACCCTAACAGTTTCGGCCATTGTCGACTGAACACAGGCTGGAGGTTGTGTTTGTTCTTGGTCGTTGCCAGTAGACATCTGGACTGGACAGATTTTTGTCCTCCCCGCTTTCGCCAAAAACAATTTTGGTGAAAGACCGCAACTGAGTGTAGCAATTAAATCGGATTTGACAAAGGTTATCTACTACTTTTATTAGATGCTCTGTGGTGTGTCCTAGGGGCATTTCAAAACCTTTAATTGTGGCAACTGTACCATCTTTGGAAATAACATTAGATTTGTTTAATCCCATAGCTTTGATTTTGTAACATACGCCCCTAAACTTGCTAAAACTTATTTACTCTCTCTCAATCTCCCTCGCTCTATTTTATAACTGTAACCTGCTCTCTATGCACCCGCTGAATTTCTAGTAGACTTTTTCGGTGCTATTTTCTGCAACTCTCTCTCTCTCTCTCCTGCTTGATTTACTTTGTATTTGTTCGTACTGAAAGTCTTTAATGTCGCACAAGCCACGCTCAGTCGATAGAATATTTTTTTCTCTCTCTCTCGTGATCTCTTAAGTTTTGATAAATTTTCGCGATCTCGCGCTCCTATTTTTTTGTGTTTTGTGCTTTTGTGATTTTTGAATTTGATCCCAGTGCCAAATTTACTTTGAGGTATTTTTGATATTTTGCTTCATTTTTCATTTGCTTGTCTTATAATGGCCCTTGCTGTTCTAAGAAAAACTGCACACTTGCGTCTTCTGCGAACGACCCCTTTATTTTTTGCTGGCTCTGCGATTCGATGATGCACGTCAAATGTGCAGGATTCACCGGCAGAGTTAAAGATTTTATTGATCTTAACTCTGGTCTTATGTGGTCATGTGGTTCCTGCAAGGAAATGGTGGTTGAGATGAGCGGCTTTATGAAGCAGACTCGGGACAGCCTGTTGAATATCTCGGGTTCTTTTAGGCAACTCAATGAGGGGTTCAATACCGTCTGTGCCCAGTTTAATAATAAAAAATTATTAACAGAGTTGCCTAAACGCAAAAAAGCCAGCTTAACCGCCGTTAATACCACCATGGAATCCAACCCAAATCCGAACTTGGTAGCAGCAGTTCCTGTCGACACAGGGTTAAGCGAACCAACTGCACGTATGGATACAGCTAGCTCGAGTGTAGCCCATGTTTCCGGACTAAAAGCTTCTGTACTGGCTAAGTCAAAGAAATCAGTGCCGACCGTTCCTATAGGTACTGTAGGCACCGATCCTGGATCTCAGCCTAGTGAGGTTCAGACTGCTGCTGGGGAGCGTAAGAAACTTTCAGTTGTTCCACAAAGAAAGAAATTATTTGTTTCTAGATTCACCCCAGATACCACGTCTGAGGATGTTCTGGAATTTATACGTGAAAAATTCCCATCCGAAGATATTGCAGTTGAACAATTTCGATTTTCATATGCTCGTAGGATATCTTCTTTTAAAATATTTGCTCCGCCTGACATTTTTAATATTTTACTTTCTGAAAGCTTTTGGCTTAACGATGGTTTAGTAATTAAAGAATTTGTCCCAAATAAACCGAGAACAAATAACAGGCCCTCCACTGTGTCAAAAAACTAAAAAGTTTAATGTTGGCGTATGAAAATGTTAGGGGATTAAATATGAAGCTACCCAAGCTTTATGCTGACTCCTCTGCATTTACAGAAGATTTTTTAGCTTTTACGGAAACTTGGCTGAAACCAGGGATATCCGACTCTGAAGTTCTGGCTAATAACTTTAATACTTATGGGAATGATCGCCACTCACGTAGGGAGGGCGGTGTCCTGATTGTCGTTATCCTAGCCTCAAATCTGAAAGAATTCTCATTTATATACCCAATGAAATTGAATTTCTAAGTGTGAAAGTTACTTTGCAATCTTTATCTGTAAATGTTAATGTTCTTATATTCCACCTGGCTCTGACCCAGTAATTTGTGAGCACCATCTGTCTGCAATAAAATCTGTTTTATCCCTTCTTTCTAACAGAGACCTTATGATTGTTTTAGGTGACTTTAACCTACCTGATATTTCTTGGTCTCCTCCCACTGACTCATTTGTCGCAATGCCGTTATCCGCCCATGATTTTGTGGATGGCCTTTTAGAATTTTCGTTACAGCAAGTAAGCTTTATAAAAAATTCCTTAAGAAGACAATTAGATCTTGTGTTTGTTTCAGACCCGTCTGAAATCACAGTATGTAGAATTGACGCTCTTGTTGTACCTGAAGACCGATATCAACCAACTATGGAACTGACAATTTTCCTCCTCTGCTCTGATACCCTCTCTCCTTTAGTTTCTCCAACTAAAATGAGATGTTTTCGTAAATGTAACTATAAAAATAAATAATAATATGATTTCTCATTATAATTGGACAGACTTGTACAATTGTACAGACATTGAAAGTGCCACTGAACTATTCTATACAGTCTTAAATTCGTTTTTTAATGAATGTGTACCTGATAGGTTTCTTTCAAACTTAAACAGACCCCCTTGGTTTATCAATGCGCTTCAAAGACTTAAAAACCTTAAATATAACACTTATAAAAAGAATAAAAAATCGGGTAGACTAGCAGATTTTTCGAAATATGTTTTGGCTCGAACAGATTTTAATGTTCTCAACAGTCATTGCTACTCTATGTATCTAAGTCGATGTAAATTTGAATTTTCAAACGATCCAAAACAGTTTTACAATTTTGTTAATGCCAAGCGTAAGGCATCGGCATTGCTTTCATCGGTACATCTAAACTCAATGGAGGCATCGACGAATTCTGAAATTGCTGATTTATTTGCTGAGTTTTTCCAAACTACTTATAGTTTGACAGCTTAGTCCAATTCTAACTACTCTGCACTTGCACTTGACTGACTCCGTGGTATCTAATAAACCCAACATATTCACCTGAGCTTAGGGCTCTAAATCGCTAAGTAGCCCCTTTATGGCTAAAAGAGCTTGCGTTCTTCCTTTCTTAAACTTTGGCAATCATCCCAACCGATCTTTGAGGAAGTTGTAATGTTGCTCTCTAATTCCGATTCGGCAGAAATCGGTTTCGTGTTAAGGGTCTTCGTGGACTTCGAGACCAACTGTTTGCGTGTCGTTGTGACACTCGCTCTTATAATTTTTAACGGGCTTCACTTGATGCAGGTGTGTTTATACTGATAGGCACTCGGCACTTCGTATGCTGAGGTACCCTTTCCTCCGGATCTAGACTTGATCGTTTCGACGTGGGTTGCCTTAGCCTTTCTGCGAGGGATGCTAATATCGTATAGAAATCACCGAACGTTTACCTTCGGCGTTGCTTTCTCTGATCTATGATCGGCTCGATCATCCTTAAATTGATCCTTCACATAACTAATACTACATACTATAACACGCACTACAGAGACTCTTTTGGAAAACCGCCAGTACCAATCGCTCGCAATTCCATTAACTCATACTAGCGTTTTATGCCACGAGCTCAAAATTGTCCTCCAATGTTTGTCCTGCTTAAGCTTCGACTCCGTATATTTAAAAATGATTGTGCGATCTTATCTGGCCTTAAGGAGCTGCTTGCTGAGGCAGACAAATAATTTTTACTGCGACTCTGACCTACGTTTGGTGGAATTTAGGGTTCGGTATTAATTAGGCTATACGTCGGGTCTAACACTATCGGACTCGGAGAAATATTTGCTGCTTGGGTGTGTTAGGCAAAAACATTTCGTTTTCTGTTCGTTAAGGCTTCTGAAATGGCTACCCTAATAGTTTCGGCCATTGTCGACTGAACACAGGCTGGAGGTTGTGTTTGTTCTTGGTCGTTGCCAGTAGACATCTGGACTGGACAGATTTTTGTCCTCCCCGCTTTCGCCAAAAACAATTTCGGTGAAAGACCGCAACTGAGTGTAGCAATTAAATCGGATTTGACAAAGGTTATCTACTACTTTTGTTAGATGCTCTGTGGTGTGTGCTAGGGGCATTTCAAAACCTTTAATTGTGGCAACTGTACCATCTTTGGAAATAACATTTCTATTAGATTTGTTTAATCCCATAGCTTTGTTTTTGTAACATACGCCCCTAAACTTGCTAAAACTCTTTTACTCTCTCTCAATCTCCCTCGCTCTATTTTATAACTGTAACCTGCTCTCTATGCACCCGCTGAATTTCTAGTAGACTTTTTCGGTGCTATTTTCTGCAACTCTCTCTCTCTCTCTTGCTTGATTTACTTTGTATTTGTTCGTACTGAAAGTTGTTAGTGTCGCACAAGCCACGCTCAGTCGATAGAATATTTTTTTTCTCTCTCTCTCGTGCTCTCTTACGTTTTGATAAATTTTCGCGATCTCGCGCTCCTATTTTTTTTTTGTGTTTTGTGCTTTTCTGATTTTTGAATTTGATCCCAGTGCCAAATTTACATTGAAGTATTTTTGATATTTTATTTCATTTGTTTGTCTTATAATGGCCCTTGTCTGTTCTAAGAAAAACTGCACACTTGCCTCTTCTGCGAACGACCCCTTTATTTTTTGCTGGCTCTGCGATTCGATGATGCACGTCAAATGTGCAGGATTCACCGGCAGAGTTAAAGATTTTATTGATCTTAACTCTGGTCTTATGTGGTCATGTGGTTCCTGCAAGGAAATGGTGGTTGAGATGAGCGGCTTTATGAAGCAGACTCGGGACAGCCTGTTGAATATCTCGGGTTCTTTTAGGCAACTCAATGAGGGGTTCAATACCGTCTGTGCCCAGTTTAATAATAAAAAATTATTAACAGAGTTGCCTAAACGCAAAAAGCCAGCTTAACCGCCGTTAATACCACCATGGAATCCAACCCAAATCCGAACTTGGTAGCAGCAGTTCCTGTCGACACAGGGTTAAGCGAACCAACTGCGCGTATGGATACAGCTAGCTCGAGTGTAGCCCATGTTTCCGGACTAAAAGCTTCTGTACTGGCTAAGTCAAAGAAATCAGTGCCGACCGTTCCTATAGGTACTGTAGGCACCGATCCTGGATCTCAGCCTAGTGAGGTTCAGACTGCTGCTGGGGAGCGTAAGAAACTTTCAGTTGTTCCACAAAGAAAGCAATTATTTGTTTCTAGATTCACCCCAGATACCACGTCCTCAGACTTTCTGGAATTTATACGTGAAAAATTCCCATCCGAAGATATTGCAGTTGAACAATTTCGATTTTCATATGCTCGTATGATATCTTCTTTTAAAATATTTGCTCCGCCTGACATTTTTAATGTTTTACTTTCTGAAAGCTTTTGGCTTAACGATGGTTTAGTAATTAAAGAATTTGTCCCAAATAAACCGAGAACAAATAACAGGCCCTCCACTGTGCCAAAACACTAAAAAGTTTAATGTTGGCGTATCAAAATGTTAGGGGATTAAATATGAAGCTACCCAAGCTTTATGCTGACTCCTCTGCATTTACAGAAGATTTTGTAGCTTTTACGGAAACTTGACTGAAACCAGGGATATCCGACTCTGAAGTTCTGGATAATAACTTTAATACTTATAGGACCGATTGCCACTCACGTATTCGTGGCGGTGTACTGATCGCCGTTACCTCTAGCCTAACATCCGAAAGAATTCTCATTCATATCCCGAATGAAATTGAATTTCTAAGTGTGACAGTTTCCTTGCAATCTTTATCTGTTTTTGTTACATGCTCTTATATTCCACCTGGCTCTGATCTAGTAATTTATAAGCACAATCTTTCTAGAATAAAATCTGTTCTAAACCTTAATTTTAAAAAAAACCTTTTGATTGTTATGGGTGACTTTAGTCTGCCTGATATGTTAAATAAAAAAAAAAACTGACCTTTGTCGAGAATTCCATTAGTGTACATATCACTAAAATAAATTTCTGCTATAACTTTTTTCCATGCTAATAAACAAAGTGAATCTGTTATTCCTTGTCCTTGTTATCTACCATAAATTTATGGTCTGAAATGTGTAATTGCCCAACGAATAGCTGATAGTTCCTGTTCTGTTGTTCTGTTGTTGCTTTTGCCTTTTGTAAAAGACATTGGAGTTAGCACTGCTAATCCAGAGAAAGCTTTAATCATCATTATTTGAAAAGAATCTGGAGCTATTTAAGGCAAATGATAATCGCGTGAGGCGATATGAACCACTGCTTGTTGAAAATTACTTTATCACTTTATCGAGTTCAATTTTTGAAAATCTGGAATGAAAAGCATTTTGCTCTACCTAGTTGATATAAAATATTATCAAATCTAGGAAGTTGAAATTTATCATACAATAGTTTTTAATTAATCTGACGATAGTCAATTTGGAAGTGACTTTTGAGGTACGAATAAACGTGGTCTATTATAAGGTGATATGGAGGGTTCCACTATTTGGCCGGTAATAAGCTTTCGGACTTGCTTTTTAATTTCGTCTTTTTGACAACAATGATTTCTATAATTTTTTTGAAGTACATTGGTTATTCATCCTTTAATCTCAGTTTTTGTTTACAAAAATTATTCAAAGGAATCGATTCGGTTTCTAGACCGAATTCATCGCTAATTTGTTAATTAAATCGTGGGGGGAAGTTTTTCGAAAGTTGGTTTAACACAGCTTTTTTACGGTCTTTGAAGTCTTCTTTATATGTGATTTATGTTGACTATTTGATCTTTATTTTTTTGTATTTAGTGGTATTATGAATAAATTTTAAAGTCTTGCTAAGGTATTATCTATATAAATACCATTGTGAATTTCTTGATTCGGAATCAATACACTGTCTTCTGTAGAATTTATTTAAATTTTCCAGACATTTTGGGATCTTGCTGGCAGAATTATGGAGTTGTTACCAGAACTGTATGTTATTGGAACATAAATCGGATATTTTATTTTATTTGGTCTAATTATAAGCCAGTCTTCAGATGGCTTAAAATCTAGTTGGCAGTTGTATTTTTTAATAAAATCCATTACCGGCATTCCATCATATGAAATAGCGAATTGTAAATATCCTATATGAAAATCATGTAGTATTAAATATTTAGAAGTTTGTACTTCAATAGAAGTTAGCCCTTTTGATTTGGTAACCTTTTGACTTATTCCTTGTATATTGATTATATATTTATATTTTTCTTTATTATTGTTTTTTTTTTACCTGTGGGTATTAAAATGACTAGTTCTTTGGCTGAGATAAATAGTGTGAATTTAAAAATTTTTTTATTTTTATTTTTTTCTGTACCTAAAGGTTGTTGGGAGTTTTCCGAAGCGTTTATTTATTTAAATTTTATAGTTTAACATATATGCAAACATTTGGATCGACTCAGATGGTATAAGGACAAATAATTACAAATCTTCTTAAATATCATTAAATGTGTAATCAGTTTCATTATTACTATTATAAGTATTATTTTATTATTATTATTTAAAATATTATTAAAAATGTTGTATTTTTATTAGTTCTCACTTTCTCTCTAAGTTTAAATTCCAATATGCTAAATTGTTTAGTTTAATATTCAGGTGGTGTTTTTAGAAAGTTTTGCAGTGAGTTTTTAAATGGAGTTTAGATTCTGATTGCCTTTCTAGTGTGTGGCAGTTGGTTCCAAGTGCGAACAGCATATACAAGGAACTGACTCCTTGTGCATACATAGGTACTTATACTTAAAGCTTATTATGTTTCTGGTTTTTCTTGACGAACTAAAATAAGGTTTTTAATTGTATAAAATAGTAATAGAGCCCTAAGGCTTATACAGGATTTTAGTGGCATGTTAAAGATTTTAATTGTGACCTCAGTTATATGGTTAGCTCTTTGTCTAATATATCTTATATACAACATATCTTGCTACATATTTGAACGCAGCCTGCAGCTTGCACTGACCCACGGAGCTACACTCAATGAATACTTCTATTCCGTAGAAAAGTACCGGTATTTTTGCAATTGTCTCTTATTTTGGTCAGTAAGAAGTCTTTGGTAAATAACATACATTTTTCCGACAGATTTATTAATGTGATTATCCCACGTCAATATTTGATTAAACGTAAATCCTGAATTAATTGCAGTTGTTACATACTCAATGGTTAATTTTTGCAATGCATCGGTTTCAATTCCTCTTTTACCTACAACTATACATTTCGACTTTTTCGGGCCTAGCCCATTGATTTTCGCCCCCTGGCTTACAATTTGCAATTCAGTTTCACTATACATTAATTAATTCTAAGAAAAGAAAGGCTTACATACATTTGAACATCATCAGCATACATGTGTACTACACAGTGTGATATAGTACAAGGCACCATGTTTTAGAAATAAAAAAAGATGAATACACAATATTTACGAAAACCGACTACCCACGATTGCAATAAGAACAAATTAGTTGCACGCGAGATATTGCAAAGACGTTTTAACTTGATACTAATTCTAGCCAAGAGTCGGGAAATATTGTTTGTGTCAAGGCAGTATTATATATAAAAGTTATGTATGTTAATATTTTTGGCAATAATATTTTTATAAATTTCGGGTTTTTGTCGTCGACTACAGTTGCATTTAACTTAATAAGTAAAATAGATTTAAGGACATCAGACGCAGTTACACACGCGAAACTAAAACTACCATCACAGGTACCATTATCACACCCAAAATTTATGTTATCAAAATTTCGATATGTATTTTGAGGAAGGAGATCAAGATAGTAATCTTTAGTTACATTATGTACTTTACAGTGGAACAATTTTTTTTGGTAAGTTTATCAAGATTGGCATCTTATCGGGTAGTTGCCCTATTAAATCTGGCAAGCCGAAGTTTGTATACCCTTTTAGTCTAATATAAAATTAAAAAAAAGAAATTACTTCATTATTTTTTAGACCATTTTTTGACATTTGTATGTTATAGTAATACGATTTTTATTAAATTGAATTTGAAATTGTCAAAAATATATAAAATTATATTTCCAATTTTATAAGATAATATGTCAAAGCTATAATTTTTTTTCATATTATTTTCCCACCAACTTTCCGATCATTCCTTTGACAGCTTTATGATATAGTCGTCCGATTTTGATAAAATTCAATTCAAAATTCAGAACTGATTTAAAAATGTTATTTCCAAGCTAAGAAGGTTATATATTAAAAAACACCAAAGATATAATTTTTTCAAATTTTCCGACTAAATTTCCGATTGTCGACTTTGATAAAATTGAATGCGAAATTGTCAACCAATTAAGGAGGTTATATGTTTAAAAACACCGAAGATATAATTTTTTATATTATTTTACCACTTACTTTCCGATCGTTCCTATGGCAGGTATATAACACAGTCGTCTGATTTAAAAAAAATTTGATTCGAAATTCAGAACTCATTAAAAAATGTTATTTCCAAGTTTTAAATGTTATATGTTAAACAAGAAAGGAAGTTAACTTCGGCATGCCGAAGAAATTCTATTCCCAATATTATAAGACAATATGTCAAAAAGCCCCAAAGCAATAATTTGTTTCATATTATTTTCCCACCAATTTTTGGAACGTTCCTATGACAGCTACATGATAAAGTCCTCCGATTTTGATAAAATTCAATTCGAAATTCAGAACTAACTAAAAAATGTTATTTCCAAGCTTAGAAGGCTATATGTTCAAAAAACACCAAAGATAATTTTTTTTTTTTAATTTTTTCCCCGATAGTTCCTATTGGAGCTATAAGATATACTTGTCCAATCCGGCTGGTTCCGACCTACCTGCAATAGTCGGAAGACTTTTGGGTAAGTTTCAGGCCGATAGCTTTAAAACTGAGAGACTAGTTTGCGTAGAAACGGATGGACAGACGGACAGATGGACGGACAGACGGACGTGGCTTGATCGACTTGTCTAGTGATGCTGATCAAAAATATACATACTTTATGGGGTCGGAAACGTCTCCTTCACTGCGTTGCAAACTTCTGACTGGAATCATTATAGCCTCTGGAAGGGTATAAAAATGGAGTCCCAGTCACATAAATTGCAGGCGGTACTTAGCAAGGCGAAGCCAATATAATTAAAGTCCCAATAAACTATATGGTTTTTACTTAAGTGTGTATTTCCATTATAAATTAAATAAATTTGATGTTTTGAAAACATTGGCAATAAAAGTTGACTATTCATGGAAATTTTTTTACAGTCAGTTCCAAAAAAAAAAACATCAAGTAGTGTATCACAGTGGTGTGAAAAATGTATAGGTACTGATGAGTTTACTCAATTTAAGCCAATAGATTCGATGTCGTCCGATAACTTATTTTCCCTTAGAATATTGCTGTTAAAATCCCAACATCCGAATAAGGCATAGACAAAGGGGACAAGAAGTCAAATAAATTTTGGTAGTTAATAAATTGTTGTGGTCTATAAATGCAGCCTATTAAAGCTTTTGATGAGTATACTGTATTGATCTAAACAAATATCCATTCAGCGGAGCTATCACTCGGATGTTTACAGACGAACTTTGCATTGAGACGTTTACTTACATATATGGCTCCTGCTGCTGGCGTGGCTACCTCGGTCGGAACAAAAGAGATCGTAGCCTCTACTAACGAATCACAAACATAAGACGTAAACCACGATTTGGCCAAATATATAACATCGATGTTAGAATTAACAAATGACACTAAGCTTTGAGCGTTAATAACGCATACACGAAGGCCAGTTGTCTGATTACCAAGTACTCTAAGCATCGTGTAGCTGGTCGCACTCGGCAAACATAAATTGTCATCAATCATCATCAGACCAGACAATCAGTAACCCATAAGCACCTGTTGCTTTTGATATAACAATTAGGCTACGCACCACTATTAAATACAAAAAAGAGTCTTGAGAGAGAGTGAGATACCTAATTAAGAAAGTCGTAATTGTAAGCCTAAGTTTAGTGTAGAGAGAATATAGGAATTTAAATTACCTACTTATAATTAGATTAAGATACAGGAACATGTCAGCGGCGAAATCCCTCACAATTTGCGGCGATTCTATCCATCGCAGATAATGAAGTTGTAGCATGCGACGAGAGAGGAGAAAATGGCTTATCAGCGTTATAAGTAATAACAATAAGTTTGAAAGCGTGTATTCATCTAATTGTGTTGCACAATTAAGGATGTTAACGATATTACTTCCGACAATGTAAATTTCTTTATTAATGCAATTTTTATTTAGCAATGTTTTAGGGATGTTCCATGTCAATAAAATATTGGGTTTAACATAATTAATTTGAAATTTTTATAAGTTTTAGTGATTTTACGTTCGGTATTTTCTTGTCTATTTATTCCGTTACTATTTTCTCCGTTTCTTTATTAAATACTTTGCCTTTAATAAGGGAATATTTTTAAAATATATTTTCTGTTAGAATATTATTATTTTCGTCAGGATAAGGAATAATTTCCAAAACAGGAGATTTGATTATTTCTGAAGGGATAATAATAATAATCAAAATTTCGTTTGTGTCAGTTTTGAGCAAAGCAGAAGTTTTGATTTTTAACAATTTTTCAGGGTTAATATTTTTCAAATAATAATGTTTTAGTCATTTTTGATTAAATAACCTTAACCTTGTCATTTGCATACCTAAATCTGTCTTCTAAATATTCGGTGAAATGTTGTAAATTAAATATTAATATGCTGACCTGTTGATCTTTTTCTCCTTTTTCTTTCAGGTTGTTAATTATTTCAATCCGTTATTTATAACATCGATGATCATATTTAAATCAGTATTTTGGGCACTAGTGTCTATTAAATTATTCATTTTTTGTTCCATTTCATCTTTATCATCTTGATCTAGAGTTCGGAACAGATATTTGTAAACAGATCCTACAATATTAAAAAAAACCTCTTTTACTGCGTTTAGATATGGTAATTCCATTAATTTCTCTTCTTAGTTTCTCTACTAAATATAGGATTTAGCTGACATCATTGAATTCTTCGGTTTTCGTTATATTTACGTTTAAATAATGAGTTGTGATTTCTACTGTTCTGTTTCTATTTTAATTATGAGGTATCCATTCTGAGCTTTTATAGGATTTACTCAATACTTTGTCCGAATGTCAATTGAATAAAAGTGGCTAATATAACAGAGAAAATTATTGGTTTCACTGGTCTGTTCGTTTCCTTCCGTTGACCAGGAATTATTATCATATTTGCCTTTATTAATTTTCTTTTTAAATTTTTTTTATTTGTGTGTCGTAACCGGTTATTTTTATATTTGAAGAACACCAACTTGCTACTGACAAATCTCAAACTGAACTCGCTATCTAACTACTACATCATTTACGATCATACTTCGGTTTTGAGCTTTAAAGGTTTTTGTGAGTGGGTTTTGTTGCTATTGGGTGACTCTCTAACTTTGGACTTTAGACTGCAGACTTGGGTCCCGAAATCTGAGTATCCTGAATTGTGGGAACGTGCTGATAGTCTGAACAGCGGCTCGTTCTAATTGATCAGCGGAACGGCAGCATTAGGCAGGACTTTGGTTAGAAGCTGCACATAAAGAACAAGTAGGTCAAACTGTAGCCACGTACCTCGGTCCCGGAGTAGAGAGATTCAGCAGACCGTGCGCATGAAAGAAAAACCGGTTCACGTAGGCCCTATTAAAAGCTGCAGAACACTGGCAATATAATCAGCCAGACCATCAAGATCAGTCAAGATATCAAAGTGAACAATCAAACAACCAGCGGAAGCAGCGCCTTGGGAGCCTAGAAGGAGCAAGATCACTACGTCGAGACGTTCGGGATACTATGAATCTCCGAATTGAGACCACAGCTGTCCAAAGGACATAACACGGCAAGGTCAAGGCGATCTGTTTATTCCTGTCAACGAAATTCTGGTGTTACGCCTGCAGAGTCTGTCAGAGTTTGTGCAGCGAAGACCGGCGGCAAGAAATCGTGAGCTCGGGGAGAAGCCTGTCTAAACCCAGTTTAGCTCGCCGAAGGCATGTTCCGTCGTAAGCAAAGTACGTCAGTGGAATCGTCGTTGATCAGTACGGTCTCGCGTAGAGTTTTCCAGGAGAGCCCACGGTTCCGAATCGTAAAGGCCCGGATCGGCGTACGCCCGAAAGCACGAGCAGGACATCGCCATCATCAGTTACTGCGCCGAGCGGCTACGCAAAACAGATCGAGCCCCGCAAAACGGCAAAGACAGAAACAATAGGGCTAGGCTAGGGTGGAACGATCGTTTACGCCACGCGTAGAAGAGAAGTGAAGCGCGAGGCAGCTTCCTGGCGTTTGCCTTGACTGTCCGCGCGATCTGAGCAGAGGCCCCAGTGGGACCATCTGAGACAGAGTAGGAGACAGGCGTCAGGTGGCAAAAGGATTAATCCTGGAGAGCGCATCATTCTGTTCACCCAAGTCTAAGAATGGTGACGCTTCCTTAAGCCCGCACCGCTGACCCCCTCGCAAGTCCGAGTAGGTGCCAAGCAGTCGCCCAGTCAAGGAGTCAGCAACGAGCAGCTGGCAAGGAGTACCAAGTCAACGAGGCGGGAGGACGTCGAGACAACAAGAACCGTCGGAGACATCAAGGGCTACAAGTGGCGATATCAAGGCCAACCGAATAAGCCCGCTACGAACTCCTGAAATCGGTGCTTTCTCGTTCCCAGAAACGACCCCAGAAAGTAGACATCCATAAGTACGACTCCAATTCCTTGGCTCACAAACATTCCACAGACTCCTGCCTGTTTAAGTCAACAGGGCGTTTAATTTCTGGAAGCAGTGTACAGCAGCAATTTATTCAGATGTTTTTATCTCGATCGCTTGCACTGAACTCTGCTCTCTCTTTCCATCTCTCCTCTAGGTCTCCTCTTCGCTCTGGATATATATATCCAAGTTTACCGAAAAGTACCCCGCTTTTTTTGTACCTTTTTTTTTTGGACTCCAACTTTTTTTTTGACTCTACTTTAAAGAGGTTAGATGAGAAGGAGAAGAAGAAAAATCTCTTACGATACTTCTAACCCTTCGCACATACAATTTGTTTTTTGAAAAACGATTCTCCTCGCTCGATCTCTACTGGAGCGAACGTATCACCTTTATCGAGCACCTGAGTGTACCTCCTGTTTTTTCCCTTGACTGACAAGTTTCCGGCACTTTGAACGCTGTTGGGAAACGACTCCAAGACAGATTTTAAAGATTGGCCTTCTTAGTGAGTTTCAAGGCCAACTAAGGACCTTTTCCTCATCCACTTAACGATTAGACCTTATAACAAGAAAATAAAATAAATAAAAACTGATCGATGATCGCTGTTTTCAATACTCTCCTAAGGTCCTTCAGATATGGCCGTTAAAGTTTAGGCTGCTAGTCCTACCGGCGAAACAGAATCTCACATAAGCGCCAGGCCTAGTAAAAACAAGGAAGAACGCTTATGCTTATAAGCAGTAAGCCGATTTTTTAAGGCGCCACCTAGCTGCTATTTCATTATTTGTTATGTGGGCGGCAGACAGTTTTAGGCGTTTTAACCGTTAAACATTTCAGCAAAAAATAAAATTCCTTGCATGAAAGCTCTGGCCACCACAGTTTTGGGCGATTTGTGGTCGTTAGAGCAGGCACATTTTTTTAAGGTCAGTCTATAGGTATTGATGAGACAAATACATTTCAGTTACATTTTTTTTCTTTCATAAAAACTGTAGACTTTACAGATTTTCGCGTATTGTGGTCCTAATCCATCCCAGGAATATTGTGGTCCTAATCCATCCCAGGAATCTGCATGCCAAATCTGAATATTCTAGCTTTCATTTTTTCCGAGAACTCAGCGTTCATACAGACAGACAGACAGAGGGTCAGACGAACATGCCTAGATCGACTCGGCTAGTGATCCTGATCAAAAATATATTCACTTTATGGGGTCGGTCGATTCCTTCTACCTGTTGCATACTTTCCGACGAAACTAGTATACCTTTCACGCGTAACGGGTAAAAAATATGATAACGACCAAAATTCTTTCCCCCGCTAGCACTCTTCCCCACCTCAATGAACTCCGTGCTGGTACACTAATTTTTAGGATTCCCGATCTCGTCGAGACTTTTGCCAGGGATGCGAATAGTTTAAAAGGGGAACATTTTAGAAGAGTGTTTACGTAGTCGAATAAACACGCATTATTCGTCACAAAAGTCGATATCAGAACTTTTGTACGTTGATGATTTACCGAGTAATGAAAATATCAGAGGGTTTATTACATTAAATTTGATATTTTGAAAACTAAAAATCGCTCCTACCTTTAAAAAACCGATTGTAGGTGACAAATAGGGGCTTATTATAAAATTAAAAAAAATTTTTTTTGCGGGAGTAATAGTTAAAATTTTGTTTTAAATTAAAATTTGTTTTTATTTTTAAGAAGTTAAAAGTTTAACACACAAAACTTTTAACTTCTTAAAAATAAAAACAAAACAAAAGTGTATTTAAAAGACATAAGATCAATCGGATAACTACAGATGGAGAAATAGACTTTCAAACAGAGGATACTTTTTAAAAACCAGCTTTTTTGTAAGCTTTAAAAAATTCTATCTAAAAAGCCGAAATCCAGATAGACGTTTTTATTTATTTTCCGAATATAATACCAAAAATGTCAACTTAAAAAGGTGTTCGGTTTGTAAAAGAACGGCTAACATAGGCCAATAAAAGTATCGTCGAACCCTATTCTATGGGCTTGTGCACGCCTCTATGAGAAGGAAGAGGATAATCAAGATTCTTCTTTAGAGCCTCAGCATCTAAGGCATCCGGGATACGCAGCTTCATGCGATTGATCCCCTGTGGCATACAGGAGCCCCTTTACAACTTTCAGATCCGGCAACTGATCCTGATTTGAGGTTCTCGACCAGCTCTAGATATTTTTTTGCTTTCAAATATGGCCGAAATCTTCTCCGGATCACTACGAATGATTCCCTCCTCCACGATATGTCAAAGGTTCTTCACCAATACAGAAATTCCTCTTTTTCCAAATTGAAAGTAAATCGAACTGGTTTTACTTGTATCGCCACCGCTCTCAAGACCGGTCTTCTGTACTAGGACGACTGTCGAAAACAATGCTCTCTGAAACTCATCACTTAACCCCATCTTCGGCACTCCATCGATTTTCTTTCTTAAAAAGCGTCTTAGAATGCATTAAACTCTTCCCTTTACCGCTTCTGCTAATCCCGAATAAACTTTCTATATATTTTTTAAATTATTTACTAACTTAAGCACTACCATTCATGAGGGTATGCGGTCGGCTTAAAATATGAATAAAAGTGATATGTTTTGAAAAATATCAAGTCAGGTAAGTGCTTTCTTAAGTTTAAGATGTTGTGCGTTGATCCACGTTTAAAGAACGTCCCTTTTTGAGGTTTATTATAAACATACATAACATAACCCAGAAAATTCTGGTACCGTTACCCGAAAGTGGCATGATGAAATCCCACAAAGGGTTTTACACAGTATAAAAAGGTAAATATACAAGTATAGAAGTAAAACACATTTTTACAAACTCATGCCTTTTTTCAGAAGCGTTGGTTGAAGATTTCGAAGACCCGTACCGATGTATAAGAAAAGCGATGACAAGCATTAACAAACAAATTATAAAAAAAAACAAAGATTTGCAAAAATTTAAAGTTCTAAAGAAAATTTAAATGATACAATATAAATAAAATATAGTAAAAAGTAAATTAATATGTATGTATTTCCCTGGGATGTTTCTCTTGCGGGTGAAAATCCATGGAAAAATGAAGAATTTCCGAAGGTATTTCCCTGGAACTTTTCCCTTGCAGGCAGACTGAGAACATTTTAGAAGTGTTTTTACTCAGTGGAATAAACAAGCATTATAAGTCACAAAATTCGATATCAGAACTTTCGTACGTTGATGGTGCGCGATCGCCACAACCCTTTAATAAAAATATCAGAGGACTTATTACATTAAATTCCATAATCTGAAAACGGAGGGCCCGTACCCCAATCGTCTTCTCATCGTGGTGGGAGCTCACATCGGCTGCACTATCTCCTTGCCTCTATCTCTTTGGTACCTATAGAGAGGTGCAATACCACATCAGCTTTTGACAATGTAACGGTAAACACCAATCTTGTCCAGTGCGTTTTGGGTTGCTTTGTACCAATACATACATGTGATGTATTTCGACCAAGACAACACAGTGGAAGTTTTTGAAGTGCAAGGCTCAATCGGTGTACAATAGCTTAAGGCGCCTGGATTTTCGCGGAGTTGACAGTTCAGCTAGAACTTCTTGAGCGTACTCAAGCCTCAATGCTGACGGTATCGGTCAAGTCACGGCTGAGGCTGCAACTTGACAGCTGCCAGCTTCGAATTCCAACATCTTCCACCATTCACCCAGCTTCGATCATTCAACTGTCATGGTTGATCGATTACATAAGACTCGCCTGCCCGAAGTTAAGCTGCCTACATTTTACAGTGGATACACCTAATACTCTGACTTCCTATCCAGGTTTACATCGGTGATAGATAATGACCCCTACTTGGCTTGACCCCTAGAAAAGCTTCATGCTTAGCTGGAGCTGCGTTGGAGTCATTTCGCTCATTAGAAATGTCTCGCGTGGCTCTAAACATCCTAAATAAGCGCTTTAATAATAATCTTCTGGTTTGCGGGACTTTTCGAACAAAATTATTGGGCATATGCGAGCACTTCAGGCCTTGTAAGATTTAAAAAAAACTCAGTCTGCATGGTTGTACACATGATGGTTTTAAAGTTGGATGAAGGAACTCGAGCTAACTGGAAAGAAATCTTATCAATGGATAGGATTCCAAAAAAGGAGGATTTACTCTCAAACCTTGAAGAGTGATGCAGCAATGAGGCCTGCCAGAAGGATGTTACTTGGTGTCCAGGTCAGCCAGAATAGCTGAGTCTTTTGTGATACTCAAAGTCATGGAACATGCTCCTGTGGCCACTCCATCTGCCTCTCTTGCGGCACAAGGATTTCATACTGATGTTGTGCTGTTGTGCCGGTTCCCTGGTTTTTTCTTCTTACTAGATTCTGGATCTCCCCTACAGCTAATTTCATCTCCCTTCCACCAAGAGTTGCAGCTAAGGAAATATCGGTCAGCAGCAACTGTAACTGGCCTTTTTCATACAGCTGTTTCTTCGGAAGGATCTGCTGCTCTAACTTCGGCAAGCCAAAGTTTATATTCCTTTGCAATTATAATAAATTGTCAACTTTAGTAAAACCATGTGAAATTTTTAAGGATTGGTGCTGACTTCAGTGTTACTTCGATCTAGCCATATCCGTCTGTCGGTCTGGCCGTCCGTCTGTCTGTTCGTTTCTACGCAAACTAGTCTTTCATTTTTAAAGCTATCGGGCTTAAACTTTCCTAACAGAAAGTCGGAACCAGTCGGATAGAACAACTACATCTTTTTGGTCCCATAGGAACTATCGGGCAAAAAATAAAAAAAAAACAAGAAAGGAAGTTAACTTCGGCAAGCCGAATTCATTTTAATCAAAATCGGACGATTATATCATATAGCTGCCATACGAACAATCGGAAAATTGGTGGGAAAATAATATGAAAAAATAATATCTTTTGTGTTTTTTAACATATAACCTCCTACGCTTGGAAATAACATCTTTTAATTGAGTTCTGAGTTTCGATCTTAATTTTATTAAAATCGGACGACTGTATCATATAGCTGCCATAGGAACGATCGGAATACAAATTATAGCTTCGGAGTTTTTTGGCATATTATAATATTGGGAATATCATATGTTATATTTTAAGACTTTCGAATTCATTTTAATAAAAATCTTTTTTTCTTGTTTTGTTTTACTTTTTCCAATTCTCAAATTAAAGTGTATGCCAATAGCCATCCCTTAACGTTTTACATAAAACACTTTGCAGTATAATGTTATGCTTGAAGATTTGTGTTCAATAAAAATGGCCAAATGAATTAGTTCAGAACCTCAACACTGCCTGAGCGTGAATTTTTTTTTTATGTATTCGTTAATTTTAGGGTCTTAGAATCATTTCAATTTTTATTAAAAGTTCCATAGCAGAAACAGGAACTCTTTGATTTTGGTGAAAGTAGATGAATTTTAAAGCAATAACTTGTGATATCAATAATTAAAAAAAAATTTTTTTACATTCACGCTTTATTAAAATTGTTTAACTAAAGAAAAAAATATTGAATAGCAGAGTGCCGAATGTAAAAAACTAAGAAAATGTTTTTATTTGGTAGATCGTATAATACATTTTTGAGTCAAAAGATGATATGAGAACTTTTGTTTGCCTGTTAAGTGGTGCCTTTGATTCATATGATTGATTTTAGAAACAAAAACTTCTGCTATCAATCAAAAACACCTCTTAACCCCCTCCACTCACACGCGAGACTAACGATTGTTTACGATGACAATCCCATCGTCGACGTTAGTAACGGGATGCAGGTCACTTCTTTGGATCTTTGGTCGCAATGGGCAGTGCCTCCAGAATGGAGCTTTTGGGGTCACGATCTTCTCAGCGCCAGCTGGCAAAACATAGCCTCTGGTGTTATGGAGCAATTCTTCACCGTGTGGACCTCCCCATCGCATTCCTCTATTATGTTATCATCCAGTCTGAGCATGGTATCGTGATGCAACACGTAAAAAATAGTAATCTTTTTGCCGGCTGAGTTGGTTTTAAGAAATTTAATAAAATAGTGTAAAATGTTAATGGATTGAAGGTTTTTAACGGACGCTACGGACAATCGCGGTCCTGGTGGGCTCTTCCATCCACTGACTTTCCAGGTCTGCACGATCTAGTATTCTAGGGCTAACGATACTAATTTTAGCAAGAGCCATTGCAATCTTCCTATTTTGAGTTAATAAAATAAATTTGGGATTCTTTACCCGACCTCAGCAGTCGATTGACAGCTCTGCAAATTTAATTGAATCGGTCCTGTACTTAGTTATTAATATTTTCTGGTCTATTTTTTGCATTTCTTAGTTGAAATTTATTCAATTTAATATTTTGAAAATCTTTAGAGTCGGACGTTCCCGCAACTACCTTCAACGCCGTCTACTCTATGATGGATGCCCAATGGGTTGAGCAGGTCGCGCAGGTAAGCGGCATCTACGCTCAAGAGTTTTTGCATGTGCGACTGGGGAGAACATGTTGTCATTCCATCAGTTTCTTCTACTACGCGCCTATATTCTGAGAGATTCGCTGAGTGTTTTGAAAATGCGAAAAAAATTCCTCCCATAAAAATTCGACAATCAAGGATGGCAATATAGGGATGGGAGGACTGTGATCCCCATATCCGCTTTCAAATTTTTCTCTTCACACAATGGTGAACGAGGTTATCTTTGCCGTGCTTGTAAAGTAAAGATATTAATATCTTTAACTGCATATAAGTAATTCCGCAATTTTGGCAGCGCCCAAACTAGGGCCAACTATACAGCTCGCATTCGTTGGTAGCGTAGTTTTGTAATCGGGGCATCTGAGGATGACATCCTTGGAAGCCAGAATGATACGCAGCTTTTAGAAAGCCCGCCGTTGTGGCTCACTGAACTGTACCTGTTTATTTTTCGATTTATGTCAACTGACACTTTCATGTTCCCCTTTCAGAATGTCCAAAATGGCCCTAGCTATGACGCAAAGTATTTAATAAAGCATCTATAATAGCTATCCAAGCCCATGAATGATCTGAATTCCTGAATGGTTTTGACTTTTTTCGGTTTTGCAGTAGCCCCGTTGTTGGTTACAAACCCTAAAAAGCTAGCGCTTTCTCAGTAAACGGATAAGGAAGTTTTTCACGGTTGCGTTCTGCAAGTGTTATCTGATGATAACTGGACCTGAAGTCCAGCGTTGTGAAATACTTGACTTAAGTTTCCTAATATCATCGGTATGTTCGGCATGGGATATCGGTCGGATGTTGTTCTCTCGCTTCTCTTTCGAGAGTGCAACACCAAACGGATTTCCGCTTGACAGTTTCCTCGATGCCCTTTTTATCTACTACCCATATTGGGGATTGTATGCGGATTTCGACTTCTGGATTATGCCATTTGCGCAATGTGATTTACCCTCTGGCTTTTTGGTGGGCCTGATCGATCAGACGTAGCGGGCTTTCTATTTTGGTATGCCGGGCCTTTAAAGGTTTTAGTATCTTGCACTTGGAGGTTTACTTGATGAGATGCATGTTAGTGCTCTTGCGGTCTTAGAGCTCGCTTCTTTTCCCTATCATCTTGGCTCCTTACAATCGACAATGCAAATGTGTACCTCTCGTGGTTTGATTCCACTTCTTCTGGTCGTGCTCGTAATATGAATTTGAAGCTTGTCAATGTACTTGAAAACAAGTCGATTTATGATCGCATCGCAACTTAACACAGTGCCAAACGAGGACAGCACGGCATCGGCAGGGCCTATTTTTACATAATTTCTGAATATATAATATGCGGCTACTGCCGCTTCCTCCCAGGAGACGTATGCGTTTTGCGCTCTCGTAAATTCGGGCAGGCACTTAACGGCGTCCAGGGCTCGTTACATTTGACATTGTCTTTAATTTCCATAGGATCATAAACCTTAACCTGAGAAGTTTCTGGTCGGGCGTCCGCGATTTGTACCGCATTAACTTGGGCGTCATTTGTTCCACGCTAAATGCCATGTTTGTAGCTGTGGGTATGCTAGCGTTTGCACTTTTTGGTGTGGAAAATCTGGACGGCCCTTCGGTCTCGGGCTCAGAGTCGCAGAAGAATTGCTTTACGAGTATATTCGTATACTGCTGCAAGGGATTGTTTATGTGGAGCTGTGATTATAAAACGCCAATTATATACTTTTCGTCTAACATTTCTTAATTTTTCAAATTTTGCTCGACAAAAGATTAAATTATCTTCAAAACTATTCTTTTTTATTAACATTATGTTTGTATTTATACTTAACGCGTCAACGTGTTGCATAAGTTTCCTCAATTTATGGACTAATACAAAGTCACACTGGGGCTTAACTCAATTCTATTTAAGGTCAAAGTCAGTGAATTACAATCTGTGACTATACTAAATCGTCCACGTAGCACATAAATTCTAAATTTTTTAACTGCGTAAATTTTTGATAAGGTTTCTAGTTCAAGACTTTAATATTTTACATATCTTTTCTTGCTGCTTTCGGCAAATAAAATATAGTATGTAGCTTTTTTATTCTCTTTTCGTCGCAGCAAAACTGCTCCAAAGCATCTTCTATGTTATTCTACCTCATCCTTACTTATACCACCTTTTTCTTAAACATTTTAAAGTATTGAAATTCATATTCTTCAAATATCAATTCATTATTCTTTTTAACACATCATATAGGGATTAGCCATCATCGAAAAATCTTTAATAAACCTTCTAAAATACGAACACAAACCAGAAAGATTCTAATACCGTTTACTTTATATGGAACAGGAAAATCTCGAACAGCTTCTTTATCATTAGCTTATATTCCTTTGCTAGTAACAAAAAATTCTAAGTATTGTGCACTTGTTGTAGAAATTCACAATGGTACATTCTTAACTCTGTTTTGTTTTTTGCCACACAATTAAAAACTTCCTTAAGAACATCTAAAAGTTATTGCACTTC
The DNA here is from genome assembly GCF_025231255.1 of Drosophila biarmipes. Taxonomy (NCBI): domain Eukaryota; kingdom Metazoa; phylum Arthropoda; class Insecta; order Diptera; family Drosophilidae; genus Drosophila; species Drosophila biarmipes. The sequence goes on from NW_026114537.1 coordinate 1,494,582, forward strand.
TTTACTCGCATTTTCTTGATAGTCTCACCAACAGAGCTACCACCAGAGATGAAATCATCGACATATAAATCTTTTTGCAGTGCAACTGAGCCAGCAGGAAAGGAATCCCTCTCATCAATGGCCAGCTTGTGCATTGCTCGAACAGATAGGAATGAGGCGGGCTTGGTTCCGAAGGTAAGCTCGAGCTCTTTGGCCAGTTCGTCTTACCATAAAATGCATTGTAAGTAGTTATCGGCAAATGTCTCCAGTAAGGGCCACCACATAAACGAAAGTTTATCGAAATATTAAACAGCCTTGGCTGTAAAACCAGTCCAGTCATTAGGATCCATCGAAAACAACGTGAAGCTTGGTTGGCCCTCGGACATGTGGTTTAACTCCAAGTATTCCTTAATAAAGGCAAAATATTGATGTTTCAAATGGGGAATTTTTTTTTTGGCTAGAACCCAGAAGCAGGTCAACGCGCTGGGGACAATTGAATGCAGGGTCGGCTTACTGTATGTTAAAAGGCATATTCCAAGGCTGTTAGAGCAGCAAAGTATTCAGAAGAACGCGACTGGAGGCAGATGTTGACTGTAAATCCTTCCGAAGAAACAGCTGTATGAAAAAGGCCAGTTACAGTTGCTGCTGACCGATATTTCCTTAGCTGCAACTCTTGGTGGAAGGGAGATGAAATTAGCTGTAGGGGAGATCCAGAATCTAGTAAGAAGAAAAAACCAGGGAACCGGCACAACAGCACAACATCAGTATGAAATCCTTGTGCCGCAAGAGAGGCAGATGGAGTGGCCACAGGAGCATGTTCCATGACTTTGAGTATCACAAAAGACTCAGCTATTCTGGCTGACCTGGACACCAAGTAACATCCTTCTGGCAGGCCTCATTGCTGCATCACTCTTCAAGGTTTGAGAGTAAATCCTCCTTTTTTGGAATCCTATCCATTGATAAGATTTCTTTCCAGTTAGCTCGAGTTCCTTCATCCAACATTAAAACCATCATGTGTACAACCATGCAGACTGAGTTTTTTTTAAATCTTACAAGGCCTGAAGTGCTCGCATATGCCCAATAATTTTGTTCGAAAAGTCCCGCAAACCAGAAGATTATTATTAAAGCGCTTATTTAGGATGTTTAGAGCCACGCGAGACATTTCTAATGAGCGAAATGACTCCAACGCAGCTCCAGCTAAGCATGAAGCTTTTCTAGGGGTCAAGCCAAGTAGGGGTCATTATCTATCACCGATGTAAACCTGGATAGGAAGTCAGAGTATTAGGTGTATCCACTGTAAAATGTAGGCAGCTTAACTTCGGGCAGGCGAGTCTTATGTAATCGATCAACCATGACAGTTGAATGATCGAAGCTGGGTGAATGGTGGAAGATGTTGGAATTCGAAGCTGGCAGCCTCAGCCGTGACTTGACCGATACCGTCAGCATTGAGGCTTGAGTACGCTCAAGAAGTTCTAGCTGAACTGTCAACTCCGCGAAAATCCAGGCGCCTTAAGCTATTGTACACCGATTGAGCCTTGCACTTCAAAAACTTCCACTGTGTTGTCTTGGTCGAAATACATCACATGTATGTATTGGTACAAAGCAACCCAAAACGCACTGGACAAGATTGGTGTTTACCGTTACATTGTCAAAAGCTGATGTGGTATTGCACCTCTCTATAGGTACCAAAGAGATAGAGGCAAGGAGATAGTGCAGCCGATGTGAGCTCTCACCACGATGAGAAGACGATTGGGGTACGGGCCCTCCGTTTTCAGATTATGGAATTTAATGTAATAAGTCCTCTGATATTTTTATTAAAGGGTTGTGGTGATCGCGCACCATCAACGTACGAAAGTTCTGATATCGAATTTTGTGACTTATAATGCTTGTTTATTCCACTAAGTAAAAACACTTCTAAAATGTTCTCAGTCTGCCTGCAAGGGAAAAGTTCCAGGGAAATACCTTCGGAAATTCTTCATTTTTCCATGGATTTTCACCTGCAAGAGAAACATCCCAGGGAAATACATACATATTAATTTACTTTTTACTATATTTTATTTATATTGTATCATTTAAATTTTCTTTAGAACTTTAAATTTTTGCAAATCTTTGTTTTTTTTATAATTTGTTTGTTAATACTTGTCATCGCTTTTCTTATACATCGGTACGGGTCTTCGAAATCTTCTACCAACGCTTCTGAAAAAAGGCATGAGTTTATAAAAATGTGTTTACTTCTATACTTGTATATTTACCTTTTTATACTGTGTAAAACCCTTTGTGGGATTTCATCATGCCACTTTCGGGTAACGGAACCAGAATTTTCTGGGTTATGTTATGTATGTTTATAATAAACCTCAAAAAGGGACGTTTTTTAAACGTGGATCAACGCACAACATCTTAAACTTAAGAAAGCACTTACCTGACTTGATATTTTTAAAAAAATATCACTTTTATTCATATTTTAATGTGTCGCAGCGCACAATTTAAGCAGCCGCTGCTTCTCTTTTCATAACTCTTCTTCTTCTTTTGGTTTCTTTCTGTACATAACGGGGAGGCGCAAAACAAAAGGACCGGCCGAGCTTTCTATCCAACCATGGTATTTATTGTTAGTATTTTATGGTAATATAGTATAATTTATAATCTAGTATTTTTTGTAATTTAAGTATGTCAAAAGCTTGCCGACCGCATACCCTCATGAATGGTAGTGCTTAAGTTAGTAAATAATTTAAAAAATATATAGAAAGTTTATTCGGGATTAGCAGAAGCGGTAAAGGGAAGAGTTTAATGCATTCTAAGACGCTTTTTAAGAAAGAAAATCGATGGAGTGCCGAAGATGGGGTTAAGTGATGAGTTTCAGAGAGCATTGTTTTCGACAGTCGTCCTAGTACAGAAGACCGGTCTTGAGAGCGGTGGCGATACAAGTAAAACCAGTTCGATTTACTTTCAATTTGGAAAAAGAGGAATTTCTGTATTGGTGAAGAACCTTTGACATATCGTGGAGGAGGGAATCATTCGTAGTGATCCGGAGAAGATTTCGGCCATATTTGAAAGCAAAAAAATATCTAGAGCTGGTCGAGAACCTCAAATCAGGATCAGTTGCCGGATCTGAAAGTTGTAAAGGGGCTCCTGTATGCCACAGGGGATCAATCGCATGAAGCTGCGTATCCCGGATGCCTTAGATGCTGAGGCTCTAAAGAAGAATCTTGATTATCCTCTTCCTTCTCATAGAGGCGTGCACAAGCCCATAGAATAGGGTTCGACGATACTTTTATTGGCCTATGTTAGCCGTTCTTTTACAAACCGAACACCTTTTTAAGTTGACATTTTTGGTATTATATTCGGAAAATAAATAAAAACGTCTATCTGGATTTCGGCTTTTTAGATAGAATTTTTTAAAGCTTACAAAAAAGCTGGTTTTTAAAAAGTATCCTCTGTTTGAAAGTCTATTTCTCCATCTGTAGTTATCCGATTGATCTTATGTCTTTTAAATACACTTTTGTTTTGTTTTTATTTTTAAGAAGTTAAAAGTTTTGTGTGTTAAACTTTTAACTTCTTAAAAATAAAAACAAATTTTAATTTAAAACAAAATTTTAACTATTACTCCCGCAAAAAAAATTTTTTTTAATTTTATAATAAGCCCCTATTTGTCACCTACAATCGGTTTTTTAAAGGTAGGAGCGATTTTTAGTTTTCAAAATATCAAATTTAATGTAATAAACCCTCTGATATTTTCATTACTCGGTAAATCATCAACGTACAAAAGTTCTGATATCGACTTTTGTGACGAATAATGCGTGTTTATTCGAATACGTAAACACTCTTCTAAAATGTTCCCCTTTTAAACTATTCGCATCCCTGGCAAAAGTCTCGACGAGATCGGGAATCCTAAAAATTAGTGTACCAGCACGGAGTTCATTGAGGTGGGGAAGAGTGCTAGCGGGGGAAAGAATTTTGGTCGTTATCATATTTTTTACCCGTTACGCGTGAAAGGTATACTAGTTTCGTCGGAAAGTATGCAACAGGTAGAAGGAATCGACCGACCCCATAAAGTGAATATATTTTTGATCAGGATCACTAGCCGAGTCGATCTAGGCATGTTCGTCTGACCCTCTGTCTGTCTGTCTGTATGAACGCTGAGTTCTCGGAAAAAATGAAAGCTAGAATATTCAGATTTGGCATGCAGATTCCTGGGATGGATTAGGACCACAATATTCCTGGGATGGATTAGGACCACAATACGCGAAAATCTGTAAAGTCTACAGTTTTTATGAAAGAAAAAAAATGTAACTGAAATGTATTTGTCTCATCAATACCTATAGACTGACCTTAAAAAAATGTGCCTGCTCTAACGACCACAAATCGCCCAAAACTGTGGTGGCCAGAGCTTTCATGCAAGGAATTTTATTTTTTGCTGAAATGTTTAACGGTTAAAACGCCTAAAACTGTCTGCCGCCCACATAACAAATAATGAAATAGCAGCTAGGTGGCGCCTTAAAAAATCGGCTTACTGCTTATAAGCATAAGCGTTCTTCCTTGTTTTTACTAGGCCTGGCGCTTATGTGAGATTCTGTTTCGCCGGTAGGACTAGCAGCCTAAACTTTAACGGCCATATCTGAAGGACCTTAGGAGAGTATTGAAAACAGCGATCATCGATCAGTTTTTATTTATTTTATTTTCTTGTTATAAGGTCTAATCGTTAAGTGGATGAGGAAAAGGTCCTTAGTTGGCCTTGAAACTCACTAAGAAGGCCAATCTTTAAAATCTGTCTTGGAGTCGTTTCCCAACAGCGTTCAAAGTGCCGGAAACTTGTCAGTCAAGGGAAAAAACAGGAGGTACACTCAGGTGCTCGATAAAGGTGATACGTTCGCTCCAGTAGAGATCGAGCGAGGAGAATCGTTTTTCAAAAAACAAATTGTATGTGCGAAGGGTTAGAAGTATCGTAAGAGATTTTTCTTCTTCTCCTTCTCATCTAACCTCTTTAAAGTAGAGTCAAAAAAAAAGTTGGAGTCCAAAAAAAAAAGGTACAAAAAAAGCGGGGTACTTTTCGGTAAACTTGGATATATATATCCAGAGCGAAGAGGAGACCTAGAGGAGAGATGGAAAGAGAGAGCAGAGTTCAGTGCAAGCGATCGAGATAAAAAACATCTGAATAAACTGCTGCTCTACACTGCTTCCAGAAATTAAACGCCCTGTTGACTTAAACAGGCAGGAGTCTGTGGAATGTTTGTGAGCCAAGGAATTGGAGTCGTACTTATGGATGTCTACTTTCTGGGGTCGTTTCTGGGAACGAGAAAGCACCGATTTCAGGAGTTCGTAGCGGGCTTATTCGGTTGGCCTTGATATCGCCACTTGTAGCCCTTGATGTCTCCGACGGTTCTTGTTGTCTCGACGTCCTCTCGCCTCGTTGACTTGGTACTCCTTGCCAGCTGCTCGTTGCTGACTCCTTGACTGGGCGACTGCTTGGCACCTACTCGGACTTGCGAGGGGGTCAGCGGTGCGGGCTTAAGGAAGCGTCACCATTCTTAGACTTGGGTGAACAGAATGATGCGCTCTCCAGGATTAATCCTTTTGCCACCTGACGCCTGTCTCCTACTCTGTCTCAGATGGTCCCACTGGGGCCTCTGCTCAGATCGCGCGGACAGTCAAGGCAAACGCCAGGAAGCTGCCTCGCGCTTCACTTCTCTTCTACGCGTGGCGTAAACGATCGTTCCACCCTAGCCTAGCCCTATTGTTTCTGTCTTTGCCGTTTTGCGGGGCTCGATCTGTTTTGCGTAGCCGCTCGGCGCAGTAACTGTCGTAATGATGGCGATGTCCTGCTCGTGCTTTCGGGCGTACGCCGATCCGGGCCTTTACGATTCGGAACCGTGGGCTCTCCTGGAAAACTCTACGCGAGACCGTACTGATCAACGACGATTCCACTGACGTACTTTGCTTACGACGGAACATGCCTTCGGCGAGGTAAACTGGGTTTAGACAGGCTTCTCCCCGAGCTCACGATTTCTTGCCGCCGGTCTTCGCTGCACAAACTCTGACAGACTCTGCAGGCGTAACACCAGAATTTCGTTGACAGGAATAAACAGATCGCCTTGACCTTGCCGTGTTATGTCCTTTGGACAGCTGTGGTCTCAATTCGGAGATTCATAGTATCCCGAACGTCTGGACGTAGTGATCTTGCTCCTTCTAGGCTCCCAAGGCGCTGCTTCCGCTGGTTGTTTGATTGTTCACTTTGATATCTTGACTGATCTTGATGGTCTGGCTGATTATATTGCCAGTGTTCTGCAGCTTTTAATAGGGCCTACGTGAACCGGTTTTTCTTTCATGCGCACGGTCTGCTGAATCTCTCTACTCCGGGACCGAGGTACGTGGCTACAGTTTGACCTACTTGTTCTTTATGTGCAGCTTCTAACCAAAGTCCTGCCTAATGCTGCCGTTCCGCTAATCAATTAGAACGAGCCGCTGTTCAGACTATCAGCACGTTCCCACAATTCAGGATACTCAGATTTCGGGACCCAAGTCTGCAGTCTAAAGTCCAAAGTTAGAGAGTCACCAAATAGCAACAAAACCCACTCACAAAAAGCTTTAAAGCTCAAAACCGAAGTATGATCGTAAATGATGTAGTAGTTAGAGAGCGAGTTCAGTTTGAGATTTGTCAGTAGCAAGTTGGTGTTCTTCAAATATAAAAATTTTAACCGGTTACGGCACACAAATCAAAAAAAATAACAAAATTGAAAAATTAAATGAAAAACGCCATGATTATGAGATAGATCCGAAATATTAACAAGCACCGTTAGTAAAATCTAAAACTACAAGCCCATTAAAAAACCAGGTACTTTAAAGAAAGTTGACGAAAAACATTTTGAAGAAAATAGTGCATTATAAAACAAAATTTAAAAAGAAAATTAATAAAGGCAAATATGATAATAATTCCTGGTCAACGGAAGGAAACGAACAGACCAGTGAAACCAATAATTTTCTCTGTTATATTAGCCACTTTAATTCAATTGACATTCGGACAAAGTATTGAGTAAATCCTATAAAAGCTCAGAACGGATACCTCATATTTAAAACAGAAACAGAACAGTAGAAATCCCAACTCATTATTTAAACGTAACGTAACGTAAATAACGAAAACCGAACAAACATTTGAAAACCGAAGAATTCAATGATGTCAGCTAAATCCTATATTTAGTAGAGAAACTAAGAAGAGAAATTAATGGAATTACCATATCTAAACGCAGTAAAAGAGGTTTTTTTTAATATTGTAGGATCTGTTTACAAATATCTGTTCCGAACTCTAGATCAAGATGATAAAGATGAAATGGAACAAAAAATGAATAATTTAATAGACACTAGTGCCCAAAATACTGATTTAAATATGATCATCGATGTTATAAATAACGGATTGAAATAATTAACAACCTGAAAGAAAAAGGAGAAAAAGATCAACAGGTCAGCATTTATTAATATTTAATTTACAACATTTCACCGAATATTTAGAAGACATAGAATTAGGTATGCAAATGACAAGGTTAAGGTTATTTAATCAAAAATGACTAAAACATTATTATTTGAAAAATATTAACCCTGAAAAATTGTTAAAAATCAAAACTTCTGCTTTGCTCAAAACTGACACAAACGAAATTTTGATTATTATTATTATCCCTTCAGAAATAATCAAATCTCCTGTTTTGGAAATTATTCCTTATCCTGACGAAAATAATAATATTCTAACAGAAAATATATTTTAAAAATATTCCCTTATTAAAGGCAAAGTATTTAATAAAGAAACGGAGAAAATAGTAACGGAATAAATAGACAAGAAAATACCGAACGTAAAATCACTAAAACTTATAAAAATTTCAAATTAATTATGTTAAACCCAATATTTTATTGACATGGAACATCCCTAAAACATTGCTAAATAAAAATTGCATTAATAAAGAAATTTACATTGTCGGAAGTAATATCGTTAACATCCTTAATTGTGCAACACAATTAGATGAATACACGCTTTCAAACTTATTGTTATTACTTATAACGCTGATAAGCCATTTTCTCCTCTCTCGTCGCATGCTACAACTTCATTATCTGCGATGGATAGAATCGCCGCAAATTGTGAGGGATTTCGCCGCTGACATGTTCCTGTATCTTAATCTAATTATAAGTAGGTAATTTAAATTCCTATATTCTCTCTACACTAAACTTAGGCTTACAATTACGACTTTCTTAATTAGGTATCTCACTCTCTCTCAAGACTCTTTTTTGTATTTAATAGTGGTGCGTAGCCTAATTGTTATATCAAAAGCAACAGGTGCTTATGGGTTACTGATTGTCTGGTCTGATGATGATTGATGACAATTTATGTTTGCCGAGTGCGACCAGCTACACGATGCTTAGAGTACTTGGTAATCAGACAACTGGCCTTCGTGTATGCGTTATTAACGCTCAAAGCTTAGTGTCATTTGTTAATTCTAACATCGATGTTATATATTTGGCCAAATCGTGGTTTACGTCTTATGTTTGTGATTCGTTAGTAGAGGCTACGATCTCTTTTGTTCCGACCGAGGTAGCCACGCCAGCAGCAGGAGCCATATATGTAAGTAAACGTCTCAATGCAAAGTTCGTCTGTAAACATCCGAGTGATAGCTCCGCTGAATGGATATTTGTTTAGATCAATACAGTATACTCATCAAAAGCTTTAATAGGCTGCATTTATAGACCACAACAATTTATTAACTACCAAAATTTATTTGACTTCTTGTCCCCTTTGTCTATGCTTTATTCGGATGTTGGGATTTTAACAGCAATATTCTAAGGGAAAATAAGTTATCGGACGACATCGAATCTATTGGCTTAAATTGAGTAAACTCATCAGTACCTATACATTTTTCACACCACTGTGATACACTACTTGATGTTTTTTTTTTGGAACTGACTGTAAAAAAATTTCCATGAATAGTCAACTTTTATTGCCAATGTTTTCAAAACATCAAATTTATTTAATTTATAATGGTAATACACACTTAAGTAAAAACCATATAGTTTATTGGGACTTTAATTATATTGGCTTCGCCTTGCTAAGTACCGCCTGCAATTTATGTGACTGGGACTCCATTTTTATACCCTTGCAGAGGCTATAATGATTTCAGTCAGAAGTTTGCAACGCAGTACAGGAGACGTTTCCGACCCCATAAAGTATATATATTCTTGATCAGCGTCACAAGACGAGTCGATCTAGCCATGTCCATCTGTCTGTCCGTTTCTACGCAAACTAGTCTCTCAGTTTTAAAGCTATCGGGCTGAAAATTTCCCAAAAGTCTTCTTTCTATTGCAGGTATAATATAAGTCGGAATATAGTAGTAGTAGTATATAAGTCGGATTAAAATAGGACGACTATATCATATAGCTGACATATGAACAATCGGAAAATTAGTGGTAAAATAATATGAAACAAGAAAAGATGTTATCTTCGGCAAGCCGAAGTTTGTATACCCTTGCAGTTATAAAAAATAATCACAAATTTTATTAAATTGAATTCGAAATTCTTAGAAATATAAAAATGTATATTCCCAATATTATAAGATAATATGTCAAAAAGCCCCAAAGCTATAATTTGTTTCACATTATTTCCCACCAATTATCCGATCGTTCCTATGACAGCTATATGATATAGTCGTCCGATTTTGATAAAATTTAATTCGAAATTCAAAACCAAATAAAAAATATTATTTCCAAGCGTAGGAGGTTATAAGTTAAAAAACACTGAAGATATGCTCTTTTAATATTATTTTCCACTAGTTTTTTCCAAGCTTAGAAGGTTATATGTTAAAAAACACCAAAGATATAATTTTTTCATATTATTTTACAACTAATTTTCCCATTGTTGGGAGCTATATGATATAGTCGTCCGATTTTAATAAAACTTAATTCGAAATTCAGATCCAATTTAAAATTGTTATATCCAAGCTTAGAAAGATATATGTTAAAAACCATGACAGATATATTTTTTTTAAATTTTTTCCCCGATAGTTCCTATGGAAGCTATAAGATATAGTTGTCCGATTCGGCTGGTTTCGACTTATATAATAGCTGCAATAGAAGAAAGACTTCTGGTAAAGTTTCAGCCCGATAGCTTTAAAACTAAGAGACTAGTTTGCGTAGAAACGAACAGACAGACGGACATGGCTACATCGACTCGTCTTGTGACGCTGATCAAGAATATATATACTCGTACTTTATGGGGTCGGAAACGTCTCGTTCACTGCGTTACAAGCTTCTGACTGAAATTATTATACCCTCTGCAATCGGATGACTATATCATAGTCCCGCTTATATACTACCTGCAAAAGAGAGAAGACATTTGGAAAAGTTTCAGCCCGATAGCTTTAAAACTGAGAGACTAGTTTGCGTAGAAACGGACAGACAGACGGACATGGCTAGATCGACTCGTCTAGGGACGCTGATCAAGAATATATATACTTTATGGGGTCGGAAACGTCTCCTTCACTGCGTTGCAGCATCTGACTAAAATCATTATTCCTTCTGCAAGGGTATAACAAGGATGAACGCTTTTGTTGAGTGCCCCGACTATCAGATACAGTTTACTTTAGCTTAATGAAGCAAAAGGGAAATGGAGATATACAAGCAGCAAAGCTACATTTAAGGGATTCAGCTACCGGCAATTTCATTATATGTTATATGAGCGGCAGACAGATTAAAGCTTTTTCACCATTTGTAGGCGTTAGAGTGGGCGTTGCACATTTTTTTAGCTGAAAGAAACTTGCGCTGCACAGGAAGCCCAGGAATCTGCATGCCAAATTTGACTATTTTAGCTCTTATAGTTTCCTAGATCTCAGCGTTTATACTGACAGACGGCTAGTGATCCTGATCCAGAATATATATACTTTATGGGGTCGGAAACGCTTCCTTCTACCTGTTACATACTTTCCGACGAATCTAGTATACCCTTTTACTCTACAATAAATATATAAAACTAGTTATAAAGCTAGAACAGCCCAACTTGGCATGCAGATTCCTGGGCTTCCTGCACAACGTAAGTTTGTTTCAGCGAGGTGCCACGCTCACTCTAACACCCACTATCCGCGAAAATCTATAGCGTCTATAGTTTTTATGATGGAAACAAAATTTTAGCTGAACTGTTTGTCTCATCAATACCTTTCGACTGAGCTAAACAAATTTGCCACACTCACAAACGGATTAATCGCTTAAATCTGTCTGCCGCCCACATAACATCTACTGAAATAGCTGGTAGGTGGCGCCCTAAAATATCTCTTTGCTGTTCATAAAATGTACCACGCCCACTTTCACGCATACAAACGGTTTAAACGCTTAAATCTTTCTGCCTCCCACATAACATCTACTGAAAAAGCCGATAGGTGGCGCCGTAAAATATCGTTTTGCTGCTCCATTTCCTTTTTGCTCTCTTTAATTGAGTAACGGGTTTCTGATACTCAAGGCACTGGACTAAATCGATCTCCTTTCTTTTTATTAATATCTTTTAAGCAGGATTTTTACAGCAATAAGTCGTACTTCAAAAGTTAAGGGATCTCAAGAGCTATATAATATTTCGAAACACCTTTATAGCGACAAATAGCACAAGCCTGTAGCTTAAGTAGTTCACAAGTTATGGGTGTACAAAATTAGATATATATGGCTGTTTTCTCGCCAAACTATTCCAAAAGTGGAACAGCTAGAACCAATGTTTCTTGAAAATGCAAACAAAAACAATTTTGATTAAAAACCCCTAACGATGGTACTAAGACAAATTTTGTTAGAAAAGCGTACAAAGTATTCACAATATCTTTCTAACGACAAACCTGTAGTTTAAGTAGTTTGCTAGGTAAAGGTGTGTGAGTTTTAGCTATTTAAAACTGTTTTTCCGCCAAGCAAGCGGGATTTTCCATAATAGTTTTATATTAAGCTCCTTAACATCATCTACACAAAAAAAATTTCACTGCTCATACAGTGTTCCGAACTGGTAAATGTGGCCATATTTTTATTTATATCTTTTAAGCGGGTATCTTTTACAGCAATGGAGTCGTAATTCAAAAGTAGAGAAATATCAAGAGCCGTATAGTATTTTTAAATACCTTTCTAGCGATATATATCTTATTCCTGTAGGTTAAGGTAAGTGTAAATAATGAGCTATTTATGGCTGTTTTCTTGCCAAACTAGCTAGTTATTCCAAAAAGTGGTAGAACTAATGTTTTTATATTGAGCTGTTTGGCATCATCTTAACTTTCCAAGCTCCTTAAACATAATTTTGAGATCAACGGACAAAGTCCTTTAAAATCTTGTTTAGCGTAATACTTTTGAATGGAGCATCAGATTTTGACAGTTGAGGTGTCATTCGTTGAGTTCTATAAGTGAGAATATAATTCGGGTAATCGCGAAGCGTTATTATCGGCATTGGCCCAATTACCAATCTTTCTCCCAAACCATTTTTCTTCAAGTCTCGGTATGCAATCCTTTTTTGCAATACCTTACCTTACCTTCGCACACGTGGACTTCCGTCCACGGATATAAAAAGTTTGTATTGATATACCATTTTCCAGAAGGTAATATTTATTCTGCCTCAAATAATTTCATAGTTATCTGCTATTATTATTATTAGTTATTACTTCATTTTCAGATTGTAGTTCCTTAAATAAATACCAGCCAAAACCTCCTGGACGCGCCGTCGGAGTTTGTTTTCCATCAAGACAGAAACAAAGTGCTTGGGACTTAGGCCTAGACTAGTTTGGCGCTCGAGGTCATCGACCTCGTCCTTTTTGATTATTTCCTCCCCATGATCGTCGTCAGTTAGGGGGGTTGACCCCTCAAAGCTAGGGACCGCTAAAATGCCATCTCTTACAGTATTGACCTCCTCGGAACCATCTTCGAGCACGCTTCCATCGGCAAGATCGTCCAGGTTGAAGCCCTGCAGCAAATCTACGATAGAGGGCACGAAAGCGCTACGGCGGGAGCTGGTAGAGTTTGAGCTGTTGGAGCTGCTAGCGGGCAGGTAAATTCCCTGCATGTTGTTAGGGTTGATGATTAGGTAGGTGGGTCCGCCTCCCGCACTGTTCAGGTAATCCATTCCGTGGAACTGTGGCGGTGGTCGGCTGGGCATTGGAGGTTGTGGGTAGTACGGATAGTATGGGGTGGTGAACGGGCTGTAGTGGTGTCTGTCCGAGTCGGTATCCGCTTTCCAGCTAGGCTGCTTTACAATTATGATAGGCTGGGTGTTTTGGTGGCTCTCCTGGTTGTATCCGCGTTTAATGTTCCATAGAAGTCGAGGAACGATCTTGGAAAATGCTGCAAGTAGCAGGATTGTAAAACTTCTGAACCAATTTACGACCAATTTGACTTGCCATTCTCCTTTTGGTTTCCGTCGCTGGATGTCGGATGGGCAGCATTCCAGTCTAAAAATGATAAAAGAATGATCAAGGCGCTTATTTTTCTCATGGTTTTTCAATTGTAAGCTTCTGAAGGTGACTGTGTTTCTACATTGGGCCGCGATAACTTTTATACCCAAAACTGTACATCACTTTTGCTAATGCTAAGATTAAATGTTTAACTGGGGCAGTTCGTATACACGCAATTTATCCGTATCGCCTCGTAAATCAATTTCAGTCGCAGCTGCTTGCGTTCCTAGAAATAAGTTTCGACCGGTCGTTAGTTTATGTCTTTCTTTCGCCTCCGGCTGTCTTCATTAAACATTCAATAGTCTTCTACAGTTTAATTCGGCTAATAGTCGGCACTAATGGGTTTACTTTATAGTCGTCGTCGATTTATATATTTATTTTCTGTATAAAAAGCCGCCAGTTCAACCGATCGGATCATTTTGCGAATCAAATTAAATGAACACAAATTCGTTTGCTTAACATTGAACTTGGCGAGAGATCAGAGAGGCTGCGTTTACTTTACTTTTACCTTGATTAATAGCCAACTCAGATAATTTTCCCTCAAGCAGTTATAGCAAACAACCTAATCTTATATATTAGCTTTCTGTGTATCATAATCCTAAGGAAAGGGATTTTTTATTTGCGAAAAAGTGTATGTGCGTATTAAAAAAGATCTGAAAAAATTAATCAAGGTAAATATTTGGTGGTGACGCGTTAAAATCTTGCTTTTTTGTTTTTGCACCTCCATCTCCCTGTTGCTATAATTTAAGTTATAAGCTGAATATTATTGTAAAAATTAAAAAAATAAAATTCCATTAATTTATAAGAAAACCGCCAAGGTTGATAAGCCGAAACGTAAATATAAAACCGAGTGCTGGAAATATTAAAAAGATACCGCACCTCCTGTTTTTTAGAATTTGCGGTTATTGATATTGACTCATAAAACAAAATTATTTCCAGATATCTTCAATATACCCATTGGTGCTAAAGATATTGCCATTCAATTTTTATTCTACATATTTTATAACACATATTACTTTTAACATATGGTGGCAGGCCCACAAGCCTCCCATAACTGTGGCTAGTACACTAAAATGCTTAAGAAAAAATTTTACTTGGAAAGTATATGTCTCGTCAATACCTATAAAAAAATCGTTGCTAACTTGAAAAAAATAATATAAAAATAAAATGAACTAAATGTATTGGTCTTGTTAAGATCTACTGATTAACCCCTCTTACGCCGACAAAACTCCCAAGAAGAAATGCTATGACGACTGTATTTCTGTAAATACCCTGCAGCATCACAATTGAGCACAAAAAAATAAAGTAGAAAAACTTTTCTACACCCTTACATTATAGGTAATGCGACATATTCTTTTTTTTTAATTTTTACCCTTGCAGATGGTATAATGATTTCAGTCAGAAGTTGGCAACGCAGTGAAGGACACGATTCCGACCCCAGAAAGTTTATATATTCTTGATCAGCATCACTAGACGAGTCGATCCAGTCCTGTCGGTGTGTCCGTCCGTCTGCCCGTCCATTTTTAAAGCTATCGGGCTTTCCCAACTGTCTTCTTTCTATTGCAGGTAGTATTCAAGTCGGAACCAGCCGGATCGGACAATTATGTTTTATAGCTCCCATAGGAATTATCGGGGGAAAAATGTATAAAAAAATTAAGTCCTTAGTGTTTATTGACATATAACCTCATACGCTTAGAAATAACATTTTTTAATTAGACCAGAATTTCGAATTAAATTGGACGACTATGTCATATAGCTGTCATAGAAGCGATCGGAAAATTGGTGGGAAAATAATATGAAACAAGAAAGGAAGTTAACTTGTATACCCTTGAAGTTATAAAAATTAATAAACTTTAGTAACACCATGTGAAATTTTTAACGATTTTTGTTGAATTCAGTGGTATTAAAAAAAACGATTTCACTTTTTTTAGAAAATTTTTTTTATTTCTATATGTTAAGGTAGTCCGATTTTTATTAAATTGAATTCGAAATTCTAAAAAATTTAAAAAATGTTATTTCCAAGCGTAGGAGGTTATGTGTAAAACACCAAAGCTATAATTTGTTTCGTAATATTTTCCAACCAATTTTTCGACCGTTCTTATGATATAGCCGTCCGATTTTGAAAAAATTTAATTCGAAATTCCGAACTATTAAAAAAATGTTATTTCCAAACTTAGAAAGTTATATGTTAAAAAACACCAAAAATATAATTTTTCATATTTTCCAACGAATTTTTCCGATTGTTTATAAGGCAGCTATATGACATAGTCGTTCGATTTTGATAAAATTTAATTCGAATTTCAAAACCAATTAAAAAATGTTATATCCAAGCGTAGGAGGTTATATATTAATATTATACCTTTGGTGTTTTTTAACATACAATTTCCTACGTTTGAAAATAACAATTTTTAATTAATTATCGAATTTAATTTAATAAAAATCGGACTACTATACCATTTAGATGTCTTAGGACAGATCCGAAAATGGGTGGGAAAATAATATGAAACAAAAAAAAAATAATTTGTTTGGTAGAAAAAGCGGTAAAAGTAAACATTTTGGAACTTTTATCTGTTAGGGTCGGTGGGTATAATTACTCTTAGTTGTATTTTCACAAAAAAAGACGCATCAAATGACACCTCAACTGTCAAAATCGAATGTTTTTTTCAAAAGTAATGCGCTAAACAAGATTTTGGGGATTTTTATGTTTTTCAGTCCGGTATTCAGTTTATGTCTTTTTTTCCCCTTCGTCTTTTTCCATTTAACATTTAAAGTCCTCTGCAGTTTAATTCGGCTAATAGTCGGCACTAATTGATTTAATTTACAGTCATCATCGACTTAGATATTTATTTTCTGCCTAAAAAGGCGACAGTTTAACCGATCGGATAATTTAATGAATTGAACTAAACACCATTAGCACCAAACTCATATTTTCTTGCTGATGATACTAAAATAAAACAAGGAAAAACGCTATAGTCGAGTGCCTCGACTATCAGGTATCTGATAATCGAGGCACTCGACTATAGCGTTTTTACTCAGTTTAGAGGAGAAAAATAGATAAAAATAAATACTCTAAAGCGCCCCCTATCTATGTCATGTGGGCGGCAGACAGTTTTGGGCGTTTTAGTCGTTTGGGGGCGTTAAATTGGGCGTGGCAAATATGTTCTTTAGGTCAATCAAAAGGTTTTAAAAGGACATGTACATTTTAGACAAAAAAAATTTTAGCATGACAACTGTGGCTACCACAGTTTGTGGCGGTTTGTCGGCGTTAGAGTGGGTATACAAATTTTTTTTGGGTCAATCGATAGGTATTGATAAGACAAATACGATTTAGCAAAAAAATGAGAATGACAATTGTAGCCACCGGCGGTTAGTGGGCCTTAGAGTCGGCGTAGCATTTTTTTTTGGGTCAATCGATAGGTATTGATTACTCAAATACATTTCAGTTAAAATTTTTGTACTATCCTAAAAATTGTAGGGGCTACAGATTTTCGCGGATTGTTGGCG
This sequence comes from Drosophila biarmipes, assembly GCF_025231255.1. Taxonomy (NCBI): domain Eukaryota; kingdom Metazoa; phylum Arthropoda; class Insecta; order Diptera; family Drosophilidae; genus Drosophila; species Drosophila biarmipes. The sequence continues at coordinate 1,511,492 of NW_026114537.1, forward strand.
TTAGAGTGGAAGTGGCACCTCGCTGAAACAAACTTGCGCTGTGCAGGAATCCCAGGAATCTGCATGCCAAGTCTGACTTGCTTTTATAGTTTCCGAAATCTCAGCGTTCATACAGACAGACGGACATGGCTAGATCGACTCGGCTATTGATCCTGATCTAACTGTTACATACTTTCCGAAGAATCTTGTATACCCTTTTACTCTACGAGTAACGGGTATAAAAAGAAGAAACAAAGCATGGTTTTGTGATTTTATGCATCTATAACTTTACGTCGATTAATAGCATTAGTTATTAAAAGCGGTTGCGAAAGTTTTTTCGGCGGTTTTAAATGTATTTTGTGAGAGTTTATTTTAAGTGCATGCAAATACACATTCCATAGTCAGTGTGTTTGGTATCCCACGCAATCCTACCCTTAAATTGCGTTTCAAATATTGAGACTACTCATACTAATTAGGGTATCGGCGGTCATTTTCGTAGTTGTTTGTCCCTTTCGGTCGAGTAGCCGATACCCTAATTAGTATACCCCCTCACTAAAAAAAGGTTTGATGTAATTGGGAAGCATTCTTCAAGCCGCTTTAAAATAAAAATTTAAAATTTTTAATAATACTCACAACATTAAAATTTCACACCTTTGCGCACAAGCAGTCATGAGTAAGAACTCGAGGGTAGTGGGTGTAATTCGGGTTCATGGGTACGCAAGTTCACTTTCTCTTGCTCATTCTCAGAAGATAAGGAGGATCAAAATATTTGAAATGCAATTATACGGAAGGAATCCCTGGTGTACCAAATACACTGATTATGTGATGTGTATATGCTTGCACTTAAAAGAACTCTTACAAAATACATTTAAAACCGCCGCTACTATTAGCTTTAGGCTTGGGTTGCTAGGATAAGCGAAAATAAAAAGGATTTAAAATTAGAACTTTTATGCCCACCCTGTCGTGGGAAATATCTTGCATTAAGGGAACGTCAAGACGTATTGACCGATAAGCATAAAAATTCATCAGCCAGAGAAGTCAAAAATATTATAACATTTAAGATATACATAGCTGGGCAGCGCAGCTACGAGACTTAGGCTTACTTGGAACCTAAGGAAAAATGTATGAAACAAAAAGAACTGAACTTTGGTAGCGGTACCTATGCTGCTCCAAATATATAAAAAAAAGATCATTCGATCAGGTCATCTGGCTTCTTGCAGTCTGCAAGTACGAGTGGCAGTCCGTCACTTGTACCAACGCCGGAATAAAAATTTGATTTTCTGAAAGAAAGCCTCTAGCTACAAAAGCCAAATACCGAATCCCAATCAGCAAATATTAATGCTTTAAATAAAAGACTTATTAGCAAATCACCTTCTCAAAAGCTTTTGCCCAAAATTATCTGACGTCTGCCCGAACGACTGCCCTGGACGCTGCAGCATGCAAATACACATGCATTAAATCAAAGTCCAGTGCAAGGACCGGCACCGGCCCCGCCTAATCCAATAGGCTACGGACATTAGCAGCAGTGAAGCCAACAGTGCGAGGGCACCCCGCCACGAAGGAGCGTCAGCGTAGCCAAAACGGCGGAGACCAGCTGACGCGGAAGACATCCGGAGCACCAACCAACAAAATTATAATATACATATATTTTATAAAAATTGTAAATTTGTGCACACATTGTTTTTATAATCTAAAAACCTGGACAACATTTTAATTAAAAAAAAGAGAATTACAAATAAAACAAGAAAGGAAGTTAACTTCGGCAATCCGAAGTTTGTTTACCCTTGAAGTTAGAAGAAATAATCAACGTTAGTTACACCATGCTAAATGTTTTTGTAGTGCTCACTTCAGTGAAATTAAAAATCGGGTTTTTCCAGCTGTATGTTAGAGTCGTCCGATTTTTAATAAATTAGGTTCAAAATTCTTAAAAATATATAAATGGTTTTCCATTTATTATAAGATAATATTTACATCGAAGATATTATTTGTTCTTACTATTTTCCCATTCATTTTTCGATCGTTCCAATGCCAGCTATATGATATAGTCCTCCGGTTTCGATAAAATTAAATTCGAAATTCAGAACTAATTAAAAAATGTTTTTTTCAAGCGTAGGAGCTTAAAAGTTTAAAACGCAATTTTTTCATATTATTTTCCCACCAATTTTCCGATTGTTCGTAAAACTGAAAACTTAACAAATATTATTGATGCATTATAAATAATTGAAGCGATAAAAGGCGAACATGAACAATAAGCAGTTTACATAATTTAATCGGAAATTAAGCAACAGTATCTGAAGTCATTTTCAGAATAACAACCAAAATCAATGGCCAAACTGTAGAATTATTGTCAGCAAAACTGATAAACCTAAGCAACGAAATACAACTTTTAAGCAGATGACAAAAGCTTTAGAAGGTGCTTATGTGACAGATGACCCTGGAGTTAGCCAGATGTTATTTCACCCAGCATGCAGCATTGCACAATCGATAAGGTAAAACTTCTTATGCAAGCTGTTACCTTCAATTGAATGAATTATGCCGTATCAAAATTTTTAAATAGTTGCACAGAAGCAACCGGACAGCCAAGCCCTGCCCTATATTATAAAAAAATTATCCATAGCGCGTCTGGAACTGCGGACGTGGAAATTATAGAGGTACAAACAAGTCGCCGTTACGACACCAAGCAAAGCTTGTTGCGCGCGGAGCCCTACAGCGCTGTGAGCGAGTAAATTAAATCGCGGACAAAGAAAGTACAATTTTACAATAGACGAAGAAGTGAGCTTTCACTTATAACAGGAAAAAAAATAAAGTTTGATTTAGGCATGTCATATGGGTAAGAATGATCTTGCGGACTTGATGTTAAATAGGTGGTTTGAAAAAATGTTGCAAAAAGATCGGCTATGGCCTGATCAGTGTTTGCAGCAGAATTTTTAAATTTAAGTGTTACAGAAGAATTTGAAGAATTACGCTTTGTGTTAACAAAATTATAAAACTGTTTTGGGTCCAGTGTAAACTGTGTCTTGCAACGAGCTAAAAATATGTTGTAACACTGAGCGTTACGCAAAATCCGATCGAGCACTTAAGTATCGGAAAAAGGCAGCTTGTGATCCGGAAGCTCTATACTTTTTGTAGAGTCTAGACTCCACACTTTTAAGTCGTGACAGCTCTTTACTAAACCACGAATGTTGGTTAGAAATTTTAGGATAATATGTAGGAACGCATATATCAAAAACTGCGTATAATACATTATAAAATATATTAACAGTTTCAGTCATATTAGTACATTAGTACAGATTAGACCAATCCGAGCAAGCGATTGATAATCGCAAAGCTTGCTCTACGAAAGCAGGGAATGCGTTTAGCTGACTTTTCCGATATATCATTTAATTTTGTACCCGTGACAATAGTCAAATCAGATGACGGCGGAATATAAAAACATATTATGTATATAGAAATACCTTGAAGGTATAGTTTTAAACACAGAAATTCAATGTTATTTCGTCGGACATTATTTCTTCAGACGTTACTTCTGAGTCAACTACAATTAAAACTCCACCTGCACGTCGGGAGGGACGATCAAGCCTATACGTTCTGAACTTACTTGGAAAGACTTCGAAACTAAGAATTTCAGGTTTTAACCAAGTTTCTGTGAACACAATAACTTGGGAAGACAAGGAAAACCTATCAGTATACAATTTGGTCAACTTACTTTGAAAATCTCTTGTATTCTGATAGGAAAGCAGAAGGAAAAAAATATAGTTTTTTAAGAAAGATTAAGATAAATCCGTGAATGTCCTTTTAAGGGGATTTCCAACTTCCTTTGAACAAATTTTATTTTTTTAAGCTTCGTACTCTTAAAAAAAATGCCTGCAGGTCAAAAGTTGGCTGAGCACAGCGTAGCAAAATGAGCTCAGGGAACACCGATCTTAAATGATGATACTTCCTTAGGTCAGGATTCAGCCGAGAAACAAAAATTATTTTCCGCTGCGGTGCACAGATGACTGTTTTAGGTACCACGCATGTGCACTAAGAGTTCTAGTCGATACTTCAGACGTTAAGTCAACATGCGGCTTTGGAATCATTTCTGTATTTTTTTCAACAGATTTTTCGGGTTCCTCATGAGGAAAACTCTCACGTCAGTACCATTTGTGCGGCAGCTGAGATCGACTGCTGTCCTGGAGACCCCGGATCGACAGTGAGAGTTTTACTAGCGACTACCGATCTTTTCTACGCTTAGGAGAATCGGGCTTAGACAGCATACGGCTAGTGAGCTGCGACTCAAGACCACAAGCAGATCCGTATTTCTACGGCTGTTTCAAATTAACATCGTTACAGTGCTTTTTGTGATCTTTTTTATAGAGATTGCCTAGGTTTCATAAGCAATAGTAGCGCAAACCACTTCTCATGTCGATTGCATCGTGAACCAGGCTTGAATAGCCAGGGCATTAAGCGTGAAAAGTACTGTCGCATGAATGACACGAAATGCTCTGTTGTCCAGCCAAAATCAACAACTAGCATTTCTTTGAACAACAGACAGCTATTATCGCAATATTCCGAACCACAGTGCAAACAGAAAAAAGCAACGAGAGTAAGAGAGCGGGAGACAGTGAGCGGTAGTGAGTAAGCGGCGGAGCGTTAGTTTCAGTGCCAACAATAACGTTTTATGCGGGAGTGCGGAAGAGCGGGTTACTACCGTATAGATTCTTACCGCTCCAAACAGTGTTAGGGACATAAGAAGCTATATAAATGTAAGTAGACTTAAGCCCCGATGGTTTATGGGGAAAAAGAACAAAAATACGGACAAAAACAGGACCGTTCACCGAAAGAGCGAAAGCTAGTCTTCAATAATACCCAATACAATAATAAACGAGGCCAATATAGAGGAAACTCAAGAGGCCGTGGTAGCTCGAGTCAAGGCCACAACAATAAAAAAAAATAAAAGGGTTTATACAAATTATCTGAGTCAGAACATATTTGTATAATTGAATAACGTTGCTATAGAAAACCTCACGTCACTTGTTTTTTTAGTAGACACAGGTGCAGACATTTTAATAGTTATAGAAAATGTTAATGTCTTTCATGACATAAAAGATAATTATAAGGAATAAGTCAAGAAGTTACCAAATCCAAGTGGTTAACTTCTTTTGAGATACAGACCATTAGGTACATAATTCAACACGGTTTTCGTATCGTGGATATACAGTTCACTATTCCATGTGATGGAATATAAGGAATCGATTTTATTAAAAAATACAACTGTCAATTAGAATTTAAGCCATCTGAAGATTGGCTTATAATTAGACCTAATATCTTTAATTTTCCAATTTATGTTCCAGTAACATACAGTTCTGACAACAACTCAAAACTTCTGCCAGCAAGATTCCATTATTATGTTATGTTATTAGAAAAACTCAACTAAATTCAAATGAAGACAGTGAGTTAATTTCAAATCAAGAAATCAAGCATGGTAAGAAAAGACAATTTTACAATAGATAATTAAAAAATACATGCAGGTCAAAATACGAATAGTCACGATACATAAAGTAAAACTAATTAGTTGCTAAGTAGAACAGTATTATTGATTTAAAGATAGGCAGTGGGTCGGTGGTATATATTAGGTGATATTGTCTATTATAGTCATTGCAGAGTACTCTGAAAGGATCATGATTTGCATAATTAGAAATACAATACACATTAAAATGCAGGCGGCCCAGTAATTTGGGAGTCTCTCTCCAATAAACGTAATACCAAGCATAGTTCTTATTAGTAGTCTACTAGAGTAGTATGCCAGCTTAGACTTGTATCCCAGTTAAGTTCCGCGTAAGGCAAATATTAAAAACGTTTTTTTACACAAACTAAATCTGAGTTTTTGCGACATAGGGATCATCGAATTCCTTCGACCAGCTGATAAATGAAAGCACGCTCCTGACTTTATTTACCATGGTAGTAATGAGATCAGAAAATTTAAGTTGAGTATCTATATAGACTCCAAGGTCGTCAGAATGCGTTATTCTATCTAACACACAACCGCTCAAATTATAAGTTGAATAGTAAGCGCTGACACGAAAAAAGGTCATTAGTTTACACTTAGAACCATTTAAATGCGTCTGCGTACATAAGTACACGTGAGTTCATTAGGACTAGAGGAAGGTCATTTATAAATAGTGTAAACAGGAGCGGACCGAGTTGACTTCCTTGAGCTACACCGGACGTAACTCGGATTAGGGATGATAAAGAGTTTTTAAAAATGACCCTTTTAGTCCTGCCATTCAAATAAGTTAAGATCCACCTAAGAAGATAATCAGGAAACCCTAAATCCTAACTAAAATTGTTTACAGAATTTAACGCTTTACTGAAATCAGTGTAAACCACATCATTTTTTTCTAAAACTTTTTTAAAAATTTAACACAAATGAAGGATACTCCAAAAGGTTGTCGTTGACTTACGTTTTATAAATCCGTGTTGACAAGAGGAAATAAGAGACCTACAACTGTGTTGCAAATGGGGAGAGAAATACCTCTGTAATTACATGCGTTCAATTTGCTCCCCTTTTTATGAAGCGGGATAACAAACGATTCCTTCCATCTATGTGGGAAATCAGACGTTTCTAAAGATAAAGTAAAAAGTTTGTGCAATGCTCTACATTAAGTCTAAGCGCAATACTTGAGCACACATCCAGGGACTCCGTCAGGACCCGGAGATTGAACTGGTCTGACACTTTGCAAATCTAAAAGAAGTGAGCTTTAACTTATAACAGGAAAAAAAATAAAGTTTGATTTAGGCATGTCATATGGGTAAGAATGATCTTGCGGACTTGATGTTAAATAGGTGGTTTGAAAAAATGTTGCAAAAAGATCGGCTATGTGCTGATCAGTGTTTGAGGCAGAATTTTCAAATTTAAGTGTTGAAGAAGAATTTGAAGAATTACGCTTTGTGTTAACAAAATTATAAAACTGTTTTGGATCCAGTGTAAACTGTGTTTTGCAACGAGCTGAAAAGTTGTTTTAACACTGAGCGTTACGCAAAATCCGATCGAGCACTTAAGTATCGGAAAAAGGCAGCTTGTGATCCGAAAGCTCTATACTTTTTGTAGAGTCTAGACTCCACATTTTTAAGTCGTGACAGCTCTTTACTAAACCACGAATGTTGTAATACATTATAAAATATATTAACAGTTTCAGTCATATTAGTACATTAGTACAGATTAGACCAATCCGAGCAAGCGATAAGGTTATTGATAATCGCAAAGCTTGCTTTACGAAAGCAGGGGATGCGTTTAGCTGACTTTTCAGATACTTCATTTAATTTTGTACTCGTGTCAATAGTCAAATCAGATGACGGCGGAATATAAAAACATATTATGTATATAGAAATACCTTGAAGGTATAGTTTTAAACACAGAAATTCAATGTTATTTCGTCGGACATTATTTCTTCAGACGTTACTTCTGAGTCAACTACAATTAAAACTCCACCTCCACGTCGGGAGGGACGATCAAGCCTATACGTTCTGAACTTACATGGAAAGACTTCCAATCTAAGAATTTCAGGTTTTAACCAAGTTTCTGTGAACACAATAACTTGGGAAGACAAGGAAAACCTATCAGTATACAATTTGGTCAACTTACTTTGTAAATCTCTTGTATTCTGATAGGAAAGCAGAAGGAAAAAAATCTAGTTTTTTATGAAAGATAAAGATGAATACGTGAATGGCCTTTTAAAGGGATTTCCAACTTCCTTTGAACGAATTTTATTTTTTTAAGCTTCGTACTCTTAAAAAAAATGCCTGCAGGTCAAAAGTTGGCTGAGCACAGCGTAGCAAAATGAGCTCAGGGAACTCCGATCTTAAATGATGATACTTCCTTAGGTCAGGATTCAGCCGAGAAACAAAAATTATTTTCCGCTGCGGTACACAGATGACTGTTTTAGGTACCACGCATGTGCACTAAGAGTTCTAGTCGATACTTCAGACGTTAAGTCAACATGCGGCTTTGGAATCATTTCTGTATTTTTTTTCAACAGATTTTTCGGGTTCCTCATGAGGTAAACTCTCACGTCAGTACCATTTGTGCGGCAGCTGAGATCGACTGCTGTCCTGGAGAGCCCGGATCGACAGAGAGAGTTTCACTAGCGACTACCGATCTTTTCTACGCTTAGGAGAATCGGGCTTCGACAGCATACGGCTAGTGAGCTGCGACTCAAGACCACAAGCAGATCCGTATTTCTACGGCTGTTTCAAATTAACATCGTTACAGTGCTTTTTGTGAGCTTTTTTATAGAGATTGCCTAGGTTTCATAAGCAATAGTAGCGCAAACCACTTCTCATGTCGATTGCATCGTGAACCAGGCTTGAATAGCCAGGGCATTAAGCGTGAAAAGTACTGTCGCATGAATGACACGAAATGCTCTGTTGTCCAGCCAAAATCAACAACTAGCATTTCTTTGAACAACAGACAGCTATTATCGCAATATTCCGAACCACAGTGCAAACAGAAAAAAGCAACGAGAGTAAGAGAGCGGGAGACAGTGAGCGGGAGTGAGTAAGCGGGGGAGCGTTAGTTTTTAGTGCCAACAATAACGTTTTATGCGGGAGTGCGGAAGAGCGGGCTACTGCCGTATAGATTCTTACAGCTCCAAACAGCGTTAGGGACATAAAAAGATATATAAATGTAATTTGAATTAAGCCCCGATGGTTTATGGAGAAAAAGAACAAAAATACGGACAAAAACAGGACAGTTCACCGAAAGAGCGAAAGCTAGTCTTCAATAATACCCAATACAATAATAAACGAGGCCAATATAGAGGAAACTCAAGAGGCCGTGGTAGCTCGAGTCAAGGCCACAACAATAAAAAAAAATAAAAGGGTTTATACAAATTATCTGAGTCAGAACATATTTGTATAATTGAATAACGTTGCTATAGAAAACCTCACGTCACTTGTTTTTTTAGTAGACACAGGTGCAGACATTTTAATAGTTATAGAAAATGTTAATGTCTTTCATGACATAAAAGAAAATTATAAGGAATAAGTCAAGAAGTTACCAAATCCAAGTGGTTAACTTCTTTTGAGATACAGACCATTAGGTACATAATTCAACACGGTTTTCGTATCGTGGATATACAGTTCACTATTCCATGTGATGGAATATAAGGAATCGATTTTATTAAAAAATACAACTGTCAATTAGAATTTAAGCCATCTGAAGATTGGCTTATAATTAGACCTAATATCTTTAATTTTCCAATTTATGTTCCAGTAACATACAGTTCTGACAACAACTCAAAACTTCTGCCAGCAAGATTCCATTATTATGTTATGTTATTAGAAAAACTCAACTAAATTCAAATAAAGACAGTGAGTTAATTTCAAATCAAGAAATTAAGCATGGTAAGAAAAGACAATTTTACAATAGATAATTAAAAAATACATGCAGGTCAAAATACGAATAGTCACGATACATAAAGTAAAACTAATTAGTTGCTAAGTAGAACAGTATTATTGATTTAAAGATAGGCAGTGGGTCGGTGGTATATATTAGGTGATATTGTCTATTATAGTCATTGCAGAGTACTCTGAAAGGATCATGATTTGCATAATTAGAAATACAATACACATTAAAATGCAGGCGGCCCAGTAATTTGGGACTCTCTCTCCAATAAACGTAATACCAAGCATAGTTCTTATTAGTAGTCTACTAGAGTAGTATGCCAGCTTAGACTTGTATCCCAGTTAAGTTCCGCGTAAGGCAAATATTAAAAACGTTTTTTTACACAAACTAAATCTGAGTTTTTGCGACATAGGGATCATCGAATTCCTTCGACCAGCTGATAAATGAAAGCACGCTCCTGACTTTATTTACCATGGTAGTAATGTGATCAGAAAATTTAAGTTTAGTATCTATATAGACTCCAAGGTCGTCAGAATGCGTTATTCTATCTAACACACAACCGCTCAAATTATAAGTTGAATAGTAAGCGCTGACACGAAAGAAGGTCATTAGTTTACACTTAGAACCATTTAAATGCGTCTGCGTACATAAGTACACGTGAGTTCATTAGGACAAGAGGAAGGTCATTTATAAATAGTGTAAACAGGAACGGACCGAGTTGACTTCCTTGAGCTACACCGGACGTAACTCGGATTAGGGATGATAAAGAGTTTTTAAAAATGACCCTTTTAGTCCTGCCATTCAAATAAGTTAAGATCCACCTAAGAAGATAATCAGGAAACCCTAAATCCTAACTAAAATTGTTTACAGAATTTAACGCTTTACTGAAATCAGTGTAAACCTCATCATTTTTTTCTAAAACTTTTTTAAAAATTTAACACAAATGAAGGATACTCCAAAAGGTTGTCGTTGACTTACGTTTTATAAATCCGTGTTGACAAGAGGAAATAAGAGACCTACAACTGTGTTGCAAATGGGGAGAGAAATACCTCTGTAATTACATGCGTTCAATTTGCTCCCCTTTTTATGAAGCGGGGTAACAAACGATTCCTTCCATCTATGTGGGAAATCTGACGTTTCTAAAGATAAAGTAAAAAGTTTGTGCAATGCTCTACATTAAGTCTAAGCGCAATACTTGAGCACACATCCAGGGACTCCGTCAGGACCCGGAGATTGAACTGGTCTGACACTTTGCAAATCTAAAAGAAGTGAGCTTTAACTTATAACAGGAAAAAAAATAAAGTTTGATTTAGGCATGTCATATGGGTAAGAATGATCTTGCGGACTTGATGTTAAATAGGTGGTTTGAAAAAATGTTGCAAAAAGATCGGCTATGTGCTGATCAGTGTTTGAGGCAGAATTTTCAAATTTAAGTGTTGAAGAAGAATTTGAAGAATTACGCTTTGTGTTAACAAAATTATAAAACTGTTTTGGGTCCAGTGTAAACTGTGTCTTGCAACGAGCTAAAAAGTTGTTGTAACACTGAGCGTTACGCAAAATCCGATCGAGCACTTAAGTATCGGAAAAAGGCAGCTTGTGATCCGGAAGCTCTATACTTTTTGTAGAGTCTAGACTCCACACTTTTAAGTCGTGACAGCTCTTTACTAAACCACGAATGTTGGTTAGAAATTTTAGGATAATATGTAGGAACGCATATATCAAAAACTGCGTATAATACATTATAAAATATATTAACAGTTTCAGTCATATTAGTACATTAGTACAGATTAGACCAATCCGAGCAAGCGATTGATAATCGCAAAGCTTGCTCTACGAAAGCAGGGAATGCGTTTAGCTGACTTTTCCGATATATCATTTAATTTTGTACTCGTGTCAATAGTCAAATCAGATGACGGCGGAATATAAAAACATATTATGTATATAGAAATACCTTGAAGGTATAGTTTTAAACACAGAAATTCAATGTTATTTCGTCGGACACTATTTCTTCAGACGTTACTTCTGAGTCAACTACAATTAAAACTCCACCTGCACGTCGGGAGGGACGATCAAGCCTATACGTTCTGAACTTACTTGGAAAGACTTCGAAACTAAGAATTTCAGGTTTTAACCAAGTTTCTGTGAACACAATAACTTGGGAAGACAAGGAAAACCTATCAGTATACAATTTGGTCAACTTACTTTGTAAATCTCTTGTATTCTGATAGGAAAGCAGAAGGAAAAAAATCTAGTTTTTTATGAAAGATAAAGATGAATACGTGAATGGCCTTTTAAAGGGATTTCCAACTTCCTTTGAACGAATTTTATTTTTTTAAGCTTCGTACTCTTAAAAAAATGCCTGCAGGTCAAAAGTTGGCTGAGCACAGCGTAGCAAAATGAGCTCAGGGAACTCCGATCTTAAATGATGATACTTCCTTAGGTCAGGATTCAGCCGAGAAACAAAAATTATTTTCCGCTGCGGTACACAGATGACTGTTTTAGGTACCACGCATGTGCACTAAGAGTTCTAGTCGATACTTCAGACGTTAAGTCAACATGCGGCTTTGGAATCATTTCTGTATTTTTTTTCAACAGATTTTTCGGGTTCCTCATGAGGTAAACTCTCACGTCAGTACCATTTGTGCGGCAGCTGAGATCGACTGCTGTCCTGGAGAGCCCGGATCGACAGAGAGAGTTTCACTAGCGACTACCGATCTTTTCTACGCTTAGGAGAATCGGGCTTCGACAGCATACGGCTAGTGAGCTGCGACTCAAGACCACAAGCAGATCCGTATTTCTACGGCTGTTTCAAATTAACATCGTTACAGTGCTTTTTGTGAGCTTTTTTATAGAGATTGCCTAGGTTTCATAAGCAATAGTAGCGCAAACCACTTCTCATGTCGATTGCATCGTGAACCAGGCTTGAATAGCCAGGGCATTAAGCGTGAAAAGTACTGTCGCATGAATGACACGAAATGCTCTGTTGTCCAGCCAAAATCAACAACTAGCATTTCTTTGAACAACAGACAGCTATTATCGCAATATTCCGAACCACAGTGCAAACAGAAAAAAGCAACGAGAGTAAGAGAGCGGGAGACAGTGAGCGGGAGTGAGTAAGCGGGGGAGCGTTAGTTTTTAGTGCCAACAATAACGTTTTATGCGGGAGTGCGGAAGAGCGGGCTACTGCCGTATAGATTCTTACAGCTCCAAACAGCGTTAGGGACATAAAAAGATATATAAATGTAATTTGAATTAAGCCCCGATGGTTTATGGAGAAAAAGAACAAAAATACGGACAAAAACAGGACAGTTCACCGAAAGAGCGAAAGCTAGTCTTCAATAATACCCAATACAATAATAAACGAGGCCAATATAGAGGAAACTCAAGAGGCCGTGGTAGCTCGAGTCAAGGCCACAACAATAAAAAAAAATAAAAGGGTTTATACAAATTATCTGAGTCAGAACATATTTGTATAATTGAATAACGTTGCTATAGAAAACCTCACGTCACTTGTTTTTTTAGTAGACACAGGTGCAGACATTTTAATAGTTATAGAAAATGTTAATGTCTTTCATGACATAAAAGAAAATTATAAGGAATAAGTCAAGAAGTTACCAAATCCAAGTGGTTAACTTCTTTTGAGATACAGACCATTAGGTACATAATTCAACACGGTTTTCGTATCGTGGATATACAGTTCACTATTCCATGTGATGGAATATAAGGAATCGATTTTATTAAAAAATACAACTGTCAATTAGAATTTAAGCCATCTGAAGATTGGCTTATAATTAGACCTAATATCTTTAATTTTCCAATTTATGTTCCAGTAACATACAGTTCTGACAACAACTCAAAACTTCTGCCAGCAAGATTCCATTATTATGTTATGTTATTAGAAAAACTCAACTAAATTCAAATGAAGACAGTGAGTTAATTTCAAATCAAGAAATTAAGCATGGTAAGAAAAGACAATTTTACAATAGATAATTAAAAAATACATGCAGGTCAAAATATGAATAGTCACGATACATAAAGTAAAACTAATTAGTTGCTAAGTAGAACAGTATTATTGATTTAAAGATAGGCAGTGGGTCGGTGGTATATATTAGGTGATATTGTCTATTATAGTCATTGCAGAGTACTCTGAAAGGATCATGATTTGCATAATTAGAAATACAATACACATTAAAATGCAGGCGGCCCAGTAATTTGGGACTCTCTCTCCAATAAACGTAATACCAAGCATAGTTCTTATTAGTAGTCTACTAGAGTAGTATGCCAGCTTAGACTTGTATCCCAGTTAAGTTCCGCGTAAGGCAAATATTAAAAACGTTTTTTTACACAAACTAAATCTGAGTTTTTGCGACATAGGGATCATCGAATTCCTTCGACCAGCTGATAAATGAAAGCACGCTCCTGACTTTATTTACCATGGTAGTAATGTGATCAGAAAATTTAAGTTTAGTATCTATATAGACTCCAAGGTCGTCAGAATGCGTTATTCTATCTAACACACAACCGCTCAAATTATAAGTTGAATAGTAAGCGCTGACACGAAAGAAGGTCATTAGTTTACACTTAGAACCATTTAAATGCGTCTGCGTACATAAGTACACGTGAGTTCATTAGGACAAGAGGAAGGTCATTTATAAATAGTGTAAACAGGAACGGACCGAGTTGACTTCCTTGAGCTACACCGGACGTAACTCGGATTAGGGATGATAAAGAGTTTTTAAAAATGACCCTTTTAGTCCTGCCATTCAAATAAGTTAAGATCCACCTAAGAAGATAATCAGGAAACCCTAAATCCTAACTAAAATTGTTTACAGAATTTAACGCTTTACTGAAATCAGTGTAAACCTCATCATTTTTTTCTAAAACTTTTTTAAAAATTTAACACAAATGAAGGATACTCCAAAAGGTTGTCGTTGACTTACGTTTTATAAATCCGTGTTGACAAGAGGAAATAAGAGACCTACAACTGTGTTGCAAATGGGGAGAGAAATACCTCTGTAATTACATGCGTTCAATTTGCTCCCCTTTTTATGAAGCGGGGTAACAAACGATTCCTTCCATCTATGTGGGAAATCTGACGTTTCTAAAGATAAAGTAAAAAGTTTGTGCAATGCTCTACATTAAGTCTAAGCGCAATACTTGAGCACACATCCAGGGACTCCGTCAGGACCCGGAGATTGAACTGGTCTGACACTTTGCAAATCTAAAAGAAGTGAGCTTTAACTTATAACAGGAAAAAAAATAAAGTTTGATTTAGGCATGTCATATGGGTAAGAATGATCTTGCGGACTTGATGTTAAATAGGTGGTTTGAAAAAATGTTGCAAAAAGATCGGCTATGTGCTGATCAGTGTTTGAGGCAGAATTTTCAAATTTAAGTGTTGAAGAAGAATTTGAAGAATTACGCTTTGTGTTAACAAAATTATAAAACTGTTTTGGGTCCAGTGTAAACTGTGTCTTGCAACGAGCTAAAAAGTTGTTGTAACACTGAGCGTTACGCAAAATCCGATCGAGCACTTAAGTATCGGAAAAAGGCAGCTTGTGATCCGGAAGCTCTATACTTTTTGTAGAGTCTAGACTCCACACTTTTAAGTCGTGACAGCTCTTTACTAAACCACGAATGTTGGTTAGAAATTTTAGGATAATATGTAGGAACGCATATATCAAAAACTGCGTATAATACATTATAAAATATATTAACAGTTTCAGTCATATTAGTACATTAGTACAGATTAGACCAATCCGAGCAAGCGATTGATAATCGCAAAGCTTGCTCTACGAAAGCAGGGAATGCGTTTAGCTGACTTTTCCGATATATCATTTAATTTTGTACTCGTGTCAATAGTCAAATCAGATGACGGCGGAATATAAAAACATATTATGTATATAGAAATACCTTGAAGGTATAGTTTTAAACACAGAAATTCAATGTTATTTCGTCGGACATTATTTCTTCAGACGTTACTTCTGAGTCAACTACAATTAAAACTCCACCTCCACGTCGGGAGGGACGATCAAGCCTATACGTTCTGAACTTACATGGAAAGACTTCGAATCTAAGAATTTCAGGTTTTAACCAAGTTTCTGTGAACACAATAACTTGGGAAGACAAGGAAAACCTATCAGTATACAATTTGGTCAACTTACTTTGTAAATCTCTTGTATTCTGATAGGAAAGCAGAAGGAAAAAAATCTAGTTTTTTATGAAAGATAAAGATGAATCCGTGAATGGCCTTTTAAAGGGATTTCCAACTTCCTTTGAACGAATTTTATTTTTTTAAGCTTCGTACTCTTAAAAAAAATGCCTGCAGGTCAAAAGTTGGCTGAGCACAGCGTAGCAAAATGAGCTCAGGGAACTCCGATCTTAAATGATGATACTTCCTTAGGTCAGGATTCAGCCGAGAAACAAAAATTATTTTCCGCTGCGGTACACAGATGACTGTTTTAGGTACCACGCATGTGCACTAAGAGTTCTAGTCGATACTTCAGACGTTAAGTCAACATGCGGCTTTGGAATCATTTCTGTATTTTTTTTCAACAGATTTTTCGGGTTCCTCATGAGGTAAACTCTCACGTCAGTACCATTTGTGCGGCAGCTGAGATCGACTGCTGTCCTGGAGAGCCCGGATCGACAGAGAGAGTTTCACTAGCGACTACCGATCTTTTCTACGCTTAGGAGAATCGGGCTTCGACAGCATACGGCTAGTGAGCTGCGACTCAAGACCACAAGCAGATCCGTATTTCTACGGCTGTTTCAAATTAACATCGTTACAGTGCTTTTTGTGAGCTTTTTTATAGAGATTGCCTAGGTTTCATAAGCAATAGTAGCGCAAACCACTTCTCATGTCGATTGCATCGTGAACCAGGCTTGAATAGCCAGGGCATTAAGCGTGAAAAGTACTGTCGCATGAATGACACGAAATGCTCTGTTGTCCAGCCAAAATCAACAACTAGCATTTCTTTGAACAACAGACAGCTATTATCGCAATATTCCGAACCACAGTGCAAACAGAAAAAAGCAACGAGAGTAAGAGAGCGGGAGACAGTGAGCGGGAGTGAGTAAGCGGGGGAGCGTTAGTTTTTAGTGCCAACAATAACGTTTTATGCGGGAGTGCGGAAGAGCGGGTTACTGCCGTATAGATTCTTACAGCTCCAAACAGCGTTAGGGACATAAAAAGATATATAAATGTAATTTGAATTAAGCCCCGATGGTTTATGGAGAAAAAGAACAAAAATACGGACAAAAACAGGACCGTTCACCGAAAGAGCGAAAGCTAGTCTTCAATAATACCCAATACAATAATAAACGAGGCCAATATAGAGGAAACTCAAGAGGCCGTGGTAGCTCGAGTCAAGGCCACAACAATAAAAAAAAATAAAAGGGTTTATACAAATTATCTGAGTCAGAACATATTTGTATAATTGAATAACGTTGCTATAGAAAACCTCACGTCACTTGTTTTTTTAGTAGACACAGGTGCAGACATTTTAATAGTTATAGAAAATGTTAATGTCTTTCATGACATAAAAGAAAATTATAAGGAATAAGTCAAGAAGTTACCAAATCCAAGTGGTTAACTTCTTTTGAGATACAGACCATTAGGTACATAATTCAACACGGTTTTCGTATCGTGGATATACAGTTCACTATTCCATGTGATGGAATATAAGGAATCGATTTTATTAAAAAATACAACTGTCAATTAGAATTTAAGCCATCTGAAGATTGGCTTATAATTAGACCTAATATCTTTAATTTTCCAATTTATGTTCCAGTAACATACAGTTCTGACAACAACTCAAAACTTCTGCCAGCAAGATTCCATTATTATGTTATGTTATTAGAAAAACTCAACTAAATTCAAATGAAGAAAGTGAGTTAATTTCAAATCAAGAAATTAAGCATGGTAAGAAAAGACAATTTTACAATAGATAATTAAAAAATACATGCAGGTCAAAATACGAATAGTCACGATACATAAAGTAAAACTAATTAGTTGCTAAGTAGAACAGTATTATTGATTTAAAGATAGGCAGTGGGTCGGTGGTATATATTAGGTGATATTGTCTATTATAGTCATTGCAGAGTACTCTGAAAGGATCATGATTTGCATAATTAGAAATACAATACACATTAAAATGCAGGCGGCGCAGTAATTTGGGACTCTCTCTCCAATAAACGTAATACCAAGCATAGTTCTTATTAGTAGTCTACTAGAGTAGTATGCCAGCTTAGACTTGTATCCCAGTTAAGTTCCGCGTAAGGCAAATATTAAAAACGTTTTTTTACACAAACTAAATCTGAGTTTTTGCGACATAGGGATCATCGAATTCCTTCGACCAGCTGATAAATGAAAGCACGCTCCTGACTTTATTTACCATGGTAGTAATGTGATCAGAAAATTTAAGTTTAGTATCTATATAGACTCCAAGGTCGTCAGAATGCGTTATTCTATCTAACACACAAGAGGAAGGTCATTTATAAATAGTGTAAACAGGAACGGACCGAGTTGACTTCCTTGAGCTACACCGGACGTAACTCGGATTAGGGATGATAAAGAGTTTTTAAAAATGACCCTTTTAGTCCTGCCATTCAAATAAGTTAAGATCCACCTAAGAAGATAATCAGGAAACCCTAAATCCTAACTAAAATTGTTTACAGAATTTAACGCTTTACTGAAATCAGTGTAAACCTCATCATTTTTTTCTAAAACTTTTTTAAAAATTTAACACAAATGAAGGATACTCCAAAAGGTTGTCGTTGACTTACGTTTTATAAATCCGTGTTGACAAGAGGAAATAAGAGACCTACAACTGTGTTGCAAATGGGGAGAGAAATACCTCTGTAATTACATGCGTTCAATTTGCTCCCCTTTTTATGAAGCGGGGTAACAAACGATTCCTTCCATCTATGTGGGAAATCTGACGTTTCTAAAGATAAAGTAAAAAGTTTGTGCAATGCTCTACATTAAGTCTAAGCGCAATACTTGAGCACACATCCAGGGACTCCGTCAGGACCCGGAGATTGAACTGGTCTGACACTTTGCAAATCTAAAAGAAGTGAGCTTTAACTTATAACAGGAAAAAAAATAAAGTTTGATTTAGGCATGTCATATGGGTAAGAATGATCTTGCGGACTTGATGTTAAATAGGTGGTTTGAAAAAATGTTGCAAAAAGATCGGCTATGTGCTGATCAGTGTTTGAGGCAGAATTTTCAAATTTAAGTGTTGAAGAAGAATTTGAAGAATTACGCTTTGTGTTAACAAAATTATAAAACTGTTTTGGGTCCAGTGTAAACTGTGTCTTGCAACGAGCTAAAAAGTTGTTGTAACACTGAGCGTTACGCAAAATCCGATCGAGCACTTAAGTATCGGAAAAAGGCAGCTTGTGATCCGGAAGCTCTATACTTTTTGTAGAGTCTAGACTCCACACTTTTAAGTCGTGACAGCTCTTTACTAAACCACGAATGTTGGTTAGAAATTTTAGGATAATATGTAGGAACGCATATATCAAAAACTGCGTATAATACATTATAAAATATATTAACAGTTTCAGTCATATTAGTACATTAGTACAGATTAGACCAATCCGAGCAAGCGATTGATAATCGCAAAGCTTGCTCTACGAAAGCAGGGAATGCGTTTAGCTGACTTTTCCGATATATCATTTAATTTTGTACCCGTGACAATAGTCAAATCAGATGACGGCGGAATATAAAAACATATTATGTATATAGAAATACCTTGAAGGTATAGTTTTAAACACAGAAATTCAATGTTATTTCGTCGGACATTATTTCTTCAGACGTTACTTCTGAGTCAACTACAATTAAAACTCCACCTCCACGTCGGGAGGGACGATCAAGCCTATACGTTCTGAACTTACTTGGAAAGACTTCGAAACTAAGAATTTCAGGTTTTAACCAAGTTTCTGTGAACACAATAACTTGGGAAGACAAGGAAAACCTATAAGTATACAATTTGGTCAACTTACTTTGTAAATCTCTTGTATTCTGATAGGAAAGCAGAAGGAAAAAAATCTAGTTTTTTAAGAAAGATAAAGATGAATCCGTGAATGGCCTTTTAAAGGGATTTCCAACTTCCTTTGAACGAATTTTATTTTTTTAAGCTTCGTACTCTTAAAAAAAATGCCTGCAGGTCAAAAGTTGGCTGAGCACAGCGTAGCAAAATGAGCTCAGGGAACACCGATCTTAAATGATGATACTTCCCTAGCATATGAAAAATTAAATTGTTCAAGCTTTAGCTCATCAATCTGAACTTTGTTACGGATATAGGACATAATGACCAGGGATAAAAGGTCAGGATTCAGCCAAGAAACAAAAATTAGTTTCCGCTGCGGTACACAGATGACTGTTTTAGGTACCACGCATGTGCACTAAGAGTTCTAGTCGATACTTCAGACGTTAAGTCAACATGCGGCTTTGGAATCATTTCTGTATTTTTTTTCAACAGATTTTTCGGGTTCCTCATGAGGAAAACTCTCACGTCAGTACCATTTGTGCGGCAGCTGAGATCGACTGCTGTCCTGGAGACCCCGGATCGACAGTGAGAGTTTTACTAGCGACTACCGATCTTTTCTACGCTTAGGAGAATCGAGCTTAGACAGCATACGGCTAGTGAGCTGCGACTCAAGACCACAAGCAGATCCGTATTTCTACGGCTGTTTCAAATTAACATCGTTACAGTGCTTCTTGTGATCTTTTTTATAGAGATTGCCTAGGTTTCATAAGCAATAGTAGCGCAAACCACTTCTCATGTCGATTGCATCGTGAACCAGGCTTGAATAGCCAGGGCATTAAGCGTGAAAAGTACTGTCGCATGAATGACACGAAATGCTCTGTTGTCCAGCCAAAATCAACAACTAGCATTTCTTTGACCAACAGACAGCTATTATCGCAATATTCCGAACCACAGTGCAAACAGAAAAAAGCAACGAGAGTAAGAGAGCGGGAGACAGTGAGTGGTAGTGAGTAAGCGGCGGAGCGTTAGTTTCAGTGCCAACAATAACGTTTTATGCGGGAGTGCGGAAGAGCGGGTTACTACCTGTAGCAGGATTGCTACGTCGTAGTATGTATGTATGTGTATGTTATTGTATTCTTTCTAGATTAGTCGTGTAAGTTCTAAGAATAAGTTGTTGTTGTTGTTGTTGTACGATGCCGCTCACTGTTCTCTAACTCTCTCTCTCAATCTCATCGCTCTCACACTCTCTCAGTGAATCGGGGGTTGATGCGGATCGTGAGCTGAGAGCGAGAGTAGTTGAACGCCGACCGTGATCCTGAACAGACCAAATTAAATTAAATAAAAGAAAAGACTAGAAGTCATATTTGTGTTGGTGTTTAACTTCAGGGGAATACGTTAAACCCCTACAAAATCAGAAGTGGGCCGATCACGAGCCAATTAATTACAAAAAGTAAATAAAATGGAATTAAATAACGCTTCGATCGAACAATTAAAAAGGTGGTTGAGTGTGTTGAAGCTATCAACAACCGGAACGAAAAAGGAATTGATCTTACGGTTAAATAAAGTACCAAAGGAAGTTCGTGGAAAAGTTGATGAAATGGCGAAACAAAAAGGAGATGAAGACGGCGATAAAAGTAAGGGCAATGATAGCAGCGACGAAATTTTCGAAGACGGCGGCGGAATTTTCCAGAAAGAAGGCGGCGGCAGAAGTAATGGCAAAGACGGAGAGAAAAGTAATGGCAAAGACGGCGGCATTGAGAATTACAGCGAAGAAGACGGCGAAACTAACGGCGAAGATGACGAAGCCAGTGACGAAGTGGCTGGCAGCATTCTTAGAATTAGAGGCAAACGGAGCAACGGAAAAGGCGGCGAACAAAACGAAGACGGTGGAAGGAACGACAATTATGCAGAAGGCGACATGCACAACCAGGCTGGAGACCAGTCTAGAAACGCAAGAAGCAGCGAACGTAAAGCGGCGGTGGAAAATTTTAACGAGAGCATCGACGTCTCGTTGGGCATGGCAACACAGGTGTTGAGCGAGTTTTCTGGCGAGTCGTGTGCCCGCAAATGGACTACTCAATTGCAAAATATCGCGACCATTTACGGAATAAAAGGAAAATTTGTAAAGATGCTAATGTTGAGCAAAATAAAGGGAAAAGCTTATGAGTGGCTGCACGCAGATGCAGACCGCGTGTTGCTACCGTTGGATGACCTAATGGCAGAGCTGATCTCAACGTTTAGGGGAAAATCATCGAAGTTGGAGATACGACGCAAATTCGAAGGGCGCAAATGGAAAAATAGCGAAAGTTTCGGGAGTTATGTCGACGATAAGATAATGCTTGCTCAGGGCATTAATATTGATGCAGATGAAATGTTGAGCTGCATCATTGAAGGTATCCCCAATCAAGGGCTACGCAATCAGGCGCATATTCAATGCTTTGTGGATGTTGGGTACATAAAGAGGGCGTTTGCGGATGTAAGCTTGCCAAAGGTATATGGAGTTGGCAGGCCGACTACATCAACGGATCCCAAGGACAGCAAGGAGACTCGTTGTTTCAATTGCAATGCCAAAGGGCATTGGGCGTATGAGTGCAGGAAGTCGAAACGGGAGAAAGGATCATGCTATGCGTGCGGAGAGATGGGACACTTTGTTGCGAGATGCTTGAAAAACAAAAACAAGAACGAGGGCGAAAACAAATATGTAAGATATGTTGAAATTAATTTTGTTAACGATTCTAATACCAGGTTAATTGCAGAATGCCTCATAGATACAGGAAGCCCAATTTCATTTATTAAAATATCCAAAGTGCCAGAAGACATTTCAAAATTACCAGTTTTAAGTTCCTATTATGGTTTAAACAAAAGTTACCTAAAAACTTATGGAAAAATACTATGTTATGTTTTGAAAAATTTAAATAAAGTACATTTTAATTTAGTTGTTGTGGCAAATGAATCTATGAGTCATGATGTAATCTTGGGACGAGATTTTATGGATGCTTGTAATCTAAATTTGAACCTTGACACTTTGAAAATGGTTACGGTTGAGAATATTGAAAATCCTTCTGATGTTAGTGATGAAAAGCAGATAGTTAGCGACAATGTTAGTGATGAAAAGCAGATACTTAGCGATGATGTTAGTGATGAAAAGCAGATAGTTAGCGATGATGTTAGTGATGAAAAGCAGATAGTTAGCGATGATGTTAGTGATGAAAAGCAGATAGTTAGCGATGATGTTAGTGATGAAAAGCAAATAATTGGTGATGTTGTTAGTAATGTTAGGAATAAAAATACAAATTTTAGCGATGTTAATTATGGAACTAGGGACAGCAGGGAAACAAATAAAGAAAATTTTAGTAAAATCAGAGATGAAGAAGAAGCTATGAATAAAAATTATATTGAGCCTGAAATAAACCTAGTGGAAAAGGAATTATTTAATATAAATTTAACGGATGAAAGTGTAGAATATAAAGTTGGTGATAATGTGAATTATAATGTTAGGTGTCAGTTTGTTAGGATGGTAGAGAGTTGTTATGTAAATAAAGAAAGGCCAAAGGAACCGGAGGTTAGATGCGAAATGAAATTGAGATTAGAGGATTCAAAACCATTCAGTTGTTCGCCCAGACGTTTAGCTTACACAGAGAAAGAAAAATTACAGGTGATATTAGACGAATACTTAAGGGAAGGAATTATAAGGCCGAGTGAGTCTGAGTATGCATCTCCAATAGTGTTAGTTAAAAAGAAGTCAGGCGACTTACGACTATGTGTAGACTACCGAAAGCTTAACAAGACTATGGTGAAAGATAATTATCCGTTACCTTTGATTGACGATTTATTAGATACATTAGTAAATAAAACAATATTTTCGAAATTGGATTTAAAACATGGCTACTTTCATGTATTTGTGGATAGTGAATCGATAAAATATACCTCATTTATGACGCCTTTAGGACAATTTGAGTTTATGCGGATGCCAATGGGGCTAAAGAATGCACCAGCGGTGTTTCAACGATTTATCAATAAGATTTTTGCAGATATGATAAGGGATGGTAAGGTAGTTATATACATGAATATAAGAATGGACAAGTGTGAGTTTCTACAAGCAAGTGTACAATACTTAGGATTTTTGGTAACTAGCAAGGGAATACAGGCTAACGACAAAGGAATAGAAGCTGTTAGAGATTTTCCCGTTCCAGACAAAGTACACAATGTTAGAAGCTTTCTAGGCTTGTGTTCGTATTTTAGAAGGTTCATTAAAGATTTTTCGATAATCGCTAAACCTCTATATGAATTGTTGAAAAAGGATAAAGAATTTGTATTTGAAGAAAAGGAATTGCAATGTTTTGAAATGCTTAAGAAAAAATTAGTGGAAGCTCCAGTGTTGGGATTATATTATTACAAGGACGAGGTAGAATTGCATACAGACGCCAGCGCACAAGGTTTTGGGGCAGTTTTGCTGCAAAGGAAAGAGGATAAAAAGCTTCATCCTATATTTTATTTTTCAAAAGCAACAACAAAAGACGAAGCAAAGTATCATAGTTTTGAACTGGAAACGTTAGCAATAATTTACGCTCTTAGAAGATTTAGAATTTATGTGCAGGGCAGACGATTTAGAATAGTCACAGACTGTAACTCACTGACGTTGACGTTAAACAGAATTGAGTTAAACCCTCGTATTGCACGGTGGGCATTAGAATTGCTAGAGTATGACTTTGAATTAGTCCATAAATCGGGAAAACTTATGCAACACGTTGACGCTTTAAGTAGAAATACACACATAATGGTGGTTGAAACGAATAGCTTTGAAGATAATTTAATTATTTGTCAAGCGAAAGATGAAAAATTAAAAGATGTTAGAAAAAGGTTAGAAAATGAGGAAGATAAAATGTTTGAGATGAGGAATGGAGTTATATATAGAAAGTCGAATAATGGAAAGCTGTTATTTTGTGTTCCAGAAGAAATGGAGGAAAAGATATTATACAAATATCACAATGAATTAGGTCATTTAGGAAGAGATAAAGTTATGGACGCAATTCTTAGATCATATTGGTTTTCGAATATGAAAGAAAAAGTGGTTAGACATATTGAAAATTGTATAAGATGTGTAGCATATTCGCCAAAGTCAGGGAAAGGGGAAGGACTGTTGCACAGTATACCAAAAGGAAATATGCCATTTGAAATTATACATATTGATCATTATGGACCGGTTGATAATGGAAGAGCAAAGAAACATCTCTTTGTGGTTATAGACGGATTTACTAAATATGTTAGGTTATATGCAACAAAAACGACGAACACAAAGGAAGTTATTATAGCATTGAAAGACTACTTTAGGTCTTACAGCAGGCCAACTTGTATAGTTTCGGATAGGGGAAGCTGTTTTACGTCAGAAGATTTTGAAAAATTTATGGAAGAATGTCATATTAAACATGTCAAAATTGCGACTGGGTCACCTCAAGCCAATGGACAAGTAGAAAGGATTAATAGAATTGTGGGACCAATGATAGCTAAGTTAGCAGATCCAGAAGAGAAAATTCATTGGGACACAGTTGTGGAAGATGTTGAGTTTTCATTGAACAACACGAAGCAAAGAAGCATAGCACAAATGCCAAGTAAAATGTTGTTTGGAATCGAGCAGAAAGGAAAAGTTATTGATGAATTGAGACAAAAGTTAGAAGAATTAGATAATGTTAGTGATGTTAGAGATTTAGACAAAATTAGAAAAGATGGTTCAGAAGCGCAAAGAAAATTACAAAAAGACAACGAACAGAGATATAATGAAAGAAGAACAAAGAGTTCGAAGTACAAAGTAGGAGACTATATCATGGTAAAAAATTTTGATAGCTCAGTAGGAGTCGCAAGAAAGCTAATACCTAAACACAAGGGCCCTTATGTTATAGATAAAGTTTTGAGGAATGATAGATACTTAATAAAAGATGTTGAAGGTTTTCAATTATCGCGTTGCCCTTATCAAGGTGTCTGGAGTAGCCAAAATATTAAGCATTGGATTGGAAAACGAAAATAAAGTTGTGAATATATCTAAGAATTTGTAAATACAAAACTAAATTATAGAAACTAAGATAAATGTAAAAAAAAAAAAAAAAAAAAAAACAAAAAAAAAATCAATTGTAAATTAACACAAGATCAGGGGATCTTAAAATGTCAGGACGGCCGAATTGTAGCAGGATTGCTACGTCGTAGTATGTATGTATGTGTATGTTATTGTATTCTTTCTAGATTAGTCGTGTAAGTTCTAAGAATAAGTTGTTGTTGTTGTTGTTGTACGATGCCGCTCACTGTTCTCTAACTCTCTCTCTCAATCTCATCGCTCTCACACTCTCTCAGTGAATCGGGGGTTGATGCGGATCGTGAGCTGAGAGCGAGAGTAGTTGAACGCCGACCGTGATCCTGAACAGACCAAATTAAATTAAATAAAAGAAAAGACTAGAAGTCATATTTGTGTTGGTGTTTAACTTCAGGGGAATACGTTATACCCCTACATACCGTATAGATTCTTACCGCTCCAAACAGCGTTAGGGACATAAGAAGCTATATAAATGTAAGTAGACTTAAGCCCCGATGGTTTATGGGGAAAAAGAACAAAAATACGGACAAAAACAGGACAGTTCACCGAAAGAGCGAAAGCTAGTCTTCAATAATACCCAATTCAATAATAAACGAGGCCAATATAGAGGAAACTCAAGAAGCCGTGGTAGCTCGAGTCAAGGCCACAACAAAAAAAAAAATAAAAAGGTTTATACAAATTATCTGAGTCAGAACATATTTGTATAATTGAATAACGTTGCTATAGAAAACCTTTTAGTAGACACAGGTGCAGACATTTCAATAGTTATAGAAAATGTTAATGTCTTTCATGACATAAAAGATAATTATAAGGAATAAGTCAAGAAGTTACCAAATCCAAGTGGTTAACTTCTTTTGAGATACAGACCATTAGGTACATAATTCAACACGGTTTTCGTATCGTGCATATACAGTTCACTATTCCATGTGATGGAGTATAAGGAATCGATTTTATTAAAAAATACAACTGTCAATTAGAATTTAAGCCATCTGAAGATTGGCTTATAATTAGACCTAATATGTTTAATTTTCCAATTTATGTTCCAGTAACATACAGTTCTGACAACAACTCAAAACTTCTGCCAGCAAGATTCCATTATTATGTTATGTTATTAGGAAAACTCAACTAAATTCAAATGAAGACAGTGAGTTAATTCCAAATCAAGAAATTAAGCATGGTAAGAAAAGACAATTTTACAATAGACAATTAAAAAATACATGCAGGTCAAAATACGAATAGTCAAAAATTTCACGATACATCAGGTAAAACTAATTAGTTGCAAAGTAGAATAGTATTATTGATTTAAAGATAGGTAGTGGGTCGGTGGTATATATTAGGTGATATTGTCTACTATAGTCATTGCAGAGTACTCTGAAAGGATCATGATTTGCATAATTAGAAATACAATACACATTAAAATGCAGGCGGCGCAGTAATTTGGGACTCTCTCTTCAATAAACGTAATACCAAGCATAGTTCTTATTAGTAGTCTACTAGAGTAGTATGCCAGCTTAGACTTGTATCCCAGTTAAGTTCCGCGTAAGGCAAATATTAAAAACGTTTTTTTACACAAACTAAATCTGAGTTTTTGCGACATAGGGATCATCGAATTCCTTCGACCAGCTGATAAATGAAAGCACGCTCCTGACTTTATTTACCATGGTAGTAATGTGATCAGAAAATTTAAGTTTAGTATCTATATAGACTCCAAGGTCGTCAGAATGCGTTATTCTATCTAACACACAACCGCTCAAATTATAAGTTGAATAGTAAGCGCTGACACGAAAGAAGGTCATTAGTTTACACTTAGAACCATTTAAATGCGTCTGCGTACATAAGTACACGTGAGTTCATTAGGACTAGAGGAAGGTCATTTATAAATAGTGTAAACAGGAGCGGACCGAGTTGACTTCCTTGAGCTACACCGGACGTAACTCGGAGATGATGATAAGGATGATAAAGAGTTTTTAAAAATGACCCTTTTAGTCCTGCCATTCAAATAAGTTAAGATCCACCTAAGAAGATAATCAGGAAACCCTAAATCCTAACTAAAATTGTTTACAGAATTTAACGCTTTACTGAAATCAGTGTAAACCACATCATTTTTTTCTAAAACTTTTTTAAAAATTTAACACAAATGAAGGATACTCCAAAAGGTTGTCGTTGACTTACGTTTTATAAATCCGTGTTGACAAGAGGAAATAAGAGACCTACAACTGTGTTGCAAATGGGGAGAGAAATACCTCTGTAATTACATGCGTTCAATTTGCTCCCCTTTTTATGAAGCGGGATAACAAACGATTCCTTCCATCTATGTGGGAAATCTGACGTTTCTAAAGATAAAGTAAAAAGTTTGTGCAATGCTCTACATTAAGTCTAAGCGCAATACTTGAGCACACATCCAGGGACTCCGTCAGGACCCGGAGATTGAACTGGCTTGACCCTTTGCAAATCTAAAAGAAGTGAGCTTTTACTTATAACAGGAAAAATAAAGTTTGATTTAGGCATGTCATATGGGTAAGAATGATCTTGCGGACTTGATGTTAAATAGGTGGTTTGAAAAAATGTTGCAAAAAGATCGGCTATGTGCTGATCAGTGTTTGAGGCAGAATTTTCAAATTTAAGTGTTGAAGAAGAATTTGAAGAATTACGCTTTGTGTTAACAAAATTATAAAACTGTTTTGGGTCCAGTGTAAACTGTGTCTTGCAACGAGCTAAAAAGTTGTTGTAACACTGAGCGTTACGCAAAATCCGATCGAGCACTTAAGTATCGGAAAAAGGCAGCTTGTGATCCGAAAGCTCTATACTTTTTGTAGAGTCTAGACTCCACATTTTTAAGTCGTGACAGCTCTTTACTAAACCACGAATGTTGTAATACATTATAAAATATATTAACAGTTTCAGTCATATTAGTACATTAGTACAGATTAGACCAATCCGAGCAAGCGATTGATAATCGCAAAGCTTGCTCTACGAAAGCAGGGGATGCGTTTAGCTGACTTTTCCGATATATCATTTAATTTTGTACCCGTGACAATAGTCAAATCAGATGACGGCGGAATATAAAAACATATTATGTATATAGAAATACCTTGAAGGTATAGTTTTAAACACAGAAATTCAATGTTATTTCGTCGGACATTATTTCTTCAGACGTTACTTCTGAGTCAACTACAATTAAAACTCCACCTCCACGTCGGGAGGGACGATCAAGCCTATACGTTCTGAACTTACTTGGAAAGACTTCGAAACTAAGAATTTCAGGTTTTAACCAAGTTTCTGTGAACACAATAACTTGGGAAGACAAGGAAAACCTATAAGTATACAATTTGGTCAACTTACTTTGTAAATCTCTTGTATTCTGATAGGAAAGCAGAAGGAAAAAAATCTAGTTTTTTAAGAAAGATAAAGATGAATCCGTGAATGGCCTTTTAAAGGGATTTCCAACTTCCTTTGAACGAATTTTATTTTTTTAAGCTTCGTACTCTTAAAAAAAATGCCTGCAGGTCAAAAGTTGGCTGAGCACAGCGTAGCAAAATGAGCTCAGGGAACACCGATCTTAAATGATGATACTTCCCTAGCATATGAAAAATTAAATTGTTCAAGCTTTAGCTCATCAATCTGAACTTTGTTACGGATATAGGACATAATGACCAGGGATAAAAGGTCAGGATTCAGCCAAGAAACAAAAATTAGTTTCCGCTGCGGTACACAGATGACTGTTTTAGGTACCACGCATGTGCACTAAGAGTTCTAGTCGATACTTCAGACGTTAAGTCAACATGCGGCTTTGGAATCATTTCTGTATTTTTTTTCAACAGATTTTTCGGGTTCCTCATGAGGAAAACTCTCACGTCAGTACCATTTGTGCGGCAGCTGAGATCGACTGCTGTCCTGGAGACCCCGGATCGACAGTGAGAGTTTTACTAGCGACTACCGATCTTTTCTACGCTTAGGAGAATCGAGCTTAGACAGCATACGGCTAGTGAGCTGCGACTCAAGACCACAAGCAGATCCGTATTTCTACGGCTGTTTCAAATTAACATCGTTACAGTGCTTCTTGTGATCTTTTTTATAGAGATTGCCTAGGTTTCATAAGCAATAGTAGCGCAAACCACTTCTCATGTCGATTGCATCGTGAACCAGGCTTGAATAGCCAGGGCATTAAGCGTGAAAAGTACTGTCGCATGAATGACACGAAATGCTCTGTTGTCCAGCCAAAATCAACAACTAGCATTTCTTTGACCAACAGACAGCTATTATCGCAATATTCCGAACCACAGTGCAAACAGAAAAAAGCAACGAGAGTAAGAGAGCGGGAGACAGTGAGTGGTAGTGAGTAAGCGGCGGAGCGTTAGTTTCAGTGCCAACAATAACGTTTTATGCGGGAGTGCGGAAGAGCGGGTTACTACCGTATAGATTCTTACCGCTCCAAACAGCGTTAGGGACATAAGAAGCTATATAAATGTAAGTAGACTTAAGCCCCGATGGTTTATGGGGAAAAAGAACAAAAATACGGACAAAAACAGGACAGTTCACCGAAAGAGCGAAAGCTAGTCTTCAATAATACCCAATACAATAATAAACGAGGCCAATATAGAGGAAACTCAAGAGGCCGTGGTAGCTCGAGTCAAGACCACAACAAAAAAAAAAATAAAAAGGTTTATACAAATTATCTGAGTCAGAACATATTTGTATAATTGAATAACGTTGCTATAGAAAACCTCACGTCACTTGTTTTTTTAGTAGACACAGGTGCAGACATTTCAATAGTTATAGAAAATGTTAATGTCTTTCATGACATAAAAGATAATTATAAGGAATAAGTCAAGAAGTTACCAAATCCAAGTGGTTAACTTCTTTTGAGATACAGACCATTAGGTACATAATTCAACACGGTTTTCGTATCGTGCATATACAGTTCACTATTCCATGTGATGGAGTATAAGGAATCGATTTTATTAAAAAATACAACTGTCAATTAGAATTTAAGCCATCTGAAGATTGGCTTATAATTAGACCTAATATGTTTAATTTTCCAATTTATGTTCCAGTAACATACAGTTCTGACAACAACTCAAAACTTCTGCCAGCAAGATTCCATTATTATGTTATGTTATTAGGAAAACTCAACTAAATTCAAATGAAGACAGTGAGTTAATTCCAAATCAAGAAATTAAGCATGGTAAGAAAAGACAATTTTACAATAGACAATTAAAAAATACATGCAGGTCAAAATACGAATAGTCAAAAATTTCACGATACATCAGGTAAAACTAATTAGTTGCAAAGTAGAATAGTATTATTGATTTAAAGATAGGTAGTGGGTCGGTGGTATATATTAGGTGATATTGTCTACTATAGTCATTGCAGAGTACTCTGAAAGGATCATGATTTGCATAATTAGAAATACAATACACATTAAAATGCAGGCGGCCCAGTAATTTGGGACTCTCTCTTCAATAAACGTAATACCAAGCATAGTTCTTATTAGTAGTCTACTAGAGTAGTATGCCAGCTTAGACTTGTATCCCAGTTAAGTTCCGCGTAAGGCAAATATTAAAAACGTTTTTTTACACAAACTAAATCTGAGTTTTTGCGACATAGGGATCATCGAATTCCTTCGACCAGCTGATAAATGAAAGCATGCTCCTGACTTTATTTACCATGGTAGTAATGTGATCAGAAAATTTAAGTTTAGTATCTATATAGACTCCAAGGTCGTCAGAATGCGTTATTCTATCTAACACACAACCGCTCAAATTATAAGTTGAATAGTAAGCGCTGACACGAAAGAAGGTCATTAGTTTACACTTAGAACCATTTAAATGCGTCTGCGTACATAAGTACACGTGAGTTCATTAGGACTAGAGGAAGGTCATTTATAAATAGTGTAAACAGGAGCGGACCGAATTGACTTCCTTGAGCTACACCGGACGTAACTCGGATTAGGGATGATAAAGAGTTTTTAAAAATGACCCTTTTAGTCCTGCCATTCAAATAAGTTAAGATCCACCTAAGAAGATAATCAGGAAACCCTAAATCCTAACTAAAATTGTTTACAGAATTTAACGCTTTACTGAAATCAGTGTAAACCACATCATTTTTTTCTAAAACTTTTTTAAAAATTTAACACAAATGAAGGATACTCCAAAAGGTTGTCGTTGACTTACGTTTTATAAATCCGTGTTGACAAGAGGAAATAAGAGACCTACAACTGTGTTGCAAATGGGGAGAGAAATACCTCTGTAATTACATGCGTTCAATTTGCTCCCCTTTTTATGAAGCGGGATAACAAACGATTCCTTCCATCTATGTGGGAAATCTGACGTTTCTAAAGATAAAGTAAAAAGTTTGTGCAATGCTCTACATTAAGTCTAAGCGCAATACTTGAGCACACATCCAGGGACTCCGTCAGGACCCGGAGATTGAACTGGCTTGACCCTTTGCAAATCTAAAAGAAGTGAGCTTTTACTTATAACAGGAAAAATAAAGTTTGATTTAGGCATGTCATATGGGTAAGAATGATCTTGCGGACTTGATGTTAAATAGGTGGTTTGAAAAAATGTTGCAAAAAGATCGGCTATGTGCTGATCAGTGTTTGAGGCAGAATTTTCAAATTTAAGTGTTGAAGAAGAATTTGAAGAATTACGCTTTGTGTTAACAAAATTATAAAACTGTTTTGGGTCCAGTGTAAACTGTGTCTTGCAACGAGCTAAAAAGTTGTTGTAACACTGAGCGTTACGCAAAATCCGATCGAGCACTTAAGTATCGGAAAAAGGCAGCTTGTGATCCGAAAGCTCTATACTTTTTGTAGAGTCTAGACTCCACATTTTTAAGTCGTGACAGCTCTTTACTAAACCACGAATGTTGTAATACATTATAAAATATATTAACAGTTTCAGTCATATTAGTACATTAGTACAGATTAGACCAATCCGAGCAAGCGATTGATAATCGCAAAGCTTGCTCTACGAAAGCAGGGGATGCGTTTAGCTGACTTTTCCGATATATCATTTAATTTTGTACCCGTGACAATAGTCAAATCAGATGACGGCGGAATATAAAAACATATTATGTATATAGAAATACCTTGAAGGTATAGTTTTAAACACAGAAATTCAATGTTATTTCGTCGGACATTATTTCTTCAGACGTTACTTCTGAGTCAACTACAATTAAAACTCCACCTCCACGTCGGGAGGGACGATCAAGCCTATACGTTCTGAACTTACTTGGAAAGACTTCGA
Organism: Drosophila biarmipes; assembly: GCF_025231255.1. NCBI lineage: Eukaryota > Metazoa > Arthropoda > Insecta > Diptera > Drosophilidae > Drosophila > Drosophila biarmipes. The sequence goes on from NW_026114537.1 coordinate 1,544,186, forward strand.
AACTAAGAATTTCAGGTTTTAACCAAGTTTCTGTGAACACAATAACTTGGGAAGACAAGGAAAACCTATCAGTATACAATTTGGTCAACTTACTTTGTAAATCTCTTGTATTCTGATAGGAAAGCAGAAGGAAAAAAATCTAGTTTTTTAAGAAAGATAAAGATGAATCCGTGAATGGCCTTTTAAAGGGATTTCCAACTTCCTTTGAACGAATTTTATTTTTTTAAGCTTCGTTCTCTTAAAAAATATGCCTGCAGGTCAAAAGTTGGCTGAGCACAGCGTAGCAAAATGAGCTCAGGGAACACCGATCTTAAATGATGATACTTCCCTAGCATATGAAAAATTAAATTGTTCAAGCTTTAGCTCATCAATCTGAACTTTGTTACGGATATAGGACATAATGACCAGGGATAAAAGGTCAGGATTCAGCCAAGAAACGAAAATTAGTTTCCGCTGCGGTACACAGATGACTGTTTTAGGTACCACGCATGTGCACTAAGAGTTCTAGTCGATACTTCAGACGTTAAGTCAACATGCGGCTTTGGAATCATTTCTGTATTTTTTTTCAACAGATTTTTCGGGTTCCTCATGAGGAAAACTCTCACGTCAGTACCATTTGTGCGGCAGCTGAGATCGACTGCTGTCCTGGAGACCCCGGATCGACAGTGAGAGTTTTACTAGTGACTACCGATCTTTTCTACGCTTAGGAGAATCGAGCTTAGACAGCATACGGCTAGTGAGCTGCGACTCAAGACCACAAGCAGATCCGTATTTCTACGGCTGTTTCAAATTAACATCGTTACAGTGCTTCTTGTGATCTTTTTTATAGAGATTGCCTAGGTTTCATAAGCAATAGTAGCGCAAATCACTTCTCATGTCGATTGCATCGTAAACCAGGCTTGAATAGCCAGGGCATTAAGCGTGAAAAGTACTGTCGCATGAATGACACGACATGCTCTGTTGTCCAGCCAAAATCAACAACTAGCATTTCTTTGACCAACAGACAGCTATTATCGCAATATTCCGAACCACAGTGCAAACAGAAAAAAGCAACGAGAGTAAGAGAGCGGGAGACAGTGAGTGGTAGTGAGTAAGCGGCGGAGCGTTAGTTTCAGTGCCAACAATAACGTTTTATGCGGGAGTGCGGAAGAGCGGGTTACTACCGTATAGATTCTTACCGCTCCAAACAGCGTTACGGACATAAGAAGCTATATAAATGTAAGTAGACTTAAGCCCCGATGGTTTATGGGGAAAAAGAACAAAAATACGGACAAAAACAGGACAGTTCACCGAAAGAGCGAAAGCTAGTCTTCAATAATACCCAATACAATAATAAACGAGGCCAATATAGAGGAAACTCAAGAGGCCGTGGTAGCTCGAGTCAAGGCCACAACAAAAAAAAAAAATAAAAAGGTTTATACAAATTATCTGAGTCAGAACATATTTGTATAATTGAATAACGTTGCTATAGAAAACCTCACGTCACTTGTTTTTTTAGTAGACACAGGTGCAGACATTTCAATAGTTATAGAAAATGTTAATGTCTTTCATGACATAAAAGATAATTATAAGGAATAAGTCAAGAAGTTACCAAATCCAAGTGGTTAACTTCTTTTGAGATACAGACCATTAGGTACATAATTCAACACGGTTTTCGTATTGTGCATATACAGTTCACTATTCCATGTGATGGAGTATAAGGAATCGATTTTATTAAAAAATACAACTGTCAATTAGAATTTAAGCCATCTGAAGATTGGCTTATAATTAGAGCTAATATGTTTAATTTTCCAATTTATGTTCCAGTAACATACAGTTCTGACAACAACTCAAAACTTCTGCCAGCAAGATTCCATTATTATGTTATGTTATTAGAAAAACTCAACTAAATTCAAATGAAGACAGTGAGTTAATTCCAAATCAAGAAATTAAGCATGGTAAGAAAAGACAATTTTACAATAGACAATTAAAAAATACATGCAGGTCAAAATACGAATAGTCACGATACATAAGGTAAAACTAATTAGTTGCAAAGTAGAATAGTATTATTGATTTAAAGATAGGTAGTCGGTCGGTGGTATATATTAGGTGATATTGTCTATTATAGTCATTGCAGAGTACTCTGAAAGGATCATGATTTGCATAATTAGAAATACAATACACATTAAAATGCAGGCGGCCCAGTAATTTGGGACTCTCTCTCCAATAAACGTAATACCAAGCATAGTTCTTATTAGTAGTCTACTAGAGTAGTATGCCAGCTTAGACTTGTATCCCAGTTAAGTTCCGCGTAAGGCAAATATTAAAAACGTTTTTTTACACAAACTAAATCTGAGTTTTTGCGACATAGGGATCATCGAATTCCTTCGACCAGCTGATAAATGAAAGCACGCTCCTGACTTTATTTACCATGGTAGTAATGTGATCAGAAAATTTAAGTTTAGTATCTATATAGACTCCAAGGTCGTCAGAATGCGTTATTCTATCTAACACACAACCGCTCAAATTATAAGTTGAATAGTAAGCGCTGACACGAAAGAAGGTCATTAGTTTACACTTAGAACCATTTAAATGCGTCTGCGTACATAAGTACACGTGAGTTCATTAGGACAAGAGGAAGGTCATTTATAAATAGTGTAAACAGGAACGGACCGAGTTGACTTCCTTGAGCTACACCGGACGTAACTCGGATTAGGGATGATAAAGAGTTTTTAAAAATGACCCTTTTAGTCCTGCCATTCAAATAAGTTAAGATCCACCTAAGAAGATAATCAGGAAACCCTAAATCCTAACTAAAATTGTTTACAGAATTTAACGCTTTACTGAAATCAGTGTAAACCACATCATTTTTTTCTAAAACTTTTTTAAAAATTTAACACAAATGAAGGATACTCCAAAAGGTTGTCGTTGACTTACGTTTTATAAATCCGTGTTGACAAGAGGAAATAAGAGACCTACAACTGTGTTGCAAATGGGGAGAGAAATACCTCTGTAATTACATGCGTTCAATTTGCTCCCCTTTTTATGAAGCGGGATAACAAACGATTCCTTCCATCTATGTGGGAAATCTGACGTTTCTAAAGATAAAGTAAAAAGTTTGTGCAATGCTCTACATTAAGTCTAAGCGCAATACTTGAGCACACATCCAGGGACTCCGTCAGGACCCGGAGATTGAACTGGCTTGACCCTTTGCAAATCTAAAAGAAGTGAGCTTTTACTTATAACAGGAAAAATAAAGTTTGATTTAGGCATGTCATATGGGTAAGAATGATCTTGCGGACTTGATGTTAAATAGGTGGTTTGAAAAAATGTTGCAAAAAGATCGGCTATGTGCTGATCAGTGTTTGAGGCAGAATTTTCAAATTTAAGTGTTGAAGAAGAATTTGAAGAATTACGCTTTGTGTTAACAAAATTATAAAACTGTTTTGGGTCCAGTGTAAACTGTGTCTTGCAACGAGCTAAAAAGTTGTTGTAACACTGAGCGTTACGCAAAATCCGATCGAGCACTTAAGTATCGGAAAAAGGCAGCTTGTGATCCGAAAGCTCTATACTTTTTGTAGAGTCTAGACTCCACATTTTTAAGTCGTGACAGATCTTTACTAAACCACGAATGTTGTAATACATTATAAAATATAGTAACAGTTTCAGTCATATTAGTACATTAGTACAGATTAGACCAATCCGAGCAAGCGATTGATAATCGCAAAGCTTGCTCTACGAAAGCAGGGGATGCGTTTAGCTGACTTTTCCGATATATCATTTAATTTTGTACCCGTGACAATAGTCAAATCAGATGACGGCGGAATATAAAAACATATTATGTATATAGAAATACCTTGAAGGTATAGTTTTAAACACAGAAATTCAATGTTATTTCGTCGGACATTATTTCTTCAGACGTTACTTCTGAGTCAACTACAATTAAAACTCCACCTCCACGTCGGGAGGGACGATCAAGCCTATACGTTCTGAACTTACTTGGAAAGACTTCGAAACTAAGAATTTCAGGTTTTAACCAAGTTTCTGTGAACACAATAACTTGGGAAGACAAGGAAAACCTATCAGTATACAATTTGGTCAACTTACTTTGTAAATCTCTTGTATTCTGATAGGAAAGCAGAAGGAAAAAAATCTAGTTTTTTAAGAAAGATAAAGATGAATCCGTGAATGGCCTTTTAAAGGGATTTCCAACTTCCTTTGAACGAATTTTATTTTTTTAAGCTTCGTTCTCTTAAAAAATATGCCTGCAGGTCAAAAGTTGGCTGAGCACAGCGTAGCAAAATGAGCTCAGGGAACACCGATCTTAAATGATGATACTTCCCTAGCATATGAAAAATTAAATTGTTCAAGCTTTAGCTTATCAATCTGAACTTTGTTACGGATATAGGACATAATGACCAGGGATAAAAGGTCAGGATTCAGCCAAGAAACAAAAATTAGTTTCCGCTGCGGTACACAGATGACTGTTTTAGGTACCACGCATGTGCAACAATAACGTTTTATGCGGGAGTGCGGAAGAGCGGGTTACTACCGTATAGATTCTTACCGCTCCAAACAGCGTTAGGGACATAAGAAGCTATATAAATGTAAGTAGACTTAAGCCCCGATGGTTTATGGGGAAAAAGAACAAAAATACGGACAAAAACAGGACAGTTCACCGAAAGAGCGAAAGCTAGTCTTCAATAATACCCAATACAATAATAAACGAGGCCAATATAGAGGAAACTCAAGAGGCCGTGGTAGCTCGAGTCAAGGCCACAACAAAAAAAAAAATAAAAAGGTTTATACAAATTATCTGAGTCAGAACATATTTGTATAATTGAATAACGTTGCTATAGAAAACCTCACGTCACTTGTTTTTTTAGTAGACACAGGTGCAGACATTTCAATAGTTATAGAAAATGTTAATGTCTTTCATGACATAAAAGATAATTATAAGGAATAAGTCAAGAAGTTACCAAATCCAAGTGGTTAACTTCTTTTGAGATACAGACCATTAGGTACATAATTCAACACGGTTTTCGTATCGTGCATATACAGTTCACTATTCCATGTGATGGAGTATAAGGAATCGATTTTATTAAAAAATACAACTGTCAATTAGAATTTAAGCCATCTGAAGATTGGCTTATAATTAGACCTAATATGTTTAATTTTCCAATTTATGTTCCAGTAACATACAGTTCTGACAACAACTCAAAACTTCTGCCAGCAAGATTCCATTATTATGTTATGTTATTAGAAAAACTCAACTAAATTCAAATGAAGACAGTGAGTTAATTCCAAATCAAGAAATTAAGCATGGTAAGAAAAGACAATTTTACAATAGACAATTAAAAAATACATGCAGGTCAAAATACGAATAGTCACGATACATAAGGTAAAACTAATTAGTTGCAAAGTAGAATAGTATTATTGATTTAAAGATAGGTAGTGGGTCGGTGGTATATATTAGGTGATATTGTCTATTATAGTCATTGCAGAGTACTCTGAAAGGATCATGATTTGCATAATTAGAAATACAATACACATTAAAATGCAGGCGGCCCAGTAATATGGGACTCTCTCTCCAATAAACGTAATACCAAGCATAGTTCTTATTAGTAGTCTACTAGAGTAGTATGCCAGCTTAGACTTGTATCCCAGTTAAGTTCCGCGTAAGGCAAATATTAAAAACGTTTTTTTACACAAACTAAATCTGAGTTTTTGCGACATAGGGATCATCGAATTCCTTCGACCAGCTGATAAATGAAAGCACGCTCCTGACTTTATTTACCATGGTAGTAATGTGATCAGAAAATTTAAGTTTAGTATCTATATAGACTCCAAGGTCGTCAGAATGCGTTATTCTATCTAACACACAACCGCTCAAATTATAAGTTGAATAGTAGTAATAGAGCTCAGGGAACACCGATCTTAAATGATGATACTTCCCTAGCATATGAAAAATTAAATTGTTCAAGCTTTAGCTCATCAATCTGAACTTTGTTACGGATATAGGACATAATGACCAGGGATAAAAGGTCAGGATTCAGCCAAGAAACAAAAATTAGTTTCCGCTGCGGTACACAGATGACTGTTTTAGGTACCACGCATGTGCACTAAGAGTTCTAGTCGATACTTCAGACGTTAAGTCAACATGCGGCTTTGGAATCATTTCTGTATTTTTTTTCAACAGATTTTTCGGGTTCCTCATGAGGAAAACTCTCACGTCAGTACCATTTGTGCGGCAGCTGAGATCGACTGCTGTCCTGGAGACCCCGGATCGACAGTGAGAGTTTTACTAGCGACTACCGATCTTTTCTACGCTTAGGAGAATCGAGCTTAGACAGCATACGGCTAGTGAGCTGCGACTCAAGACCACAAGCAGATCCGTATTTCTACGGCTGTTTCAAATTAACATCGTTACAGTGCTTCTTGTGATCTTTTTTATAGAGATTGCCTAGGTTTCATAAGCAATAGTAGCGCAAACCACTTCTCATGTCGATTGCATCGTGAACCAGGCTTGAATAGCCAGGGCATTAAGCGTGAAAAGTACTGTCGCATGAATGACACGAAATGCTCTGTTGTCCAGCCAAAATCAACAACTAGCATTTCTTTGAACAACAGACAGCTATTATCGCAATATTCCGAACCACAGTGCAAACAGAAAAAAGCAACGAGAGTAAGAGAGCGGGAGACAGTGAGCGGTAGTGAGTAAGCGGCGGAGCGTTAGTTTCAGTGCCAACAATAACGTTTTATGCGGGAGTGCGGAAGAGCGGGTTACTACCGTATAGATTCTTACCGCTCCAAACAGCGTTAGGGACATAAGAAGCTATATAAATGTAAGTAGACTTAAGCCCCGATGGTTTATGGGGAAAAAGAACAAAAATACGGACAAAAACAGGACAGTTCACCGAAAGAGCGAAAGCTAGTCTTCAATAATACCCAATACAATAATAAACGAGGCCAATATAGAGGAAACTCAAGAGGCCGTGGTAGCTCGAGTCAAGGCCACAACAAAAAAAAAAAATAAAAAGGTTTATACAAATTATCTGAGTCAGAACATATTTGTATAATTGAATAACGTTGCTATAGAAAACCTCACGTCACTTGTTTTTTTAGTAGACACAGGTGCAGACATTTCAATAGTTAAAGAAAATGTTAATGTCTTTCATGACATAAAAGATAATTATAAGGAATAAGTCAAGAAGTTACCAAATCCAAGTGGTTAACTTCTTTTGAGATACAGACCATTAGGTACATAATTCAACACGGTTTTCGTATCGTGCATATACAGTTCACTATTCCATGTGATGGAGTATAAGGAATCGATTTTATTAAAAAATACAACTGTCAATTAGAGTTTAAGCCATCTGAAGATTGGCTTATAATTAGACCTAATATGTTTAATTTTCCAATTTATGTTCCAGTAACATACAGTTCTGACAACAACTCAAAACTTCTGCCAGCAAGATTCCATTATTATGTTATGTTATTAGAAAAACTCAACTAAATTCAAATGAAGACAGTGAGTTAATTCCAAATCAAGAAATTAAGCATGGTAAGAAAAGACAATTTTACAATAGACAATTAAAAAATACATGCAGGTCAAAATACGAATAGTCACGATACATAAGGTAAAACTAATTAGTTGCAAAGTAGAATAGTATTATTGATTTAAAGATAGGTAGTGGGTCGGTGGTATATATTAGGTGATATTGTCTATTATAGTCATTGCAGAGTACTCTGAAAGGATCATGATTTGCATAATTATAAATACAATACACATTAAAATGCAGGCGGCCCAGTAATTTGGGACTCTCTCTCCAATAAACGTAATACCAAGCATAGTTCCTATTAGTAGTCTACTAGAGTAGTATGCCAGCTTAGACTTGTATCCCAGTTAAGTTCCGCGTAAGGCAAATATTAAAAACGTTTTTTTACACAAACTAAATCTGAGTTTTTGCGACATAGGGATCATCGAATTCCTTCGACCAGCTGATAAATGAAAGCACGCTCCTGACTTTATTTACCATGGTAGTAATGTGATCAAAAAATTTAAGTTTAGTATCTATATAGACTCCAAGGTCGTCAGAATGCGTTATTCTATCTAACACACAACCGCTCAAATTATAAGTTGAATAGTAAGCGCTGACACGAAAAAAGGTCATTAGTTTACACTTAGAACCATTTAAATGCGTCTGGGTACATAAGTACACGTGAGTTCATTAGGACTAGAGGAAGGTCATTTATAAATAATGTAAACAGGAGCGGACCGAGTTGACTTTCTTGAGCTACACCGGACGTAACTCGGATTAGGGATGATAAAGAGTTTTTAAAAATGACACTTTTAGTCCTGCCATTCAAATAAGTTAAGATCCACCTAAGAAGATAATCAGGAAACCCTAAAAGGTCCAATTTCCTAAATAAAATTGTTTACAGAATTTAACTCTTTACTGAAATCAGTGTAAACCACATCATTTTTTTCTAAAACCATTTAACACAAATGAAGGATACTCCAAAAGGTTGTCGTTGACTTACGTTTTATAAATCCGTGTTGACAAGAGGAAATAAGAGACCTACAACTGTGTTGCAAATGGGGAGTAATAACATTCTTAAAGAGCTTCGGAATAGTTGATGGCTTTGAAATACCTCTGTAATTACATGCGTTCAATTTGCTCCCCTTTTTATGAAGCGGGATAACAAACGATTCCTTCCATCTATGTGAGAAATCTGACGTTTCTAAAGATAAAGTAAAAAGTTTGTGCAATGGTCTACATAAAGTCTAAGCGCAATACTTGAGCACACATCCAGGGACTCCGTCAGGACCCGGAGATTAAACTGGTCTGACACTTTGCAAATCTAAAAGAAGTGAGCTTTAACTTATAACAGGAAAAAAAATAAAGTTTGATTTAGGCATGTCATATGGGTAAGAATGATCTTGCGGACTTGATGTTAAATAGGTGGTTTGAAAAAATGTTGCAAAAAGATCGGCTATGTGCTGATCAGTGTTTGAGGCAGAATTTTCAAATTTAAGTGTTGAAGAAGAATTTGAAGAATTACGCTTTGTGTTAACAAAATTATAAAACTGTTTTGGGTCCAGTGTAAACTGTGTCTTGCAACGAGCTAAAAAGTTGTTGTAACACTGAGCGTTACGCAAAATCCGATCGAGCACTTAAGTATCGGAAAAAGGCAGCTTGTGATCCGGAAGCTCTATACTTTTTTTAGAGTCTAGACTCCACACATTTAAGTCGTGACAGCTCTTTACTAAACCACGAATGTTGGTTAGAAATTTTAGGATAATATGTAGGAACGCATATAACAAAAACTGCGTATAATACATTATAAAATATATTAACAGTTTCAGTCATATTAGTACATTAGTACAGATTAGACCAATCCGAGCAAGCGATTGATAATCGCAAAGCTTGCTCTACGAAAGCAGGGAATGCGTTTAGCTGACTTTTCCGATATATCATTTAATTTTGTACCCGTGACAATAGTCAAATCAGATGACGGCGGAATATAAAAACATATTATGTATATAGAAATACCTTGAAGGTATAGTTTTAAACACAGAAATTCAATGTTATTTCGTCGGACATTATTTCTTCAGACGTTACTTCTGAGTCAACTACAATTAAAACTCCACCTCCACGTCGGGAGGGACGATCAAGCCTATACGTTCTGAACTTACTTGGAAAGACTTCGAAACTAAGAATTTCAGGTTTTAACCAAGTTTCTGTGAACACAATAACTTGGGAAGACAAGGAAAACCTATCAGTATACAATTTGGTCAACTTACTTTGTAAATCTCTTGTATTCTGATAGGAAAGCAGAAGGAAAAAAATCTAGTTTTTTAAGAAAGATAAAGATGAATCCGTGAATGGCCTTTTAAAGGGATTTCCAACTTCCTTTGAACGAATTTTATTTTTTTAAGCTTCGTTCTCTTAAAAAATATGCCTGCAGGTCAAAAGTTGGCTGAGCACAGCGTAGCAAAATGAGCTCAGGGAACACCGATCTTAAATGATGATACTTCCCTAGCATATGAAAAATTAAATTGTTCAAGCTTTAGCTCATCAATCTGAACTTTGTTACGGATATAGGACATAATGACCAGGGATAAAAGGTCAGGATTCAGCCAAGAAACAAAAATTAGTTTCCGCTGCGGTACACAGATGACTGTTTTAGGTACCACGCATGTGCACTAAGAGTTCTAGTCGATACTTCAGACGTTAAGTCAACATGCGGCTTTGGAATCATTTCTGTATTTTTTTTCAACAGATTTTTCGGGTTCCTCATGAGGAAAACTCTCACGTCAGTACCATTTGTGCGGCAGCTGAGATCGACTGCTGTCCTGGAGACCCCGGATCGACAGTGAGAGTTTTACTAGCGACTACCGATCTTTTCTACGCTTAGGAGAATCGGGCTTCGACAGCATACGGCTAGTGAGCTGCGACTCAAGACCACAAGCAGATCCGTATTTCTACGGCTGTTTCAAATTAACATCGTTACAGTGCTTTTTGTGATCTTTTTTATAGAGATTGCCAAGGTTTCATAAGCAATAGTAGCGCAAACCACTTCTCATGTCGATTGCATCGTGAACCAGGCTTGAATAGCCAGGGCATTAAGCGTGAAAAGTACTGTCGCATGAATGACACGAAATGCTCTGTTGTCCAGCCAAAATCAACAACTAGCATTTCTTTGACCAACAGACAGCTATTATCGCAATATTCCGAACCACAGTGCAAACAGAAAAAAGCAACGAGAGTAAGAGAGCGGGAGACAGTGAGCGGTAGTGAGTAAGCGGCGGAGCGTTAGTTTCAGTGCCAACAATAACGTTTTATGCGGGAGTGCGGAAGAGCGGGTTACTACCGTATAGATTCTTACCGCTCCAAACAGCGTTAGGGACATAAGAAGCTATATAAATGTAAGTAGACTTAAGCCCCGATGGTTTATGGGGAAAAAGAACAAAAATACGGACAAAAACAGGACAGTTCACCGAAAGAGCGAAAGCTAGTCTTCAATAATACCCAATACAATAATAAACGAGGCCAATATAGAGGAAACTCAAGAGGCCGTGGTAGCTCGAGTCAAGGCCACAACAATAAAAAAAAATAAAAAGGTTTATACAAATTATCTGAGTCAGAACATATTTGTATAATTGAATAACGTTGCTATAGAAAACCTCACGTCACTTGTTTTTTTAGTAGACACAGGTGCAGACATTTCAATAGTTATAGAAAATGTTAATGTCTTTCATGACATAAAAGATAATTATAAGGAATAAGTCAAGAAGTTACCAAATCCAAGTGGTTAACTTCTTTTGAGATACAGACCATTAGGTACATAATTCAACACGGTTTTCGTATCGTGCATATACAGTTCACTATTCCATGTGATGGAGTATAAGGAATCGATTTTATTAAAAAATACAACTGTCAATTAGAATTTAAGCCATCTGAAGATTGGCTTATAATTAGACCAAATATGTTTAATTTTCCAATTTATGTTCCAGTAACATACAGTTCTGACAACAACTCAAAACTTCTGCCAGCAAGATTCCATTATTATGTTATGTTATTAGAAAAACTCAACTAAATTCAAATGAAGACAGTGAGTTAATTCCAAATCAAGAAATTAAGCATGGTAGGAAAAGACAATTTTACAATAGACAATTAAAAAATACATGCAGGTCAAAATACGAATAGTCACGATACATAAGGTAAAACTAATTAGTTGCAAAGTAGAATAGTATTATTGATTTAAAGATAGGTAGTGGGTCGGTGATATATATTAGGTGATATTGTGTATTATAGTCATTGCAGAGTACTCTGAAAGGATCATGATTTGCATAATTAGAAATACAATACACATTAAAATGCAGGCGGCCCAGTAATTTGGGACTCTCTCTCCAATAAACGTAATACCAAGCATAGTTCTTATTAGTAGTCTACTAGAGTAGTATGCCAGCTTAGACTTGTATCCCAGTTAAGTTCCGCGTAAGGCAAATATTAAAAACGTTTTTTTACACAAACTAAATCTGAGTTTTTGCGACATAGGGATCATCGAATTCCTTCGACCAGCTGATAAATGAAAGCACGCTCCTGACTTTATTTACCATGGTAGTAATGTGATCAGAAAATTTAAGTTTAGTATCTATATAGACTCCAAGGTCGTCAGAATGCGTTATTCTATCTAACACACAACCGCTCAAATTATAAGTTGAATAGTAAGCGCTGACACGTAAAAAGGTCATTAGTTTACACTTAGAACCATTTAAATGCGTCTGCGTACATAAGTACACGTGAGTTCATTAGGACTAGAGGAAGGTCATTTATAAATAATGTAAACAGGAGCGGACCGAGTTGACTTTCTTGAGCTACACCGGACGTAACTCGGATTAGGGATGATAAAGAGTTTTTAAAAATGACACTTTTAGTCCTGCCATTCAAATAAGTTAAGATCCACCTAAGAAGATAATCAGGAAACCCTAAAAGGTCCAATTTCCTAAATAAAATTGTTTACAGAATTTAACTCTTTACTGAAATCAGTGTAAACCACATCATTTTTTTCTAAAACCATTTAACACAAATGAAGGATACTTCAAAAGGTTGTCGTTGACTTACGTTTTATAAATCCGTGTTGACAAGAGGAAATAAGAGACCTACAACTGTGTTGCAAATGGGGAGTAATAACATTCTTAAAGAGCTTCGGAATAGTTGATGGCTTTGAAATACCTCTGTAATTACATGCGTTCAATTTGCTCCCCTTTTTATGAAGCGGGATAACAAACGATTCCTTCCATCTATGTGAGAAATCTGACGTTTCTAAAGATAAAGTAAAAAGTTTGTGCAATGGTCTACATAAAGTCTAAGCGCAATACTTGAGCACACATCCAGGGACTCCGTCAGGACCCGGAGATTGAACTGGTCTGACACTTTGCAAATCTAAAAGAAGTGAGCTTTAACTTATAACAGGAAAAAAAATAAAGTTTGATTTAGGCATGTCATATGGGTAAGAATGATCTTGCGGACTTGATGTTAAATAGGTGGTTTGAAAAAATGTTGCAAAAAGATCGGCTATGTGCTGATCAGTGTTTGAGGCAGAATTTTCAAATTTAAGTGTTGAAGAAGAATTTGAAGAATTACGCTTTGTGTTAACAAAATTATAAAACTGTTTTGGGTCCAGTGTAAACTGTGTCTTGCAACGAGCTAAAAAGTTGTTGTAACACTGAGCGTTACGCAAAATCCGATCGAGCACTTAAGTATCGGAAAAAGGCAGCTTGTGATCCGGAAGCTCTATACTTTTTGTAGAGTCTAGACTCCACACTTTTAAGTCGTGACAGCTCTTTACTAAACCACGAATGTTGGTTAGAAATTTTAGGATAATATGTAGGAACGCATATATCAAAAACTGCGTATAATACATTATAAAATATATTAACAGTTTCAGTCATATTAGTACATTAGTACAGATTAGACCAATCCGAGCAAGCGATTGATAATCGCAAAGCTTGCTCTACGAAAGCAGGGAATGCGTTTAGCTGACTTTTCCGATATATCATTTAATTTTGTACCCGTGACAATAGTCAAATCAGATGACGGCGGAATATAAAAACATATTATGTATATAGAAATACCTTGAAGGTATAGTTTTAAACACAGAAATTAAATGTTATTTCGTCGGACATTATTTCTTCAGACGTTACTTCTGAGTCAACTACAATTAAAACTCCACCTCCACGTCGGGAGGGACGATCAAGCCTATACGTTCTGAACTTACTTGGAAAGACTTCGAAACTAAGAATTTCAGGTTTTAACCAAGTTTCTGTGAACACAATAACTTGGGAAGACAAGGAAAACCTATCAGTATACAGTTTGGTCAACTTACTTTGTAAATCTCTTGTATTCTGATAGGAAAGCAGAAGGAAAAAAATCTAGTTTTTTAAGAAAGATAAAGATGAATCCGTGAATGGCCTTTTAAAGGGATTTTTTAAGCTTCGTACTCTTAAAAAAAATGCCTGCAGGTCAAAAGTTGGCTGAGCACAGCGTAGCAAAATGAGCTCAGGGAACACCGATCTTAAATGATGATACTTCCCTAGCATATGAAAAATTAAATTGTTCAAGCTTTAGCTCATCAATCTGAACTTTGTTACGGATATAGGACATAATGACCAGGGATAAAAGGTCAGGATTCAGCCAAGAAACAAAAATTAGTTTCCGCTGCGGTACACAGATGACTGTTTTAGGTACCACGCATGTGCACTAAGAGTTCTAGTCGATACTTCAGACGTTAAGTCAACATGCGGCTTTGGAATCATTTCTGTATTTTTTTTCAACAGATTTTTCGGGTTCCTCATGAGGAAAACTCTCACGTCAGTACCATTTGTGCGGCAGCTGAGATCGACTGCTGTCCTGGAGACCCCGGATCGACAGTGAGAGTTTTACTAGCGACTACCGATCTTTTCTACGCTTAGGAGAATCGAGCTTAGACAGCATACGGCTAGTGAGCTGCGACTCAAGACCACAAGCAGATCCGTATTTCTACGGCTGTTTCAAATTAACATCGTTACAGTGCTTCTTGTGATCTTTTTTATAGAGATTGCCTAGGTTTCATAAGCAATAGTAGCGCAAACCACTTCTCATGTCGATTGCATCGTGAACCAGGCTTGAATAGCCAGGGCATTAAGCGTGAAAAGTACTGTCGCATGAATGACACGAAATGCTCTGTTGTCCAGCCAAAATCAACAACTAGCATTTCTTTGACCAACAGACAGCTATTATCGCAATATTCCGAACCACAGTGCAAACAGAAAAAAGCAACGAGAGTAAGAGAGCGGGAGACAGTGAGCGGTAGTGAGTAAGCGGCGGAGCGTTAGTTTCAGTGCCAACAATAACGTTTTATGCGGGAGTGCGGAAGAGCGGGTTACTACCGTACAGATTCTTACCGCTCCAAACAGTGTTAGGGACATAAGAAGCTATATAAATGTAAGTAGACTTAAGCCCCGATGGTTTATGGGGAAAAAGAACAGAAATACGGACAAAAACAGGACCGTTTACCGAAAGAGCGAAAGCTAGTCTTCAATAATACCCAATACAATAATAAACGAGTCCAATATAAAGGAAACTCAAGAGGCCGTGGTAGCTCGAGTCAAGGCCACAACAATAAAAAAAAATAAAAGGGTTTATACAAATTATCTGAGTCAGAACATATTTGTATAATTGAATAACGTTGCTATAGAAAACCTCACGTCACTTGTTTTTTTAGTAGACACAGGTGCAGACATTTCAATAGTTATAGAAAATGTTAATGTCTTTCATGACATAAAAGATAATTATAAGGAATAAGTCAAGAAGTTACCAAATCCAAGTGGTTAACTTCTTTTGAGATACAGACCATTAGGTACATAATTCAACACGGTTTTCGTATCGTGCATATACAGTTCACTATTCCATGTGATGGAGTATAAGGAATCGATTTTATTAAAAAATACAACTGTCAATTAGAGTTTAAGCCATCTGAAGATTGGCTTATAATTAGACCAAATATGTTTAATTTTCCAATTTATGTTCCAGTAACATACAGTTCTGACAACAACTCAAAACTTCTGCCAGCAAGATTCCATTATTATGTTATGTTATTAGAAAAACTCAACTAAATTCAAATGAAGACAGTGAGTTAATTCCAAATCAAGAAATTAAGCATGGTAGGAAAAGACAATTTTACAATAGACAATTAAAAAATACATGCAGGTCAAAATACGAATAGTCACGATACATAAGGTAAAACTAATTAGTTGCAAAGTAGAATAGTATTATTGATTTAAAGATAGGTAGTGGGTCGGTGATATATATTAGGTGATATTGTCTATTATAGTCATTGCAGAGTACTCTGAAAGGATCATGATTTGCATAATTAGAAATACAATACACATTAAAATGCAGGCGGCCCAGTAATTTGGGACTCTCTCTCCAATAAACGTAATACCAAGCATAGTTCTTATTAGTAGTCTACTAGAGTAGTATGCCAGCTTAGACTTGTATCCCAGTTAAGTTCCGCGTAAGGCAAATATTAAAAACGTTTTTTTACACAAACTAAATCTGAGTTTTTGCGACATAGGGATCATCGAATTCCTTCGACCAGCTGATAAATGAAAGCACGCTCCTGACTTTATTTACCATGGTAGTAATGTGATCAGAAAATTTAAGTTTAGTATCTATATAGACTCCAAGGTCGTCAGAATGCGTTATTCTATCTAACACACAACCGCTCAAATTATAAGTTGAATAGTAAGCGCTGACACGTAAAAAGGTCATTAGTTTACACTTAGAACCATTTAAATGCGTCTGCGTACATAAGTACACGTGAGTTCATTAGGACTAGAGGAAGGTCATTTATAAATAATGTAAACAGGAGCGGACCGAGTTGACTTTCTTGAGCTACACCGGACGTAACTCGGATTAGGGATGATAAAGAGTTTTTAAAAATGACACTTTTAGTCCTGCCATTCAAATAAGTTAAGATCCACCTAAGAAGATAATCAGGAAACCCTAAAAGGTCCAATTTCCTAAATAAAATTGTTTACAGAATTTAACTCTTTACTGAAATCAGTGTAAACCACATCATTTTTTTCTAAAACCATTTAACACAAATGAAGGATACTTCAAAAGGTTGTCGTTGACTTACGTTTTATAAATCCGTGTTGACAAGAGGAAATAAGAGACCTACAACTGTGTTGCAAATGGGGAGTAATAACATTCTTAAAGAGCTTCGGAATAGTTGATGGCTTTGAAATACCTCTGTAATTACATGCGTTCAATTTGCTCCCCTTTTTATGAAGCGGGATAACAAACGATTCCTTCCATCTATGTGAGAAATCTGACGTTTCTAAAGATAAAGTAAAAAGTTTGTGCAATGGTCTACATAAAGTCTAAGCGCAATACTTGAGCACACATCCAGGGACTCCGTCAGGACCCGGAGATTGAACTGGTCTGACACTTTGCAAATCTAAAAGAAGTGAGGCTTAACTTATAACAGGAAAAAAAATAAAGTTTGATTTAGGCATGTCATATGGGTAAGAATGATCTTGCGGACTTGATGTTAAATAGGTGGTTTGAAAAAATGTTGCAAAAAGATCGGCTATGTGCTGATCAGTGTTTGAGGCAGAATTTTCAAATTTAAGTGTTGAAGAAGAATTTGAAGAATTACGCTTTGTGTTAACAAAATTATAAAACTGTTTTGGGTCCAGTGTAAACTGTGTCTTGCAACGAGCTAAAAAGTTGTTGTAACACTGAGCGTTACGCAAAATCCGATCGAGCACTTAAGTATCGGAAAAAGGCAGCTTGTGATCCGGAAGCTCTATACTTTTTGTAGAGTCTAGACTCCACACTTTTAAGTCGTGACAGCTCTTTACTAAACCACGAATGTTGGTTAGAAATTTTAGGATAATATGTAGGAACGCATATATCAAAAACTGCGTATAATACATTATAAAATATATTAACAGTTTCAGTCATATTAGTACATTAGTACAGATTAGACCAATCCGAGCAAGCGATTGATAATCGCAAAGCTTGCTCTACGAAAGCAGGGAATGCGTTTAGCTGACTTTTCCGATATATCATTTAATTTTGTACCCGTGACAATAGTCAAATCAGATGACGGCGGAATATAAAAACATATTATGTATATAGAAATACCTTGAAGGTATAGTTTTAAACACAGAAATTAAATGTTATTTCGTCGGACATTATTTCTTCAGACGTTACTTCTGAGTCAACTACAATTAAAACTCCACCTCCACGTCGGGAGGGACGATCAAGCCTATACGTTCTGAACTTACTTGGAAAGACTTCGAAACTAAGAATTTCAGGTTTTAACCAAGTTTCTGTGAACACAATAACTTGGGAAGACAAGGAAAACCTATCAGTATACAATTTGGTCAACTTACTTTGTAAATCTCTTGTATTCTGATAGGAAAGCAGAAGGAAAAAAATCTAGTTTTTTAAGAAAGATAAAGATGAATCCGTGAATGGCCTTTTAAAGGGATTTCCAACTTCCTTTGAACGAATTTTATTTTTTTAAGCTTTGTTCTCTTAAAAAATATGCCTGCAGGTCAAAAGTTGGCTGAGCACAGCGTAGCAAAATGAGCTCAGGGAACACCGATCTTAAACGATGATACTTCCTTAGGTCAGGATTCAGCCGAGAAACAAAAATTATTTTCCGCTGCGGTACACAGATGACTGTTTTAGGTACCACGCATGTGCACTAAGAGTTCTAGTCGATACTTCAGACGTTAAGTCAACATGCGGCTTTGGAATCATTTCTGTATTTTTTTTCAACAGATTTTTCGGGTTCCTCATGAGGAAAACTATCACGTCAGTACCATTTGTGCGGCAGCTGAGATCGACTGCTGTCCTGGAGACCCCGGATCGACAGAGAGAGTTTCACTAGCGACTACCGTTCTTTTCTACGCTTAGGAGAATCGGGCTTCGACAGCATACGGCTAGTGAGCTGCGACTCAAGACCACAAGCAGATCCGTATTTCTACGGCTGTTTCAAATTAACATCGTTACAGTGCTTCTTGTGATCTTTTTTATAGAGATTGCCTAGGTTTCATAAGCAATAGTAGCGCAAACCACTTCTCATGTCGATTGCATCGTGAACCAGGCCTGAATAGCCAGGGCATTAAGCGTGAAAAGTACTGTCGCATGAATGACACGAAATGCTCTGTTGTCCAGCCAAAATCAACAACTAGCATTTCTTTGACCAACAGACAGCTATTATCGCAATATTCCGAACCACAGTGCAAACAGAAAAAAGCAACGAGAGTAAGAGAGCGGGAGACAGTGAGCGGTAGTGAGTAAGCGGCGGAGCGTTAGTTTCAGTGCCAACAATAACGTTTTATGCGGGAGTGCGGAAGAGCGGGTTGCTACCGTATAGATTCTTACCGCTCCAAACAGCGTTAGGGACATAAGAAGCTATATAAATGTAAGTAGACTTAAGCCCCGATGGTTTATGGGGAAAAAGAACAAAAATACGGACAAAAACAGGACAGTTCACCGAAAGAGCGAAAGCTAGTCTTCAATAATACCCAATACAATAATAAACGAGGCCAATATAGAGGAAACTCAAGAGGCCGTGGTAGCTCGAGTCAAGGCCACAACAATAAAAAAAAATAAAAAGGTTTATACAAATTATCTGAGTCAGAACATATTTGTATAATTGAATAACGTTGCTATAGAAAACCTCACGTCACTTGTTTTTTTAGTAGACACAGGTGCAGACATTTCAATAGTTATAGAAAATGTTAATGTCTTTCATGACATAAAAGATAATTATAAGGAATAAGTCAAGAAGTTACCAAATCCAAGTGGTTAACTTCTTTTGAGATACAGACCATTAGGTACATAATTCAACACGGTTTTCGTATCGTGCATATACAGTTCACTATTCCATGTGATGGAGTATAAGGAATCGATTTTATTAAAAAATACAACTGTCAATTAGAGTTTAAGCCATCTGAAGATTGGCTTATAATTAGACCAAATATGTTTAATTTTCCAATTTATGTTCCAGTAACATACAGTTCTGACAACAACTCAAAACTTCTGCCAGCAAGATTAATTAAGCATGGTAGGAAAAGACAATTTTACAATAGACAATTAAAAAATACATGCAGGTCAAAATACGAATAGTCACGATACATAAGGTAAAACTAATTAGTTGCAAAGTAGAATAGTATTATTGATTTAAAGATAGGTAGTGGGTCGGTGATATATATTAGGTGATATTGTCTATTATAGTCATTGCAGAGTACTCTGAAAGGATCATGATTTGCATAATTAGAAATACAATACACATTAAAATGCAGGCGGCCCAGTAATTTGGGACTCTCTCTCCAATAAACGTAATACCAAGCATAGTTCTTATTAGTAGTCTACTAGAGTAGTATGCCAGCTTAGACTTGTATCCCAGTTAAGTTCCGCGTAAGGCAAATATTAAAAACGTTTTTTTACACAAACTAAATCTGAGTTTTTGCGACATAGGGATCATCGAATTCCTTCGACCAGCTGATAAATGAAAGCACGCTCCTGACTTTATTTACCATGGTAGTAATGTGATCAGAAAATTTAAGTTTAGTATCTATATAGACTCCAAGGTCGTCAGAATGCGTTATTCTATCTAACACACAACCGCTCAAATTATAAGTTGAATAGTAAGCGCTGACACGTAAAAAGGTCATTAGTTTACACTTAGAACCATTTAAATGCGTCTGCGTACATAAGTACACGTGAGTTCATTAGGACTAGAGGAAGGTCATTTATAAATAATGTAAGCAGGAGCGGACCGAGTTGACTTTCTTGAGCTACACCGGACGTAACTCGGATTAGGGATGATAAAGAGTTTTTAAAAATGACACTTTTAGTCCTGCCATTCAAATAAGTTAAGATCCACCTAAGAAGATAATCAGGAAACCCTAAAAGGTCCAATTTCCTAAATAAAATTGTTTACAGAATTTAACTCTTTACTGAAATCAGTGTAAACCACATCATTTTTTTCTAAAACCATTTAACACAAATGAAGGATACTTCAAAAGGTTGTCGTTGACTTACGTTTTATAAATCCGTGTTGACAAGAGGAAATAAGAGACCTACAACTGTGTTGCAAATGGGGAGTAATAACATTCTTAAAGAGCTTCGGAATAGTTGATGGCTTTGAAATACCTCTGTAATTACATGCGTTCAATTTGCTCCCCTTTTTATGAAGCGGGATAACAAACGATTCCTTCCATCTATGTGAGAAATCTGACGTTTCTAAAGATAAAGTAAAAAGTTTGTGCAATGGTCTACATAAAGTCTAAGCGCAATACTTGAGCACACATCCAGGGACTCCGTCAGGACCCGGAGATTGAACTGGTCTGACACTTTGCAAATCTAAAAGAAGTGAGGCTTAACTTATAACAGGAAAAAAAATAAAGTTTGATTTAGGCATGTCATATGGGTAAGAATGATCTTGCGGACTTGATGTTAAATAGGTGGTTTGAAAAAATGTTGCAAAAAGATCGGCTATGTGCTGATCAGTGTTTGAGGCAGAATTTTCAAATTTAAGTGTTGAAGAAGAATTTGAAGAATTACGCTTTGTGTTAACAAAATTATAAAACTGTTTTGGGTCCAGTGTAAACTGTGTCTTGCAACGAGCTAAAAAGTTGTTGTAACACTGAGCGTTACGCAAAATCCGATCGAGCACTTAAGTATCGGAAAAAGGCAGCTTGTGATCCGGAAGCTCTATACTTTTTGTAGAGTCTAGACTCCACACTTTTAAGTCGTGACAGCTCTTTACTAAACCACGAATGTTGGTTAGAAATTTTAGGATAATATGTAGGAACGCATATATCAAAAACTGCGTATAATACATTATAAAATATATTAACAGTTTCAGTCATATTAGTACATTAGTACAGATTAGACCAATCCGAGCAAGCGATTGATAATCGCAAAGCTTGCTCTACGAAAGCAGGGAATGCGTTTAGCTGACTTTTCCGATATATCATTTAATTTTGTACCCGTGACAATAGTCAAATCAGATGACGGCGGAATATAAAAACATATTATGTATATAGAAATACCTTGAAGGTATAGTTTTAAACACAGAAATTAAATGTTATTTCGTCGGACATTATTTCTTCAGACGTTACTTCTGAGTCAACTACAATTAAAACTCCACCTCCACGTCGGGAGGGACGATCAAGCCTATACGTTCTGAACTTACTTGGAAAGACTTCGAAACTAAGAATTTCAGGTTTTAACCAAGTTTCTGTGAACACAATAACTTGGGAAGACAAGGAAAACCTATCAGTATACAATTTGGTCAACTTACTTTGTAAATCTCTTGTATTCTGATAGGAAAGCAGAAGGAAAAAAATCTAGTTTTTTAAGAAAGATAAAGATGAATCCGTGAATGGCCTTTTAAAGGGATTTCCAACTTCCTTTGAACGAATTTTATTTTTTTAAGCTTTGTTCTCTTAAAAAATATGCCTGCAGGTCAAAAGTTGGCTGAGCACAGCGTAGCAAAATGAGCTCAGGGAACACCGATCTTAAACGATGATACTTCCTTAGGTCAGGATTCAGCCGAGAAACAAAAATTATTTTCCGCTGCGGTACACAGATGACTGTTTTAGGTACCACGCATGTGCACTAAGAGTTCTAGTCGATACTTCAGACGTTAAGTCAACATGCGGCTTTGGAATCATTTCTGTATTTTTTTTCAACAGATTTTTCGGGTTCCTCATGAGGAAAACTATCACGTCAGTACCATTTGTGCGGCAGCTGAGATCGACTGCTGTCCTGGAGACCCCGGATCGACAGAGAGAGTTTCACTAGCGACTACCGTTCTTTTCTACGCTTAGGAGAATCGGGCTTCGACAGCATACGGCTAGTGAGCTGCGACTCAAGACCACAAGCAGATCCGTATTTCTACGGCTGTTTCAAATTAACATCGTTACAGTGCTTCTTGTGATCTTTTTTATAGAGATTGCCTAGGTTTCATAAGCAATAGTAGCGCAAACCACTTCTCATGTCGATTGCATCGTGAACCAGGCCTGAATAGCCAGGGCATTAAGCGTGAAAAGTACTGTCGCATGAATGACACGAAATGCTCTGTTGTCCAGCCAAAATCAACAACTAGCATTTCTTTGACCAACAGACAGCTATTATCGCAATATTCCGAACCACAGTGCAAACAGAAAAAAGCAACGAGAGTAAGAGAGCGGGAGACAGTGAGCGGTAGTGAGTAAGCGGCGGAGCGTTAGTTTCAGTGCCAACAATAACGTTTTATGCGGGAGTGCGGAAGAGCGGGTTGCTACCGTATAGATTCTTACCGCTCCAAACAGCGTTAGGGACATAAGAAGCTATATAAATGTAAGTAGACTTAAGCCCCGATGGTTTATGGGGAAAAAGAACAAAAATACGGACAAAAACAGGACAGTTCACCGAAAGAGCGAAAGCTAGTCTTCAATAATACCCAATACAATAATAAACGAGGCCAATATAGAGGAAACTCAAGAGGCCGTGGTAGCTCGAGTCAAGGCCACAACAATAAAAAAAAATAAAAAGGTTTATACAAATTATCTGAGTCAGAACATATTTGTATAATTGAATAACGTTGCTATAGAAAACCTCACGTCACTTGTTTTTTTAGTAGACACAGGTGCAGACATTTCAATAGTTATAGAAAATGTTAATGTCTTTCATGACATAAAAGATAATTATAAGGAATAAGTCAAGAAGTTACCAAATCCAAGTGGTTAACTTCTTTTGAGATACAGACCATTAGGTACATAATTCAACACGGTTTTCGTATCGTGCATATACAGTTCACTATTCCATGTGATGGAGTATAAGGAATCGATTTTATTAAAAAATACAACTGTCAATTAGAGTTTAAGCCATCTGAAGATTGGCTTATAATTAGACCAAATATGTTTAATTTTCCAATTTATGTTCCAGTAACATACAGTTCTGACAACAACTCAAAACTTCTGCCAGCAAGATTAATTAAGCATGGTAGGAAAAGACAATTTTACAATAGACAATTAAAAAATACATGCAGGTCAAAATACGAATAGTCACGATACATAAGGTAAAACTAATTAGTTGCAAAGTAGAATAGTATTATTGATTTAAAGATAGGTAGTGGGTCGGTGATATATATTAGGTGATATTGTCTATTATAGTCATTGCAGAGTACTCTGAAAGGATCATGATTTGCATAATTAGAAATACAATACACATTAAAATGCAGGCGGCCCAGTAATTTGGGACTCTCTCTCCAATAAACGTAATACCAAGCATAGTTCTTATTAGTAGTCTACTAGAGTAGTATGCCAGCTTAGACTTGTATCCCAGTTAAGTTCCGCGTAAGGCAAATATTAAAAACGTTTTTTTACACAAACTAAATCTGAGTTTTTGCGACATAGGGATCATCGAATTCCTTCGACCAGCTGATAAATGAAAGCACGCTCCTGACTTTATTTACCATGGTAGTAATGTGATCAGAAAATTTAAGTTTAGTATCTATATAGACTCCAAGGTCGTCAGAATGCGTTATTCTATCTAACACACAACCGCTCAAATTATAAGTTGAATAGTAAGCGCTGACACGTAAAAAGGTCATTAGTTTACACTTAGAACCATTTAAATGCGTCTGCGTACATAAGTACACGTGAGTTCATTAGGACTAGAGGAAGGTCATTTATAAATAATGTAAGCAGGAGCGGACCGAGTTGACTTTCTTGAGCTACACCGGACGTAACTCGGATTAGGGATGATAAAGAGTTTTTAAAAATGACACTTTTAGTCCTGCCATTCAAATAAGTTAAGATCCACCTAAGAAGATAATCAGGAAACCCTAAAAGGTCCAATTTCCTAAATAAAATTGTTTACAGAATTTAACTCTTTACTGAAATCAGTGTAAACCACATCATTTTTTTCTAAAACCATTTAACACAAATGAAGGATACTTCAAAAGGTTGTCGTTGACTTACGTTTTATAAATCCGTGTTGACAAGAGGAAATAAGAGACCTACAACTGTGTTGCAAATGGGGAGTAATAACATTCTTAAAGAGCTTCGGAATAGTTGATGGCTTTGAAATACCTCTGTAATTACATGCGTTCAATTTGCTCCCCTTTTTATGAAGCGGGATAACAAACGATTCCTTCCATCTATGTGAGAAATCTGACGTTTCTAAAGATAAAGTAAAAAGTTTGTGCAATGGTCTACATAAAGTCTAAGCGCAATACTTGAGCACACATCCAGGGACTCCGTCAGGACCCGGAGATTGAACTGGTCTGACACTTTGCAAATCTAAAAGAAGTGAGGCTTAACTTATAACAGGAAAAAAAATAAAGTTTGATTTAGGCATGTCATATGGGTAAGAATGATCTTGCGGACTTGATGTTAAATAGGTGGTTTGAAAAAATGTTGCAAAAAGATCGGCTATGTGCTGATCAGTGTTTGAGGCAGAATTTTCAAATTTAAGTGTTGAAGAAGAATTTGAAGAATTACGCTTTGTGTTAACAAAATTATACAACTGTTTTGGGTCCAGTGTAAACTGTGTCTTGCAACGAGCTAAAAAGTTGTTGTAACACTGAGCGTTACGCAAAATCCGATCGAGCACTTAAGTATCGGAAAAAGGCAGCTTGTGATCCGGAAGCTCTATACTTTTTGTAGAGTCTAGACTCCACACTTTTAAGTCGTGACAGCTCTTTACTAAACCACGAATGTTGGTTAGAAATTTTAGGATAATATGTAGGAACGCATATATCAAAAACTGCGTATAATACATTATAAAATATATTAACAGTTTCAGTCATATTAGTACATTAGTACAGATTAGACCAATCCGAGCAAGCGATTGATAATCGCAAAGCTTGCTCTACGAAAGCAGGGAATGCGTTTAGCTGACTTTTCCGATATATCATTTAATTTTGTACCCGTGACAATAGTCAAATCAGATGACGGCGGAATATAAAAACATATTATGTATATAGAAATACCTTGAAGGTATAGTTTTAAACACAGAAATTAAATGTTATTTCGTCGGACATTATTTCTTCAGACGTTACTTCTGAGTCAACTACAATTAAAACTCCACCTCCACGTCGGGAGGGACGATCAAGCCTATACGTTCTGAACTTACTTGGAAAGACTTCGAAACTAAGAATTTCAGGTTTTAACCAAGTTTCTGTGAACACAATAACTTGGGAAGACAAGGAAAACCTATCAGTATACAGTTTGGTCAACTTACTTTGTAAATCTCTTGTATTCTGATAGGAAAGCAGAAGGAAAAAAATCTAGTTTTTTAAGAAAGATAAAGATGAATCCGTGAATGGCCTTTTAAAGGGATTTTTTAAGCTTCGTACTCTTAAAAAAAATGCCTGCAGGTCAAAAGTTGGCTGAGCACAGCGTAGCAAAATGAGCTCAGGGAACACCGATCTTAAATGATGATACTTCCCTAGCATATGAAAAATTAAATTGTTCAAGCTTTAGCTCATCAATCTGAACTTTGTTACGGATATAGGACATAATGACCAGGGATAAAAGGTCAGGATTAAGCCGAGAAACAAAAATTAGTTTCCGCTGCGGTACACAGATGACTGTTTTAGGTACCACGCATGTGCACTAAGAGTTCTAGTCGATACTTCAGACGTTAAGTCAACATGCGGCTTTGGAATCATTTCTGTATTTTTTTTCAACAGATTTTTCGGGTTCCTCATGAGGAAAACTCTCACGTCAGTACCATTTGTGCGGCAGCTGAGATCGACTGCTGTCCTGGAGACCCCGGATCGACAGTGAGAGTTTTACTAGCGACTACCGATCTTTTCTACGCTTAGGAGAATCGAGCTTAGACAGCATACGGCTAGTGAGCTGCGACTCAAGACCACAAGCAGATCCGTATTTCTACGGCTGTTTCAAATTAACATCGTTACAGTGCTTCTTGTGATCTTTTTTATAGAGATTGCCTAGGTTTCATAAGCAATAGTAGCGCAAACCACTTCTCATGTCGATTGCATCGTGAACCAGGCTTGAATAGCCAGGGCATTAAGCGTGAAAAGTACTGTCGCATGAATGACACGAAATGCTCTGTTGTCCAGCCAAAATCAACAACTAGCATTTCTTTGACCAACAGACAGCTATTATCGCAATATTCCGAACCACAGTGCAAACAGAAAAAAGCAACGAGAGTAAGAGAGCGGGAGACAGTGAGCGGTAGTGAGTAAGCGGCGGAGCGTTAGTTTCAGTGCCAACAATAACGTTTTATGCGGGAGTGCGGAAGAGCGGGTTACTACCGTATAGATTCTTACCGCTCCAAACAGTGTTAGGGACATAAGAAGCTATATAAATGTAAGTAGACTTAAGCCCCGATGGTTTATGGGGAAAAAGAACAAAAATACGGACAAAAACAGGACCGTTTACCGAAAGAGCGAAAGCTAGTCTTCAATAATACCCAATACAATAATAAACGAGTCCAATATAAAGGAAACTCAAGAGGCCGTGGTAGCTCGAGTCAAGGCCACAACAATAAAAAAAAATAAAAGGGTTTATACAAATTATCTGAGTCAGAACATATTTGTATAATTGAATAACGTTGCTATAGAAAACCTCACGTCACTTGTTTTTTTAGTAGACACAGGTGCAGACATTTCAATAGTTATAGAAAATGTTAATGTCTTTCATGACATAAAAGATAATTATAAGGAATAAGTCAAGAAGTTACCAAATCCAAGTGGTTAACTTCTTTTGAGATACAGACCATTAGGTACATAATTCAACACGGTTTTCGTATCGTGCATATACAGTTCACTATTCCATGTGATGGAGTATAAGGAATCGATTTTATTAAAAAATACAACTGTCAATTAGAGTTTAAGCCATCTGAAGATTGGCTTATAATTAGACCAAATATGTTTAATTTTCCAATTTATGTTCCAGTAACATACAGTTCTGACAACAACTCAAAACTTCTGCCAGCAAGATTCCATTATTATGTTATGTTATTAGAAAAACTCAACTAAATTCAAATGAAGACAGTGAGTTAATTCCAAATCAAGAAATTAAGCATGGTAGGAAAAGACAATTTTACAATAGACAATTAAAAAATACATGCAGGTCAAAATACGAATAGTCACGATACATAAGGTAAAACTAATTAGTTGCAAAGTAGAATAGTATTATTGATTTAAAGATAGGTAGTGGGTCGGTGATATATATTAGGTGATATTGTCTATTATAGTCATTGCAGAGTACTCTGAAAGGATCATGATTTGCATAATTAGAAATACAATACACATTAAAATGCAGGCGGCCCAGTAATTTGGGACTCTCTCTCCAATAAACGTAATACCAAGCATAGTTCTTATTAGTAGTCTACTAGAGTAGTATGCCAGCTTAGACTTGTATCCCAGTTAAGTTCCGCGTAAGGCAAATATTAAAAACGTTTTTTTACACAAACTAAATCTGAGTTTTTGCGACATAGGGATCATCGAATTCCTTCGACCAGCTGATAAATGAAAGCACGCTCCTGACTTTATTTACCATGGTAGTAATGTGATCAGAAAATTTAAGTTTAGTATCTATATAGACTCCAAGGTCGTCAGAATGCGTTATTCTATCTAACACACAACCGCTCAAATTATAAGTTGAATAGTAAGCGCTGACACGTAAAAAGGTCATTAGTTTACACTTAGAACCATTTAAATGCGTCTGCGTACATAAGTACACGTGAGTTCATTAGGACTAGAGGAAGGTCATTTATAAATAATGTAAACAGGAGCGGACCGAGTTGACTTTCTTGAGCTACACCGGACGTAACTCGGATTAGGGATGATAAAGAGTTTTTAAAAATGACACTTTTAGTCCTGCCAATCAAATAAGTTAAGATCCACCTAAGAAGATAATCAGGAAACCCTAAAAGGTCCAATTTCCTAAATAAAATTGTTTACAGAATTTAACTCTTTACTGAAATCAGTGTAAACCACATAATTTTTTTCTAAAACCATTTAACACAAATGAAGGATACTCCAAAAGGTTGTCGTTGACTTACGTTTTATAAATCCGTGTTGACAAGAGGAAATAAGAGACCTACAACTGTGTTGCAAATGGGGAGTAATAACATTCTTAAAGAGCTTCGGAATAGTTGATGGCTTTGAAATACCTCTGTAATTACATGCGTTCAATTTGCTCCCCTTTTTATGAAGCGGGATAACAAACGATTCCTTCCATCTATGTGAGAAATCTGACGTTTCTAAAGATAAAGTAAAAAGTTTGTGCAATGGTCTACATAAAGTCTAAGCGCAATACTTGAGCACACATCCAGGGACTCCGTCAGGACCCGGAGATTGAACTGGTCTGACACTTTGCAAATCTAAAAGAAGTGAGGCTTAACTTATAACAGGAAAAAAAATAAAGTTTGATTTAGGCATGTCATATGGGTAAGAATGATCTTGCGGACTTGATGTTAAATAGGTGGTTTGAAAAAATGTTGCAAAAAGATCGGCTATGTGCTGATCAGTGTTTGAGGCAGAATTTTCAAATTTAAGTGTTGAAGAAGAATTTGAAGAATTACGCTTTGTGTTAACAAAATTATAAAACTGTTTTGGGTCCAGTGTAAACTGTGTCTTGCAACGAGCTAAAAAGTTGTTGTAACACTGAGCGTTACGCAAAATCCGATCGAGCACTTAAGTATCGGAAAAAGGCAGCTTGTGATCCGGAAGCTCTATACTTTTTGTAGAGTCTAGACTCCACACTTTTAAGTCGTGACAGCTCTTTACTAAACCACGAATGTTGGTTAGAAATTTTAGGATAATATGTAGGAACGCATATATCAAAAACTGCGTATAATACATTATAAAATATATTAACAGTTTCAGTCATATTAGTACATTAGTACAGATTAGACCAATCCGAGCAAGCGATTGATAATCGCAAAGCTTGCTCTACGAAAGCAGGGAATGCGTTTAGCTGACTTTTCCGATATATCATTTAATTTTGTACCCGTGACAATAGTCAAATCAGATGACGGCGGAATATAAAAACATATTATGTATATAGAAATACCTTGAAGGTATAGTTTTAAACACAGAAATTAAATGTTATTTCGTCGGACATTATTTCTTCAGACGTTACTTCTGAGTCAACTACAATTAAAACTCCACCTCCACGTCGGGAGGGACGATCAAGCCTATACGTTCTGAACTTACTTGGAAAGACTTCGAAACTAAGAATTTCAGGTTTTAACCAAGTTTCTGTGAACACAATAACTTGGGAAGACAAGGAAAACCTATCAGTATACAATTTGGTCAACTTACTTTGTAAATCTCTTGTATTCTGATAGGAAAGCAGAAGGAAAAAAATCTAGTTTTTTAAGAAAGATAAAGATGAATCCGTGAATGGCCTTTTAAAGGGATTTCCAACTTCCTTTGAACGAATTTTATTTTTTTAAGCTTTGTTCTCTTAAAAAATATGCCTGCAGGTCAAAAGTTGGCTGAGCACAGCGTAGCAAAATGAGCTCAGGGAACACCGATCTTAAACGATGATACTTCCTTAGGTCAGGATTCAGCCGAGAAACAAAAATTATTTTCCGCTGCGGTACACAGATGACTGTTTTAGGTACCACGCATGTGCACTAAGAGTTCTAGTCGATACTTCAGACGTTAAGTCAACATGCGGCTTTGGAATCATTTCTGTATTTTTTTTCAACAGATTTTTCGGGTTCCTCATGAGGAAAACTATCACGTCAGTACCATTTGTGCGGCAGCTGAGATCGACTGCTGTCCTGGAGACCCCGGATCGACAGAGAGAGTTTCACTAGCGACTACCGCTCTTTTCTACGCTTAGGAGAATCGGGCTTCGACAGCATACGGCTAGTGAGCTGCGACTCAAGACCACAAGCAGATCCGTATTTCTACGGCTGTTTCAAATTAACATCGTTACAGTGCTTCTTGTGATCTTTTTTATAGAGATTGCCTAGGTTTCATAAGCAATAGTAGCGCAAACCACTTCTCATGTCGATTGCATCGTGAACCAGGCCTGAATAGCCAGGGCATTAAGCGTGAAAAGTACTGTCGCATGAATGACACGAAATGCTCTGTTGTCCAGCCAAAATCAACAACTAGCATTTCTTTGACCAACAGACAGCTATTATCGCAATATTCCGAACCACAGTGCAAACAGAAAAAAGCAACGAGAGTAAGAGAGCGGGAGACAGTGAGCGGTAGTGAGTAAGCGGCGGAGCGTTAGTTTCAGTGCCAACAATAACGTTTTATGCGGGAGTGCGGAAGAGCGGGTTGCTACCGTATAGATTCTTACCGCTCCAAACAGCGTTAGGGACATAAGAAGCTATATAAATGTAAGTAGACTTAAGCCCCGATGGTTTATGGGGAAAAAGAACAAAAATACGGACAAAAACAGGACAGTTCACCGAAAGAGCGAAAGCTAGTCTTCAATAATACCCAATACAATAATAAACGAGGCCAATATAGAGGAAACTCAAGAGGCCGTGGTAGCTCGAGTCAAGGCCACAACAATAAAAAAAAATAAAAAGGTTTATACAAATTATCTGAGTCAGAACATATTTGTATAATTGAATAACGTTGCTATAGAAAACCTCACGTCACTTGTTTTTTTAGTAGACACAGGTGCAGACATTTCAATAGTTATAGAAAATGTTAATGTCTTTCATGACATAAAAGATAATTATAAGGAATAAGTCAAGAAGTTACCAAATCCAAGTGGTTAACTTCTTTTGAGATACAGACCATTAGGTACATAATTCAACACGGTTTTCGTATCGTGCATATACAGTTCACTATTCCATGTGATGGAGTATAAGGAATCGATTTTATTAAAAAATACAACTGTCAATTAGAATTTAAGCCATCTGAAGATTGGCTTATAATTAGAGCTAATATGTTTAATTTTCCAATTTATGTTCCAGTAACATACAGTTCTGACAACAACTCAAAACTTCTGCCAGCAAGATTCCATTATTATGTTATGTTATTAGAAAAACTCAACTAAATTCAAATGAAGACAGTGAGTTAATTCCAAATCAAGAAATTAAGCATGGTAAGAAAAGACAATTTTACAATAGACAATTAAAAAATACATGCAGGTCAAAATACGAATAGTCACGATACATAAGGTAAAACTAATTAGTTGCAAAGTAGAATAGTATTATTGATTTAAAGATAAGTAGTGGGTCGGTGATATATATTAGGTGATATTGTCTATTATAGTCATTGCAGAGTACTCTGAAAGGATCATGATTTGCATAATTAGAAATACAATACACATTAAAATGCAGGCGGCCCAGTAATTTGGGACTCTCTCTCCAATAAACGTAATACCAAGCATAGTTCTTATTAGTAGTCTACTAGAGTAGTATGCCAGCTTAGACTTGTATCCCAGTTAAGTTCCGCGTAAGGCAAATATTAAAAACGTTTTTTTACACAAACTAAATCTGAGTTTTTGCGACATAGGGATCATCGAATTCCTTCGACCAGCTGATAAATGAAAGCACGCTCCTGACTTTATTTACCATGGTAGTAATGTGATCAGAAAATTTAAGTTTAGTATCTATATAGACTCCAAGGTCGTCAGAATGCGTTATTCTATCTAACACACAACCGCTCAAATTATAAGTTGAATAGTAAGCGCTGACACGTAAAAAGGTCATTAGTTTACACTTAGAACCATTTAAATGCGTCTGCGTATATAAGTACACGTGAGTTCATTAGGAGCGGACCGAGTTTACTTTCTTGAGCTACACCGGACGTAACTCGGATTAGGGATGATAAAGAGTTTTTAAAAATGACACTTTTAGTCCTGCCAATCAAATAAGTTAAGATCCACCTAAGAAGATAATCAGGAAACCCTAAAAGGTCCAATTTCCTAAATAAAATTGTTTACAGAATTTAACTCTTTACTGAAATCAGTGTAAACCACATAATTTTTTTCTAAAACCATTTAACACAAATGAAGGATACTCCAAAAGGTTGTCGTTGACTTACGTTTTATAAATCCGTGTTGACAAGAGGAAATAAGAGACCTACAACTGTGTTGCAAATGGGGAGTAATAACATTCTTAAAGAGCTTCGGAATAGTTGATGGCTTTGAAATACCTCTGTAATTACATGCGTTCAATTTGCTCCCCTTTTTATGAAGCGGGATAACAAACGATTCCTTCCATCTATGTGAGAAATCTGACGTTTCTAAAGATAAAGTAAAAAGTTTGTGCAATGGTCTACATAAAGTCTAAGCGCAATACTTGAGCACACATCCAGGGACTCCGTCAGGACCCGGAGATTGAACTGGTCTGACACTTTGCAAATCTAAAAGAAGTGAGCTTTAACTTATAACAGGAAAAAAAATAAAGTTTGATTTTGGCATGTCATATGGGTAAGAATGATCTTGCGGACTTGATGTTAAATAGGTGGTTTGAAAAAATGTTGCAAAAAGATCGGCTATGTGCTGATCAGTGTTTGAGGCAGAATTTTCAAATTTAAGTGTTGAAGAAGAATTTGAAGAATTACGCTTTGTGTTAACAAAATTATAAAACTGTTTTGGGTCCAGTGTAAACTGTGTCTTGCAACGAGCTAAAAAGTTGTTGTAACACTGAGCGTTACGCAAAATCCGATCGAGCACTTAAGTATCGGAAAAAGGCAGCTTGTGATCCGGAAGCTCTATACTTTTTGTAGAGTCTAGACTCCACACTTTTAAGTCGTGACAGCTCTTTACTAAACCACGAATGTTGGTTAGAAATTTTAGGATAATATGTAGGAACGCATATATCAAAAACTGCGTATAATACATTATAAAATATATTAACAGTTTCAGTCATATTAGTACATTAGTACAGATTAGACCAATCCGAGCAAGCGATTGATAATCGCAAAGCTTGCTCTACGAAAGCAGGGAATGCGTTTAGCTGACTTTTCCGATATATCATTTAATTTTGTACCCGTGACAATAGTCAAATCAGATGACGGCGGAATATAAAAACATATTATGTATATAGAAATACCTTGAAGGTATAGTTTTAAACACAGAAATTCAATGTTATTTCGTCGGACATTATTTCTTCAGACGTTACTTCTGAGTCAACTACAATTAAAACTCCACCTCCACGTCGGGAGGGACGATCAAGCCTATACGTTCTGAACTTACTTGGAAAGACTTCGAAACTAAGAATTTCAGGTTTTAACCAAGTTTCTGTGAACACAATAACTTGGGAAGACAAGGAAAACCTATCAGTATACAATTTGGTCAACTTACTTTGTAAATCTCTTGTATTCTGATAGGAAAGCAGAAGGAAAAAAATCTAGTTTTTTAAGAAAGATAAAGATGAATCCGTGAATGGCCTTTTAAAGGGATTTCCAACTTCCTTTGAACGAATTTTATTTTTTTAAGCTTTGTTCTCTTAAAAAATATGCCTGCAGGTCAAAAGTTGGCTGAGCACAGCGTAGCAAAATGAGCTCAGGGAACACCGATCTTAAATGATGATACTTCCCTAGCATATGAAAAATTAAATTGTTCAAGCTTTAGCTCATCAATCTGAACTTTGTTACGGATTTAGGACATAATGACCAGGGATAAAAGGTCAGGATTCAGCCGAGAAACAAAAATTAGTTTCCGCTGCGGTACACAGATGACTGTTTTAGGTACCACGCATGTGCACTAAGAGTTCTAGTCGATACCTCAGACGTTAAGTCAACATGCGGCTTTGGAATCATTTCTGTATTTTTTTTCAACAGATTTTTCGGGTTCCTCATGAGGAAAACTCTCACGTCAGTACCATTTGTGCGGCAGCTGAGATCGACTGCTGTCCTGGAGAGCCCGGATCGACAGAGAGAGTTTCACTAGCGACTACCGATCTTTTCTACGCTTAGGAGAATCGGGCTTCGACAGCATACGGCTAGTGAGCTGCGACTCAAGACCACAAGCAGATCCGTATTTCTACGGCTGTTTCAAATTAACATCGTTACAGTGCTTTTTGTGAGCTTTTTTATAGAGATTGCCTAGGTTTCATAAGCAATAGTAGCGCAAACCACTTCTCATGTCGATTGCATCGTGAACCAGGCTTGAATAGCCAGGGCATTAAGCGTGAAAAGTACTGTCGCATGAATGACACGAAATGCTCTGTTGTCCAGCCAAAATCAACAACTAGCATTTCTTTGAACAACAGACAGCTATTATCGCAATATTCCGAACCACAGTGCAAACAGAAAAAAGCAACGAGAGTAAGAGAGCGGGAGACAGTGAGCGGGAGTGAGTAAGCGGGGGAGCGTTAGTTTTTAGTGCCAACAATAACGTTTTATGCGGGAGTGCGGAAGAGCGGGTTACTGCCGTATAGATTCTTACAGCTCCAAACAGCGTTAGGGACATAAAAAGATATATAAATGTAATTTGAATTAAGCCCCGATGGTTTATGGAGAAAAAGAACAAAAATACGGACAAAAACAGGACCGTTCACCGAAAGAGCGAAAGCTAGTCTTCAATAATACCCAATACAATAATAAACAAGGCCAATATAGAGGAAACTCAAGAGGACGGGTAGCTCGAGTCAAGGCCACAACAATACAAAAAAATAAAAGGGTTTATACAAATTATCTGTCAGAACATATTTGTATAATTGAATAACGTTGTTTCTATAGCAACGTCACGTCACTTGTTTTTTAGTAGACACAGGTGCAGACATTTTAACAGTTATAGAAAATGTTAATGTCTTTCATGACATAAAAGATAATTATAAGGAATAAGTCAAGAAGTTACCAAATCCAAGTGGTTAACTTCTTTTGAGATACAGAACATTAGGTACATAATTCAACACGATTTTCGTATCGTGCATATACAGTTCGCTATTCCTTGTGATGGAATATAAGGAATCGATTTTATTAAAAAATACAACTGTCTATTAGAATTCAAGCCATCTAAAAATTGGCTTATAATTAGACCTAATA
The DNA here is from genome assembly GCF_025231255.1 of Drosophila biarmipes. Lineage (NCBI taxonomy): Eukaryota > Metazoa > Arthropoda > Insecta > Diptera > Drosophilidae > Drosophila > Drosophila biarmipes. Next base: position 1,579,691 of record NW_026114537.1, read on the forward strand.
TCTTTAATTTTCCAATTTATGTTCCAGTAACATACAGTTCTGACAACAACTCAAAACTTCTGCCAGCAAGATTCCATTATTATGTTATGTTATTAGAAAAACTCAACTAAATTCAAATGAAGACAGTAAGTTAATTTCAAATCAAGAAATTAAGCATGGTATTTACAAAGCAAGTACGAAAGCAACAACTAAAAACGCTTTCATAAGACTACTCAGTACAACAAATAGAGATCAAGTAGTCAGTACAAATAATTAGGCATATGATTCACATTCGAACTAAGAAGTAGTCAAAACTTATCTACAAAATAGAGAAAAATCGGTATTATCTCAACTAAAAAAAAACTTTCCTCCACAAATCAAATCACAGCTTTCAATTTATGCACCCAATATAATGAAGTATTCGGATTGGAAACCAATTCGCACAAATAATTTTTACAAGCCAAAAACTGAGATTTAAAGATGATGAACCAGTGTAAAGAAAAAATTACAGAAGCCCGCACAGTCATGTAAACGAAATACAGAAACATGTCGGAAAATTGATCACCGACGGTTTTGTTGAACCATTTGTATCTAAACATAATTGACTTTTATTACTTGTCCCCAAAACACTCTCTCCAGGTTTAAAAAAAGAAAGAAAAAAAAAAATAAATAGCGATTAGTGGTTAACTATGGTTAAATTAATAAAAAATTACTGTCCGATAAATTTTAACCCTCAAGAATTGATTATATTTTGAATTAACTCAAAATGGGAATCAATAGTGTAACTCAAAATTATCAAATTAAACACGAAAAAATTCAAGAGATATAACGTCTTTTTCAACCAGCAATGCCTCTTATTGCTTCACGCGATTACCTTTTACTTAGCAGACGTTTTTGAGAAATGTAAAAAAGACAATCTCAAGTTACAGCCAAAAAAATTGTTAATTTTTTAAGCATGAGTTTTAAAAAATACTTCCTTTCGGATTACAAATAGCGCCTAATTCGTGTAACAGAATGACGACTAAAGCGTTCTCTGGATTAGAACCTTCACAAGCATTCATTTAAATGGATAAAAAAGAATATGCTTAAGAACTTAGCAGACGTTTTTGAGAAATGTAAAAAAGGCAATCTCAAGTTACAGCCAAAAAAATTTTTAATTTTTTATGCATGAGTTATAAACAATACTTCCAGACGAGAAGAAAAAGGACGTCATTATGAATTACCCCGCGCCGCAAAATGCGGGAAGCGCAATACGTTTTGTAGCGTTTTGCAATTCTTATAGGCGTTTCATAAAAAAATTCGTTAAATTTTCACGTCATATAACAAGACTATGTAAACAGAATGTTCCTTTTGAATGGACAGATGAATGCCTGATACCAGATGCATAAATACTTTCTCTCCTTCTTCAACAACAAAAGTGCAGAAGCATACTGCATATACCAAATCATTTTATATACTACATAAGCAAACAGACGAAGGAGTTACTGTTAAAACAAGAAAACATTTTTGTACTGCAAATAAATCTATATACCAAAATAAGAACATTATCAATGAACTAAATAATAGCTAGTGTATACATACAGGCTGCGAAGAATACAATAGCCCAAAAACTATAACTGTACAAAATACTGACGTATTTTGTCTCAAGTGTCATTCTGCCGGTTGCATACTTTTTGGCGAATCCAGTATACTCTTTTATTCTTCGAGTAATGGGTATAAAAATATTCAATAGAGAAAATGCCAAAGCCCACAAGTTACCACATTATTATAAATAAGAAAATAATTGTATATGACGGAATTTTTCAGGAATCGAGTTTCCAATCCAAATAAAGGAATTATACATTTCGAGAAAAATAATAGAGATTTAAGTATAAATAGGTATGAGGGCGATGCTGATGGTGACAATATTATCGTTAAAACGTTTATAACTAAATGTGTTCGAACTAATCCCATAAATATATTGGGAATCAATAATGTAAGCCAGGAAAGTATGCATTACGCTTGCATTATAAGTGTAAAAAGATTATGCTACTTCCAGCATTCCAACGTTAAGTCTGGAGGATATTTTTGTGATATTTGTCTTCAGATGTTCACAGTCAGTAATATGTAGTACCGTCTCATTTTATATAGCACATAAAAACCCTAGTCTAAACGAATTGTAGACAAATGAAAACATGTAAAAAGCAAACAACAAATTAATTTATTAATATTTTAAAAATGAATTATAATTTTGTATATTTTTATAGGCACTGACAGTATACACAAACATTATATATCATTTAAGGTAAAAACTACGAGTTTGTTTTACATGTACTGGTCGACCCCCAAAAACCTGAGTGCAACCCGAGAACAGGGGGGAAACTGCTGTGCCTGTGAAAATGTTGAATGGTTGTCAATTTCTTGAAAATGCATGGGTCCCATTCATAAAATTGTAAGCCAAAGTGTAAATTAAGTGATCCGTTTTTTCACGCAGTATTTCATAATTTATCTAAAAATTACAAAAATTTATTCATTACTGAGTTAGAAGTAGATTTAAATCCATTACCCTGTAATAAAGATCTTTCTATAGCTACTACTATAGACCTACATGGTGGACAAAGATTTAAAAATTCTAACTTTAAGGACAAAAATTTGAGAATACCCAGCTTCCTGACATTGATTGTTTTTATAATTCTCTCAGTGCAGAAAATTGTAGCCTATATGATTCCTTTTTTGGCCAAAAGGTTTGCAAAACTTTCAATTGTAATACCATAAGAGATTATATAAAACTTTAATTAGGAAGTGACGTATTAATTTTGACCGACGTTTCCGAAAACTATGTAGGATATATATTAGAAAAGATTTAGAACACCCTACTGAATGTCATGAGTTCCTCCTTGAGGTAAATAGCAGAAAATAAGTGTCACGCTAAAAAAGCTCAATGAGCTCCAAAGGAAAAAAGTAAAGAACAGCTAAGCTCCGAGAGCCGAAGAGACGCTTACTTTTAGTAAGTCTCAAAGCACGTTAGAGAAGTGCAAAATCACGATCTTGCTCTCCATGAATAAATTATAATTAAATTCCTTGTTAGGTGGGTCCTGAAAAGAACTCGGGCCGAGGGAGAGGCGTCCGATGTTCAGGCACCATTTTTGCCGGCATAAGCTACGTCGTATTGGGATCTTGGTAAGCCTCTCTCCTGTCCAAGATAACAAGAATAAATATTTAATGTGCCTGGAAAAATATTATTAGTTTGTAAAGTTCGTTAATCAGCTGTCGCTTAATCGCAATACGATCGTGCTGTGTTTTGGCCATATTCCCTCCCCTTCACACATTCGTGTGCCAATGGACCGTCGCGGGCCGCGCAATACGCTCCCCTATTTTCAAGGTTATCCGTCGAAAGTTATGTCATTGTTCCTGACTTACTCCACTTCTTGCATTAGCACATCCTCCTTGTTCTAGTTCAGCATGGTTTCGATTTCTACTTGACAATTATTTTTATTAGCGGAGAGTATAGAAATTACCACCGGTAAGGTGCGCACATCAGCAAAACGCTGACCATTTACGACTGCAAACGTCTCTCAGAGGGCTGTTGCAATTATACATACAACTTCAAGGCTAATACTCGCCGCGAAAAGCTTAATAACAGTCCAAAAAAAAACTGTTTGAACTGCTTGAATATTTATGTATGTATGCTTTAAGAAAGGAACCGGGTTCCGAAAAACTTACCCCCTTTTAAATCCTGTGCGATGAGATCTCGAAGCTCCGAATCCTGGGATTTGAAAATATTATATTCAATATATATAGAAATATACTTGCACTAAAAGACTACTGCTTCTTTGATTATGATGCCGACCGATGGTCCGACGCATGAAAATTTTTGGAGCTATTTTTGTTCTCCTTAAGAGCTGCTAGCTAATACTAGAGGCAGAGGTCTCCGGGGACGGCTGCCGCTGCTGTCACCAAGTCTGGATTCTCTCCTTTTCTTCCAATCGACTTCGGTTCTTTATACCCGAGTAGAGCTTTTACTTAGCTGCCAGTTTGGATCGGATAAACTATGTGTATCCACCTAGGGTTACATCTCTTGGTATCCGATATCTTTGGAGTCAAAGATATCGGATACGAGCAACAATAACTTTTTTACACTTTGCTACTTTCAATGGGGCCGGAATGTTGAGCCACTATTGAATCAAGAAAAACATGAATGTAATTTTGAAGTATTGATCTTTCTTGGCTATTACACGATGTAAAAATAAAGAGTTCAAATTTGGTACTGCCACAAAACGGTTGGATTTGCTTCACTAATTTAACTATCCCCCCGACTCCCCAGAAAAACGCTCCTGCTCCATCAAACAAGTAGTGTATAAAAGGGACGTCTGGATAATATTCCTGGATAATAATTGGAAGGGGGAGGCAATTAATCATGCTAATTAGGGTAATAAATTAGGTCAAGGTGTCTAGTGAGGGGTAATTAGAGTTAATGGGTGCGTGAAGAGTGATCGCTAATTAGGGTGATAAGTTGACAGGTGTCCGTTACTAAGATTTAGAAAATGGGTTGAAACGAGGGGAGGGATGGTATTCGACTTGGCTATTGATCCTGATCAAGCTTCCTTCTAACTGTTACATACTTTCAGAAGAATCTTGTATACCCTTTTACTCTACGAGTAACGGGTATAAAAAGGAGAAACAAAGCATGATTTTATGATTTTATGCATCTATAACTTTACGTCGATTAATAGCATTAGTTATTAAAAGCGGTTGCGAAAGTTTTTTCGGCGGTTTTAAATGTATTTTGTGAGAGTTTATTTTAAGTGCATGCAAATACACATTCCATAATCAGTGTGTTTGGTATCACACGCAATCCTACCCTTAAATTGCGTTTCAAATATTTTGACTACTCATACTAATTAGGGTATCGGCGGTCATTTTCGTAGTTGTTTGTCCCTTTCGGTCGAGTAGCCGATACCCTAATTAGTATACCCCCTCACTAAAAAAAGGTTTGATTTAATTGGGAAGCATTTTTCAAGCCGCTTTAAAATAAAAATTTAAAATTTTTAATAATACTCACAACATTAAAATTTCACACCTTTGCGCACAAGCAGTCATGAGTAAGAACTCGAGGGTAGTGGGTGTAATTCGGGTTCATGGGTACGCACGTTCACTTTCTCCTGCTCATTCTCAGAAGATAAGGAGGATCACAATATTTGAAATGCAATTATACGGAAGGAATCCCTGGTGTACCAAATACACTGATTATGGGATGTGTATATGCTTGCACTTAAGAGAACTCTTACAAAATACATTTAAAACCGCCGCTACTCTTAGCTTTAGGCTTGGGTTGCTAGGATAAGCGAAAATAAAAAGGATTTAAAATTAGAACTTTTATGCCCACCCTGTCGTGGGAAATATCTTGCATTAAGGGAACGTCAAGACGTATTGACCGATAAGCATAAAAATTCATCAGCCAGAGAAGTCAAAAATATATATATAACATTTAAGATATACATAGCTAGGCAGCGCAGCTACGAGACTTACTTGGAACCTAAGGAAAAATGTATGAAACAAAAAGAACTGAACTTTGGTAGCGGTACCTATGCTGCTCCAAATATATAAAAAAGATCATTCGATCAAGTCATCTGGCTTCTTGCAGTCTGCAAGTACGAGTGGCAGTCCGTCACTTGTACCAACGCCGGAATAAAAATTTGGTTTTCTGAAAGAAAGCCTCTAGCTACAAAAGCCAAATACCGAATCCCAATCAGCAAATATTAATGCTTTAAATAAAAGACTTATTAGCAAATCACCTTCTCAAAAGCTTTTGCCCAAAATTATCTGACGTCTGCCCGAACGACTGCCCTGGACGCTGCAGCATGCAAATACACATGCATTAAATCAAAGTCCAGTGCAAGGACCGGCACCGGCCCCGCCTAATCCAATAGGCTAAGGACATCAGCAGCAGTGAAGCCAACAGTGCGAGGGCACTCTGCCACGAAGGAGGCAGCTGACGCGGAAGACATCCGGAGCACCAACCAACAAAATTTTAATATACATATATTTTATATTTTTGTAAATTTGTGCACACATTGTTTTAATAAACTAAAAACCTGGACAACATTTTAATTTAAAAAAAGGGAATTAAAAATAAAACAAGAAAGGAAGTTAACTTCGGCAAGACGAAGTTTGCTTACCCTTGAAGTTAGAAATAATCAACGTTAGTTACACCATGCTTAATGTTTTTGTAGTGCTCACTTCAGTGAAATTAAAAATCGGGTTTTTCCAGCATATGTTAGAGTCGTCCGATTTTTATTAAATTTAGTTCAAAATTCTTAAAAATATATAAATGGTTTTCCAATTATTATAAGATAATATTTCAAAAGACACCGAAGATATTATTTGTTCATACTATTTTCCCAATTATTTTTCGATTGTTCCAATGCCAGCTATATGATATAGTCCTCCGGTTTTGATAAAATTTAATTCGAAATTCAGAACTAATTAAAAAATGCTTTTTTCAAGCGTAGGAGCTTAAAAGTTTAAAACGCAATTTTTTCATATTATTTTCCCACCAATTTTCCGATTGTTCGTAAAACTGAAAACTTAACAAATATCATTGATGCATTATAAATAATTGAAGCGATAAAAGGCGAACATGAACAATAAGCAGTTTACATAATTTAATCGGAAATTAAGCAACAGTATCTGAAGTCATTTTCAGATTAAAAACCAAAATCTATGGCCAAACTGTAGAATTATTGTCAGCAAAACTGATAAACCTAAGCAACGAAATACAACTTTTGAGCAGATGACAAATACTTTAGAAGGTGCTTATGTGACAGATGACCCTGGAGTTAGCCAGATGTTATTTCACCCAGCATGCAGCATTGCACAATGGATAAGGTAAAACTTCTTATGCAAGCTGTTACCTTCAATTGAATGAATTATGCCGTATCAAAATTTTTAAATAGTTGCACAGAAGCAACCGGACAGCCAAGCCCTGCCCTATATTATAAAAAAATTATCCATAGCGCGTCTGGAACTACGGACATGGAAATTATAGAGGTACAACCAAGTCGCCCTTACGCCACCAAGCAAAGCTTGTTACGCGCGGAGCCCTACACCGCTGTGAGCGAGTAAATAAAATCGCGGACAAAGAAAGTACAATTTTACAATAGACGAAGAAGTGAGCTTTCACTTATAACAGGAAAAAAAAATAAAGTTTGATTTAGGCATGTCATATGGGTAAGAATGATCTTGCGGACTTGATGTTAAATAGGTGGTTTGAAAAAATGTTGCAAAAAGATCGGCTATGGCCTGATCAGTGTTTGCGGCAGAATTTTTAAATTTAAGTGTTTAAGAAGAATTTGAAGAATTACGCTTTGTGTTAACAAAATTATAAAACTGTTTTGGGTCCAGTGTAAACTGTGTCTTGCAACGAGCTAAAAAGTTGTTGTAACACTGAGCGTTACGCAAAATCCGATCGAGCACTTAAGTATCGGAAAAAGGCAGCTTGTGATCCGGAAGCTCTATACTTTTTGTAGAGTCTAGACTCCACATTTTTAAGTCGTGACAGCTCTTTACTAAACCACGAATGTTGGTTAGAAATTTTAGGATAATATGTAGGAACGCATATATCAAAAACTGCGTATAATACATTATAAAATATATTAACAGTTTCAGTCATATTAGTACATTAGTACAGATTAGACCAATCCGAGCAAGCGATTGATAATCGCAAAGCTTGCTCTACGAAAGCAGGGGATGCGTTTAGCTGACTTTTCCGATATATCATTTAATTTTGTACCCGTGACAATAGTCAAATCAGATGACGGCGGAATATAAAAACATATTAAGTATATAGAAATACCTGGAAGGTATAGTTTTAAACACAGAAATTCAATGTCCATTATTTCGTCGGGCATTATTTCTTCAGACGATACTTCTGAGTCAACTACAATTAAAACTCCACCTCCACGTCGGGAGGGACGATCAAGCCTATACGTTCTGAACTTACTTGGAAAGACTTCGAAACTAAGAATTTCAGGTTTTAACCAAGTTTCTGTGAACACAATAACTTGGGAAGACAAGGAAAACCTATAAGTATACAATTTGGTCAACTTACTTTGTAAATCTCTTGTATTCTGATAGGAAAGCAGAAGGAAAAAAAAACTAGTTTTTTAAGAAAGATAAAGATGAATCCGTGAATGGCCTTTTAAAGGAATTTCCAACTTCCTTTGAACAAATTTTATTTTTTTTTTGCTTCGTACTCTTAAAAAAAATGCCTGCAGGTCAAAAGTTGGCTGAGCACAGCGTAGCAAAATGAGCTCAGGGAACACCGATCTTAAATGATGATACTTCCCTAGCATATGAAAAATTAAATTGTTCAAGCTTTAGCTCATCAATCTGAACTTTGTTACGGATATAGGACATAATGACCAGGGATAAAAGGTCAGGATTCAGCCGAGAAACAAAAATTAGTTTCCGCTGCGGTACACAGATGACTGTTTTAGGTACCACGCATGTGCACTAAGAGTTCTAGTCGATACTTCAGACATTAAGTCAACATGCGGCTTTGGAATCATTTCTGTATTTTTTTTCAACAGATTTTTCGGGTTCCTCATGAGGAAAACTCTCACGTCAGTACCATTTGTGCGGCAGCTGAGATCGGCTGCTGTCCTGGAGACCCCGGATCGACAGAGAGAGTTTCACTAGCGACTACCGATCTTTTCTACGCTTAGGAGAATCGGGCTTCGACAGCATACGGCTAGTGAGCTGCGACTCAAGACCACAAGCAGATCCGTATTTCTACGGCTGTTTCAAATTAACATCGTTACAGTGCTTTTTGTGATCTTTTTTATAGAGATTGCCAAGGTTTCATAAGCAATAGTAGCGCAAACCAGTTCTCATGTCGATTGCATCGTGAACCAGGCTTGAATAGCCAGGGCATTAAGCGTGAAAAGTACTGTCGCATGAATGACACGAAATGCTCTGTTGTCCAGCCAAAATCAACAACTAGCATTTCTTTGACCAACAGACAGCTATTATCGCAATATTCCGAACCACAGTGCAAACAGAAAAAAGCAACGAGAGTAAGAGAGCGGGAGACAGTGAGCGGTAGTGAGTAAGCGGCGGAGCGTTAGTTTCAGTGCCAACAATAACGTTTTATGCGGGAGTGCGGAAGAGCGGGTTACTACCGTATAGATTCTTACCGCTCCAAACAGCGTTAGGGACATAAGAAGCTATATAAATGTAAGTAGACTTAAGCCCCGATGGTTTATGGGGAAAAAGAACAAAAATACGGACAAAAACAGGACAGTTCACCGAAAGAGCGAAAGCTAGTCTTCAATAATACCCAATACAATAATAAACGAGGCCAATATAGAGGAAACTCAAGAGGCCGTGGTAGCTCGAGTCAAGGCCACAACAATAAAAAAAAAAATAAAAGGGTTTATACAAATTATCTAAGTCAGAACATATTTGTATAATTGAATAACGTTGCTATAGAAAACCTCACGTCACTTGTTTTTTTAGTAGACACAGGTGCAGACATTTTAATAGTTATAGAAAATGTTAATGTCTTTCATGACATAAAAGATAATTATAAGGAATAAGTCAAGAAGTTACCAAATCCAAGTGGTTAACTTCTTTTGAGATACAGACCATTAGGTACATAATTCAACACGGTTTTCGTATCGTGCATATACAGTTCACTATTCCATGTGATGGAGTATAAGGAATCGATTTTATTAAAAAATACAACTGTCAATTAGAATTTAAGCCATCTGAAGATTGGCTTATAATTAGACCTAATATGTTTAATTTTCCAATTTATGTTCCAGTAACATACAGTTCTGACAACAACTCAAAACTTCTGCCAGCAAGATTCCATTATTATGTTATGTTATTAGAAAAACTCAACTAAATTCAAATGAAGACAGTGAGTTAATTCCAAATCAAGAAATTAAGCATGGTAAGAAAAGACAATTTTACAATAGACAATTAAAAAATACATGCAGGTCAAAATACGAATAGTCACGATACATAAGGTAAAACTAATTAGTTGCAAAGTAGAATAGTATTATTGATTTAAAGATAGGCAGTGGGTCGGTGGTATATATTAGGTGATATTGTCTATTATAGTCATTGCAGAGTACTCTGAAAGGATCATGATTTGCATAACTAGAAATACAATACACATTAAAATGCAGGCGGCCCAGTAATTTGGGACTCTCTCTCCAATAAACGTAATACCAAGCATAGTTCTTATTAGTAGTCTACTAGAGTAGGATGCCAGCTTAGACTTGTATTCCAGTTAAGTTCCGCGTAAGGCAAATATTAAAACCGTTTTTTTGCACAGACTAAATCTGAGTTTTTGCGACATAGGGATCATCGAATTCCTTCGACCAGCTGACAAATGCAAGCACGCTCCTGACTTTATTTGCCATGGTAGTAATGTGATCAGAAAATTTAAGCTTAGGATCTATATAGACTCCAAGGTCGTCAGAATGCGTTATTCTATCTAACACACAACCGCTCAAAGTATAAATTGAATAGTAAGCGCTGGTACGAAAAAAGGTCATTAGTTTACACTTGGAACCATTTAAATGCGTCTGCGTATATAAGTACACGTGAGTTCATTAGGACTAGAGGAAGGTCATTTATAAATAGTGTAAACAGGAGCGGACCGAGTTGACTTCCTTGAGCTACACCGGACGTAACTCGGATTAGGGATGATAAAGAGTTTTTAAAAATGACCCTTTTAGTCCTGCCATTCAAACAGAATTTAACGCTTTACTGAAATCAGTGTAAACCACATCAGTTTTTTCTAAAACCATTTAACACAAATGAAGAATACTCGAAAAGGTTGTCGTTGACCTACGTTTTATAAATCCATGTTGACAAGAGGAAATAAGAGACCTACAACTGTGTTGCAAATGGGGAGTAATAACATTCTCAAAGAGCTTCGGAATAGTTGATAGCTTTGAAATACCTCTGTAATTACATGCGTTCAATTTGCTCCCCTTTTTATGAAGCGGGATAACAAACGATTCCTTCCATCTATGTGAGAAATCTGACGTTTCTAAAGATAAAGTAAAAAGTTTGTACAATGGTCTACATAAAGTCTAAGCGCAATACTTGAGCACACATCCAGGGACTCCGTCAGGACCCGGAGATTGAACTGGTTTGACACTTTGCAAATCTAAAAGAAAAAAAAAATAAAGTTTGATTTAGTCATGTCATATGGGTAAGAATGATCTTGCTTACTTGATGTTAAATAGGTGGTTTGAAAAAATTTTGCAAAAAGATCGGCTATGGCCTGATCAGTGTTTGAGGCAGAATTTTTAAATTTAAATGTTGAAGAAGAATTTGAAGAATTACGCTTTGTGTTAACAAAATTATAAAACTAATTTGGATCTAGTGTAAACTGTGTCTTGCAACGAGCTAAAAAGTTGTTGTAACACTGAGCGTTACGCACGCTAAAATCCGATCGAGCACTTAAGTATCGGAAAAAGGCAGCTTGTGATCCGGAAGCTCTAAACTTTTTGTAGAGTCTAGACTTCACATTTTTAAGTCGTGACAACTCTTTACTAAACCACGAATGTTGGTTAGAAATTTTAGGATAATATGTAGGAACGCATATATCAAAAACTGCGTATAATACATTATAAAATATATTAACAGTTTCAGTCATATTAGTACATTAGTACAAATTAGACCAAGCCAAGCAAGCGATAAGGTTATTGATAATCGCAAAGCTTGCTCTACGAAAGCAGGGGATGCGTTTAGCTGACTTTTCCGATATATCATTTAATTTTGTACCCGTGACAATAGTCAAATCAGATGACGGCGGAATATAAAAACATATTATGTATATAGAAATACCTGGAAGGTATAGTTTTAAACACAGAAATTCAATGTTATTTCGTCGGACATTATTTCTTCAGACGTTACTTCTGAGTCAACTACAATTAAAACTCCACCTCCACGTCGGGAGGGACGATCAAGCCTATACGTTCTGAACTTTCTTGGAAAGACTTCGAAACTAAGAATTTCAGGTTTTAACCAAGTTTCTGTGAACACAATAACTTGGGAAGACAAGGAAAACCTATCAGTATACAATTTGGTCAACTTACTTTGTAAGTCTCTTGTATTCTGATAGGAAAGCAGAAGGAAAAAAATATAGTTTTTTAAGAAAGATAAAGATGAATGGCCTTTTAAAGGGATTTCCAACTTCCTTTGAAAGAATTTTATTTTTTCAAGCCTCGTACTCTTAAAAAAAATGCCTGCAGGTCAAAAGTTGGCTGAGCACAGCGTAGCAAAATGAGCTCAGGGAACACCGATCTTAAATGATGATACTTCCCTAGCATATGAAAAATTAAATTGTTCAACCTTTAGATCATCAATCTGAACTTTGTTACGGATATAGGACATAATGACCAGGGATAAAAGGTCAGGATTAAGCCGAGAAACAAAAATTTGTTTCCGCTGCGGTACACAGATGACTGTTTTAGGTATCACGCATGTCCACTAAGAGTTCTAGTCGATACTTCAGACGTTAGGTCAACATGCGGCTTTGGAATCATTTCAGTATTTTTTTTCAACAGATTTTTCGGGTGTCTCATGAGAAAAAACTCTCACGTCAGTACCATTTGTGCGGAAGCTGAGATCGACTGCTGTCCTGGAGATCCCGGATCGCCATTGAGAGTTTCACTAGCGACTACCGATCTTTTCTACGCTTAGTAGAATCGGGCTCAGGCAGCATACGGCTAGTGAACTGTGACTCAAGACCACAAGCAGATCCGTATTTCTACGGCTGTTTCAAATTAACACCGTTACAGTGCTTTTTCTGAGCTTTTTTATAGAGATTGCCTAGGTTTCATAAGCAATACGTTCTTCTCAATAGTAGCGCAAACAACTTATCATGTCGATTGCATCGTGAGCCAGGCTTGAATAGCATTAAGCGTGAAAAGTACTGTCGCATGAATGACACGAAATGCTCTGTTGTCCAGCCAAAATCAACAACTAGCATTTCTTTAAACAACAGACAGCTATTATCGCAATATTCCGAACCACAGTGCAAACAGAAAAAAGCAACGAGAGTAAGAGAGCGGGAGACAGTGAGCGGGAGTGAGTAAGCGGGGGAGCGTTAGTTTCAGTGCCAACAATAACGTTTTATGCGGGAGTGCGGAAGAGCGGGTTACTACCGTATAGATTCTTACCGCTCTAAGCAGCGTTAGGGACATAAAAAGCTATATAAATGTAATTTCAATTAAGCCCCGATGGTTTATGGAGAAAAAGAACAAAAATACGGACAAAAACAGGACCGTTCACCGAAAAAGCGAAAGCTAGTCTTCAATAATACCCAATACAATAATAAACGAGGCCAATATAGAGGAAACTCAAGAGGCCGTGGTAGCTCGAGTCAAGGCCACAACAATAAAAAAAAAATAAAAGGGTTTTTTACAAATTATCTGAGTCAGAACATATTTGTATAATTGAATAACGTTGCTATAGAAAACCTCACGTCACTTGTTTTTTAGTAGACACAGGTGCAGACATTTCAATAGTTATAGAAAATGTTAATGTCTTTCATGACATAAAAGATAATTATAAGGAATAAGTCAAGAAGTTACCAAATCCAAGTGGTTAACTTCTTTTGAGATACAGACCATTAGGTACATAATTCAACACGGTTTTCGTATCGTGCATATACAGTTCACTATTCCATGTGATGGAGTATAAGGAATCGATTTTATTAAAAAATACAACTGTCAATTAGAATTTAAGCCATCTGAAGATTGGCTTATAATTAGACCTAATATGTTTAATTTTCCAATTTATGTTCCAGTAACATACAGTTCTGACAACAACTCAAAACTTCTGCCAGCAAGATTCCATTATTATGTTATGTTATTAGAAAAACTCAACTAAATTCAAATGAAGACAGTGAGTTAATTTCAAATCAAGAAATTAAGCATGGTATTTACAAAGCAAGTACGAAAGCAACAACTAAAAACGCTTTCATAAGACTACTCAGTACAACAAATAGAGATCAAGTAGTCAGTACAAATAATTAGGCATATGATTCACATTCGAACTAAGAAGTAGTCAAAACTTATCTACAAAATAGAGAAAAATCGGTATTATCTCAACTAAAAAAAAACTTTCCTCCACAAATCAAATCACAGCTTTCAATTTATGCACCCAATATAATGATGTATTCGGATTGGAAACCAATTCGCACAAATAATTTTTACAAGCCAAAAACTGAGATTTAAAGATGATGAACCAGTGTAAAGAAAAAATTACAGAAGCCCGCACAGTCATGTAAACGAAATACAGAAACAGTCGGAAAATTGATCACCGACGGTTTTGTTTTTGTATCTAAATATAATAGACTTTTATTACTTGTCCCCAAAACACTCTCTCCAGGTTTAAAAAAAGAAAGAAAGAAAAAAATAAATAGCGATTAGTGGTTGACTATGGTTAAATTAATAAAAAATTACTGTCCGATAAATTTTAACCCTCAAGAATTGATTATATTTTGAATTAACTCAAAATGGGAATTAATAGTGTAACTCAAAATTATCAAATTAAACACGAAAAAATTCAAGAGATATAACGTCTTTTTCAACCAGCAATGCCTCTTATTGCTTCACGCGATTACCATTCGGATTACAAATAGCGCCTAATTCGTGTAACAGAATGACGACTAAAGCGTTCTCTGGATTAGAACCTTCACAAGCATTCATTTAAATGGATAAAAAAGAATATGCTTAAGAACTTAGCAGACGTTTTTGAGAAATGTAAAAAAGACAATCTCAAGTTACATCCAAAAAAATTGTTAATTTTTTATGCATGAGTTATAAACAATACTTCCAGACGAGAAGAAAAAGGACGTCATTATGAATTACCCCGCGCCGCGAAATGCGGGAAGCGCAATACGTTTTGTAGCGTTTTGCAATTCTTATAGGCGTTTCATAAAAAAATTCGTTAAATTTTCACGTCATATAACAAGATTATGTAAACAGAATGTTCCTTTTGAATGGACAGATGAATGCCTGATGCCAGATGCATAAATACTTTCTCTCCTTCTTTAACAACAAAAGTGCAGAAGCATACTGCATATACCAAATCATTTTATATACTACATAAGCAAACAGACGAAGGAGTTACTGTTGAAACAGGAAAACATTTTTGGACTTCAAATAAATCTGTATACCAAAATAAGAACATTATCGATGAACTAAATAACAGCTAGTGTATACATACAGGCTGCGAAGAATACAATAGCCCAAAAATTATAACTGTACAAAATACTGACGTATTTTGTCTCAAGTGTCATTCTGCCGGTTGCATACTTTTTGGCGAATCCAGTATACCCTTTTATTCTTCGAGTAATGGGTATAAAAATATTCAATAGAGAAAATGCCAAAGCCCACAAGTTACCACATTATTATAAATAAGAAAATAATTGTATATGACGGAATTTTTCAGGAATCGAGTTTCCAATCCAAATAAAGGAATTATACATTTCGAGAAAAATAATAGAGATTTAAGTATAAATAGGTATGAGGGCGATGCTGATGTTATTAAAAAGATTATGCTACTCCCAGCATTCCAAAGTTAAGTCTGGAGGATATTTTTGTGAAATTTGTCTTCAGATTTTCACAGTCAGTAATATGTAGTACCGTCTCATTTTATATAGCACATAAAAAACCCTAGTCTAAACGAATTGTAGACAAATGAAAACATGTAAAAAGCAAACAACAAATTAATTTATTAATATTTTAAAAATGAATTAAAATTTTGTATATTTTTATAGGCACTGACAGTAACACAAATCTTATATATCATTTAAGGTAAAAACTACGAGTTTGTTTTACATGTACTGGTCGACCCCCAAAAACCCGAGTGCAACCCGAGAACAGGGGGGAAACTGCTGTGCCTGTGAAAATGTTGAATGTTTGTCAATTTCTTGAAAATGCATGGGTCCCATTCATAAAATTGTAAGCCAAAGTGTAAATTAAGTGATCCGCTTTTTGACGTAGTATTTCATAATTTATCTAAAAATGACAAAATGACATTACTCAATGAGAAGGAGACTTAAGTCCCATACCCTGTCATAAAGATGGTGGACAAAGATTTAAAAATTCTAACTTTAAGGACAAAAATTTGAGAATACCCAGCTTCCTGACATTGATTGTTTTTATAATTCTCTCAGTGAAGAAAATTGTAGCATATATGATTCCTTTTTTGGCCAAAAGGTTTGCAAAACTTTCAATTGTAATACCATAAGAGATTATATAAAACTTTAATTAGGAAGTGACGTATTAATTTTGACCGACGTTTTCGAAAACTATGTAGGATATATATTAGAAAAGATTTAGAACACCCTACTGAATGTCATGAGTTCCTCCTTGAGGTAAATAGCAGAAAATAAGTGTCACGCTAAAAAAGCTCAATGAGCTCCAAAGGAAAAAAGTAAAGAACAGCTAAGCTCCGAGAGCCGAAGAGACGCTTACTTTTAGTAAGTCTCAAAGCACGTTAGAGAAGTGCAAAATCACGATCTTGCTCTCCATGAATAAATTATAATTAAATTCCTTGTTAGGTGGGTCCTGAAAAGAACTCGGGCCGAGGGAGAGGCGTCCGATGTTCAGGCACCATTTTTGCCGGCATAAGCTACGTCATATTCGGGTCGTGGGATCTTGGTAAGCCTCTCTCCTGTCCAAGATAACAAGAATAAATATTTAATGTGCCTTGAAAAATATTATTAGTTTGTAAAGTTCGTTAATCAGCTGTCGCTTAATCGCAATACGATCGGGCTGTGTTTTGGCCATATTCCCTCCCCTTCACACATTCGTGTGCCAATGGATCGTCGCGGGCCGCGCAATACGCTCCCCTATTTTCAAGGTTATCCGTCGAAAGTTATGTCATTGTTCCTGACTTACTCCACTTCTTGCATTAGCATATCCTCCTTGTTCTAGTTCAGCATGGTTTCGATTTCTACTTGACATAATTGTCAAGTTTTATTAGCGGAGAGTATAGAAATTACCACCGGTAAGGTGCGCACATCAGCAAAACGCTGACCATTTACGACTGCAAACGTCTCTCAGAGGGCTGTTGCAATTATACATACAACTTCAAGGCTAATACTCGCCGCGAAAAGCTTAATAACAGTCCAAAAAAAAAAACTGTTTGAACTGCTTGAATATTTATGTATGTATGCTTTAAGAAAGGAACCGGCTTCCGAAAAACTTACCCCCTTTTAAATCCTGTGCGATGAGATCTCGAAGCTCCGAATCCTGGGATTTGAAAATATTATATTCAATATATATATAAATATACTTGCACTAAAAGACTACTGCTTCTTTGATTATGATGCCGACCGATGGTCCGACGCATGAAAATTTTTGGAGCTATTTTTGTTCTCCTTAAGAGCTGCTAGCTAATACTAGAGGCAGAGGTCTCCGGGGACGACTGCCGCTGCTGTCACCAAGTCTGGATTCTCTCCTTTTCTTCCAATCGACTTCGGTTTTTTATACCCGAGTAGAGCTTTTACTTAGCTGCCAGTTTGGATCGGATAAACTATGTGTATCCACCTAGGGTTACATCTCTTGGTATCCGATATCTTTGATCTTTGCTCGATACGTTGGAATTTGTGGTTGTTGAGAGTGATCTTTACCCAAATAGGTTGTGTAGGAGCGTGTGAAGGGTGTTTTGTCATCCGTAGGAATTTGTGAGACGATATCTAGGAAGGGAGATTTAGTTGTTTTATTCAATTAGGGTTGTAGGCGAGATCTGTTACACTTGTTAAGATAACCTGTCTTCAGTCAACAGGTCAGGTGTAAGTCAAGAAGTCAAAAGGTGGTGGTGGCGTGGAATGTTTACTAGATATTTAAAATTTTGGGGTGTCCTTTTAACGACGGGTTGTATGTCACAGGTCAGCCAGCAGGTCAAAATGTGTTTGCTTGAGAGAGCGATATTAGACACGCAGACTTATTGTTGTGTGAAAAGAGCGTGTTCCTCCCCCTTTTAAGCAAGCATTAGATGGGGGAAGTGCCCATGAACATGTTAATTGTGTTGCTTCTAACTGGCTCTAAGGGAAAGATCATGTAAATTCTTAAGTACCATTGATACCATTACTTTAAATTAATTGGTAAACGGGCCAATTTGTGAATCGGTCGCTTTATAATTCCTTTTGACGTCCGGACATCCTCGACTCGGACGTGGTTGTCCTTACCTGGTATAGTTGCTTCGATAGACCAGTTCATGGATTTGGACCATTATGTTCACTGCAATATTCGAAGATCCAGTCGTCCAGTTTGATTTAGCCTGAAGCTCATGAAGATACTTCGTAGACCACCGCCTCCAGATGTGTTGCTTGATGGCGCTGACATTATTCCATCCTTGTTGTACAGTTGAGCTGATCGTCCTTGACAGGCTAGTCTGGGAGTGATCGAAGAGAATCCCCGGTTAATAAATGACTAGGCGTTAAGACGGCCAAATCGCAAGGATCTGATGAGTGTGGAAAGAGCGGGCGCGAGTTTAGGATCGCCTCAGTCTCAGCAGCGACAGTTGCGAGCTCCTCGAAGGTCAGTCGGGTATCCTTAAGCGTGCGGCACAAGAGGTTCTTGGCGCTCTTAGCAGCAGCCTCCCAGAGGCCGCCAAAAAGTGGAGCCCTAGGAGGTATAAAATGGAACGTTACAAATTCGTTTGTACAGTAGGATTTAATGTCTTGCTGGGTCTTGGTGCTGAAGAAAATGTCCTTCAGGTCTTGGAACTTGTTGCTCGCGACTACAAAATTCGTCGCATTGTCGCAAAAAATGTCTGAAGGCAGACCACGTCTGGCGATCATCCGCTTCAGAGCACCCAAGAACGAATCCGTTGATAGTTCTCGGACGATTTCTTCATGCGCCGCCTTCGTGGCGAAGCACACAAATATTGAGGTGTAGCTTTTAATGGGCACCTTTCCTCGAACGCGTAGATGGGTATGAACCGGCCCGCAGAAGTCTCTTCCACACCGAGCGAATGGTCTTGACAGGGCAAGTCTAACGACTGGGAGGTTTCCTATAAGTTGTTGTAACAATTTAGGCCTGTAGCACACATAGTGGACACAGTTGCGTACATTACGACGAGCGACATCTCGGGCATTCACGATCCAAAACTCCAGGCACATTAGTCCCACCAGGACCTTTGGACCAGCGTGGTAGTTCCGCAGGTGTAGGTGACGTTACGACAACAACATCCTTAGAGGGATGCAATATGGGAAGCCTATCAGTGTCTGAGATCGATGCGAGTTCCAATCGTCCCCCGACGAAAAGTAGGTTGAATCCATCTGTGATCTGCCAGAGGGGCGATAAGAATTTAAGATGGCTACGAACCGGCGCGCCTTTTTGCAAAAGGGTTATTTCCTCGATGAAATATCGCTGTTTTAGGTTCCACGCGACGCAAAGCATGGCCCTTCTCAATTCCAGTGGGGAAACTGACCTCGTAGTGAAGGGTTTTCTCTTCCGACATTGGCCGCAAAATCGAAGCATCCATGCTACCAGTCTTAGGCTAGACTGGTGTGCTCACTTGTTGTGGAGGGCTTTCGAGACGCTATTTCTGGAAGGCGATGTCGATGCCAGGAATGCTGATTTTGGTTTTTCTGAAGATACGACACTCATGTCCAGATTGCCGTGTACGTTAGGCGAACATAATGTCGGCAGATTTTATAGAAATGTATGTCAGTGGAACCATGTTAAGTTGGTGAGCTCTGAAAGGTTGCATCCTCTGGAGATCATGTCAGCTGGGTTGTGCCGTATCGAAACGAACCTCCAGTGACAGTCTGGCGTGAGTTCTTGGATATCGGATATCCGGTTGCCGACAAACGTAGAAAGTGTCGCAGAATGTTGTCGAATTCAGTGCAACACCACATGTGAATTTGTCTACAGAAAAGTATCGGGCGTGTGTTGTAGAAAAGCTGGCTATATCTGTAGAGTCGTGCTAGAAGATGCGCTCCACAGAGCTGGAGCTGCGGCAGCGTCTTCTTCTTTGTTGGTGCCACACGCGACTTTGAGACGATTAGATGAACTTCCACTTGGCCATCGGCACGCCTTGTTCTTGCGTAAATGCAACATCCATACCCCGTATTGAAGCATCGCTAAAGCCATGAACTTGTAGCTCATCTGAATGAGGCTGCAAGCAGAACCGTGGGATTAGCAGAGAGCCCAAATGCTGTAGCGACAACACGACCGATAGCTACGCTTGTTGGAGTGTCATTGGGACTGATTCATCCCATTTTAGTTTAAGAAGCCAAATTTCCTGTAGAACTATTTTTGCCACCATAATAACTGGCTAGACAAGTCCCAGCGGATCGAAGAGGAATGAGGCCACGGAAAGAATGGTTCGCTTTGTGATCCTTTCCAGAGCTGTGCTGCAGTTGAATGGGAATATGAAGGTGTCTTCTCGTTGGGCTCACTTCAATCCCAATGTGCTTGTCATGGCGTAGTCGTCGAGATTGAGCTCCTTTACCGTTGTATCATTGGCGAAATCCTGATGGTTGGAGTGCCATTTCGCCAGTTCCATCTTGCCGGCCGTGAGGATAGCGATGACTTAAGTTTGAATCCGGTTCAATTGGTCTAGCGTATCTGCTCCTCCGAGAAAGTCATCCACATAACAACACGATTTTATGGCTTCAGCTCCAAGTTGATGTGAACTTGCATGTTGATCGGCGAGGTGAAACAGGCTGCGAATTGCTAGATGCGGCGCTGATACGGTGCCGTAAGTAACGGTGTTCAGCTGGTATGTGTCGATGTGGCTTCTCCATAAGATGTACTGAAATTTACGATGCGCAGGGTCGATTAATACCTGCCGGTACATCTTGACGACGTGAGCAGTTATTACATAACTATGAGTTCGGAACCTTAGTAAGAGTGTAAACTAATTTTGTTGAATCGTGGGTCCAACTAGAAGGATGTCGCTTAGGGACTTGAAGGTGCTTGTTGGGCACGGGGCGTCAAAGACTTCCCTTAGTTTTGTTGACGTGCTGTTGAGCTTAAGCACGCAATGGTGTGGTATGTATGTAGTAGTGCGGTACGTTGAGGAGCGGGCTGGTTACTAATTCCATGTGACCCAAGCGCTCATATTCTTCCATAAATTTCGTGAATTCGGCGCGCAAATGCACGTTTTGGCTTAAGCGACGTTCCAACGATTCAAATTTTAGCCGTGCTGTTTCAAGAGAGCTCCCCAGCAGAGTAGGGTCATCCTTGAAGGGCAGTTGAACCATTAGTCTTCCATCCGCTACTTGACAGACAGATTTTTGGAAGATCGATTCGAATTTAGCTTGCGCGGGAGTAAGTGTTAATGGCGTAGAGCGCCATTAGCACTCCAAGTTCAGGTTTATTGACTCCTCCGATGAAAAGAAATTGTGGGCTTGGGAGGCATGGCCTTGATTGCCAGTGCGCCCTGATACTACACATCCAAAGATCGTCTTTTGCAACATGGGGGAATGGGGACCCAACATGATTTGGCCAATAGACAAAGTGGTGAAGAACGTTTCCGTGCCAAGAAGTAGGTCGATATGGCAAGACTGATAAAATCTCTCATCAGCCAGTGGAGCGTTATCTGGGAGGTTCCATGATGAAATGTCGATTTCTGTATCAGGTTGATAGGCGAATTTCGAGGTTACACAGCACTCGATGGGTAACTCTGCTTCACCGAATCGTGACTTGACAACGGTCGAAGTGCGATGCTTGATGCGGATGAAAGAATCACCGATGCTTCGAATGTCGTTCGGTTCGATGTGACCCTTGCTTCGGAGCAAACCAAGTTGTTGCGCGAAGTATTAGGACATGAAGTTAGCTTGGGAGTACGAGTTTTATTATGGCTGTAGCCGGAATGATTTCGTCGTGGTGGGTCGAAGTGAAGCATAGTGTGATGCAGCCGTGAACATATTCTGCACCTATTTGATGATAGACAATTTGATGAATAATAAGCCTTTTCAATGCAGTTTATAAACAGCGATTTTGTTCGGACAGCTTCTAGGCGTTGGGCAGGAGTCATGTTTTGAAGTCGCGAACATCTTAAAATCCGATGATCCCTGCCAAAGCATATAGGACACCTTTGCGTAGAGCACGTAAAGCTGTGGCCCATGCGAGGAGCCTGCGGCTGTCGCGTTCTGCCGGATGTATTTTGAGCCGTATTCGTATTGCCGAAGTGATGTATTGAGGACTCCAAGTGTTGAAAATGCCGCTCAATCAAGGTTAAGCAAGCATTCCAAGAGCGTAATGGTGCGAAAGTGAGAGATTCATTCAAGAGCTGTCGGGTTATCTACCTTTTCCATGTCAATAGCAATCAACGCTTCGTTTCCTAAAGATCGCAACGAGTTAAACAACGCTGATGCGTTGTCGACCAGACTGAGCAACTGTAAACTATTTTCAGTGGTCATAGTTGGCAATTTGAAGAGTAACGCTATGTTGTTCAGGAATACGATGGTGGGGTTATCGTACCTGCTCATTAGGCGAAGTAAGGCTTTGCTGTAATTCTCTGGAGTGACTTGAAACGCCTTGATGGTTTCTAAGGCGGCGCCTCTGAGACAGTTTGTGAGGTGATTAAACTTCTCTATCGTCGATAGCTCTTCCTGCTGGTCTACAACTTACGGGAACATAGTAATAAAATATCTGTATTCCGAGTCCAGCTCGGCGCGGTAGATTAGCTGTTCCTCGGTTGAGTCGAGTGCCTCGATTTCGGCCATGATTTGTTTGAAATAGGCCTCCAAAATAGTTAGCCGACACGTAAGTTCGGCTGGCGTCAGCGCGGCAGTTTGCTTCTCAACCATTTCCGTTTTGGCGACTGCTGTTCCAATGCGTGAAAAGCTCCTGCCTATGTTGGATCGCTTTTGTTTTAATACGTCCAGCGGTGTAGAACACATGATTATTGTGGATCATTTACAATAAGGCCTTGTAAAGTAGATATAATTATAAATTAGAGCTTCTGGTTTGTGGTTATAAACGTATGCTGCCAACTTGTGAAGTCCAATATCTGGCAAAGCTCTGGTTCCGCAATGAACCATTTCCAGGTTGATGCGTTGCGCGGTGACTGCTATTGGCATTCGTGGTGACTGTATGCGTGTACAGTGGACTTGCAGGTTAAAACCAAAAGCACTGCAGTGACGGCGGAATGAGTCCAAAGGAGATTGGCGTGAGCGCTCTGGCAGCGTTGGCACTGATGACCTAACCTTACCGTTGTGGCGTTACGTAGTCTAGCAAAATGGTTTTCCAGGTTAAAGATGATATTGTCGACGGGGCGATGGAGATTTAGCTCTGCAATCGAGAATATAGGTGGCGTAGCTGACTGGGAACAACGTAGCGTAATCCAGATCTTCTGAGCAACCCGTGCCTTTCAGCGATGATGTGTGGGGGGTGTACTGCCTTGTCCACGGAGGCAAGTGTGCGTGTCACGTTAGGTGACCGTCGAGCAGCGTTGAACACTAAGGATTTTATAATTTTGTAAATTAACTATCCTGCCTCACGTTGGGCGCCAAAATGTTTGATGGAGCAGGAGCGTTTTCCTCAACCACATGAATCTGTAGGGAGTCGGGGGGATAGTTAAGTTAGAAAAGCAAATCCAACCGTCTTGTCGCAGTATTAAAATTGAACTCTTTATTCTTACGTCGTGTAATAGCCTTCATGGCCAGTGTGGTGAAATACATTAGAGCGTGAGCTTAGGCTTTACCACAGGAAGCTCAGCTCAGGTTAGCAAATTGTTTCTAGATCAATATTTTGAGTTTTTACTTTATTAATGACGTTTGACATAGAATCGACAACTTTTGTGTCTACAAAACCCATCTTTGGAATTTTTTTCCAAAATTGTATATATTTAAACCAAGTATATATGGCTAATCGGTATTTTGAATTTCTTTTACTTTATACTATTATTCATAAAGAAAAATTAGGAAATTGAAGGAAATTAAAGGAAATATTGTTATTTTTTTCACATGACAGATCGATTGTAAATCTCGCTCTATATAATTAAACTATGTGCCATATAATATTAGTACACAGCCTAACAAGGGTTAGTAATTTTAAGCAGCGCTCTTACGCATTGGCTTGATTAGAAGAGTTTAATATTAATACTAACTTAGGCATTGGCGATTAATGCATCCTTTGTTACGTTACTTCGGACCAGTGCGAAGATGGCTTTCAATTTTAGGCAGCTCGGTTGTCTTGATGAGTTCCTTAGCCAACCTCCGTTGGCGCAAGAGTTTATTTCTCTTGTCGTAGGTAATGTGAGGGGGCGTGGTTCATCGTTAGGATACACCTCTAAAGCTTCTTGTAGGCTCAGTACATTCCTTTGCTCGACATGAGCAGCTTCCTCTAGTCCAACTTCGTTGTTGATACTCATTGGATATTCTTCGTAGGTGTAGGAGCATTTGCCATGCCTCCCACACTTTTATCCTACTGCAGTTGTCCTTGGTCTTTAGGACTGGCTGTGCCGGTGCTGGTCCTCGCACAGGCAGTAAACAGGTGAATATAGCTGGCAAGTTCTTCGTAATTCTTCAGTGGTGCTCTGTCGGTTCTTCTGGCCTTCCTCGCGTTTCTTCAACTTTTTGTTTTTTTCTCTCCGGATACATAACCCCGTTCATGGTAGGCGTTTGCTTTTTTTTCTGACTATTTACTCGATTGTTCTTAACTTTTGCTTTTCATATACGTTACTCGTAGAGTAAAAGGGTAGACTAGATTCGTCGGAAAGTCTGTAACTGGTAGAAGGAAGCATTTCCGACCCCTTAAAGTATATATAATACTGATTAGGATCACTAGACGAGTCGATCTAGCCATGTCCGTCTGTCCGTATGAACGCTGAGATCTCGGAAACTACGAGGTGTGTTCAAAAAGTAAGGTAACCTTTCAAATTTCACGGGCAACATATTTTCGATAATCGATCTGTTTGAATTGAATCCCCTTTTTTGCTTAGTTGTGAGAGGCGTAAAGCTAATAAGTTGTTTTGCTCAGCGATTTTTTGCTATTAAAAAATATGGATCAAAGGATTTGCATAAAATTTTGTGTAAAAAATAAAATTAAGTGCTCGCAAACACTTGAAATGTTGACAGTGGCATACGGTGAAACTGTTCTGAGTAAAAAAAATTGTTTACAAGTGGTACAAACTCTTCCAAGATGACCGGTAAGATGCCAATGACGAGCCTCGCTCTGGACACCCAAGCACGTCAACAACTGATGAAAACGTTCAAGCAGTGAAAAAAATTGTTTTGGAAAATAGTCGAATCACTATCAGAGAAGTTGCTGAAGATGTCGGTATATCGCTTGGCTCGTGCCATGAAATTTTTTCAAATGTTATGGGCATGAGTCGTGTGTCAGCGAAGTTTGTTCCAAAATTGCTGATTTTTGACAAAAATGTGACTTTTTCTTGTTCCCAAAACTAAAGAGACCTATGAAAGGACGGAGATTTACAACGCTTGAAGAGATAAAGACTGCATCGCTGGAAGAGCTCAAGGCTATACCGAAAAGTGCTTATGGGAAGTGCTTTAAGGATTGGAAAAATTGTATTGTATCTGAGGCTGATTACTTTGAAGGGGACAACATTAATATTGATAAATAAATTAATAGTTTTTCTTGAAAATACAAAGTCACCTTACTTTTTGAACACACCTCGTATAAGATGTACGACAGTCATACTTGGCATTCAGATTCCTGAGGTTTCTGCGCAGCACAAGTTTGTTTCAGTAGGGTGCCACGCCCACTCTAACGCCCACAATCCACGAAAATCTTTAGCGTTTTTATGATAGATACAAAATTTTAACTGAATTGGTCTTGTCTCATCAATACCTATCGACTAATGTGCTCACTCTAACGCCACAAACAGCTTAAACGCTTAAATCTGTCTGCCGCCCACATAACATCTACTGAAATAGTCGGTAGGTGGCGCCCTAAAATATCACTTTGCTTCTTCTATATTTCCGTATCTCTTTTGCTCTCTTAAGCTGACTAACGGGTATCTTATAGGCGAGGCACTCGACTCGCGTTCTTCCTTGTTATATATATCGTTGTTTGCGCATTGACGCACAGTTACCATTTTCTTAAATTTTTGTTGTCATTTTTACGGTCACGGTCGCTACGTTTTATTTCAAATCAGCCATAATTTATTTTAAATAAACTATTTTAAATAAATTAGATTCCATTTATTAGTGTAAGTTGAACCCAGAATAAATACTTAAATTTGGTTTTAGTGGCCATCAGCCAGGCAATATCTTTATTCTTCGATGTGCAAAATTGGAGTGACTTACAACTAGCTACTCGCGGCTGCGCTGCATGCAAACATTGGCAGCGGCCGTTAAATCTTTATCAAAGCTGCGACAGCATGAGAAGTTGTATTTGCATTCATTGTATGTGGCTGCACTCAGGCCATGGGAATATCCTGAGGTGCATTAATATTTCGGTTGGCCGCACGAGTTTAGCGGCCGAGACTTTTGTACCCTTCAGTTCTGTAGTCCCGTCGCAGTGACATGTACAAGCGCAAAAAGTTGTTTTTTTTTTCTTAGACTGTATGCTTTTGTCGTCGTCAGCAGAGAATTCGAAGCAGCGAAGAAGACTTCCAACGAAAGCATTTCGGCAAAAAAGAGAGGCAGATCTTTGGATATTACCCTCTCTTTCTGTGTCTTATAATGTGCCTGCCCTCGGCTCTCAGAGAGCAACCTTCGGCCGACGCCTCTCCTTTATGCTTAGAAAGAAACCAAAAAAAGAAGAGCTGGTTTGAGTTATGAAAAGAGAAGCAGCGGCTGTTTAAATTGTGCGCTGCCACACATTTGAAATAAAAGTTATATTTTTTGAAAAAAAAGTCAGGTAAGTGCTTCCTTAAGTTGAAGATGTTGTGCTTTAATCCACGTTTAAAGAACGTCTCTTTTTGAGATTTTTAAAGGCTTTATAAACCAAAGAATTCTGCTTCCGTTAACCGAAAGTGGCGTGATGAAATCCCTCAAAGGGTTTTAAACAGTTTGAAAAGATAAATATACAAGTATACAAGTAAAACACATTTTTTAAGCACATGCACCTATTTTTTCAGGAGCGTTGGATCGAAAAGCGATGTCAAATATTAAAAACCAATTATCATAAAAAAACATAGACTTCCCAATAATAATTGTACTTCTACAGAAAATTTAAAATTTGTGTATTTAAAATTCAATATTTGGAAAGGTGAAACTCCCTGGAAAAATCGCGAATTTCCGATGGGATTTCCCAGGGACGTGTCCCTTGCACGTGTCCCTTGCATGTGTCCCTTGCACGTGTCCCTTGCACGTGTCCCTTGCACAGTCCGAGGGGACTGCGAAAAAATTTATGTACATTTTCCCCTCAGAAAAAACGGACATCCCAGTCAACTTTCCTACGTCCCGGACGTCCCGGAAAATTCCCCCGTGCACCAGGACATGTCTTCTCGGAATCCAGGGAGGATTCCCCTTTTTTTTGGAACTGAAGGGTAGTTATTTAAGTACACTATAGTACAATGTTGTTATCGGTACATTAGGTACTTTTAACTACGTCTGGTACCCTGTTTAGACCTTCGAGATTAGCCCTTTTTGTGGATAAATTATAACGGCTGCCTGTAATTCTTCTGCTGCTACGTTATTCCTGTCTTGTTGCTGTTGAATTTCTAGTCTCTGAAGCTGCTGAACTAAATTGATTTGGTTTCGATCTATTTGCTGTTCGAACTGTAAAACTACGATTGGCAAGTTGTTTTCAAATAAGGATAATTTTTCATGTGTGTGTCTTGCAAATATTTCAAGATTAAATAATATGTATAGAAGTTAAAAGGTTTATAAAGGTGACATTTTGGGGAAAAATTTTAAAATTCTTAATATAATATCTTAATTTAAAATTTGTGTAATTTAAATTCAATATTTGGAAAGGTGAAACTCCCTGGAAAAATCTCAAATTTTCGGTGGGATTTCCCTGGGACGTGTCCATTGCAGATGAAAACTCATTGGAAAAATCGCGAATTTCCGATGGGATTTCCCAGGGACGTGTCCCTTGCACGTGTCCCTTGCACAGTCCGAGGGGACTGCGAAAAAATTTTATGTATTTTTCACGTGGGTGTCTTGCAAATATTTCAAGATTAAATAATATGTATAGAAATTAAAAGGCTTATAAAGGTGACATTTGTACTTCTACAGAAAATTTAAAATTTGTGTATTTAAAATTCAATATTTGGAAAGGTGAAACTCCCTGAAAAAATCGCGAATTTCCGATGGGATTTCCCAGGGACGTGTTCCTTGCACGTGTCCCTTGCATGTGTCCCTTGCACGTGTCCCTTGCACGTGTCCCTTGCACGTGTCCCTTGCACAGTCCGAGGGGACTGCGAAAAAATTTATGTACATTTTCCCCTCAGAAAAAACGGACATCCCAGTCAACTTTCCTACGTCCCGGACGTCCCGGAAAATTCCCCCGTGCACCAGGACATGTCTTCTCGGAATCCAGGGAGGATTCCCCTTTTTTTTTGGAACTGAAGGGTAGTTATTTAAGTACACTATAGTACAATGTTGTTATCGGTACATTAGGTACTTTTAACTACGTCTGGTACCCTGTTTAGACCTTCGAGATTAGCCCTTTTTGTGGATAAATTATAACGGCTGCCTGTAATTCTTCTGCTGCTACGTTATTCCTGTCTTGTTGCTGTTGAATTTCTAGTCTCTGAAGCTGCTGAACTAAATTGATTTGGTTTCGATCTATTTGCTGTTCGAACTGTAAAACTACGATTGGCAAGTTGTTTTCAAATTAGGATAATTTTTCATGTGTGTGTCTTGCAAATATTTCAAGATTAAATAATATGTATAGAAGTTAAAAGGTTTATAAAGGTGATATTTTGGGGAAAAATTTTAAAATTCTTAATATAATATCTTAATCTAAAATTTGTGTAATTTAAATTCAATATTTGGAAAGGTGAAACTCCCTGGAAAAATCTCAAATTTTCGGTGGGATTTCCCTGGGACGTGTCCATTGCAGATGAAAACTCATTGGAAAAATCCCGAACTTCCGATGGGATTTCCCAGGGACGTGTCCCTTGCACGTATCCCTTGCACAGTCCGAGGGGACTGCGAAAAAATTTTATGTATTTTTCATGTGGGTGTCTTGCAAATATTTCAAGATTAAATAATATGTATAGAAATTAAAAGGCTTATAAAGGTGACATTTTGGGGAGAATTTTAAAATTCTTAATATATCTTAATTTGTGGTTCAAACGTTAGTATACTTTATTTTTTAAGCCTTAATTTTGTTAATAATAAAAATTTTAATCGTGCAATAATATTTATATTTAATTTTCTTTTATATTTTAATTTGTAAAATTTATTTTTATTTAATAATTTGAGGTTGATAGAATACCTTTCCGATTTAAATTTTAAATTTAATCTTTGAGATTGTAGAAAGATTTTTTTTAATTTGACATTGTTTGCACAAAATTTTGCATTGATTTCGATTTTAATTGGACTTTAAATTAATTGTTAGTCTCACTTATCTTAACTTTCATGTTTTCTTGTTTCCTGTAAGAATGTCCTGCGGGCTCGCCTGACCGATGGATCAGCAATTATTTGTCGTCTTCAGCTTCAATTTTATTTTGAAGGAGTTTCTCTGAGTCTGACCTGTTTTGGGCCATCGGAGTTGTACCTGTTAATTTCCCGCACGGTGTGAAGAGTCGTTTGACACCTCACAAATAGCCAGCAGCCAGCAACAACAAGAACGCCAGACAGCGCCAACAACATCGGCAGCCAGCGACAACAACAACGCCAGCCAGCGCCAACAACATCGGCAGCCAGCAGCTACAACATCGCCAGCCGCATGCCCAAAGCCGGCGCCAGCAACAACAGCAGCCAGCGGTAACAACAACAGTAGCTAACAACAAAACAAAACCCTTGCGAATAACTTTGTAAAAACTTTGTGCAGTTCATTTTATATGTAAGCTTAGCCAATAACTGTATGATTTGTAGTTATATTGGTATACAATAATTATCTTAGCTAGGCCCAAGCGATAGGTTCTGTTTATCTTTCCCCCTCCGTTCTCGCATCAGCAGTAACCACACACACACACCAAGAGAGTAACGAAATATTCACCACGAAAAGTGCTTGCGTGAGCAGCGCCGCACAGGAGCAAGAGAGGACATGCGATCGCGGAGGAAAACAACCCCCGAAAATTGGCACGCGCCAAGGGAAGAGCGAGAGAAAAGGAGTACCGAAACTTCGAGAAGTGGTAAAAGACCAAAGCAGCCGAAAACTTGAACAAAACGCGGGGCAAAGCTTCACTCTTGCAAACGAGGCGAACGGGATCAGAAGTGCGAGCAGAGCAAATTCATGTGGACAACGATAGTCTTTTGCGTTCTGAGTGCGAAAAAGTTGTGGAAAAAAACCCCAAGGACAGTCGAGTGACTTGTGCCAAGTGACCCAGGAACCAGAAAACCCAGGAACCGACGATTTCTTGTTGGGAAGGAGATTACCTAGACGACCTCGAGGAGAGTGTGCCGGCCCAGGACCAGCGGCGGAGCACCCGGATTCACGCGTGTGTGTGTGCGTGAGAGCGAGACGGGTGAGTGAGTGGAGTGAACCGCATTTTGGCCAGCAAGAGTCCCGTGCAATGAGAAATTTCTCGAAGGCCTCGATGCGGCTTCACCCAGAGTAGGCTAGAATTTATATACCATGACCTAACCTAACCCGTTAACCTGCGAACACTGAGGAAAAAAAAACATGAACCAAGATTTAAAAAAAAAAATGAACAAAAACGCAAAACGACGCAAACTGAAAATTTAATAAAGAATATTTTCTTACATATCTGAACACAAATTTGCCACTGCCATGTTTTTTTTCTTTGACTACTTTGATTTCTTTTTCTGCCGAGCCTGACCACACCGAGAGAAAGAGGTGGACCCAACTTTAGGAAACCTGTTGCTCATTAGTTAAATAAATATTTCTCAGATATTTAAAATACCACGCATTGCCACGTCCTCCCAAGGAACTTCGGGAAATATTTTTAATGAAAAATTTAGATCTTCTTCTGCCACTGTCGTCTGTATTGAGCCAACTCGCGCCCGACTACACTGGGAGAACAAAATAAAGTAAAAGTAGAAGCTCGGGTTACAAATAAATTAATATTTTTCACAAGAAAGCAGAAATGTCCGCAGCCACGCTAGCGGAGAAGATGAAGAATTGGGGAATAACTTTTGACGGAACCACGGACCCCATCTCCTTCATCCAACACCTCAAGGAACGAGCCACCGCATACGAAGTTCACGTGGAGAAGATGCCGCAGGCCATCCCTGGTCTTTTGACGGATACAGCTGAGCACTGGTTTCGGACAAGCCAGCTGCTAGGAGAATCTTGGACGAACTGCAAGAAGGCGTTTCTTTACTTCTTTCTGCCACCCAGATACTTTCAGCGACTCGAGGATGAGATCCGGACCAGAGATCAGCGACGAGCAGAGACTTTCAAACAATACCTAGTCAACATCAGACTCATGATGCACAGAGCGGGGTATAATGCGGAGTAGGAGTTGGAACGTATCTATGAAAATCTCTAACCGGAGTATAAGATGTACGCAAGGAGGCACGACTTCACCACTTTGGAGCAACTTACCACTTTAGCGGTAAACTACGAGGTCACCCGCGATCGGAGCACAGGAAGCCATGCCAGAATGTTGGCCAAACCACAGCCAGCGCCGAGAAGGAACGAGTACGAGATCCCAGCGTATGCAGGAGCATCACCAACAGGTCAAGAAAATTTCACACGAGCAGCCAGACGACCAACCAACCCAGCCACAGTTCCACAATCAGTTCCTCGAGTGGGGAACATGTCAATGGTGCGTTCAGCAAAATTTTAATAATGAGAATTAAATCTTTGTAATGTTGTTCAATTGTTTTTGAAAATATAATTATGTCATCCATATAAACGTGACATGTTTTACCCATGCCGAAAGGCATTCTTAGGAATTCGTATTTCCCGTTGTTTATTGAAAATAAGGTTTTCTGAATGTCTGGTTCATTTATGAGAATCTGATGAAATCCAGTTTCCAAGTCAATTGGCTTTCCCAAGATTTGACAAAATCACTGAAGGGTCCTGCATTGGATATCTATCTGGTATTGTATTTTCATTAAGATTTTCATTATCAATTACGAGTCTGAGTTTTAAAGTTCCGTCTTCATTGAAACTCTTTTTGGTACTACTAGTACTGGTGAATTATAAGGACTTCTACTTCTACTTACATCTATTTATTTCAGAATTTACAAAATCTGAAGCTGATTCAGCATGAGGGTATTGTTTGCTGTAAATGGCCCTTTCATTTACGGTGTTTATTTCACCGCGGATATCTGTCCTAAATGGGATGTGCATATTTATTTTTGAATGCTCTTCATTGATAATATTTAATATTTCGTTCTCCAGATCTTTTCTTTGATCTGCATACGATATTTTTATGTTTTTTATTCTTTGATTGTCGGGTAGTTCAACGACGGCGCGTTCAGAATTTTTAAATTCCAAACTTTTATTTTTGTTGGATTTCTCAACGACAGCGCGTTCAGGATTTTTAATTCTCAAACTTTTATTTTTGTCGGATATTTCAACGACGGCGTGTCCGGAATTTTTGAACTCCAAACTTTTATTTTGATCGGATTTTTCAACGACGGCGTGTTCAGGATTTGTATATCCCAAACTAGATTCGCTTTGATCACCCATTTCAGATTCGGATCTGATTTGAGCTTTTTCATCAAAGTACTTTTTTAATATAAATTCTTTTAATGGAAGAATGGTGTTTTCTTCTGTTAAAGAATGTTGGTTTAATATGTTTCCGTTATCATAATTTAATTTTTCTTCTATTCCATTATATTTAATTACTGCCTTAGCTGTATCAATTACCGCTCCTATTTTTTTTAATAGGTTATAGCCGACCAGTGAATCTGAGTCTAGCCCATCTATTTCATAAAAAGTATATCGCGTATCAAAAATAGTTATCATATGATAATATTTAATTATTGAATATCCATTCACTGTGGATACTCTTTTGTCAATTGGAAGCTCGTTCTTATTTTTATAAATTCCTGTTCTTATATAACACGAGGTTGCCCCAGTGACAATTAATATTTTTAATTTTTTATTTATTTTTTCTAATTAAGTTGGGTAAGCCTACTCCTGACTTTTGTCTTAAAAAATGGTTCTCCTCAATGTTATTTAATCTCATCGTCTTGTTAGCCGGTTGGTTAACAGTTCCAGTTGGTACCCTTTTATTTTGGGCTTGGCCTTGGTGAGTGTTCTGAGTCTCAAATTTTTTTTTTTGATCCCACTTGTTCTGACTATAATTATTATTTTGATATTTATTATAGCCTTGATTATAGCCGTTGTTGGGCTTATTCTGAACCTGGATAGACTCGTCTACCTCCATTGGCTCCGGGTTATTTTGTGGCTGCCTATAGTCGTTCCACTGTTTTTGTTGGTTATTATTAAATCTTCCGTGGTTTCAAGAATTATTTTTATTCTGATTATAACAACCGTAGGTATTTTTGTTCTGGTAGTTGTCATGATTAAACCTTAAATTATTATTGTTTCGCTGGTTACTGTAACTATTGTTTTGCTGTATTGTCTTGTGGTTGAAATGTGTTTGTCCATTTCCACGAGAGTTTGGCTCGCTATGTTTTCTCTGAGTAGTAGAGAAACTATTTGCGAAAAGAGCCCTCATGTTGTTGCTTTCCAATTCCTGAACTATGACCATTGCATTTGGTAGGTCAGGTGGATTCATCAAGAAAATAGTATCTGAAATTTGGCCGTTGATACCGGTAATGAAAAGTCTAAGAGCTGTCTTCCTTTGTTTCTCATTTATTTCCGCTGTTATAGGTTTGTTTCTACCGTAGGTCATAATAGTTTTATTAATTAGCAGAGTTAATTTTCTATTAACTGTACCATAATAATCCATTGTGGATAATTTTCCCTGACTCAATACAATTAATTCCTGTTCAATAATGTGAATTGGTCGTTTATCGCTAAAGACGAAGTCAAGTCTGGCCATTATGGCATCGAAATTTAATACAGTACCGTTATGGGTTAAGGCGTCGTTTGCCATTCCTGTTATTTTGTTTCGTAATATAGATAAGGCAGAATAAAATCTTTCACTCCCTCTGGCATATTGCCCCATGGCTACTTCTGCCGATTCTCTCCAGCTTACATATTTATCCTCTTCACCTTTATATTCCCTAACAGATTTGTCCAGAGTCCTCTTTTGTTGAGATTGTGGTCGCAGAGGTGTATGCACTCTCGAGTGTTGCCTTCACCTGTGCGGCGCTACCACCTCGCCTTGAAGCAGGACATCTCGGAATCAGGTAGACAACCACTCGGATCGCCCGCAGATATTATTGGCCGGGTCTTTTCCGCGATATTGCCAGGTATGTCCGCAAGTGTGACACTTGCCAACGGTTCAAAGTCAGCCAAACCAAACCGGCGGGTAAAATGTTCACCAGACGGATTCGATACTGTCTGCGCCGATTTTATTGGGCCCCTTCCGCGATCTAAGAGTGAGAATATGACGCTGCTCGTATGCTTCGACGCCTTTTCGAAATGGGTTGAGTTGGTCCCCTTGAAAAAATATACTTCGGCGTATCTCGAAAAATCCTTTCGGGAGAGGATTTTGAATCAATTTGGTATTCCTCGAACATTTGTCTGCGACAATGGGACACAGTTTACGAGTCGTTCATTCAAAGCTTTCTGCAAGCAGGCGGGAATGGAGATCCAACATACAGCACCTAATACTCCGCAACAGAGCCCGACAGAAAAGGCCAATCGCACCATTAAAACGATGGTCGCCCGGTATATCGAAGACAAGCAGACGATGTGGGATGAACTTCTGCTCGAACTGAATCTGGCAATTAATAGCAGCACCTCAGACTCAACCGGATTCAGTCCAGCGTTCATCCTCCAAGGCAGAGAGCCACGACTCCCAGGAACCTTTTATGAAGTGACTCCAGGACCAAGCCAAGCCCCACGTTCACCCGAAGCGAAAGCGGAATTGCTACGGAACATTTTCAAGGTAGTACAGGAGAACACTCAGAGAGCTTCGTTGGAGCAGCGGAAGCATTACAATCTCAGGCGGCGTGCGTGGAGACCGACCATAGGATCGCTGGTCTTCGTAAAGCAGCATCATTTGTCCAGGGAAGCGGATAACTTTGCCGCTAAGCTAGCACCCAAGTACGACGGCCCATACAAAGTAATTAAGTTCTTTTCTCCCACCATAGTGCGCTTGCAACATACCCAGAGCAGGCAACGCAGAACGGCATCCCTTAGAGACTTGAAGGAAGCAGTCAACTAGCCAGAAACACAGAATCAACGAGGGAGGACATGCGATCGAGCTGAAATGCAACCCCCGAAAATTGGAAAAAACCCAGAGCAGCCGAAAACTTGAAAAAAACGCGGGGCAAAGCTTCACTCTGGGATCAGAAGTGCGAGCAGGGGACTCTTGAAAACGCAACGAAGGGGATCAGAAGTGCGAGCAGAGCAAATTCATGTGGTCAACGAGAGCCTTTCGCGTTCCCGCCAAAAGACAGTCGAGTGACTTGTGCGAAGTGATCCAGGAAGGAGTTTGCCTAGACGACCTCGAGGAGAGTGTGCCGGCCCAGGATCAGCGGCGGAGCACCCGGATTCATGCGTGTGTGTGTGCGTGAGAGCGAGTGTGAGTGGAGTGAATCGCATTTTGGCCAGCGAGAGTCCCGTGCAATGAGAAATTTCTCGAAGGCCTCGATGCGGACCAGAGTAGGCTAGAATTTATATATCATGACCTAACCTATCCCGTTAACCTTCGAGCACTGAGGAAAAAAACATGAACCAAGAGTTTTGAAAAAAATGAACAAAAACGCAAAACGACGCAAACTAACAAATTTAATAAAGAATATTTTCTTACATATCTGAACACAAATTTGCCACTGCCATGTTTTTTTTCTTTGACTACTTTGATTTCTTTTTCTGCCGAGCCTGACCACACCGAGAGAAAGGGGTGGACCCAACTTTAGGAAACCTGTTGCTCATTAGTTAAATAAATATTTCTCAGATATTTAAAATACCACACATTGCCACGTCCTCCAAAGGAACTTCGGGAAATATTTTTAGTGGAAAATTTAGATCTTCTTCTTCCACTGTCGTCTGTATTGAGCCAACTCGCGCCCGTCTACACTGGGAGAACAAAATAAAGTAAAAGTAGAAACTCGGATTACAAGTAAATAAATATAATGCACCAATAAATTTATTTCTCGCCTAATTTTAGTACAACTCGTAGGAAAGAATAAAAATCAAGCTGGCCACGCATAAATATAAATATTTCAAGACAAATTTTAGGCCATAAATTCTGCCCTAGGGAAAAGTGGTCTTCATAACCGATCCTATCTCTCTTGGCCTTTCCGTAGCGAATGCTATGAGCCAGTCCCAAATGCGCGTTACTGCTGACTCTTTTCGCTTTGCAGCAGACACCAAGTAAACTATTTATCTCACTCTGCATCCCGGTGGCTGGAACTCTACATCTCACGCCTGCCAACCGATTTTCGTCCTAGACCTTTTTGTCCCATATCTTTACAAATATTTTCGTTAGAGAGACCCTGGCGGGACTGAGTATATCCCAGCCCACGAGACTTCTTTACAACGTATCGAACTTAACCAGATGTCTCCGCGTCAAACTTTAAGGAGAAGTCAACGGAACTGTACGGAATAATTTTTTATCACTGATCGAACTAAATCGGATTTACTCGCGCTGGTCCCTGTCCGATCGCCAGTTAAATTCAAAAAAATTAAAGCTTCAATTTTAAAATTCTGATGTCCTATGTATTTGAGATTCAATTCGGAACTGATTCTACTCTACTTATCGATACACTGATCTAAGCTGTAGGTTGGGGCAGCGACGTTGACTTCGGCGGCGTCGGCGCTGACGTTTTTGGCAGCGGCGTTGACAAATTGTTGCAGAGTTGCAGAAACCGCTAGGTTTGTATTCGAGATCTGTTCGTATTTTAGATTGAACTTTGTTGCGGCTGACCGGATGCTTGTGTTTATATTAATGAACTTAGGCTGGCTCTTACTAAGTTGCAATATTTGTGCTTAACAATGATGCAATATTTTCTTAGTAAACATTCCCACACACGCACCTAATAAATCAACGGCGAGCCAAGCTTGAGACAAATGTAAAATTATACCCTTAGCTAAACAGCAACGTCGAGATAAGCTCAAGGCTAAATTTCAGTCAGAAGTTTGCAACGCAGTGAAGGAGAGGTTTCCGACCCCATAAAGTATATATATTCGTGATCAGCGTCACAAGACGAGTCGATCTAGCCATGTCCGTTTGTCCGTCCGTCCGTTTCTACGCAATCTAGTCTCTCAGTTTAAAGCTATCAGGCTGAAACTTTCCCAAAAGTCTTTTTTCTGGTGTTTTTTAACATATACCGTTCTAAGCTGGGATATAAAATTTTTAAATTAGTTCAGAATTTCGAATTAAACTTTATTAAAATCGGACGACTATTTCATAAAGCTGTCATAGGAATGATCGGATAATTGATGGGAAATAATATGAAACAAATTATTGCTTTGGGAGTCTTTGACATATTATCTTATAATATTGGGAATATAAATTTTAATATTTTTAATTCAATTTAATAAAATTATTGATTATTTTTTACAACTACAAGGGTATATAAACTTCGGCTTACCGAATTTAACTTCCTTTCTTGTTTCAAGTTCTATTTGGTAGAATCCTGACATTAAATCAAGACATAAAAAGTATTTTGCTTGACCTAGCTGATCAAAAATATCATCAATTCTAGGGAGTGGAAATTTATGCGACAGTAATTTTAATTATTAATCTGACGATAGTCAATTATTAATTGCCACTTCTTTTCTTCGGAACCTGGAGCTGATTTTTTAGGGATACGTAATCATGGGCTATTGTATTCAGATACAGAGGGTTGACAATCCCGTCGGTGATTAATTTTGCTTTTGAATTTCGTTTTGCCTGACTATGTGGGCTTCTAAAGTTTTTTATGTATATGGGCTCATCTTTTAATCTCAGTTTGTAGAAAGTTTTCGTGCTAATTGGTTTCGTTTCTCTTCCGAATATGTCATTACATTTTTTACATAAGTTTGAGAGTTGTGATTTGATTTGTGGGGGTACATTTTTCGACAATTGGGATAAAACAGACTTTTCTCTAGTTTCTTTGTTTCCTTCGACTACTTCGTAGTTCAAAAGTGATTCATATGCTAAATTATTCGCACTGACCACTATAGCTTCGTCTGTTGTATTCAGAAGTCTTCTGAAAGCATTTTGTGCTGTAGCTATGGTACTTGCTATATAAATTCCATGCTCAATTTCTTGAGTTGGAATTAATACACTGTCCTCTTTTGAATTTAATTTTATTTTTCTAATGACTTGTGACTTGCTGGCAAAAAAAAATTGAGTTATCGCCAGAACTTTTTAATGAAATCAATTCCTAGAATATCAACACAAGTTAAGTGTAAGTCTACGATATGAAAAACGTGTGTAATGATGTACTTTGTAGTATGTATTTCAATTGATGTTAAGCCTTTGGATTTAGTAATTCCTTGGTTTATTCCCCGTATATCTATTATGTTATTATCTTGTATGTTTTGAAATATATCGAAATTTTCTTTTAGTACAGATATTTCGGCACCTGTGTCTACCAAAAATAAAAGGTCTTTTCCGGTAGCCACATGGGTGAATGTATTTAAAGGGATTTGGAAGTTTCCCGAAGTGTCATTGGCTACTCTTACATTATTTGTATTATTGTAATTGTAGCCTCTGTTCGAAATGCTACGGCCCCTTGAGTTTCCTCTGCAGTTGCCGCGACTATTGTTAATAAAATTACCACTATTAATTTCGCGTCCACGATTTTCGCCGCGCTTTGTATAGTTATTGTAGTAAAGGTCCGAGTTTGGTTGTCCAGTTGCTTCTGTGCAACTGTTTACGAATTTTGAAACGGAGTCATTCATTGTGTTGAAATTGCCGGCTTGCATGATAAGTTTTACCTTATCAATCGTGCAGTTTTTAGTCATTGCTTTTACTGCATGCTGTGCTGAATAACTTCTTGCGAGCTCTAGTGTTAAACCGTCTGTTATGTACGCACCTTCTAAAGCCTTCGTCATCTGCTCAATTTCTGATGTGTATTGATCGGCAGTTTTATGGCGTTGCTTTAGATTCATCAGCTTTGCTGACAATACTTCTACAATATCGCCTTTGACGTTACTTTTTAATTTGGTAAGTACTTAACCTACCGTTTTTTCGTTTCCAATCAGATTTCTGGCTACACCCTTTAGTTTTGTCTTTATTAAAGAGACAGCTAGGTTTTCATGTTCTCCTTCTATTGACTCTATTATATGTAATGCATCAATGAAACTAGTTAATTTTTCTGCTTTACCATCGAAAACTGGTATAAGCTTTGATGCAGTGGTGATGAAATCAATGTTTGTTTGTGCTCTTTTGAAGTTGTTGTTCTCAGTTATATAATTTTTCTTTTATCGATATTAGATTTTCTCTGACCTTTTTCAAAAATTTTGATACTTTTGATCAATGTTAATGTTAATATTAATTAATATTTATTAATTATTATTTAATTTTTATCGTTGCCCACGTATATACGCCGCTCGTTAAAGGAGTTTACCAATATTTCTGCATGTTTCTTTATTCCGCTCCCTTGAACTGGTTCATTTTGATAAAAAGAGATTTGTAGGATTTATCTAATTCTGTTTTTATTTTATTCTATTTCGCATTTAAATCATTCCATTCCATGGTAATCTTATCTTTGTAATTTTACCATAAGGATCGTGGCAAAGTAGAATTAAGCCCCTTATTTTTTTATTGCAAGCAAACAGAGGGCTGAATGCCGAATTGTACTTTTCCATATAGTCATATTCAAATTAAGTAATAGGAATGACAATGAAGAGTGGTTAATGCACGCATTTTAAATTCTGGGTCTTTAATAATTACTTCATCAGGACACCTATATAATTCTATAGTATTAAATGCCATAATTTGATTAAATTTTTTTTTTTATTTTCTTTAACGAATATTCTGGTTTAAATAATGCTTAAATCATTTGCCTTAATTATGTTAGACGACATTGTAGGGTCATATTATTCATTCTTTGAAACTAGGTATTTGGTGTATGTACCAAAAATACCGAAGTCCGTTCCAATTGATTTTACCCGAATGCCTAGAATGTTTCTTAATAGTGTTATTTGTTTTGAAAGTGTAACAACAACTCTCAACTCAGTAGATAAGCAGAACGTCCGAAAAGTAAACTTTCTGAATAATTTCTTGAATATTCATATTTTGAGAGTAGACAATCATTCACTAAATGGGTATGAAATTGAATACATAGCCATTCTTTTTTTTATTCTAGATCTTATCTAGATCTTTGGTCTGCCTAAATACTTCTTCTTTAAACATTTATTGTGAAACTTGTATATTTTGTAAAAAAGATTTGCGCTCATTATGGCAACGATTATTATTAAGAGTATATGCACCCAATATAGGTCAAGTTAATAACGTTAGCAGTGGAGTCCACTGACTTAACGTTTACAATTTCCCTTTTGAGTAGATATACTCCTTATGTATACTTATTATTATAATTACTATGATTTTCTGTAGAGATTTTATTTATTTTATTGTTATTCATTCATGTAAAGAAATTTTAATAAGATATATGTAAGTATTCCTGTTTTTGTATATTTCGCTGCCTTTCTCTTTACTTTTAGAGACACTGAGAAACACTCAGCAAAATAAAGTCAACAAAAAAAAATTTTGCATTTATACCAGGAAATTTTGGAATTCCAATTTGACTAATTAAATAAAGGTAATAAAATGTCTGCTGGCATAATCGC
Organism: Drosophila biarmipes; assembly: GCF_025231255.1. Lineage (NCBI taxonomy): Eukaryota > Metazoa > Arthropoda > Insecta > Diptera > Drosophilidae > Drosophila > Drosophila biarmipes. The sequence continues at coordinate 1,620,520 of NW_026114537.1, forward strand.
ATAAATTTCCTTTCGATAATCAGAGTGAAAAAAAATTGTTGTGTTAGTATAACAGATTTACAATATTTTGCTCTATGTAAACCAATATATGTTAGATGTTGTTAGTATATAGCCTAATAGTGGTTAGTATTTTTATGCAGCGAATTTTCGACTTGGATTAAAAGTTTAAAATTAAAGGTAATTTAGCCATTGGCATAAATGCAACCCTTGTTGCGTTACTTTGCTCGTTTGCAAAGTTGTTTGTCCAACTCTTTAATATTCCGACTCAAATGGACTCAGGCGACACCGGTGGTGGTAGTCATTGCAAAGGCTGATAATTTCAAACAATTTTAAGCATACGAATAATAAACAAATATTACTGGCCCAATTTATACAAAAAATTAAAGAAATTAATCACAAATTGCGAAATCTGCTATACAAACAAATACAACAAGAATCCAACACAAGTCCCAATCGGAGAAGCACCTATTCCGAAAATAGAGGGTCAACACTTACATATTGATATTTTGTTACCCCCAAAACTTGCATCGATTCATACTCTTAATACCTTGCTTAAAAGAAAATTAGTAACAAAAAAACATCGAATCAAAAGTGTATAAAATTCTTCAAACATTTCCACTAACAAAAACATTATGACCGATAACGAACGCCACAGATTAAATCTCAATACAATTACCTAATGGACATGTCGAAAGAGTCCATTTAATCTTATAAGATATAGCTCGTTGTATTAAAAACGAGTACCAGTAGAGAAGAAGTTTACGAGAAAAGATTTGGAGAAAAAAAGAAACTAGGCCCAATATTTAAAAAAAAAAGTCGTTCAGGAAAACTTACCAAACAAAGTAATAATTAATAACAGGAAAAGAGTTGTTGATAAAAATAGTATTAAAAAATTTATCTTTTACAGATGATGAAAATCCCATTTCTTATCACCTTTTTATTTACTTTGTGTCACTTATTGGCTACATTAACAGCGAATATTTACTACTAAAAGACGAGAATGATGTATTGACTTACGACACCTTAGAGGACCTTTTCCATATAACGAACCTAAGTTTTTACAAAGAAATAATTCAAATCGAAAACAATATTAGTAATAAGAGTAAAAATTTCGACTTAGAAGGGGACATTGCACAAAATTTAAAAATAGTAAAAAATCGTCATGCTATTACCATCCAGAAATAAAAGGGGTGTGGACGAACTGGTAAGAGCATAGAAATGGCTTTCGGGAAAACCTGACGATGACGACTTATTAAGAATATAAAAAAATATTATTAAACAAATTTACGGAAAACAACAATAAACAAATTATTTAAAACATTACGTATATTTCAAGAAGTGCAACTACTCACCAAAACCCTTGATTCAATCATTTTTAAAAAATAACTAATTAAGACAACATCGTCTAAAATTTATTAGACTTGATATTCACAATGTAATTGATACTATCACTTTAGCAAAAGTCGATGTTTTTATTACAAACGTATTATATGAAAAAGACATAAAAGAATTCATTAGACATGAAACTAAGCCCGTTGTATTATCCGATCTTCTAGACATTTCAGCATTCAAAATAGTAAAAAATCTAGATTTACTAATTATATATATAAAGTACCCAATTATAAATAATATTTGAAGTTTGTATACATCAAGGGCAATCGCCCAATATAATGGAAAACATTTAATAGAAGATAAGACAGCGTTATGTAACGGAATATTTTATAAAATAAACGATGTCAAAAATGAAATGTTCAACAATTATTGTAAATTATCTAACGAAAGCTCCTGTTTTATATATCTATTGAATGAAAAAAAGAAAACTGGTCAAAAATTAGGGGAAAAAAAGGCTTGGAAAATTGTGACGATGGTGCCATCCTCCTTACCGTAAAAAACATTGTAAACGACACAATATTAAATGGCGCATTTTTGATCTTATTTAATGAAAGCATCGACATAGACTACATTTTTTCTAAGGATTCCGAATTAAGTTTAGACAACATAAAACTTATAAATCCATTTTTAAAAATGGAAATACAAAAATATCTTTCGAATTTATATTGTTCGTATTATTAATTATCTTTTTAACATTATATAAGTCACACTTAATCGTAAAAAACATAAAACAACAAATTCAAAGATACCGCACCAAAACAGAAACAAAAATAGAAATTTTAGAATCTGAAACTGCCACTGAAACCATTAAAAAAACGAGAGTCAAAATAATATTAAAATAACATTTGCCAAACTCAATAATAGAACCTCCTACCTCACAGCCCAAATGTAATAATTCATCTTAGGAGGGGGAGAATTATCTATACCTTTAATTAATATTGTAAACATTTTATTTTGGCAAAGATTTCTACCGAGTTCTCAGAAGTTCGTATCATATAAACATCCCACACTCGCCCCTAATAAACAAACGGCGAGCCAAGCTTGAGACAAAAGTAAAATAATCCCTTCTAGCTAAACAGTAACGTCGAGACAAGCCCATGGCTGAACATCCTCTAGAGGATCCGCGATCGTATATTTTAGGCGTCGCCTTTGATTCAAAATTCCATGCTGATCGCAGCATCTTACTCGGTTATTTACTTCGGAATCAAGACTTCGGGAAATTACGAAGACAAGCTTTCCAAAAGTTTCGATCCCGAGGTAACAAGGGAAAAGAACCAACTCAAGCTTGGGCAGTCGAAAAATTAGCTCAAGAGATAAATATCTCAAAATATTTTTGAAACTATAAATTAAATAAATGTTTATAAATTCAAGTTTAAATAAAAACTTATATTTTTATACCCTTGCAGAGGGTATAATGATTTCAGCCAGAAGCTTGCAACGCAGTGAAGAAGACGTTTCCGACCCCATAAAGTATATATTTTCTGGACCAGCGTCACTAGAAGTGTCCAACTAGCCATGTCCGTCTGTCCGTTTCTACGCAAACTAGTCTCTCAGTCTTCTTTCTATGGCAGGTAGTATATAATACTACTATATACTTATATACCACTTATACTTACTACTATATTGTATAGCTCCCATAGGAATTATTGGAAAAAAAAATTAAAACAAGAAAGGAAGTTAAAAAAAAAATCATTCCTTTTTTCATACTTTTTTTTCGTCTATATGTTAAAGTAGTCCGGTTTTTATTAAATTGAATTCGAAATTCTTAAAAATGTAAAATATTATATGTATATATATATATATATATATATATATATTTATATATGTATATAATTTAATTCTTGCACCATAAGTTAAAGTTAAAAAAAAACTTTATTTAATTTCTTATTCGTAAACTGGCTACAATTTTTATATTTGAAGAACACCGACTTGCTACTGACAAATCTCAAACTGAACTCGCTCTCTAAACGTACTTCATTTACGATTATACCTCGGTTTTGAGCTTTAGAGCTTTTTTGAGTGGTATGAAACGAACTGATTTGTTTAGTTTCTGCTGGCTACGAGATTCGTGCGGCTATCTCAGTTGATTGTGTGTGTTCGTACCCCCAAATTTATATAAACGTGCCCGCACAGTAGTTCAGTGAGAAATTCACAAGTTCACAAGTTCGTATATGGGTTTTATTACGGGTATAACTGCAGTCAGCTGTATAATTTGCTTGGCTGTCTCCGGCGGTACGGGTTGTGTCGATGCTCTCTCGCCTCATTGACGCGATGTTCCAGTTTTGTAGCTCCCTGAAGATCCTTGTCCACTGCTTGTTCTTGACGCGTTGGCTCGGTGATTGATCGGCCACGATTCAGACATGTCTGGGGTCAGCCAGGGAAGCGTCACCTTTCTCAGACTAGGGTGAACAGACTGACGAGTTCCTTAGGATCACTCTTCTCGACACACGACCGCCTGTCCCTTGCTCTGTCCAGGATGGTCCCACTGGGCTACAATTTGGTCAACTTACTTTGTAAGTCTCTTGTATTCTGATAAGAAAGCAGAAGTAAAAAATCTAGTTTTTCCAGAAAGATAAAGATGAATCCGTGAATGTCCTTTTAAAGGGATTTCTAACTTCCTTTGAACGAATTTTATTTTTCCAAGCTTCGTACTCTTAAAAAAAAATGCCTGCAGGTCAAAAGTTGGCTAAGCACATCGTTGCAAAATGAGCTCAGGGAACACCGATCTTAAATGATGATACTTCCCTAGCATATGAAAAATTAAATTGTTCAAGCTTTAGATCATCAATCTGAACTTTGTTACGGATATAGGACATAATGACCAGGGATAAAAGGTCAGGATTCAACCGAGAAACAAAAATTTGTTTCCGCTGCGGTACACAGATGACTGTTTTAGGTACCACGCATGTGCACTAAGAGTTCTAGTCGATACTTCAGGCGTTAAGTCAACATGCGGCTTTGGAATCACTTCAGTATTTTTTTTCAACAGATTTTTCGGGTGTCTCATGAGAAAAAACTCTCACGTCAGTACCATTTGTGCGGAAGCTGAGATCGACTGCTGTCCTGGAGACCCCGAATCGCCAGTGAGAGTTTCACTAGCGACTACCGATCTTTTCTACGCTTAGTAGAATCGGGCTCAAGCAGCATACGGCTGGTGAACTGCGACTCAAGACCACAAGCGGATCCGTATTTCTACGGCTGTTTCAAATTAACATCGTTACAGTGCTTTTTCTGAGCTTTTTTTATAGAGATTGCATAGGTTTCATAAGCAATACGTTCTTCTCAATAGTAGCGGAAACAACTTCTTATGTAGATTGCATCGTGAACCAGGCTTGAATAGCATTAAGCGTGAAAAGTACTGTCGCATGAATGATACGAAATGCTCTGTTGTCCAGCCAAAATCAACAACTAGCATTTCTTTGAACAACAGACAGCTATTATCGCAATATTCCGAACCACATTGCAAACAGAAAAAAGCAACGAGAGTAAGAGAGCGGGAGACAGTGAGCGGGAGTGAGTAAGCGGGGGAGCGTTAGTTTCAGTGCCAACAATAACGTTTTATGCGGGAGTGCGGAAGAGCGGGTTACTACCGTATAGATTCTTACCGCTCCAAACAGCGTTAGGGACATAAAAAGCTATATAAATGTAATTTGAATTAAGCCCCGATGGTTTATGGGGAAAAAGAACAAAAATACGGACAAAAACAGGACAGTTCACCGAAAGAGCGAAAGCTAGTCTTCAATAATACCCAATACAATAATAAACGAGGCCAATATAGAGGAAACTCAAGAGGCCGTGGTAGCTCGAGTCAAGGCCACAACAATAAAAAAAAATAAAAGGGTTTATACAAATTATCTGAGTCAGAACATATTTGTATAATTGAATAACGTTGCTATAGAAAACCTCACGTCACTTGTTTTTTTGTAGACACAGGTGCAGACATTTCAATAGTTATAGAAAATGTTAATGTCTTTCATGACATAAAAGATAATTATAAGGAATAAGTCAAGAAGTTACCAAATCCAAGTGGTTAACTTCTTTTGAGATACAGACCATTAGGTACATAATTCAACACGGTTTTCGTATCGTGGATATACAGTTCACTATTCCATGTGATGGAATATAAGGAATCGATTTTATTAAAAATACAACTGTCAATTAGAATTTAAGCCATCTGAAGATTGGCTTATAATTATACCTAATATCTTTAATTTTCCAATTTATGTTCCAGTAACATACAGTTCTGACAACAACTCAAAACTTCTGCCAGCAAGATTCCATTATTATGTTATGTTATTAGAAAAACTCAACTAAATTCAAATGAAGACAGTGAGTTAATTTCAAATCAAGAAATTAAGCATGGTAAGAAAAGACAATTTTACAAAAGATAATTAAAAAATACATGCAGGTCAAAATACGAATAGTCACGATACATAAAGTAAAACTAATTAGTTGCTAAGTAGAATAGTATTATTGATTTAAAGATAGGCAGTGGGTCGGTGGTATATATTAGGTGATATTGTCTATTATAGTCATTGCAGAGTACTCTGAAAGGATCATGATTTGCATAATTAGAAATACAATACACATTAAAATGCAGGCGGCCCAGTAATTTGGGACTCTCTCTCCAATAAACGTAATACCAAGCATAGTTCTTATTAGTAGTCTACTAGAGTAGGATGCCAGCTTAGACTTGTATTCCAGTTAAGTTCCGCGTAAGGCAAATATTAAAAACGTTTTTTTGCACAGACTAAATCTGAGTTTTTGCGACATAGGGATCATCGAATTCCTTCGACCAGCTGATAAATGCAAGCACGCTCCTGACTTTATTTGCCATGGTAGTAATGTGATCAGAAAATTTAAGCTTAGGATCTATATAGACTCCAAGGTCGTCAGAATGCGTTATTCTATCTAACACACAACCGCTCAAAGTATAAATTGAATAGTAAGCGCTGACACGAAAAAAGGTCATTAGTTTACACTTAGAATCATTTAAATGCGTCTGCGTACATAAGTACACGTGAGTTCATTAGGACTAGAGGAAGGTCATTTATAAATAGTGTAAAGAGGAGCGGACCGAGTTGACTTCCTTGAGCTACACCGGACGTAACTCGGATTAGGGATGATAAAGAGTTTTTAAAAATGACCCTTTTAGTCCTGCCATTCAAATAAGTTAAGATCCACCTAAGAAGATAATCAGGAAACCCTAAATCCTAACTAAAATTGTTTACAGAATTTAACGCTTTACTGAAATCAGTGTAAACCACATCATTTTTTTCTAAAACTTTTTTAAAAATTTAACACAAATGAAGGATACTCCAAAAGGTTGTCGTTGACTTACGTTTTATAAATCCGTGTTGACAAGAGGAAATAAGAGACCTACAACTGTGTTGCAAATGGGGAGAGAAATACCTCTGTAATTACATGCGTTCAATTTGCTCCCCTTTTTATGAAGCGGGATAACAAACGATTCGTTCCATCTATGTGGGAAATCTGACGTTTCTAAAGATAAAGTAAAAAGTTTGTGCAATGCTCTACATTAAGTCTAAGCGCAATACTTGAGCACACATCCAGGGACTCCGTCAGGACCCGGAGATTGAACTGGTCTGACACTTTGCAAATCTAAAAGAAGTGAGCTTTAACTTATAACAGGAAAAAAAATAAAGTTTGATTTAGGCATGTCATATGGGTAAGAATGATCTTGCGGACTTGATGTTAAATAGGTGGTTTGAAAAAATGTTGCAAAAAGATCGGCTATGTGCTGATCAGTGTTTGAGGCAGAATTTTCAAATTTAAGTGTTGAAGAAGAATTTGAAGAATTACGCTTTGTGTTAACAAAATTATAAAACTGTTTTGGATCCAGTGTAAACTGTGTTTTGCAACGAGCTAAAAAGTTGTTTTAACACTGAGCGTTACGCAAAATCCGATCGAGCACTTAAGTATCGGAAAAAGGCAGCTTGTGATCCGAAAGCTCTATACTTTTTGTAGAGTCTAGACTCCACATTTTTAAGTCGTGACAGCTCTTTACTAAACCACGAATGTTGTAATACATTATAAAATATATTAACAGTTTCAGTCATATTAGTACATTAGTACAGATTAGACCAATCCGAGCAAGCGATAAGGTTATTGATATTCGCAAAGCTTGCTTTACGAAAGCAGGGGATGCGTTTAGCTGACTTTTCAGATACTTCATTTAATTTTGTACTCGTGTCAATAGTCAAATCAGATGACGGCGGAATATAAAAACATATTATGTATATAGAAATACCTTGAAGGTATAGTTTTAAACACAGAAATTCAATGTTATTTCGTCGGACATTATTTCTTCAGACGATACTTCTGAGTCAACTACAATTAAAACTCCACCTCCACGTCGGGAGGGACGATCAAGCCTATACGTTCTGAACTTACATGGAAAGACTTCGAATCTAAGAATTTCAGGTTTTAACCAAGTTTCTGTGAACACAATAACTTGGGAAGACAAGGAAAACCTATCAGTATACAATTTGGTCAACTTACTTTGTAAATCTCTTGTATTCTGATAGGAAAGCAGAAGGAAAAAAATATAGTTTTTTAAGAAAGATAAAGATAAATCCGTGAATGTCCTTTTAAGGGGATTTCCAACTTCCTTTGAACGAATTTTATTTTTTTAAGCTTCGTACTCTTAAAAAAAATGCCTGCAGGTCAAAAGTTGGCTGAGCACAGCGTAGCAAAATGAGCTCAGGGAACACCGATCTTAAATGATGATACTTCCTTAGGTCAGGATTCAGCCGAGAAACAAAAATTATTTTCCGCTGCGGTGCACAGATGACTGTTTTAGGTACCACGCATGTGCACTAAGAGTTCTAGTCGATACTTCAGACGTTAAGTCAACATGCGGCTTTGGAATCATTTCTGTATTATTTTTCAACAGATTTTTCGGGTTCCTCATGAGGAAAACTCTCACGTCAGTACCATTTGTGCGGCAGCTGAGATCGACTGCTGTCCTGAAGAGCCCGGATCGACAGAGAGAGTTTCACTAGCGACTACCGATCTTTTCTACGCTTAGGAGAATCGGGCTTCGACAGCATACGGCTAGTGAGCTGCGACTCAAGACCACAAGCAGATCCGTATTTCTACGGCTGTTTCAAATTAACATCGTTACAGTGCTTTTTGTGAGCTTTTTTATAGAGATGGCCTAGGTTTCATAAGCAATAGTAGCGCAAACCACTTCTCATGTCGATTGCATCGTGAACCAGGCTTGAATAGCCAGGGCATTAAGCGTTAAAAGTACTGTCGCATGAATGACACGAAATGCTCTGTTGTCCAGCCAAAATCAACAACTAGCATTTCTTTGAACAACAGACAGCTATTATCGCAATATTCCGAACCACAGTGCAAACAGAAAAAAGCAACGAGAGTAAGAGAGCGGGAGACAGTGAGCGGGAGTGAGTAAGCGGGGGAGCGTTAGTTTTTAGTGCCAACAATAACGTTTTATGCGGGAGTGCGGAAGAGCGGGTTACTGCCGTATAGATTCTTACAGCTCCAAACAGCGTTAGGGACATAAAAAGATATATAAATGTAATTTGAATTAAGCCCCGATGGTTTATGGAGAAAAAGAACAAAAATACGGACAAAAACAGGACCGTTCACCGAAAGAGCGAAAGCTAGTCTTCAATAATACCCAATACAATAATAAACGAGGCCAATATAGAGGAAACTCAAGAGGCCGTGGTAGCTCGAGTCAAGGCCACAACAATAAAAAAAAATAAAAGGGTTTATACAAATTATCTGAGTCAGAACATATTTGTATAATTGAATAACGTTGCTATAGAAAACCTCACGTCACTTGTTTTTTTAGTAGACACAGGTGCAGACATTTTAATAGTTATAGAAAATGTTAATGTCTTTCATGACATAAAAGATAATTATAAGGAATAAGTCAAGAAGTTACCAAATCCAAGTGGTTAACTTCTTTTGAGATACAGACCATTAGGTACATAATTCAACACGGTTTTCGTATCGTGGATATACAGTTCACTATTCCATGTGATGGAATATAAGGAATCGATTTTATTTAAAATACAACTGTCAATTAGAATTTAAGCCATCTGAAGATTGGCTTATAATTATACCTAATATCTTTAATTTTCCAATTTATGTTCCAGTAACATACAGTTCTGACAACAACTCAAAACTTCTGCCAGCAAGATTCCATTATTATGTTATGTTATTAGAAAAACTCAACTAAATTCAAATGAAGACAGTGAGTTAATTTCAAATCAAGAAATTAAGCATGGTAAGAAAAGACAATTTTACAATAGATAATTAAAAATTACATGCAGGTCAAAATACGAATAGTCACGATACATAAAGTAAAACTAATTAGTTGCTAAGTAGAATAGTATTATTGATTTAAAGATAGGCAGTGGGTCGGTGGTATATATTAGGTGATAATGTCTATTATAGTCATTGCAGAGTACTCTGAAAGGATCATGATTAGCGTAATTAGAAATACAATACAGGGGGCTATTGTTTCTTGTGAATATATTTGGCACATTAAAATGCAAGTTCCGCGTAAGGCAAATATTAAAAACGTTTTTATGAACAGACTAAATCTAAGTTTTTGCGACATAGGGATCATCGAATTCCTTCGACCAGCTGATAAATGCAAGCACGCTCCTGTTTTTATTTACCATGGTAGTAATGTGATCAGAAAATGTAAGTTTAGGATCTATATAGACTCCAAGGTCGTCAGAATGCGTTATTCTATCTAACACACAACCGCTCAAATTATAAGTTGAATAGTAAGCGCTGACACGTAAAAAGGTCATTAGTTTACACTTAGAACCATTTAAATGCGTCTGCGTACATAAGTACACGTGAGTTCATTAGGACTAGAGGAAGGTCATTTATAAATAATGTAAACAGGAGCGGACCGAGTTGACTTCCTTGAGCTACACCGGACGTAACTCGGATTAGGGATGATAAAGAGTTTTTAAAAATGACACTTTGAGTCCTGCCATTCAAATAAGTTGAGATCCACCGAAGAATATCATCATGAAACCCTAAAAGTTCCAATTTTCTAACTAAAATCAGATTGTATACAGAATTTTACGCTTTACTGAAATCAGTGTAAACCACATCAGTTTTTTCTAAAACCATTTAACACAAATGAAGAATACTCAAAAAGGTTGTCGTTGACCTACGTTTTATAAATCCATGTTGACAAGAGGAAATAAGAGACCTACAACTGTGTTGCAAATGGGGAGTAATAACATTCTCAAAGAGCTTCGGAATAGTTGATAGCTTTGAAATACCTCTGTAATTACATGCGTTCAATTTGCTCCCCTTTTTATGAAGCGGGATAACAAACGATTCCTTCCATCTATGTGAGAAATCTGACGTTTCTAAAGATAAAGTAAAAAGTTTGTGCAATGGTCTACATAAAGTCTAAGCGCAATACTTGGGCACACATCCAGGGACTCCGTCAGGACCCGGAGATTGAACTGGTTTGACACTTTGCAAATCTAAAAGAAAAAAAAATAAAGTTTGATTTAGTCATGTCATATGGGTAAGAATGATCTTGCTGACTTGATGTTAAATAGGTGGTTTGAAAAAATGTAGCAAAAAGATCGGCTATGGCCTGATCAGTGTTTGAGGCAGAATTTTCAAATTTAAGTGTTGAAGAAGAATTTGAAGAATTACGCTTTGTGTTAACAAAATTATAAAACTTTGTGGATCCAGTGTAAAATGTGTTTTGCAACGAGCTAAAAAGTTGTTGTAACACTGAGCGTTACGCAAAATGCGATCGAGCACTTATATATCGGAAAAAGGCAGCTTGTGATCCGGAAGCTCTATACTTTTTGTAGAGTCTAGACTCCACATTTTTAAGTCGTGACAGCTCTTTACTAAACCACGAATGTTGGTTAGAAATTTTAGGATAATATGTAGGAACGCATATATCAAAAACTGCGTATAATACATTATAAAATATATTAACAGTTTCAGTCATATTAGTACATTAGTACAAATTAGACCAAGCCAAGCAAGCGATAAGGTTACTGATAATCGCAAAGCTTGCTCTACGAAAGCAGGGAATGCGTTTAGCTGACTTTTCCGATATATCATTTAATTTTGTACCCGTGACAATAGTCAAATCAGATGACGGCGGAATATAAAAACATATTATGTATATAGAAATACCTGGAAGGTATAGTTTTAAACACAGAAATTCAATGTCCATTACTTCGTCTGACATTATTTCTTCAGACGTTACTTCTGAGTCAACTACAATTAAAACTCCACCTCCACGTCGGGAGGGACGATCAAGCCTATACGTTCTGAACTTACTTGGAAAGACTTCGAAACTAAGAATTTCAGGTTTTAACCAAGTTTCTGTGAACACAATAACTTGGGAAGACAAGGAAAACCTATCAGTATACAATTTGGTCAACTTACTTTGTAAATCTCTTGTATTCTGATAGGAAAGCAGAAGGAAAAAAATATAGTTTTTTAAGAAAGATTAAGATAAATCCGTGAATGTCCTTTTAAGGGGATTTCCAACTTCCTTTGAACGAATTTTATTTTTTCAAGCTTCGTATACTTAAAAAAAATGCCTGCAGGTCAAAAGTTGGCTAAGCACATCGTTGCAAAATGAGCTCAGGGAACACCGATCTTAAATGATGATACTTCCCTAGCATATGAAAAATTAAATTGTTCAAGCTTTACATCATCAATCTGAACTTTATTACGGATATAGGACATAATATTTACGGATAAAAGGGCAGGATTCAGCCGAGAAACAAAAATTTGTTTCCGCTGCGGTACACAGATGACTGTTTTAGGTACCACGCATGTGCACTAAGAGTTCTAGTCGATACTTCAGACGTTAAGTCAACATGCGGCTTTGGAATCATTTCTTTATTTTTTTTCAACAGATTTTTCGGGTTCCTCATGAGGAAAACTCTCACGTCAGTACCATTTGTGCGGCAGCTGAGATCGACTGCTGTCCTGAAGAGCCCGGATCGACAGAGAGAGTTTCACTAGCGACTACCGATCTTTTCTACGCTTAGGAGAATCGGGCTTCGACAGCATACGGCTAGTGAGCTGCGACTCAAGACCACAAGCAGATCCGTATTTCTACGGCTGTTTCAAATTAACATCGTTACAGTGCTTTTTGTGAGCCTTTTTATAGAGATGGCCTAGGTTTCATAAGCAATAGTAGCGCAAACCACTTCTCATGTCGATTGCATCGTGAACCAGGCTTGAATAGCCAGGGCATTAAGCGTTAAAAGTACTGTCGCATGAATGACACGAAATGCTCTGTTGTCCAGCCAAAATCAACAACTAGCATTTCTTTAAACAACAGACAGCTATTATCGCAATATTCCGAACCACAGTGCAAACAGAAAAAAGCAACGAGAGTAAGAGAGCGGGAGACAGTGAGCGGGAGTGAGTAAGCGGGGGAGCGTTAGTTTTTAGTGCCAACAATAACGTTTTATGCGGGAGTGCGGAAGAGCGGGTTACTACCGTATAGATTCTTACCGCTCCAAACAGCGTTAGGGTCATAAAAAGCTATATAAATGTAATTTGAATTAAGCCCCGATGGTTTATGGAGAAAAAGAACAAAAATATGGACAAAAACAGGACCGTTCACCGAAAAAGCGAAAGCTAGTCTTCAATAATACCCAATACAATAATAAACAAGGCCAATATAGAGGAAACTCAAGAGGACGGGTAGCTCGAGTCAAGGCAACAACAATAAAAAAAAAAAAAGGGTTTATACAAATTATCTGAGTCAGAACATATTTGTATAATTGAATAACGTTGCTATAGAAAACCTCACGTCACTTGTTTTTTTGTAGACACAGGTGCAGACATTTCAATAGTTATAAAAAATGTTAATGTCTTTCATGACATAAAAGATAATTATAAGGAATAAGTCAAGAAGTTACCAAATCCAAGTGGTTAACTTCTTTTGAGATACAGACCATTAGGTACATAATTCAACACGGTTTTCGTATCGTGGATATACAGTTCACTATTCCATGTGATGGAATATAAGGAATCGATTTTATTAAAAATACAACTGTCAATTAGAATTTAAGCCATCTGAAGATTGGCTTATAATTATACCTAATATCTTTAATTTTCCAATTTATGTTCCAGTAACATACAGTTCTGACAACAACTCAAAACTTCTGCCAGCAAGATTCCATTATTATGTTATGTTATTAGAAAAACTCAACTAAATTCAAATGAAGACAGTGAGTTAATTTCAAATCAAGAAATTAAGCATGGTAAGAAAAGACAATTTTACAATAGATAATTAAAAAATACATGCAGGTCAAAATACGAATAGTCACGATACATAAAGTAAAACTAATTAGTTGCTAAGTAGAATAGTATTATTGATTTAAAGATAGGCAGTGGGTCGGTGGTATATATTAGGTGATAATGCATTGCAGAGTACTCTGAAAGGATCATGATTAGCGTAATTAGAAATACAATACAGGGGGCTATTGTTTCTTGTGAATATATTTGGCACATTAAAATGCAAGTTCCGCGTAAGGCAAATATTAAAAACGTTTTTATGAACAGACTAATTCTAAGTTTTTGCGACATAGGGATCATCGAATTCCTTCGACCAGCTGATAAATGCAAGCACGCTCCTGTTTTTATTTACCATGGTAGTAATGTGATCAGAAAATGTAAGTTTAGGATCTATATAGACTCCAAGGTCGTCAGAATGCGTTATTCTATCTAACACACAACCGCTCAAATTATAAGTTGAATAGTAAGCGCTGACACGTAAAAAGGTCATTAGTTTACACTTAGAACCATTTAAATGCGTCTGCGTACATAAGTACACGTGAGTTCATTAGGACTAGAGGAAGGTCATTTATAAATAATGTAAACAGGAGCGGACCGAGTTGACTTCCTTGAGCTACACCGGACGTAACTCGGATTAGGGATGATAAAGAGTTTTTAAAAATGACCCTTTTAGTCCTGCCATTCAAATAAGTTAAGATCCACCTAAGAAGATAATCAGGAAACCCTAAATCCTAACTAAAATTGTTTACAGAATTTAACGCTTTACTGAAATCAGTGTAAACCACATCATTTTTTTCTAAAACTTTTTTAAAAATTTAACACAAATGAAGGATACTCCAAAAGGTTGTCGTTGACTTACGTTTTATAAATCCGTGTTGACAAGAGGAAATAAGAGACCTACAACTGTGTTGCAAATGGGGAGAGAAATACCTCTGTAATTACATGCGTTCAATTTGCTCCCCTTTTTATGAAGCGGGATAACAAACGATTCGTTCCATCTATGTGGGAAATCTGACGTTTCTAAAGATAAAGTAAAAAGTTTGTGCAATGCTCTACATTAAGTCTAAGCGCAATACTTGAGCACACATCCAGGGACTCCGTCAGGACCCGGAGATTGAACTGGTCTGACACTTTGCAAATCTAAAAGAAGTGAGCTTTAACTTATAACAGGAAAAAAAATAAAGTTTGATTTAGGCATGTCATATGGGTAAGAATGATCTTGCGGACTTGATGTTAAATAGGTGGTTTGAAAAAATGTTGCAAAAAGATCGGCTATGTGCTGATCAGTGTTTGAGGCAGAATTTTCAAATTTAAGTGTTGAAGAAGAATTTGAAGAATTACGCTTTGTGTTAACAAAATTATAAAACTGTTTTGGATCCAGTGTAAACTGTGTTTTGCAACGAGCTAAAAAGTTGTTTTAACACTGAGCGTTACGCAAAATCCGATCGAGCACTTAAGTATCGGAAAAAGGCAGCTTGTGATCCGAAAGCTCTATACTTTTTGTAGAGTCTAGACTCCACATTTTTAAGTCGTGACAGCTCTTTACTAAACCACGAATGTTGGTTAGAAATTTTAGGATAATATGTAGGAACGCATATATCAAAAACTGCGTATAATACATTATAAAATATATTAACAGTTTCAGTCATATTAGTACATTAGTACAAATTAGACCAAGCCAAGCAAGCGATAAGGTTACTGATAATCGCAAAGCTTGCTCTACGAAAGCAGGGAATGCGTTTAGCTGACTTTTCCGATATATCATTTAATTTTGTACCCGTGACAATAGTCAAATCAGATGACGGCGGAATATAAAAACATATTATGTATATAGAAATACCTGGAAGGTATAGTTTTAAACACAGAAATTCAATGTCCATTACTTCGTCGGACATTATTTCTTCTGAGTCAACTACAATTAAAACTCCACCTCCACGTCGGGAGGGACGATCAAGCCTATACGTTCTGAACTTACTTGGAAAGACTTCGAAACTAAGAATTTCAGGTTTTAACCAAGTTTCTGTGAACACAATAACTTGGGAAGACAAGGAAAACCTATCAGTATACAATTTGGTCAACTTACTTTGTAAATCTCTTGTATTCTGATAGGAAAGCAGAAGGAAAAAAATATAGTTTTTTAAGAAAGATAAAGATAAATCCGTGAATGTCCTTTTAAGGGGATTTCCAACTTCCTTTGAACGAATTTTATTTTTTCAAGCTTCGTATACTTAAAAAAAATGCCTGCAGGTCAAAAGTTGGCTAAGCACATCGTTGCAAAATGAGCTCAGGGAACACCGATCTTAAATGATGATACTTCCCTAGCATATGAAAAATTAAATTGTTCAAGCTTTATATCATCAATCTGAACTTTATTACGGATATAGGACATAATATTTACGGATAAAAGGGCAGGATTCAGCCGAGAAACAAAAATTTGTTTCCGCTGCGGTACACAAATGACTGTTTTAGGTACCACGCATGTGCACTAAGAGTTCTAGTCGATACTTCAGACGTTAAGTCAACATGCGGCTTTGGAATCATTTCTGTATTTTTTTTCAACAGATTTTTCGGGTTCCTCATGAGGAAAACTCTCACGTCAGTACCATTTGTGCGGCAGCTGAGATCGACTGCTGTCCTGAAGAGCCCGGATCGACAGAGAGAGTTTCACTAGCGACTACCGATCTTTTCTACGCTTAGGAGAATCGGGCTTCGACAGCATACGGCTAGTGAGCTGCGACTCAAGACCACAAGCAGATCCGTATTTCTACGGCTGTTTCAAATTAACATCGTTACAGTGCTTTTTGTGAGCCTTTTTATAGAGATGGCCTAGGTTTCATAGGCAATAGTAGCGCAAACCACTTCTCATGTCGATTGCATCGTGAACCAGGCTTGAATAGCCAGGGCATTAAGCGTTAAAAGTACTGTCGCATGAATGACACGAAATGCTCTGTTGTCCAGCCAAAATCAACAACTAGCATTTCTTTGAACAACAGACAGCTATTATCGCAATATTCCGAACCACAGTGCAAACAGAAAAAAGCAACGAGAGTAAGAGAGCGGGAGACAGTGAGCGGGAGTGAGTAAGCGGGGGAGCATTAGTTTTTAGTGCCAACAATAACGTTTTATGCGGGAGTGCGGAAAGCGGGTTACTACCGTATAGATTCTTACCGCTCCAAACAGCGTTAGGGTCATAAAAAGCTATATAAATGTAATTTGAATTAAGCCCCGATGGTTTATGGAGAAAAAGAACAAAAATATGGACAAAAACAGGACCGTTCACCGAAAAAGCGAAAGCTAGTCTTCAATAATACCCAATACAATAATAAACAAGGCCAATATAGAGGAAACTCAAGAGGACGGGTAGCTCGAGTCAAGGCAACAACAATAAAAAAAAATAAAAGGGTTTATACAAATTATCTGAGTCAGAACATATTTGTATAATTGAATAACGTTGCTATAGAAAACCTCACGTCACTTGTTTTTTTGTAGACACAGGTGCAGACATTTCAATAGTTATAAAAAATGTTAATGTCTTTCATGACATAAAAGATAATTATAAGGAATAAGTCAAGAAGTTACCAAATCCAAGTGGTTAACTTCTTTTGAGATACAGACCATTAGGTACATAATTCAACACGGTTTTCGTATCGTGGATATACAGTTCACTATTCCATGTGATGGAATATAAGGAATCGATTTTATTAAAAATACAACTGTCAATTAGAATTTAAGCCATCTGAAGATTGGCTTATAATTATACCTAATATCTTTAATTTTCCAATTTATGTTCCAGTAACATACAGTTCTGACAACAACTCAAAACTTCTGCCAGCAAGATTCCATTATTATGTTATGTTATTAGAAAAACTCAACTAAATTCAAATGAAGACAGTGAGTTAATTTCAAATCAAGAAATTAAGCATGGTAAGAAAAGACAATTTTACAATAGATAATTAAAAAATACATGCAGGTCAAAATACGAATAGTCACGATACATAAAGTAAAACTAATTAGTTGCTAAGTAGAATAGTATTATTGATTTAAAGATAGGCAGTGGGTCGGTGGTATATATTAGGTGATAATGCATTGCAGAGTACTCTGAAAGGATCATGATTAGCGTAATTAGAAATACAATACAGGGGGCTATTGTTTCTTGTGAATATATTTGGCACATTAAAATGCAAGTTCCGCGTAAGGCAAATATTAAAAACGTTTTTATGAACAGACTAATTCTAAGTTTTTGCGACATAGGGATCATCGAATTCCTTCGACCAGCTGATAAATGCAAGCACGCTCCTGTTTTTATTTACCATGGTAGTAATGTGATCAGAAAATGTAAGTTTAGGATCTATATAGACTCCAAGGTCGTCAGAATGCGTTATTCTATCTAACACACAACCGCTCAAATTATAAGTTGAATAGTAAGCGCTGACACGTAAAAAGGTCATTAGTTTACACTTAGAACCATTTAAATGCGTCTGCGTACATAAGTACACGTGAGTTCATTAGGACTAGAGGAAGGTCATTTATAAATAGTGTAAAGAGGAGCGGACCGAGTTGACTTCCTTGAGCTACACCGGACGTAACTCGGATTAGGGATGATAAAGAGTTTTTAAAAATGACCCTTTTAGTCCTGCCATTCAAATAAGTTAAGATCCACCTAAGAAGATAATCAGGAAACCCTAAATCCTAACTAAAATTGTTTACAGAATTTAACGCTTTACTGAAATCAGTGTAAACCACATCATTTTTTTCTAAAACTTTTTTAAAAATTTAACACAAATGAAGGATACTCCAAAAGGTTGTCGTTGACTTACGTTTTATAAATCCGTGTTGACAAGAGGAAATAAGAGACCTACAACTGTGTTGCAAATGGGGAGAGAAATACCTCTGTAATTACATGCGTTCAATTTGCTCCCCTTTTTATGAAGCGGGATAACAAACGATTCCTTCCATCTATGTGGGAAATCTGACGTTTCTAAAGATAAAGTAAAAAGTTTGTGCAATGCTCTACATTAAGTCTAAGCGCAATACTTGAGCACACATCCAGGGACTCCGTCAGGACCCGGAGATTGAACTGGCTTGACCCTTTGCAAATCTAAAAGAAGTGAGCTTTTACTTATAACAGGAAAAATAAAGTTTGATTTAGGCATGTCATATGGGTAAGAATGATCTTGCGGACTTGATGTTAAATAGGTGGTTTGAAAAAATGTTGCAAAAAGATCGGCTATGTGCTGATCAGTGTTTGAGGCAGAATTTTCAAATTTAAGTGTTGAAGAAGAATTTGAAGAATTACGCTTTGTGTTAACAAAATTATAAAACTGTTTTGGGTCCAGTGTAAACTGTGTCTTGCAACGAGCTAAAAAGTTGTTGTAACACTGAGCGTTACGCAAAATCCGATCGAGCACTTAAGTATCGGAAAAAGGCAGCTTGTGATCCGAAAGCTCTATACTTTTTGTAGAGTCTAGACTCCACATTTTTAAGTCGTGACAGCTCTTTACTAAACCACGAATGTTGTAATACATTATAAAATATATTAACAGTTTCAGTCATATTAGTACATTAGTACAGATTAGACCAATCCGAGCAAGCGATTGATAATCGCAAAGCTTGCTCTACGAAAGCAGGGGATGCGTTTAGCTGACTTTTCCGATATATCATTTAATTTTGTACCCGTGACAATAGTCAAATCAGATGACGGCGGAATATAAAAACATATTATGTATATAGAAATACCTTGAAGGTATAGTTTTAAACACAGAAATTCAATGTTATTTCGTCGGACATTATTTCTTCAGACGTTACTTCTGAGTCAACTACAATTAAAACTCCACCTCCACGTCGGGAGGGACGATCAAGCCTATACGTTCTGAACTTACTTGGAAAGACTTCGAAACTAAGAATTTCAGGTTTTAACCAAGTTTCTGTGAACACAATAACTTGGGAAGACAAGGAAAACCTATCAGTATACAATTTGGTCAACTTACTTTGAAAATCTCTTGTATTCTGATAGGAAAGCAGAAGGAAAAAAATATAGTTTTTTAAGAAAGATTAAGATAAATCCGTGAATGTCCTTTTAAGGGGATTTCCAACTTCCTTTGAACGAATTTTATTTTTTTAAGCTTCGTACTCTTAAAAAAAATGCCTGCAGGTCAAAAGTTGGCTGAGCACAGCGTAGCAAAATGAGCTCAGGGAACACCGATCTTAAATGATGATACTTCCTTAGGTCAGGATTCAGCCGAGAAACAAAAATTATTTTCCGCTGCGGTGCACAGATGACTGTTTTAGGTACCACGCATGTGCACTAAGAGTTCTAGTCGATACTTCAGACGTTAAGTCAACATGCGGCTTTGGAATCATTTCTGTATTTTTTTTCAACAGATTTTTCGGGTTCCTCATGAGGAAAACTCTCACGTCAGTACCATTTGTGCGGCAGCTGAGATCGACTGCTGTCCTGAAGAGCCCGGATCGACAGAGAGAGTTTCACTAGCGACTACCGATCTTTTCTACGCTTAGGAGAATCGGGCTTCGACAGCATACGGCTAGTGAGCTGCGACTCAAGACCACAAGCAGATCCGTATTTCTACGGCTGTTTCAAATTAACATCGTTACAGTGCTTTTTGTGAGCTTTTTTATAGAGATGGCCTAGGTTTCATAAGCAATAGTAGCGCAAACCACTTCTCATGTCGATTGCATCGTGAACCAGGCTTGAATAGCCAGGGCATTAAGCGTTAAAAGTACTGTCGCATGAATGACACGAAATGCTCTGTTGTCCAGCCAAAATCAACAACTAGCATTTCTTTGAACAACAGACAGCTATTATCGTAATATTCCGAACCACAGTGCAAACAGAAAAAAGCAACGAGAGTAAGAGAGCGGGAGACAGTGAGCGGGAGTGAGTAAGCGGGGGAGCGTTAGTTTTTAGTGCCAACAATAACGTTTTATGCGGGAGTGCGGAAGAGCGGGTTACTGCCGTATAGATTCTTACAGCTCCAAACAGCGTTAGGGACATAAAAAGATATATAAATGTAATTTGAATTAAGCCCCGATGGTTTATGGAGAAAAAGAACAAAAATACGGACAAAAACAGGACCGTTCACCGAAAGAGCGAAAGCTAGTCTTCAATAATACCCAATACAATAATAAACGAGGCCAATATAGAGGAAACTCAAGAGGCCGTGGTAGCTCGAGTCAAGGCCACAACAATAAAAAAAAATAAAAGGGTTTATACAAATTATCTGAGTCAGAACATATTTGTATAATTGAATAACGTTGCTATAGAAAACCTCACGTCACTTGTTTTTTTAGTAGACACAGGTGCAGACATTTTAATAGTTATAGAAAATGTTAATGTCTTTCATGACATAAAAGATAATTATAAGGAATAAGTCAAGAAGTCACCAAATCCAAGTGGTTAACTTCTTTTGAGATACAGACCATTAGGTACATAATTCAACACGGTTTTCGTATCGTGGATATACAGTTCACTATTCCATGTGATGGAATATAAGGAATCGATTTTATTAAAAATACAACTGTCAATTAGAATTTAAGCCATCTGAAGATTGGCTTATAATTATACCTAATATCTTTTATTTTCCAATTTATGTTCCAGTAACATACAGTTCTGACAACAACTCAAAACTTCTGCCAGCAAGATTCCATTATTATGTTATGTTATTAGAAAAACTCAACTAAATTCAAATGAAGACAGTGAGTTAATTTCAAATCAAGAAATTAAGCATGGTAAGAAAAGACAATTTTACAATAGATAATTAAAAAATACATGCAGGTAAAAATACGAATAGTCACGATACATAAAGTAAAACTAATTAGTTGCTAAGTAGAATAGTATTATTGATTTAAAGATAGGCAGTGGGTCGGTGGTATATATTAGGTGATATTGTCTATTATAGTCATTGCAGAGTACTCTGAAAGGATCATGATTTGCATAATTAGAAATACAATACACATTAAAATGCAGGCGGCCCAGTAATTTGGGACTCTCTCTCCAATAAACGTAATACCAAGCATAGTTCTTATTAGTAGTCTACTAGAGTAGGATGCCAGCTTAGACTTGTATTCCAGTTAAGTTCCGCGTAAGGCAAATATTAAAAACGTTTTTTTGCACAGACTAAATCTGAGTTTTTGCGACATAGGGATCATCGAATTCCTTCGACCAGCTGATAAATGCAAGCACGCTCCTGACTTTATTTGCCATGGTAGTAATGTGATCAGAAAATTTAAGCTTAGGATCTATATAGACTCCAAGGTCGTCAGAATGCGTTATTCTATCTAACACACAACCGCTCAAAGTATAAATTGAATAGTAAGCGCTGACACGAAAAAAGGTCATTAGTTTACACTTAGAATCATTTAAATGCGTCTGCGTACATAAGTACACGTGAGTTCATTAGGACTAGAGGAAGGTCATTTATAAATAGTGTAAAGAGGAGCGGACCGAGTTGACTTCCTTGAGCTACACCGGACGTAACTCGGATTAGGGATGATAAAGAGTTTTTAAAAATGACCCTTTTAGTCCTGCCATTCAAATAAGTTAAGATCCACCTAAGAAGATAATCAGGAAACCCTAAATCCTAACTAAAATTGTTTACAGAATTTAACGCTTTACTGAAATCAGTGTAAACCACATCATTTTTTTCTAAAACTTTTTTAAAAATTTAACACAAATGAAGGATACTCCAAAAGGTTGTCGTTGACTTACGTTTTATAAATCCGTGTTGACAAGAGGAAATAAGAGACCTACAACTGTGTTGCAAATGGGGAGAGAAATACCTCTGTAATTACATGCGTTCAATTTGCTCCCCTTTTTATGAAGCGGGATAACAAACGATTCCTTCCATCTATGTGGGAAATCTGACGTTTCTAAAGATAAAGTAAAAAGTTTGTGCAATGCTCTACATTAAGTCTAAGCGCAATACTTGAGCACACATCCAGGGACTCCGTCAGGACCCGGAGATTGAACTGGCTTGACCCTTTGCAAATCTAAAAGAAGTGAGCTTTTACTTATAACAGGAAAAATAAAGTTTGATTTAGGCATGTCATATGGGTAAGAATGATCTTGCGGACTTGATGTTAAATAGGTGGTTTGAAAAAATGTTGCAAAAAGATCGGCTATGTGCTGATCAGTGTTTGAGGCAGAATTTTCAAATTTAAGTGTTGAAGAAGAATTTGAAGAATTACGCTTTGTGTTAACAAAATTATAAAACTGTTTTGGGTCCAGTGTAAACTGTGTCTTGCAACGAGCTAAAAAGTTGTTGTAACACTGAGCGTTACGCAAAATCCGATCGAGCACTTAAGTATCGGAAAAAGGCAGCTTGTGATCCGAAAGCTCTATACTTTTTGTAGAGTCTAGACTCCACATTTTTAAGTCGTGACAGCTCTTTACTAAACCACGAATGTTGTAATACATTATAAAATATATTAACAGTTTCAGTCATATTAGTACATTAGTACAGATTAGACCAATCCGAGCAAGCGATTGATAATCGCAAAGCTTGCTCTACGAAAGCAGGGGATGCGTTTAGCTGACTTTTCCGATATATCATTTAATTTTGTACCCGTGACAATAGTCAAATCAGATGACGGCGGAATATAAAAACATATTATGTATATAGAAATACCTTGAAGGTATAGTTTTAAACACAGAAATTCAATGTTATTTCGTCGGACATTATTTCTTCAGACGTTACTTCTGAGTCAACTACAATTAAAACTCCACCTCCACGTCGGGAGGGACGATCAAGCCTATACGTTCTGAACTTACTTGGAAAGACTTCGAAACTAAGAATTTCAGGTTTTAACCAAGTTTCTGTGAACACAATAACTTGGGAAGACAAGGAAAACCTATCAGTATACAATTTGGTCAACTTACTTTGAAAATCTCTTGTATTCTGATAGGAAAGCAGAAGGAAAAAAATATAGTTTTTTAAGAAAGATTAAGATAAATCCGTGAATGTCCTTTTAAGGGGATTTCCAACTTCCTTTGAACGAATTTTATTTTTTTAAGCTTCGTACTCTTAAAAAAAATGCCTGCAGGTCAAAAGTTGGCTGAGCACAGCGTAGCAAAATGAGCTCAGGGAACACCGATCTTAAATGATGATACTTCCTTAGGTCAGGATTCAGCCGAGAAACAAAAATTATTTTCCGCTGCGGTGCACAGATGACTGTTTTAGGTACCACGCATGTGCACTAAGAGTTCTAGTCGATACTTCAGACGTTAAGTCAACATGCGGCTTTGGAATCATTTCTGTATTTTTTTTCAACAGATTTTTCGGGTTCCTCATGAGGAAAACTCTCACGTCAGTACCATTTGTGCGGCAGCTGAGATCGACTGCTGTCCTGAAGAGCCCGGATCGACAGAGAGAGTTTCACTAGCGACTACCGATCTTTTCTACGCTTAGGAGAATCGGGCTTCGACAGCATACGGCTAGTGAGCTGCGACTCAAGACCACAAGCAGATCCGTATTTCTACGGCTGTTTCAAATTAACATCGTTACAGTGCTTTTTGTGAGCTTTTTTATAGAGATGGCCTAGGTTTCATAAGCAATAGTAGCGCAAACCACTTCTCATGTCGATTGCATCGTGAACCAGGCTTGAATAGCCAGGGCATTAAGCGTTAAAAGTACTGTCGCATGAATGACACGAAATGCTCTGTTGTCCAGCCAAAATCAACAACTAGCATTTCTTTGAACAACAGACAGCTATTATCGCAATATTCCGAACCACAGTGCAAACAGAAAAAAGCAACGAGAGTAAGAGAGCGGGAGACAGTGAGCGGGAGTGAGTAAGCGGGGGAGCGTTAGTTTTTAGTGCCAACAATAACGTTTTATGCGGGAGTGCGGAAGAGCGGGTTACTGCCGTATAGATTCTTACAGCTCCAAACAGCGTTAGGGACATAAAAAGATATATAAATGTAATTTGAATTAAGCTCCGATGGTTTATGGAGAAAAAGAACAAAAATACGGACAAAAACAGGACCGTTCACCGAAAGAGCGAAAGCTAGTCTTCAATAATACCCAATACAATAATAAACGAGGCCAATATAGAGGAAACTCAAGAGGCCGTGGTAGCTCGAGTCAAGGCCACAACAATAAAAAAAAATAAAAGGGTTTATACAAATTATCTGAGTCAGAACATATTTGTATAATTGAATAACGTTGCTATAGAAAACCTCACGTCACTTGCTTTTTTAGTAGACACAGGTGCAGACATTTTAATAGTTATAGAAAATGTTAATGTCTTTCATGACATAAAAGATAATTATAAGGAATAAGTCAAGAAGTTACCAAATCCAAGTGGTTAACTTCTTTTGAGATACAGACCATTAGGTACATAATTCAACACGGTTTTCGTATCGTGGATATACAGTTCACTATTCCATGTGATGGAATATAAGGAATCGATTTTATTAAAAATACAACTGTCAATTAGAATTTAAGCCATCTGAAGATTGGCTTATAATTATACCTAATATCTTTTATTTTCCAATTTATGTTCCAGTAACATACAGTTCTGACAACAACTCAAAACTTCTGCCAGCAAGATTCCATTATTATGTTATGTTATTAGAAAAACTCAACTAAATTCAAATGAAGACAGTGAGTTAATTTCAAATCAAGAAATTAAGCATGGTAAGAAAAGACAATTTTACAATAGATAATTAAAAAATACATGCAGGTCAAAATACGAATAGTCACGATACATAAAGTAAAACTAATTAGTTGCTAAGTAGAATAGTATTATTGATTTAAAGATAGGCAGTGGGTCGGTGGTATATATTAGGTGATATTGTCTATTATAGTCATTGCAGAGTACTCTGAAAGGATCATGATTTGCATAATTAGAAATACAATACACATTAAAATGCAGGCGGCCCAGTAATTTGGGACTCTCTCTCCAATAAACGTAATACCAAGCATAGTTCTTATTAGTAGTCTACTAGAGTAGGATGCCAGCTTAGACTTGTATTCCAGTTAAGTTCCGCGTAAGGCAAATATTAAAAACGTTTTTTTGCACAGACTAAATCTGAGTTTTTGCGACATAGGGATCATCGAATTCCTTCGACCAGCTGATAAATGCAAGCACGCTCCTGACTTTATTTGCCATGGTAGTAATGTGATCAGAAAATTTAAGCTTAGGATCTATATAGACTCCAAGGTCGTCAGAATGCGTTATTCTATCTAACACACAACCGCTCAAAGTATAAATTGAATAGTAAGCGCTGACACGAAAAAAGGTCATTAGTTTACACTTAGAATCATTTAAATGCGTCTGCGTACATAAGTACACGTGAGTTCATTAGGACTAGAGGAAGGTCATTTATAAATAGTGTAAAGAGGAGCGGACCGAGTTGACTTCCTTGAGCTACACCGGACGTAACTCGGATTAGGGATGATAAAGAGTTTTTAAAAATGACCCTTTTAGTCCTGCCATTCAAATAAGTTAAGATCCACCTAAGAAGATAATCAGGAAACCCTAAATCCTAACTAAAATTGTTTACAGAATTTAACGCTTTACTGAAATCAGTGTAAACCACATCATTTTTTTCTAAAACTTTTTTAAAAATTTAACACAAATGAAGGATACTCCAAAAGGTTGTCGTTGACTTACGTTTTATAAATCCGTGTTGACAAGAGGAAATAAGAGACCTACAACTGTGTTGCAAATGGGGAGAGAAATACCTCTGTAATTACATGCGTTCAATTTGCTCCCCTTTTTATGAAGCGGGATAACAAACGATTCCTTCCATCTATGTGGGAAATCTGACGTTTCTAAAGATAAAGTAAAAAGTTTGTGCAATGCTCTACATTAAGTCTAAGCGCAATACTTGAGCACACATCCAGGGACTCCGTCAGGACCCGGAGATTGAACTGGTCTGACACTTTGCAAATCTAAAAGAAGTGAGCTTTAACTTATAACAGGAAAAAAAATAAAGTTTGATTTAGGCATGTCATATGGGTAAGAATGATCTTGCGGACTTGATGTTAAATAGGTGGTTTGAAAAAATGTTGCAAAAAGATCGGCTATGTGCTGATCAGTGTTTGAGGCAGAATTTTCAAATTTAAGTGTTGAAGAAGAATTTGAAGAATTACGCTTTGTGTTAACAAAATTATAAAACTGTTTTGGATCCAGTGTAAACTGTGTTTTGCAACGAGCTAAAAAGTTGTTGTAACACTGAGCGTTACGCAAAATCCGATCGAGCACTTAAGTATCGGAAAAAGGCAGCTTGTGATCCGGAAGCTCTATACTTTTTGTAGAGTCTAGACTCCACACTTTTAAGTCGTGACAGCTCTTTACTAAACCACGAATGTTGGTTAGAAATTTTAGGATAATATGTAGGAACGCATATATCAAAAACTGCGTATAATACATTATAAAATATATTAACAGTTTCAGTCATATTAGTACATTAGTACAGATTAGACCAATCCGAGCAAGCGATTGATAATCGCAAAGCTTGCTTTACGAAAGCAGGGGATGCGTTTAGCTGACTTTTCAGATACTTCATTTAATTTTGTACTCGTGTCAATAGTCAAATCAGATGACGGCGGAATATAAAAACATATTATGTATATAGAAATACCTTGAAGGTATAGTTTTAAACACAGAAATTCAATGTTATTTCGTCGGACATTATTTCTTCAGACGATACTTCTGAGTCAACTACAATTAAAACTCCACCTCCACGTCGGGAGGGACGATCAAGCCTATACGTTCTGAACTTACATGGAAAGACTTCGAATCTAAGAATTTCAGGTTTTAACCAAGTTTCTGTGAACACAATAACTTGGGAAGACAAGGAAAACCTATCAGTATACAATTTGGTCAACTTACTTTGTAAATCTCTTGTATTCTGATAGGAAAGCAGAAGGAAAAAAATATAGTTTTTTAAGAAAGATTAAGATAAATCCGTGAATGTCCTTTTAAGGGGATTTCCAACTTCCTTTGAACGAATTTTATTTTTTTAAGCTTCGTACTCTTAAAAAAAATGCCTGCAGGTCAAAAGTTGGCTGAGCACAGCGTAGCAAAATGAGCTCAGGGAACACCGATCTTAAATGATGATACTTCCTTAGGTCAGGATTCAGCCGAGAAACAAAAATTATTTTCCGCTGCGGTGCACAGATGACTGTTTTAGGTACCACGCATGTGCACTAAGAGTTCTAGTCGATACTTCAGACGTTAAGTCAACATGCGGCTTTGGAATCATTTCTGTATTTTTTTTCAACAGATTTTTCGGGTTCCTCATGAGGAAAACTCTCACGTCAGTACCATTTGTGCGGCAGCTGAGATCGACTGCTGTCCTGAAGAGCCCGGATCGACAGAGAGAGTTTCACTAGCGACTACCGATCTTTTCTACGCTTAGGAGAATCGGGCTTCGACAGCATACGGCTAGTGAGCTGCGACTCAAGACCACAAGCAGATCCGTATTTCTACGGCTGTTTCAAATTAACATCGTTACAGTGCTTTTTGTGAGCTTTTTTATAGAGATGGCCTAGGTTTCATAAGCAATAGTAGCGCAAACCACTTCTCATGTCGATTGCATCGTGAACCAGGCTTGAATAGCCAGGGCATTAAGCGTTAAAAGTACTGTCGCATGAATGACACGAAATGCTCTGTTGTCCAGCCAAAATCAACAACTAGCATTTCTTTGAACAACAGACAGCTATTATCGCAATATTCCGAACCACAGTGCAAACAGAAAAAAGCAACGAGAGTAAGAGAGCGGGAGACAGTGAGCGGGAGTGAGTAAGCGGGGGAGCGTTAGTTTTTAGTGCCAACAATAACGTTTTATGCGGGAGTGCGGAAAGCGGGTTACTGCCGTATAGATTCTTACAGCTCCAAACAGCGTTAGGGACATAAAAAGATATATAAATGTAATTTGAATTAAGCCCCGATGGTTTATGGAGAAAAAGAACAAAAATACGGACAAAAACAGGACCGTTCACCGAAAGAGCGAAAGCTAGTCTTCAATAATACCCAATACAATAATAAACGAGGCCAATATAGAGGAAACTCAAGAGGCCGTGGTAGCTCGAGTCAAGGCCACAACAATAAAAAAAAATAAAAGGGTTTATACAAATTATCTGAGTCAGAACATATTTGTATAATTGAATAACGTTGCTATAGAAAACCTCACGTCACTTGTTTTTTTAGTAGACACAGGTGCAGACATTTTAATAGTTATAGAAAATGTTAATGTCTTTCATGACATAAAAGATAATTATAAGGAATAAGTCAAGAAGTTACCAAATCCAAGTGGTTAACTTCTTTTGAGATACAGACCATTAGGTACATAATTCAACACGGTTTTCGTATCGTGGATATACAGTTCACTATTCCATGTGATGGAATATAAGGAATCGATTTTATTTAAAATACAACTGTCAATTAGAATTTAAGCCA
The DNA here is from genome assembly GCF_025231255.1 of Drosophila biarmipes. Classification (NCBI taxonomy): domain Eukaryota; kingdom Metazoa; phylum Arthropoda; class Insecta; order Diptera; family Drosophilidae; genus Drosophila; species Drosophila biarmipes. Next base: position 1,649,656 of record NW_026114537.1, read on the forward strand.
TCTGAAGATTGGCTTATAATTATACCTAACATCTTTAATTTTCCAATTTATGTTCCAGTAACATACAGTTCTGACAACAACTCAAAACTTCTGCCAGCAAGATTCCATTATTATGTTATGTTATTAGAAAAACTCAACTAAATTCAAATGAAGACAGTGAGTTAATTTCAAATCAAGAAATTAAGCATGGTAAGAAAAGACAATTTTACAATAGATAATTAAAAAATACATGCAGGTCAAAATACGAATAGTCACGATACATAAAGTAAAACTAATTAGTTGCTAAGTAGAATAGTATTATTGATTTAAAGATAGGCAGTGGGTCGGTGGTATATATTAGGTGATAATGTCTATTATAGTCATTGCAGAGTACTCTGAAAGGATCATGATTAGCGTAATTAGAAATACAATACAGGGGGCTATTGTTTCTTGTAAATATATTTGGCACATTAAAATGCAAGTTCCGCGTAAGGCAAATATTAAAAACGTTTTTATGAACAGACTAAATCTAAGTTTTTGCGACATAGGGATCATCGAATTCCTTCGACCAGCTGATAAATGAAAGCACGCTCCTGACTTTATTTACCATGGTAGTAATGTGATCAGAAAATTTAAGTTTAGTATCTATATAGACTCCAAGGTCGTCAGAATGCGTTATTCTATCTAACACACAACCGCTCAAATTATAAGTTGAATAGTAAGCGCTGACACGTAAAAAGGTCATTAGTTTACACTTAGAACCATTTAAATGCGTCTGCGTATATAAGTACACGTGAGTTCATTAGGAGCGGACCGAGTTTACTTTCTTGAGCTACACCGGACGTAACTCGGATTAGGGATGATAAAGAGTTTTTAAAAATGACACTTTGAGTCCTGCCATTCAAATAAGTTGAGATCCACCGAAGAATATCATCATGAAACCCTAAAAGTTCCAATTTTCTAACTAAAATCAGATTGTATACAGAATTTTACGCTTTACTGAAATCAGTGTAAACCACATCAGTTTTTTCTAAAACCATTTAACACAAATGAAGAATACTCGAAAAGGTTGTCGTTGACCTACGTTTTATAAATCCATGTTGACAAGAGGAAATAAGAGACCTACAACTGTGTTGCAAATGGGGAGTAATAACATTCTCAAAGAGCTTCGGAATAGTTGATAGCTTTGAAATACCTCTGTAATTACATGCGTTCAATTTGCTCCCCTTTTTATGAAGCGGGATAACAAACGATTCCTTCCATCTATGTGAGAAATCTGACGTTTCTAAAGATAAAGTAAAAAGTTTGTGCAATGGTCTACATAAAGTCTAAGCGCAATACTTGGGCACACATCCAGGGACTCCGTCAGGACCCGGAGATTGAACTGGTTTGACACTTTGCAAATCTAAAAGAAAAAAAAATAAAGTTTGATTTAGTCATGTCATATGGGTAAGAATGATCTTGCTGACTTGATGTTAAATAGGTGGTTTGAAAAAATGTTGCAAAAAGATCGGCTATGGCCTGATCAGTGTTTGAGGCAGAATTTTCAAATTTAAGTGTTGAAGAAGAATTTGAAGAATTACGCTTTGTGTTAACAAAATTATAAAACTTTGTGGATCCAGTGTAAAATGTGTTTTGCAACGAGCTAAAAAGTTGTTGTAACACTGAGCGTTACGCAAAATGCGATCGAGCACTTATATATCGGAAAAAGGCAGCTTGTGATCTGGAAGCTCTATACTTTTTGTAGAGTCTAGACTCCACATTTTTAAGTCGTGACAGCTCTTTACTAAACCACGAATGTTGGTTAGAAATTTTAGGATAATATGTAGGAACGCATATATCAAAAACTGCGTATAATACATTATAAAATATATTAACAGTTTCAGTCATATTAGTACATTAGTACAAATTAGACCAAGCCAAGCAAGCGATAAGGTTACTGATAATCGCAAAGCTTGCTCTACGAAAGCAGGGAATGCGTTTAGCTGACTTTTCCGATATATCATTTAATTTTGTACCCGTGACAATAGTCAAATCAGATGACGGCGGAATATAAAAACATATTATGTATATAGAAATACCTGGAAGGTATAGTTTTAAACACAGAAATTCAATGTCCATTACTTCGTCGGACATTATTTCTTCTGAGTCAACTACAATTAAAACTCCACCTCCACGTCGGGAGGGACGATCAAGCCTATACGTTCTGAACTTACTTGGAAAGACTTCGAAACTAAGAATTTCAGGTTTTAACCAAGTTTCTGTGAACACAATAACTTGGGAAGACAAGGAAAACCTATCAGTATACAATTTGGTCAACTTACTTTGTAAATCTCTTGTATTCTGATAGCAAAGCAGAAGGAAAAAAATATAGTTTTTTAAGAAAGATTAAGATAAATCCGTGAATGTCCTTTTAAGGGGATTTCCAACTTCCTTTGAACGAATTTTATTTTTTCAAGCTTCGTATACTTAAAAAAAATGCCTGCAGGTCAAAAGTTGGCTAAGCACATCGTTGCAAAATGAGCTCAGGGAACACCGATCTTAAATGATGATACTTCCCTAGCATATGAAAAATTAAATTGTTCAAGCTTTATATCATCAATCTGAACTTTATTACGGATATAGGACATAATATTTACGGATAAAAGGGCAGGATTCAGCCGAGAAACAAAAATTTGTTTCCGCTGCGGTACACAGATGACTGTTTTAGGTACCACGCATGTGCACTAAGAGTTCTAGTCAATACTTCAGACGTTAAGTCAACATGCGGCTTTGGAATCATTTCTTTATTTTTTTTCAACAGATTTTTCGGGTTCCTCATGAGGAAAACTCTCACGTCAGTACCATTTGTGCGGCAGCTGAGATCGACTGCTGTCCTGAAGAGCCCGGATCGACAGAGAGAGTTTCACTAGCGACTACCGATCTTTTCTACGCTTAGGAGAATCGGGCTTCGACAGCATACGGCTAGTGAGCTGCGACTCAAGACCACAAGCAGATCCGTATTTCTACGGCTGTTTCAAATTAACATCGTTACAGTGCTTTTTGTGAGCCTTTTTATAGAGATGGCCTAGGTTTCATAGGCAATAGTAGCGCAAACCACTTCTCATGTCGATTGCATCGTGAACCAGGCTTGAATAGCCAGGGCATTAAGCGTTAAAAGTACTGTCGCATGAATGACACGAAATGCTCTGTTGTCCAGCCAAAATCAACAACTAGCATTTCTTTAAACAACAGACAGCTATTATCGCAATATTCCGAACCACAGTGCAAACAGAAAAAAGCAACGAGAGTAAGAGAGCGGGAGACAGTGAGCGGGAGTGAGTAAGCGGGGGAGCGTTAGTTTTTAGTGCCAACAATAACGTTTTATGCGGGAGTGCGGAAAGCGGGTTACTACCGTATAGATTCTTACCGCTCCAAACAGCGTTAGGGTCATAAAAAGCTATATAAATGTAATTTGAATTAAGCCCCGATGGTTTATGGAGAAAAAGAACAAAAATATGGACAAAAACAGGACCGTTCACCGAAAAAGCGAAAGCTAGTCTTCAATAATACCCAATACAATAATAAACAAGGCCAATATAGAGGAAACTCAAGAGGACGGGTAGCTCGAGTCAAGGCAACAACAATAAAAAAAAATAAAAGGGTTTATACAAATTATCTGAGTCAGAACATATTTGTATAATTGAATAACGTTGCTATAGAAAACCTCACGTCACTTGTTTTTTTGTAGACACAGGTGCAGACATTTCAATAGTTATAAAAAATGTTAATGTCTTTCATGACATAAAAGATAATTATAAGGAATAAGTCAAGAAGTTACCAAATCCAAGTGGTTAACTTCTTTTGAGATACAGACCATTAGGTACATAATTCAACACGGTTTTCGTATCGTGGATATACAGTTCACTATTCCATGTGATGGAATATAAGGAATCGATTTTATTAAAAATACAACTGTCAATTAGAATTTAAGCCATCTGAAGATTGGCTTATAATTATACCTAATATCTTTAATTTTCCAATTTATGTTCCAGTAACATACAGTTCTGACAACAACTCAAAACTTCTGCCAGCAAGATTCCATTATTATGTTATGTTATTAGAAAAACTCAACTAAATTCAAATGAAGACAGTGAGTTAATTTCAAATCAAGAAATTAAGCATGGTAAGAAAAGACAATTTTACAATAGATAATTAAAAAATACATGCAGGTCAAAATACGAATAGTCACGATACATAAAGTAAAACTAATTAGTTGCTAAGTAGAATAGTATTATTGATTTAAAGATAGGCAGTGGGTCGGTGGTATATATTAGGTGATAATGCATTGCAGAGTACTCTGAAAGGATCATGATTAGCGTAATTAGAAATACAATACAGGGGGCTATTGTTTCTTGTGAATATATTTGGCACATTAAAATGCAAGTTCCGCGTAAGGCAAATATTAAAAACGTTTTTATGAACAGACTAAATCTAAGTTTTTGCGACATAGGGATCATCGAATTCCTTCGACCAGCTGATAAATGCAAGCACGCTCCTGTTTTTATTTACCATGGTAGTAATGTGATCAGAAAATTTAAGTTTAGGATCTATATAGACTCCAAGGTCGTCAGAATGCGTTATTCTATCTAACACACAACCGCTCAAATTATAAGTTGAATAGTAAGCGCTGACACGTAAAAAGGTCATTAGTTTACACTTAGAACCATTTAAATGCGTCTGCGTACATAAGTACACGTGAGTTCATTAGGACTAGAGGAAGGTCATTTATAAATAATGTAAACAGGAGCGGACCGAGTTGACTTCCTTGAGCTACACCGGACGTAACTCGGATTAGGGATGATAAAGAGTTTTTAAAAATGACACTTTGAGTCCTGCCATTCAAATAAGTTGAGATCCACCGAAGAATATCATCATGAAACCCTAAAAGTTCCAATTTTCTAACTAAAATCAGATTGTATACAGAATTTTACGCTTTACTGAAATCAGTGTAAACCACATCAGTTTTTTCTAAAACCATTTAACACAAATGAAGGATACTCCAAAAGGTTGTCGTTGACTTACGTTTTAAAAATCCGTGGTGACAAGAGGAAAAAAGAGACCTACAACTGTGTTGCAAATGGGGAGTAATAACATTCTCAAAGAGCTTCGGAATAGTTGATGGCTTTGAAATACCTCTGTAATTACATGCGTTCAATTTGGTCCCCTTTTTATGAAGCGGGATAACAAACGTTTCCTTCCATCTATGTGGGAAATCTAACGTTTCTAAGACAAAGTAAAAAGTTTGTGCAATGGTATATATAAAGTCTCAGCGCAATACTTGAGCACACATCTAGGGACATCCCTCAAGACCTGAAGATTGGACTGGTTTGAACCTTTGGAAATCTAAAAGAAGTGATCTTTCCCTTATAACAGTTCGTAGTGGGTTTATTGCGGGTATAACTGCAGTCGGCTTTATAATTTGCTTGTCCTCGCTGTCTCCGACGGTACGGGTTGTTTCGACGCTCTCTCGCCTCGTTGACACGGTGTTCCAGTTTTGTAGCACCCTAAATATTCTTGTCCGCTGCTTGTTCCTGATGCGTTGGCTCGGTGATTGATCGGCTACGATTCAGACTTGTCTGGGGTCAGCCAGGGAAGAGTCACCGTTCTCAGACGAGGGTGAACAGACTGACGAGTTCTCCAGAATCACTCTTCTCGACACACGACCGCCTGTTCCTTGCTCTGCCCCGGATGGTCCCACTGGGCTTTCCGCTCAGATCGTGCGGACAGTCAAGGGGAAACGCCAAGAAGCTGCCTCGCTCTTTACTTCGCTTCTACGCCTTTTGTAAACGAACGTTCCACCCTAGCCTCACCCTTTCGCTTACTGTCCGTGCCGTTCCTGCGGGCTCGATTCTTTTTGAGTGGCTGTTGCGGTGTGGTGTCCTGCTTGCTGGTGGCAGAGTCTTGCGAACTGCTGCTGACTGGGTGGCTGTACGTAGCGAGACTTCTGTGTTGGGTTCGTGGGCATACGCCGATCCGGGATTTCTTTCCCTTCTGGCTCGTTACTCTCGGGGCTCAGTCGCGCCTCTCCGGGACTTCACAAATCGGAACCGTTGGCTCTCCTGGAAAATTCCTCTCGATTGCCACTCGAGGCAGTACTGGTCGACCGCTATCCCTTCTGGCTGATCGCGCCAGGACCTGCTCAACTCCATTTGGCGCACGGTGCTCACGCCGGGACCCGCCATAGTAGTGCTTGGGGCGAGGTACACTGGGATTCGACAGGATTACCCCCGAGCTCACGATTTCTTGTTGCCGGCTTTCACTGCTCCAAGTCTGGTAGACGCTCCAGCCGTAACGCCAGGACTTCGTTGGCAGGAAAAAGCAGACCGCCTTGACTTAGCCGTGTGGTGACCCTTTAGACCTCAGCCACCTGTGTCTCAGCTCGGAGGTTCCTTGTTATCCCAATACCGGACGTCTCGACGCGGCAATCTTGCTCCTCGAGGGACTCGCCTTGTTTTGGCTCCCTCGTAGTATACTTGGTTGGGTTTCTGTTCACTTGGTATTTGATGGGCTGCTTGTCTTAACTCTTCGACTCTTCTCCTCGTGATCGACTGATCGTGTTCGACTGACCGTAATCGACTGATCGTGACCGACTGACCGTAATCGACTGATCCAGCTGCCAGCGACTTGCGGGTTTATATAGCGCCTCCGTGAACCGTTATTCCCATTTTGCGCACAGCCCGTCGAAACTCTCCACACCGGGTCCAAAGTCCATGGTTTCAGTTTGACCCTCTTTTCCTTCGTGCGCTGCTTCCCGCCGTGTTCCGTGATGCATATGGCATGCTTGTGTGCCGCTCCGTTGTTGAAAGGTGTCACCTTCTCTCTAGGTCCAAAGTTCACGGACGCGTCCAAAGTCCGGAGGCGTACCGTTACTTCCTCTTGCACACGGCACTCTCCCGCCAAGTCTCCGCTCTCTCTTTCTTCATCCTTGGTCTCCAAACTCTCTTGGTCTCCACACCCTCTTGCTCTCCAAACTCTCTTGCTCTCCAAACACCCTTGTCTCCAAACTCTCTCGTTCTCCAACCACTCTTCGCCGGGCAGTCACTACCCGAATTCGCCGCGTACCTGGTAAACGACCGGTCGGAGTTATTCAACTCCTCGCGGTTTTTTTGCTATTGAGTGACTTTTTAACTTTGGACTTTAGATTCCAGACTTGGGTCCCAATAGTCTGAATAGCGGCTCGTTTTAATTGTTTAGTCTACAAGCTGAGGTTTTTATTTCATGGTAACTTTCCTTTGGCTTGTTTATAGTTTGGTAATTTTCCATTGGCTTGCTTAAAATTAAATTTGGATTCTTATTTTTTAGAGGGTGACTCGATTATTATTTCTTAGAGGGTGTCACAAGGGTGACTGTGTGTATGGGCATGGGCATAGGAGTGCGTTGAACTATCTGTCTTCAGGCGGATAATCTTGGACATAACATTATCTTTTCTTCTAAGTTAATTTAACTAGGTAGATCGTTTACAACTTCTGTACTCTGTTGTGTTTCTTCTTTTGGTTTTACATATTTTAAAATTAAATTTCTTGGAATATTAGAATAAAATATCTATTATAATAATTTCAAAAGACGTTAAAGTAATTGGTAGAAATACATTATAATATTTTGTATGTGATTTAATTATTTTTTTTGCTTGAATAAATGACAATGGTTCCAATTTTGTTATATTATTGCTGATATAAACGCTCTATGTATATTGAGTTTGTATACATTGAGTTTGAAAGTGTGTATTCATCTAGTTGTATGAACAATTAAGGATTTTATAGATATAACTTGCGATAATAGAAATTTCTTTATTAATGTTATTTTGAATTAGCAATGTTTTAGGGATGTTCCATGTCAATAAAATATTGGGCGCAACATAATTAATTTGGAAATTATTATAAGTCTAAATTAGTTTAACTTCCGTATTTTCTTGTCTAATTATTCCGTTTATGAAATCGTCAGTTATTATTTTCTGTTACGTAAGCCCTCCATACAGAAATATTCAACGACCAATCTTAAGTTGGAGGGAGGGATGCATTTGACTAACAACACTTAGGCTAATAAGGTCAAAAGAAATTTCAATTCGAAAATTACCAGAACAACGGCCACGATCGACCTACTGGTCAGCATACCCTGGTAGCTGGCGAAGTGTAACAGGCGGCCGTTGACTCCAAAGATATTGGATACCGAAATATAGTAACCCTAGGTGGGAACACCTAGTTTATCAGCTTCAAACTGGCAGCTAAGTAGAAGCTCTGTAGGGTAGAGAGCTTTAGACCATTAGAAGGGGGAGAATCCATTCTGCTGCCCGACATTCGCCATACTGGGATGCTTATAGCCGCAGTACTCGAAATCCTTATACTTCCAAAGATTGTTCATGCTAAGTGACCGACAGCATACTTCGGTGGTGCAATGTAAATGTGTCCATTGAATCAATCTAAGCTAAAGTGAACTTATGCAAAATAACGGCATAAAATACAACCAAAACACAAGTGAAAATCAAATACATTGGAAGCATTCAAAAATGCATTAAAAGACATTTGAATCAAGTGAATCGGTAGTGCTGATCCTGATAAACAATAAGCGAAGACGAGTCTCACTACCAGCGCTCCTGCGCTTGGAAATAACAATTCTTAATTGGTTTAGAATTTCGAATGAAATTTTATCAAAATCGTATGACTATATCATATAGCTGCCATAGAAAACATCTGAAAATTAGTCGGAAATTATGAAAAAGTTTTATCTTCGGTGTTTTTTAACATATAACTTTATAAGCGTGGAAATAACATTTTCCAATTGGTTCTGAATTTCGAATTAAATATTATTAAAATCAGTCGACTATATCATATAGGAAAGATCGGAAAATTGGTGGGAAAATAATATGAAACAAATTATAGCTTCGTTGTTTTTTGACATATTATCTTACAATATTAGGAATAGAATTTGTGATATTTTAAACAATTTCGAATTAAATTTAATAAAAACCGGATGACTCTAATATATAGCTGTCAAGAAAATGGTGACAGGAAGAAAACAAATATATATTTTTTTAATATTACTAAGGCTACCAACAAGCCTTAAAAATTTCACACGGTGTTACCTTGCAGTTGGTTATACAAATTTCGGCTTGCCGAAGTTAACTTCCTTTCTTGTTAATATAACGTTAGCTTTGAATTGTGCTGTGATTACTACGCTCGTTGAAAGTACGCAGATCTTTCGATTACAATCGAAAAGAAGAGGAGCTAATTTGTGAATTGTCCTGCGCAGAGGGCCCTTGGCGGTATGCAACTCACAACTCGTACCCGTTGGTCTCGCACAAGAATGACTCCAGTGACACTCAGTTCCACCACTGCGGAGGAAGATTGCCTTCTTGTACAATTACGAGCGGACCGACCTGGATATTAACTTGTGGCTTGGTTCACTTGCCACGAGCTTCGTATTTCTCTTTTAGGTGATGAATCTCTCCATCAGATGCTGACAATATAGGTGTCCCAACAAGGAAATTGGCTGGCGACAATGCTTCATCATTTGGGTCGTTTCAGACTGGCGCGATGGGGCTATAATTTTAAGTCACTTCGATTTCTGCGAGGACGGTCAAAAGTTCTTTGTATGTAAGCTTTTCTTGGGCGATGTATTTGAGTAGAAGTATATTAGCTGATTTCCTAGAGGCTGCCGAAATGAGCGGCTCTGGGAGGAATGAAGCTCTGTACGACTCCAGGAACTTAAAGCCTTCGGGCTCCAGTAACGCAGTTTGGAACTCTTTCATTTTGTTGGCAACTCCAACGAAGTTTTTCGCATTGTCACAGTATTCGTTGCGGCAATTCACACCAGGCAATAAGCCTTCGAATGCAGGACAAAAAGTATTATTTGTTAGCTCAGAAACTAGTTCGATGTGGGTAGCTGTCATCGCTAAGCAAATAAAAATTGAAGCTTAACTTTTGTTTTTGACTTGCTTCCAATTTCGTACGAGTATGGGCCTGCAGAAGCCAACTCCTGACACCAGAAATGGGCGCACGCCGTAAAGACGATCCGAAGGCCGATTTCCAATGATTTGTGACGTGAAGAGAGGCTTGTAATGGAGCCAGTGAGTGCATTCCCGTATCACTTGACTCATAAGAGCTCTACCGTTTATGACCCAAACCTTCTCGCGAAGTAAAGAAAGCGAGACCTTCGCTCCTGCGTGTAGGAGGAGGGAGTCATAGAAATGATTATGTTTGATTATATGGTGATGTTTGATTATACCTTGATTACGTAATAATAATACGTAATCTCAGAAATTCGAATTGAAAAATGAATATATCGTCAGATGATTGCCATGCTAATTCAAGCATTTTCGTTTAATTTAATTCCTCGACTGCATTGAAACCTTGCCGTCTGATGATTTGCCAAATATGGGTATTTGCTATTGAATTTGGTCATCATCAATACGGTTTTATTGGGTAAGCTTGGGCCTTGCGGTGTGCAAATCATATTCATCTAGTTGTATTGAACAATTAAGGATTTTATAGGTATAACTTGCGATAATAGAAATTTCTTTATTAATGTTATTTTGAATTAGCAATGTTTTAGGGATGTTCCATGTCAATAAAATATTGGGCGCAACATAATTAATTTGGAAATTATTATAAGTCTAAATTAGTTTAACTTCCGTATTTTCTTGTCTAATTATTCCATTTATGAAATCGTCAGTTATTATTTTCTGTTACGTACGCCCTCCATACAGAAAGATTCAACGACCAATCTTAAGTTGGAGGGAGGGATGCATTTGACTAACAACACTTAGGCTAATAGGGTCAAAAGATATTGCAATTCGAAAATTACCAGAACAACGGCCACGATCGACCTACTGGTCAGCATACCCCGGTAGCTGGCGAAGTGCAACAGCCGGCCGTTGACTCCAAAGATATTGGATACCGAAATATAGTAACCCTAGGTGGGAACACCTAGTTTATCCGCTTCAAACTGGCAGCTAAGTAGAAGCTCTACTAGAATATAAAACACCTTAAACAATTTGAAAATAGGGGGAGGATCCATTGTGCTGGCTTGCTGACGGAAGCCGCCGGCTCTAAGGAAAGGCAACCTTTCCAGGGGCAGTCGTCCATGGAGTCCTCTCCTCCAGGATCAGCCACCAGGGTCCAGCAGCCCTTAAGGAGGACACCTGTTGCTCAAAAGATTTTCATGTGTCGGACCATCGCCGCCATTATAATCAACGAAGGAGGGAATATCAACCACAAGGACGACATTCCACATACTGGGATGCTTGTAGCCGCAGTACTTCCGAAGATTGTTGAGCTGTAGGAGTGACCCGATCAGAGGCTTAGTGACCGACAGCATACTTTGAAAAAGTGGTGGTGCAATCTAAATGGGTCAATTGAATCAATCTAAACTGAAGTAAACTTATGCTTAACCAACGGCACAAGTGAAAATCAAAAACAACCAAAACACAAGTGAAAATCAAAAACATTGGAAGCATTCAAAAATGCATTGAAATACATTTAAATCAAGTGAATCGGTAGTACTGATCCTGATAAACAATTAGCGAAGACGAGTCTCACTACCAGCGTTACTGATGACGCGTGCCTCAGGCATATATATATTTTTTATGTTTAAGTGAATTGGTATTTTTAAGAGCAGCAGTCTTTTAGTGCACGTATATTTACATATATATCCAAAATAATATTTTGCAAATCCCAGGATCCGGAGCGTCGAGATCACATCGGGATAAGTTTGTCGAAACCCCGTTTCGCATTGCGCGGCCCGCGACGATCCATTGGCACACGAATGTGTGAAGGGGAGGGAATATGGCCGAAACACAGCCCGATCGTATTGCGATCAAGCGACAGCTAAGCTTATGGGGCAGTGTGGACTGACGACTGACGAACTTTACGCTCTTATATTGTTTTTTTTATTATTCTTGTTATCTTGGAGAGGAGAGAGGCTTACCAAGATCCCGCGACCAAAATGGTGCCTAAACATCGGACGCTTCTCCCTCAGCGTAAGTCCTTTTCAGGACTCAGGCACTAATATGCCTACGTAACAGAATTGACGCTCAACGATGGATTTTCATATTCCTTAGGGAATTTTATCAGGGTCAACCATCTGACCTGAGTATGGCATAGCTTCCATCCTTATTTGCCATGAGTAATTTGACTGTTTTATACAGCAGGGGAATTACGTTTTTTTATATTGACGTGCTTACCTAATTATTCTTAATATCAAACCTTTAACTTTAAAGTCCCCAACTTCTAACTCTCACAGTATGTGCTGACAGACTATTTGTTGAAGTTAACGTAAATATAATTAAGATGTGCTTTCTGGACGACCCCCCACGACGTACTAGGCATTGGCCAGGTCGTTTATAAGTTCGAGCCCAGAATAGCAGGAGCGCTAAGGAGAACGCATTTAGCACTTGCGGTGTGGATGTACTGTTCGTTTGTCGATCCAGGACAGATGGGGGTTGGGGGAACTGACAGGAAACGTAAAGCCGACGCCCTACAACTAGGCAGTTGTGTGGTCGTTTGCTTGATTCGAGTCTTTACTGTTTCCCTTGACATATTTGGGCGGGAACGATGTGTTTTGTTTTTGGGGCTTAAATATCGGACGGTTCTTGATTAACATTAATATTGTCGACTTATTCAGCGTTTACGTCGCTGACCGCTTGTTTGGAAAAAAGGCACGTAATCCGGTTATACCAAACTTAGAGTGAAAAGTGAGTGCTTTCAGTAACAAGCACAAGTGACAATCTATAAAAAACAAAGAGCGAAGGCCTTAAAAGAAGGTCCAACTATATAAATGGAGGGGGCCAAAAAAAAAAGGTCCTGTTCCAACCCAGTACAGGAAGAGTGACCCGCGCAACGACGCGCACCAGAGTGCGAGCTCGCCAAGGCTAGGAGAATCTCCTGAAAGAGAGCCTTGGGAGCTCGCCCAGAATCAGCCAGGACAGGTAGACACCTTGTCCGAAGAAAACAAGCCACCGGAATGGAAGGAGCTGCCGGTGGAGAGAATTTACTCCTCAGACCTCCTAGAGGAAGATCAAGTATGCTTGCCGAGTGACGTGAACAGAGATTGGTGGAGCTCTTGAGGCAGAGCAACGAGATGCAGCGTGGTATGAGCGCCCACATAGAAGCATTGAAAGCGCAAGTAGCAGAGATGCAGTCTACAACATCCAAGGGTCCCGAACCGAAGGGACTGCCCTCACCAACCCGAACTTTTCCGAATCCGACTGACATCTTCTTGAGATACCAAGAAACTCCGGCTCCTCAATAGTCAGATACACCGTTTACGAACACCCAGCCGAACGGATACTCCGTCCCACAGACAATTCCGACAAGACGGGAGGGAGACGAGCCATCAACTGCATCCGGAGATTGATCGGAACTCATCATGTCAGGGACCGAGATCAAGAGATGTCAGACTAGACAGATTGAACCTAAAGTTCGACGGCAGCGGACGCGGCATGACAGTTGAGAGCTTACTGTTCCGCGTTGACCGATTGCAAGAACTGTACGACCTCAGTCGCCAACAAGTCTTCCGTGAGTTCCATCTTCTATTGACCGGTGCGGCCACTAAATGGTATTAGCAACTGATGGAGGACAAGGCGGGAGATTACCCAGGAAACGGGCGTTTTCCACTACCGCGAGCGACCTCATGAAAGTCAAGGAACTAATGGATCGCAGACAGGGGCCTCACGAAACTTTTAGCGATTATGTTTCGTATATGCACAACTTGCATTTCAAGCTCAAGCACGAAATCGCTGAAGATGAGTTTGTCGAGCTTTTGAAAGACAACATAAACTCCCAGATGGGCAGCTTGCTGCTAACGTCCCCATTAACTTCGTTAGCGGAATTCAAAAGGGAGGGTCTCCGAGTAGACCGCTGGTTGAAAAATACTGCGAGAAACATGCACGGCGCCACCAAACTTGAATAATAGTACAAAAATTACTACACTTTGCTTTACCCGGACAGCTCTACCGATAAAACATGAGTCTCTTGATGACAGGAGTGGGTCGAAGCCACACGTCAATAGGTGCCTGAGAAAAAAAATAAACAACAGACAACAATGGTCAACGCAGATTTCTTTTTGTGAAGTCATTCCATGCATCGATCACTTCGAGCATGTTACGTGCGCCCTTCATATAGAAAGATTCAACGACGAATCTTAAGACGGAGGGAAGGGTGCATTTGACTAACCATACTTACCCTAATAAGGTCAAAAGAAATTGCCACGATCGACTTACTGGTAACCATACCCCGGTAGCTGGCAAAGTGTAACAGCCGGCCGTTGACTCCAAAGATATTGGATACCGAGATATAGTAACCCCAGGTGGGAACACCTAGTTTATCAGCTTCAAACTGGCAGCTAAGTAGAAGCTCTGTAGGGTAGAGAGCTTTAGACCATTAGAAAAAAGGGGGAAAATCCATTCTGCTGCCCGACATTCGCCATACTGGGATGCTTGTAGCCGCAGTACTCGAAATCCTCATACTTCCGAAGATTGTTCATGCTAAGTGACCGACAGCATACTTCGGTGGTGCAATGTAAATGTGTCCATTGAATCAATCTAAGCTAAAGTGAACTTATGCAAAATAACGGCATAAAATACAACCAAAACACAAGTGAAAATCAAATACATTGGAAGCATTCAAAAATGCATTAAAAGACATTTGAATCAAGTGAATCGGTAGTGCTGATCCTGATAAACAATAAGCGAAGACGAGTCTCACTACCAGCGCTCCTGCGCTTGGAAATAACAATTCTTAATTGGTTTAGAATTTTGAATGAAATTGATTGAATCAAAATCGTATGACTATATCATATAGCTGCCATAGAAAACATCTGAAAATTAGTCGGAAATTATGAAAAAGTTTTATCTTCGGTGTTTTTTAACATATACCTTTATAAGCGTGGAAATAACATTTTCCAATTGGTTCTGAATTTCGAATTAAATATTATTAAAATCAGTCGACTATATCATATAGGAAAGATCGGAAAATGGGTGGGAAAATAATATGAAACAAATTAGAGCTTCGTTGTTTTTTGACATATTATCTTACAATATTAGGAATAGAATTTGTGATATTTTAAACAATTTCGAATTAAATTTAATAAAAACCGGATGACTCTAATATATAGCTGTCAAGAAAATGGTGACAGGAAGAAAACAAATATATATTTTTTTAATATTACTAAGGCCACCAACAAGCCTTAAAAATTTCACACGGTGTTACCTTGCAGTTGGTTATACAAATTTCGGCTTGCCGAAGTTAACTTCCTTTCTTGTTAATATAACGTTAGCTTTGAATTGTGCTGTGATTACTACGCTCGTTGAAAGTACGCAGAACTTTCGATTACAATCGAAAAGAAGAGGAGCTAATTTGTGAATTGTCCTGCGCAGAGGGCCCTTGGCGGTATGCAACTCACAACTCGTACCCGTTGGTCTCGCACAAGAATGACTCCAGTGACACTTAGTTCCACCACTGCGGAGGAAGATTGCCTTCTTGTACAATTACGAGCGGACCGACCTGGATATTAACTTGTGGCTTGGTTCACTTGCCACGAGCTTCGTATTTCTCTTTTAGGTGATGAATCTCTCCATCAGATGCTGACAATATAGGTGTCCCAACAAGGAAATTGGCTGGCGACAATGCTTCATCATTTGGGTCGTTTCAGACTGGCGCGATGGGGCTATAATTTTAAGTCACTTCGATTTCTGCGAGGACGGTCAAAAGTTCTTTGTATGTAAGCTTTTCTTGGGCGATGTATTTGAGTAGAAGTATATTAGCTGATTTCCTAGAGGCTGCCGAAATGAGCGGCTCTGGGAGGAATGAAGCTCTGTACGACTCCAGGAACTTAAAGCCTTCGGGCTCCAGTAACGCAGTTTGGAACTCTTTCATTTTGTTGGCAACTCCAACGAAGTTTTTCGCATTGTCACAGTATTCGTTGCGGCAATTCACACCAGGCAATAAGCCTTCGAATGCAGGACAAAAAGTATTATTTGTTAGCTCAGAAACTAGTTCGATGTGGGTAGCTGTCATCGCTAAGCAAATAAAAATTGAAGCTTAACTTTTGTTTTTGACTTGCTTCCAATTTCGTACGAGTATGGGCCTGCAGAAGCCAACTCCTGACACCAGAAATGGGCGCACGCCGTAAAGACGATCCGAAGGCCGATTTCCAATGATTTGTGACGTGAAGAGAGGCTTGTAATGGAGCCAGTGAGTGCATTCCCGTATCACTTGACTCATAAGAGCTCTACCGTTTATGACCCAAACCTTCTCGCGAAGTAAAGAAAGCGAGACCTTCGCTCCTGCGTGTAGGAGGAGGGAGTCATAGAAATGATTATGTTTGATTATATGGTGATGTTTGATTATACCTTGATTACGTAATAATAATACGTAATCTCAGAAATTCGAATTGAAAAATGAATATATCGTCAGATGATTGCCATGCTAATTCAAGCATTTTCGTTTAATTTAATTCCTCGGCTGCATTGAAACCTTGCCGTCTGATGATTTGCCAAATATGGGTATTTGCTATTGAATTTGGTCATCATCAATACGGTTTTATTGGGTAAGCTTGGGCCTTGCGGTGTGCAAATCATATTCATCTAGTTGTATTGAACAATTAAGGATTTTATAGGTATAACTTGCGATAATAGAAATTTCTTTATTAATGTTATTTTGAATTAGCAATGTTTTAGGGATGTTCCATGTCAATAAAATATTGGGCGCAACATAATTAATTTGGAAATTATTATAAGTCTAAATTAGTTTAACTTCCGTATTTTCTTGTCTAATTATTCCATTTATGAAATCGTCAGTTATTATTTTCTGTTACGTACGCCCTCCATACAGAAAGATTCAACGACCAATCTTAAGTTGGAGGGAGGGATGCATTTGACTAACAACACTTAGGCTAATAGGGTCAAAAGATATTGCAATTCGAAAATTACCAGAACAACGGCCACGATCGACCTACTGGTCAGCATACCCCGGTAGCTGGCGAAGTGCAACAGCCGGCCGTTGACTCCAAAGATATTGGATACCGAAATATAGTAACCCTAGGTGGGAACACCTAGTTTATCCGCTTCAAACTGGCAGCTAAGTAGAAGCTCTACTAGAATATAAAACACCTTAAACAATTTGAAAATAGGGGGAGGATCCATTGTGCTGGCTTGCTGACGGAAGCCGCCGGCTCTAAGGAAAGGCAACCTTTCCAGGGGCAGTCGTCCATGGAGTCCTCTCCTCCAGGATCAGCCACCAGGGTCCAGCAGCCCTTAAGGAGGACACCTGTTGCTCAAAAGATTTTCATGTGTCGGACCATCGCCGCCATTATAATCAACGAAGGAGGGAATATCAACCACAAGGACGACATTCCACATACTGGGATGCTTGTAGCCGCAGTACTTCCGAAGATTGTTGAGCTGTAGGAGTGACCCGATCAGAGGCTTAGTGACCGACAGCATACTTTGAAAAAGTGGTGGTGCAATCTAAATGGGTCAATTGAATCAATCTAAACTGAAGTAAACTTATGCTTAACCAACGGCACAAGTGAAAATCAAAAACAACCAAAACACAAGTGAAAATCAAAAACATTGGAAGCATTCAAAAATGCATTGAAATACATTTAAATCAAGTGAATCGGTAGTACTGATCCTGATAAACAATTAGCGAAGACGAGTCTCACTACCAGCGTTACTGATGACGCGTGCCTCAGGCATATATATATTTTTTATGTTTAAGTGAATTGGTATTTTTAAGAGCAGCAGTCTTTTAGTGCACGTATATTTACATATATATCCAAAATAATATTTTGCAAATCCCAGGATCCGGAGCGTCGAGATCACATCGGGATAAGTTTGTCGAAACCCCGTTTCGCATTGCGCGGCCCGCGACGATCCATTGGCACACGAATGTGTGAAGGGGAGGGAATATGGCCGAAACACAGCCCGATCGTATTGCGATCAAGCGACAGCTAAGCTTATGGGGCAGTGTGGACTGACGACTGACGAACTTTACGCTCTTATATTGTTTTTTTTTATTATTCTTGTTATCTTGGAGAGGAGAGAGGCTTACCAAGATCCCGCGACCAAAATGGTGCCTAAACATCGGACGCTTCTCCCTCAGCGTAAGTCCTTTTCAGGACTCAGGCACTAATATGCCTACGTAACAGAATTGACGCTCAACGATGGATTTTCATATTCCTTAGGGAATTTTATCAGGGTCAACCATCTGACCTGAGTATGGCATAGCTTCCATCCTTATTTGCCATGAGTAATTTGACTGTTTTATACAGCAGGGGAATTACGTTTTTTTATATTGACGTGCTTACCTAATTATTCTTAATATCAAACCTTTAACTTTAAAGTCCCCAACTTCTAACTCTCACAGTATGTGCTGACAGACTATTTGTTGAAGTTAACGTAAATATAATTAAGATGTGCTTTCTGGACGACCCCCCACGACGTACTAGGCATTGGCCAGGTCGTTTATAAGTTCGAGCCCAGAATAGCAGGAGCGCTAAGGAGAACGCATTTAGCACTTGCGGTGTGGATGTACTGTTCGTTTGTCGATCCAGGACAGATGGGGGTTGGGGGAACTGACAGGAAACGTAAAGCCGACGCCCTACAACTAGGCAGTTGTGTGGTCGTTTGCTTGATTCGAGTCTTTACTGTTTCCCTTGACATATTTGGGCGGGAACGATGTGTTTTGTTTTTGGGGCTTAAATATCGGACGGTTCTTGATTAACATTAATATTGTCGACTTATTCAGCGTTTACGTCGCTGACCGCTTGTTTGGAAAAAAGGCACGTAATCCGGTTATACCAAACTTAGAGTGAAAAGTGAGTGCTTTCAGTAACAAGCACAAGTGACAATCTATAAAAAACAAAGAGCGAAGGCCTTAAAAGAAGGTCCAACTATATAAATGGAGGGGGCCAAAAAAAGGAAGGTCCTGTTCCAACCCAGTACAGGAAGAGTGACCCGCGCAACGACGCGCACCAGAGTGCGAGCTCGCCAAGGCTAGGAGAATCTCCTGAAAGAGAGCCTTGGGAGCTCGCCCAGAATCAGCCAGGACAGGTAGACACCTTGTCCGAAGAAAACAATCTGGACCAAGCCACCGGAATGGAAGGAGCTGCCGGTGGAGAGAATTTACTCCTCAGACCTCCTAGAGGAAGATCAAGTATGCTTGCCGAGTGACGTGAACAGAGATTGGTGGAGCTCTTGAGGCAGAGCAACGAGATGCAGCGTGGTATGAGCGCCCACATAGAAGCATTGAAAGCGCAAGTAGCAGAGATGCAGTCTACAACATCCAAGGGTCCCGAACCGAAGGGACTGCCCTCACCAACCCGAACTTTTCCGAATCCGACTGACATCTTCTTGAGATACCAAGAAACTCCGGCTCCTCAATAGTCAGATACACCGTTTACGAACACCCAGCCGAACGGATACTCCGTCCCACAGACAATTCCGACAAGACGGGAGGGAGACGAGCCATCAACTGCATCCGGAGATTGATCGGAACTCATCATGTCAGGGATCGAGATCAAGAGATGTCAGACTAGACAGATTGAACCTAAAGTTCGACGGCAGCGGACGCGGCATGACAGTTGAGAGCTTACTGTTCCGCGTGACCGATTGCAAGAATTGTACGACCTCAGTCGCCAACAAGTCTTCCGTGAGTTCCATCTTCTATTGACCGGTGCGGCCACTAAATGGTATTAGCAACTGATGGAGGACAAGGCGGGAGATTACCCAGGAAACGGGCGTTTTCCACTACCGCGAGCGACCTCATGAAAGTCAAGGAACTAATGGATCGCAGACAGGGGCCTCACGAAACTTTTAGCGATTATGTTTCGTATATGCACAACTTGCATTTCAAGCTCAAGCACGAAATCGCTGAAGATGAGTTTGTCGAGCTTTTGAAAGACAACATAAACTCCCAGATGGGCAGCTTGCTGCTAACGTCCCCATTAACTTCGTTAGCGGAATTCAAAAGGGAGGGTCTCCGAGTAGACCGCTGGTTGAAAAATACTGCGAGAAACATGCACGGCGCCACCAAACTTGAATAATAGTACAAAAATTACTACACTTTGCTTTACCCGGACAGCTCTGCCGATAAAACATGAGTCTCTTGATGACAGGAGTGGGTCGAAGCCACACGTCAATAGGTGCCTGAGAAAAAAAATAAACAACAGACAACAATGGTCGTACGCAGATTTCTTTTTGTGAAGTCATTCCATGCATCGATCACTTCGAGCATGTTACGTGCGCCCTTCATATAGAAAGATTCAACGACGAATCTTAAGACGGAGGGAAGGGTGCATTTGACTAACCATACTTAGACTAATAAGGTCAAAAGAAATTGCCACGATCGACTTACTGGTAACCATACCCCGGTAGCTGGCAAAGTGTAACAGCCGGCCGTTGACTCCAAAGATATTGGATACCGAGATATAGTAACCCCAGGTGGGAACACCTAGTTTATCAGCTTCAAACTGGCAGCTAAGTAGAAGCTCTGTAGGGTAGAGAGCTTTAGACCATTAGAAAAAAGGGGGAAAATCCATTCTGCTGCCCGACATTCGCCATACTGGGATGCTTGTAGCCGCAGTACTCGAAATCCTCATACTTCCGAAGATTGTTCATGCTAAGTGACCGACAGCATACTTCGGTGGTGCAATGTAAATGTGTCCATTGAATCAATCTAAGCTAAAGTGAACTTATGCAAAATAACGGCATAAAATACAACCAAAACACAAGTGAAAATCAAATACATTGGAAGCATTCAAAAATGCATTAAAAGACATTTGAATCAAGTGAATCGGTAGTGCTGATCCTGATAAACAATAAGCGAAGACGAGTCTCACTACCAGCGCTCCTGCGCTTGGAAATAACAATTCTTAATTGGTTTAGAATTTTGAATGAAATTGATTGAATCAAAATCGTATGACTATATCATATAGCTGCCATAGAAAACATCTGAAAATTAGTCGGAAATTATGAAAAAGTTTTATCTTCGGTGTTTTTTAACATATACCTTTATAAGCGTGGAAATAACATTTTCCAATTGGTTCTGAATTTCGAATTAAATATTATTAAAATCAGTCGACTATATCATATAGGAAAGATCGGAAAATGGGTGGGAAAATAATATGAAACAAATTAGAGCTTCGTTGTTTTTTGACATATTATCTTACAATATTAGGAATAGAATTTGTGATATTTTAAACAATTTCGAATTAAATTTAATAAGAACCGGATGACTCTAATATATAGCTGTCAAGAAAATGGTGACAGGAAGAAAACAAATATATATTTTTTTAATATTACTAAGGCCACCAACAAGCCTTAAAAATTTCACACGGTGTTACCTTGCAGTTGGTTATACAAATTTCGGCTTGCCGAAGTTAACTTCCTTTCTTGTTAATATAACGTTAGCTTTGAATTGTGCTGTGATTACTACGCTCGTTGAAAGTACGCAGAACTTTCGATTACAATCGAAAAGAAGAGGAGCTAATTTGTGAATTGTCCTGCGCAGAGGGCCCTTGGCGGTATGCAACTCACAACTCGTACCCGTTGGTCTCGCACAAGAATGACTCCAGTGACACTTAGTTCCACCACTGCGGAGGAAGATTGCCTTCTTGTACAATTACGAGCGGACCGACCTGGATATTAACTTGTGGCTTGGTTCACTTGCCACGAGCTTCGTATTTCTCTTTTAGGTGATGAATCTCTCCATCAGATGCTGACAATATAGGTGTCCCAACAAGGAAATTGGCTGGCGACAATGCTTCATCATTTGGGTCGTTTCAGACTGGCGCGATGGGGCTATAATTTTAAGTCACTTCGATTTCTGCGAGGACGGTCAAAAGTTCTTTGTATGTAAGCTTTTCTTGGGCGATGTATTTGAGTAGAAGTATATTAGCTGATTTCCTAGAGGCTGCCGAAATGAGCGGCTCTGGGAGGAATGAAGCGCTGTACGACTCCAGGAACTTAAAGCCTTCGGGCTCCAGTAACGCAGTTTGGAACTCTTTCATTTTGTTGGCAACTCCAACGAAGTTTTTCGCATTGTCACAGTATTCGTTGCGGCAATTCACACCGGGCAATAAGCCTTCGAATGCAGGACAAAAAGTATTATTTGTTAGCTCAGAAACTAGTTCGATGTGGGTAGCTGTCATCGCTAAGCAAATAAAAATTGAAGCTTAACTTTTGTTTTTGACTTGCTTCCAATTTCGTACGAGTATGGGCCTGCAGAAGCCAACTCCTGACACCAGAAATGGGCGCTCGCCGTAAAGACGATCCGAAGGCCGATTTTCAATGATTTGTGACGTGAAGAGAGGCTTGTAATGGAGCCAGTGAGTGCATTCCCGTATCACTTGACTCATAAGAGCTCTACCGTTTATGACCCAAACCTTCTCGCGAAGTAAAGAAAGCGAGACATTCGCTCCTGCGTGTAGGAGGAGGGAGTCATAGAAATGATTATGTTTGATTATATGGTGATGTTTGATTATACCTTGATTACGTAATAATAATACGTAATCTCAGAAATTCGAATTGAAAAATGAATATATCGTCAGATGATTGCCATGCTAATTCAAGCATTTTCGTTTAATTTAATTCCTCGGCTGCATTGAAACCTTGCCGTCTGATGATTTGCCAAATATGGGTATTTGCTATTGAATTTCGTCATCATCAATACGGTTTTATTGGGTAAGCTTGGGCCTTGCGGTGTGCAAATCATATTCATCTAGTTGTATTGAACAATTAAGGATTTTATAGGTATAACTTGCGATAATAGAAATTTCTTTATTAATGTTATTTTGAATTAGCAATGTTTTAGGGATGTTCCATGTCAATAAAATATTGGGCGCAACATAATTAATTTGGAAATTATTATAAGTCTAAA
Source organism: Drosophila biarmipes (assembly GCF_025231255.1). NCBI lineage: Eukaryota > Metazoa > Arthropoda > Insecta > Diptera > Drosophilidae > Drosophila > Drosophila biarmipes. The sequence goes on from NW_026114537.1 coordinate 1,672,551, forward strand.
TTAGTTTAACTTCCGTATTTTCTTGTCTAATTATTCCATTTATGAAATCGTCAGTTATTATTTTCTGTTACGTACGCCCTCCATACAGAAAGATTCAACGACCAATCTTAAGTTGGAGGGAGGGATGCATTTGACTAACAACACTTAGGCTAATAGGGTCAAAAGATATTGCAATTCGAAAATTACCAGAACAACGGCCACGATCGACCTACTGGTCAGCATACCCCGGTAGCTGGCGAAGTGCAACAGCCGGCCGTTGACTCCAAAGATATTGGATACCGAAATATAGTAACCCTAGGTGGGAACACCTAGTTTATCCGCTTCAAACTGGCAGCTAAGTAGAAGCTCTACTAGAATATAAAACACCTTAAACAATTTGAAAATAGGGGGAGGATCCATTGTGCTGGCTTGCTGACGGAAGCCGCCGGCTCTAAGGAAAGGCAACCTTTCCAGGGGCAGTCGTCCATGGAGTCCTCTCCTCCAGGATCAGCCACCAGGGTCCAGCAGCCCTTAAGGAGGACACCTGTTGCTCAAAAGATTTTCATGTGTCGGACCATCGCCGCCATTATAATCAACGAAGGAGGGAATATCAACCACAAGGACGACATTCCACATACTGGGATGCTTGTAGCCGCAGTACTTCCGAAGATTGTTGAGCTGTAGGAGTGACCCGATCAGAGGCTTAGTGACCGACAGCATACTTTGAAAAAGTGGTGGTGCAATCTAAATGGGTCAATTGAATCAATCTAAACTGAAGTAAACTTATGCTTAACCAACGGCACAAGTGAAAATCAAAAACAACCAAAACACAAGTGAAAATCAAAAACATTGGAAGCATTCAAAAATGCATTGAAATACATTTAAATCAAGTGAATCGGTAGTACTGATCCTGATAAACAATTAGCGAAGACGAGTCTCACTACCAGCGTTACTGATGACGCGTGCCTCAGGCATATATATATTTTTTATGTTTAAGTGAATTGGTATTTTTAAGAGCAGCAGTCTTTTAGTGCACGTATATTTACATATATATCCAAAATAATATTTTGCAAATCCCAGGATCCGGAGCGTCGAGATCACATCGGGATAAGTTTGTCGAAACCCCGTTTCGCATTGCGCGGCCCGCGACGATCCATTGGCACACGAATGTGTGAAGGGGAGGGAATATGGCCGAAACACAGCCCGATCGTATTGCGATCAAGCGACAGCTAAGCTTATGGGGCAGTGTGGACTGACGACTGACGAACTTTACGCTCTTATATTGTTTTTTTTTATTATTCTTGTTATCTTGGAGAGGAGAGAGGCTTACCAAGATCCCGCGACCAAAATGGTGCCTAAACATCGGACGCTTCTCCCTCAGCGTAAGTCCTTTTCAGGACTCAGGCACTAATATGCCTACGTAACAGAATTGACGCTCAACGATGGATTTTCATATTCCTTAGGGAATTTTATCAGGGTCAACCATCTGACCTGAGTATGGCATAGCTTCCATCCTTATTTGCCATGAGTAATTTGACTGTTTTATACAGCAGGGGAATTACGTTTTTTTATATTGACGTGCTTACCTAATTATTCTTAATATCAAACCTTTAACTTTAAAGTCCCCAACTTCTAACTCTCACAGTATGTGCTGACAGACTATTTGTTGAAGTTAACGTAAATATAATTAAGATGTGCTTTCTGGACGACCCCCCACGACGTACTAGGCATTGGCCAGGTCGTTTATAAGTTCGAGCCCAGAATAGCAGGAGCGCTAAGGAGAACACATTTAGCACTTGCGGTGTGGATGTACTGTTCGTTTGTCGATCCAGGACAGATGGGGGTTGGGGGAACTGACAGGAAACGTAAAGCCGACGCCCTACAACTAGGCAGTTGTGTGGTCGTTTGCTTGATTCGAGTCTTTACTGTTTCCCTTGACATATTTGGGCGGGAACGATGTGTTTTGTTTTTGGGGCTTAAATATCGGACGGTTCTTGATTAACATTAATATTGTCGACTTATTCAGCGTTTACGTCGCTGACCGCTTGTTTGGAAAAAAGGCACGTAATCCGGTTATACCAAACTTAGAGTGAAAAGTGAGTGCTTTCAGTAACAAGCACAAGTGACAATCTATAAAAAACAAAGAGCGAAGGCCTTAAAAGAAGGTCCAACTATATAAATGGAGGGGGCCAAAAAAAAGAAGGTCCTGTTCCAACCCAGTACAGGAAGAGTGACCCGCGCAACGACGCGCACCAGAGTGCGAGCTCGCCAAGGCTAGGAGAATCTCCTGAAAGAGAGCCTTGGGAGCTCGCCCAGAATCAGCCAGGACAGGTAGACACCTTGTCCGAAGAAAACAATCTGGACCAAGCCACCGGAATGGAAGGAGCTGCCGGTGGAGAGAATTTACTCCTCAGACCTCCTAGAGGAAGATCAAGTATGCTTGCCGAGTGACGTGAACAGAGATTGGTGGAGCTCTTGAGGCAGAGCAACGAGATGCAGCGTGGTATGAGCGCCCACATAGAAGCATTGAAAGCGCAAGTAGCAGAGATGCAGTCTACAACATCCAAGGGTCCCGAACCGAAGGGACTGCCCTCACCAACCCGAACTTTTCCGAATCCGACTGACATCTTCTTGAGATACCAAGAAACTCCGGCTCCTCAATAGTCAGATACACCGTTTACGAACACCCAGCCGAACGGATACTCCGTCCCACAGACAATTCCGACAAGACGGGAGGGAGACGAGCCATCAACTGCATCCGGAGATTGATCGGAACTCATCATGTCAGGGATCGAGATCAAGAGATGTCAGACTAGACAGATTGAACCTAAAGTTCGACGGCAGCGGACGCGGCATGACAGTTGAGAGCTTACTGTTCCGCGTTGACCGATTGCAAGAATTGTACGACCTCAGTCGCCAACAAGTCTTCCGTGAGTTCCATCTTCTATTGACCGGTGCGGCCACTAAATGGTATTAGCAACTGATGGAGGACAAGGCGGGAGATTACCCAGGAAACGGGCGTTTTCCACTACCGCGAGCGACCTCATGAAAGTCAAGGAACTAATGGATCGCAGACAGGGGCCTCACGAAACTTTTAGCGATTATGTTTCGTATATGCACAACTTGCATTTCAAGCTCAAGCACGAAATCGCTGAAGATGAGTTTGTCGAGCTTTTGAAAGACAACATAAACTCCCAGATGGGCAGCTTGCTGCTAACGTCCCCATTAACTTCGTTAGCGGAATTCAAAAGGGAGGGTCTCCGAGTAGACCGCTGGTTGAAAAATACTGCGAGAAACATGCACGGCGCCACCAAACTTGAATAATAGTACAAAAATTACTACACTTTGCTTTACCCGGACAGCTCTGCCGATAAAACATGAGTCTCTTGATGACAGGAGTGGGTCGAAGCCACACGTCAATAGGTGCCTGAGAGAAAAAATAAACAACAGACAACAATGGTCGTACGCAGATTTCTTTTTGTGAAGTCATTCCATGCATCGATCACTTCGAGCATGTTACGTGCGCCCTTCATATAGAAAGATTCAACGACGAATCTTAAGACGGAGGGAAGGGTGCATTTGACTAACCATACTTAGACTAATAAGGTCAAAAGAAATTGCCACGATCGACTTACTGGTAACCATACCCCGGTAGCTGGCAAAGTGTAACAGCCGGCCGTTGACTCCAAAGATATTGGATACCGAGATATAGTAACCCCAGGTGGGAACACCTAGTTTATCAGCTTCAAACTGGCAGCTAAGTAGAAGCTCTGTAGGGTAGAGAGCTTTAGACCATTAGAAAAAAGGGGGAAAATCCATTCTGCTGCCCGACATTCGCCATACTGGGATGCTTGTAGCCGCAGTACTCGAAATCCTCATACTTCCGAAGATTGTTCATGCTAAGTGACCGACAGCATACTTCGGTGGTGCAATGTAAATGTGTCCATTGAATCAATCTAAGCTAAAGTGAACTTATGCAAAATAACGGCATAAAATACAACCAAAACACAAGTGAAAATCAAATACATTGGAAGCATTCAAAAATGCATTAAAAGACATTTGAATCAAGTGAATCGGTAGTGCTGATCCTGATAAACAATAAGCGAAGACGAGTCTCACTACCAGCGCTCCTGCGCTTGGAAATAACAATTCTTAATTGGTTTAGAATTTTGAATGAAATTGATTGAATCAAAATCGTATGACTATATCATATAGCTGCCATAGAAAACATCTGAAAATTAGTCGGAAATTATGAAAAAGTTTTATCTTCGGTGTTTTTTAACATATACCTTTATAAGCGTGGAAATAACATTTTCCAATTGGTTCTGAATTTCGAATTAAATATTATTAAAATCAGTCGACTATATCATATAGGAAAGATCGGAAAATGGGTGGGAAAATAATATGAAACAAATTATTGCTTCGTTGTTTTTTGACATATTATCTTACAATATTAGGAATAGAATTTGTGATATTTTAAACAATTTCGAATTAAATTTAATAAAAACCGGATGACTCTAATATATAGCTGTCAAGAAAATGGTGACAGGAAGAAAACAAATATATATTTTTTTAATATTACTAAGGCCACCAACAAGCCTTAAAAATTTCACACGGTGTTACCTTGCAGTTGGTTATACAAATTTCGGCTTGCCGAAGTTAACTTCCTTTCTTGTTAATATAACGTTAGCTTTGAATTGTGCTGTGATTACTACGCTCGTTGAAAGTACGCAGATCTTTCGATTACAATCGAAAAGAAGAGGAGCTAATTTGTGAATTGTCCTGCGCAGAGGGCCCTTGGCGGTATGCAACTCACAACTCGTACCCGTTGGTCTCGCACAAGAATGACTCCAGTGACACTCAGTTCCACCACTGCGGAGGAAGATTGCCTTCTTGTACAATTACGAGCGGACCGACCTGGATATTAACTTGTGGCTTGGTTCACTTGCCACGAGCTTCGTATTTCTCTTTTAGGTGATGAATCTCTCCATCAGATGCTGACAATATAGGTGTCCCAACAAGGAAATTGGCTGGCGACAATGCTTCATCATTTGGGTCGTTTCAGACTGGCGCGATGGGGCTATAATTTTAAGTCACTTCGATTTCTGCGAGGACGGTCAAAAGTTCTTTGTATGTAAGCTTTTCTTGGGCGATGTATTTGAGTAGAAGTATATTAGCTGATTTCCTAGAGGCTGCCGAAATGAGCGGCTCTGGGAGGAATGAAGCTCTGTACGACTCCAGGAACTTAAAGCCTTCGGGCTCCAGTAACGCAGTTTGGAACTCTTTCATTTTGTTGGCAACTCCAACGAAGTTTTTCGCATTGTCACAGTATTCGTTGCGGCAATTCACACCGGGCAATAAGCCTTCGAATGCAGGACAAAAAGTATTATTTGTTAGCTCAGAAACTAGTTCGATGTGGGTAGCTGTCATCGCTAAGCAAATAAAAATTGAAGCTTAACTTTTGTTTTTGACTTGCTTCCAATTTCGTACGAGTATGGGCCTGCAGAAGCCAACTCCTGACACCAGAAATGGGCGCTCGCCGTAAAGACGATCCGAAGGCCGATTTCCAATGATTTGTGACGTGAAGAGAGGCTTGTAATGGAGCCAGTGAGTGCATTCCCGTATCACTTGACTCATAAGAGCTCTACCGTTTATGACCCAAACTTTCTCGCGAAGTAAAGAAAGCGAGACCTTCACTCCTGCGTGTAGGAGGAGGGAGTTATAGAAATGATTATGTTTGATTTTATTGTTATTTTTGATTATACCGTGATTACGTAATAGCCCCTAAAAAGTCGATTTCTTTGCTAAACACCGTTTGATGAATTTGTGCTACAATTCTCAAAAAAGTCTGATTTAGCTCGTTTGCTGACACGTGGATTACTTCTCGAACAGTTGAATTTCTAGCTGCAGGGTGAATTTCTAAACAAAGGAAAGGGTACGCAAAAAACGAATGAATGTCTTTCGACGTAAGACTGAAGGGGTGGATTCACTGAATTAGGCAGATATGGCCATTCGCTGTTCGACCGTTTCGGGACGTCGGGTCCAGCGAACCACGTCTTGTGCTGAAGGTCTGCAAGATTTTTGCTTGTTGATACGTAGCGCCATTCGACGTCGTGTGTGTATGAGTGCAACTCAGAGATCCTGTGAGACACCAATTTCGTTGGAAATCGGCTCATCCCACAAAAGTTTCCGGAAAACAAGATCCTGAATGAACATTTTGCAATTTATGATGATGGGGCGATAAGTCCAAGCGAGTCGAATATCCGAGATACTCCAGTGACCGTTCGTTTAGTAGAAGTCTCAGAAATTTGAATTGAAAAATGAATATATCGTCAAATGAGTGTCATGCTAATTCAAGCATTTTCGTTTAATTTAATTCCTCGGCTGCATTGAAACCTTGCCGTCTGATGATTTGCCAAATATGGGTGAATTGCTATTGAATTTGGTCATCGTCAATACGGCTTTATTGAGTAGGCTTGGGCCTTGCGGTGTGCAAATCATCTGCTTCTGTCATCGACATAAAGATCAATTCATAGTACTGTGGCTGTGAGAGGGTATTCTAGTTCGTTTAAGTAGATAGGAAACGCGGCTTCTGGGACAAATTGCACATAAATGGCCCCGTCCCCCACCCCGCTCTCATTTGCATATGCGGATTCTAGGACAATTACCATAATTTATAAATTAACTGATTTTAATGGGTTCGAAGTCATGAAGATGTCACGATCATGTCCATAAAGAGTATACTATCCCCCCCTTCGCCACCACATCACCATGTGACAACATTGACCACATTGATCCTCATTATGAGCAATTAATAGTCACGTGAGAAAGGTGCACATGAAAATGGTCGCACACCCAAAGTATTCGAAGGTCGTTATCACTTACCCTTTTACCTAATTATCCCAGGTGTTGCAACGCTTTTGAGAAAGGTCCAACATCCAAAGTATCCAAAGGTTGTTATCTCAGAGAAACATGACCGATCATGTTTGGGAATAATGTTTTCTATGATTGCAAGACAAGTTTAGAAATCAAAAGAACCCCAATAAAATAAATCTCACAAGTTAATGATTCTCATTGTGTTCTCATTTCCACACCAGAACGTTTTACTGGTAAATTCTCAAAGATTCTCTCCTTTCCACAAAGGGTCATAAAGATATCAGCCAGAGTCAGAGACCCGAACATGGGGCCTTGTCTATTACCTGACCGCAATAAAAGGGACACACGCACAAGTCCGAGGGGCACGCTCATTGAAAAGATCACTGGGCGCAATAAAAGGGACACGCGCCAATGACCTTATGCCGCACACAAGTGCGAGGGGCACGCCTCTGCCTACCTATGTATCTCTTTCACGTTCCCAAAAGGGGCACAACACACAAGTATACCTGTAATTTACACTCGAAATAAAAACTCACAAGTTTATTTTCTAGCACAATAATACATTTATTAAATTAATGTTTTACTATCTCAAAGCTTCTGGCTTAATGATGGTTTAGTCATTAAAGAATTTGTCCCAAATAAACCGAGAACAAATAACAGGCCCTCCACTGTGTCAAAAAACTAAAAAGTTTAATGTTGGCGTATCAATATGTAAGGGGATTAAATATGAAGCTACCCAAGCTTTATTCTGAATCCTCTGCATTTACAGAAGATAAACCAGGGATATCCGACTCTGAAGTTCTGGGTAATAACTTTAATACTTATAGGACAGATCGCCACTCGTGTAGGGGGGTCTGTGTCCTAATTGCCGTTACCTCTAGCCTAACATCTGAAAGAATTCTCATTCATATACCCAATAAAATTGAATTTCTAAGTGTAAAAGTTTCTTTGCAATCGTTATCTGTTTTTGTTACATGTTCTTATATTCCACCTGGCTCTGACCTAATAATTTATGAGCACCATCTGTTCTATCCCTTCTTTCTAACAGAGACCTTTTGATTGTTTTAGTTGACTTTAACCTACCTGATATTTCTTGGTCTCCTCCTACTGGCTCATTTGTCGCTCTGCCGTTAAGTGCTTATGATTTTGTGGATGGCCTTTTAGAATTATCGTTACAGCAAGTAAGCTTTATAAAAAACTTCTTAAGAAGAAAATTAGATCTTGTGTTTGTTTCAGACCCGTCATGCCAACAAATCGTGTTCTTCCAATCTCACATCCATTTATTTTGTACTTAATTTCAACCAAAAAGTAAGCCATACAATTATTAAAAAAAAGTGGTAACATTATCAGTTGTAGGTCCATTCGGTGAATCTTTTCTAATAATTTCTTGAAAATTAAGGTAACTTTCGTGAGGAAGCACGTACAAGTCTTAATATTGGATAATAATTCGAAATTCATCGTTTGGCTTAAATGTTTGATTATACGACGAATAAGTATGAAACTCTTTCTTTGAAATACTCTCATTTGAGAAAAAGTTTTTTCGAACATTTAAAATTTCGTTCATTGTTTTCCTATTGACTTCTTATATTATACTCGAAGCTTCAATCCTAACGACTTTAAAAATAATTTATTTTTCAAAGTGAGTGAGCTTCTTTTTACTGATGGTCCTCTTTCTATAGCTTTAAAATAAGTAATGCTTAGCTGAGGACTAAGGCTACGTCTTTAATTATAAATAATCATTCAGCCGAATGTGCACCCGAATCGAAACGTTTTCACAACGCAAATTCACCAAATCACCGTTTTGGTCAATAATGCGTATAGATAGTGTGCTTATATTAACACAGTTGATTGGTAAACAAATTAGATTATGTGGTGTCACTGTCATTTTTTACCCAGGTGGAACATTAATGCCAACTCATGTATCGTATGATTCGGTGTATTATCAACATATGAACCGCTGATTATATTACATTCCAAACGAATTGTGTTAATTCTTAATATGTTCACAGTCTGATCTGATCGATAGGTCTTTGTAGGAAGCGTTTCTAATACTTTTTGATGGAAGCCAAACAGTTGTACAACTGACCGTTCCATATTAAAGTAAACTGGCTCTCGTAAGCTAGATAAGCTTTGAATTGTGCTGTGATTACTACGCTCGTTAAAAGTACGCACATCTTTCGTTTACAATCGAAAAGAAGAGGAGCTAATTGTCCTGCGCAGAGGGCCCTTGGCGGTATGCAATTTACAACTCGTACCAGTTGGTCTCGCACATGCCAGACTCAAGTGACACTTGCTTAGTTCCAGCATTGCGGAGGAATATTGTCTTCTTGTACAATTACGAGCGGACCGACCTGGATATTAACTTGTGGCTTGGTTCACTTGCCACGAGCTTCGTCTTTCTCTCTTAGGTGATGAATCTCTCCATCAGATGCAGACAATATAGGTGACCCAACAAGGAAATTGGCTGGCGACAATGCAGCTTCATCCTTTGGGTCGTTTCAGACTGGCGCGATGGGGCGATAATTTTAAATCACTTCGATTTCTGCGAGGACGGTCAAAAGTTCTTTGTATGTAAGCTTTTCTTGGGCGATGTATTTGAGTAGAAGTATATTAGCTGATTTCCTAGAGGCTGCCGAAATGAGCGGCTCTGGGAGGAATGAAGCGCTGTACGACTCCAGGAACTTAAAGCCTTCGGGCTCCAGTAACGCAGTTTGGAACTCTTTCATTTTGTTGGCAACTCCAACGAAGTTTTTCATTGTCACAGTATTCGTTGCGGCAATTCACACCGGGCAATAAGCCTTCGAATGCAGGACAAAAAGTATTATTTGTTAGCTCAGAAACTAGTTCGATGTGGGTAGCTGTCATCGCTAAGCAAATAAAAATTGAAGCTTAACTTTTGTTTTTGACTTGCTTCCAATTTCGTACGAGTATGGGCCTGCAAAAGCCAACTCCTGACACCAGAAATGGGCGCTCGCCGTAAAGACGATCCGAAGGCCGATTTCCAATGATTTGTGACGTGAAGAGAGGCTTGTAATGGAGCCAGTGAGTGCATTCCCGTATCACTTGACTCATAAGAGCTCTACCCAAACTTTCTCGCGAAGTAAAGAAAGCGAGACCTTCACTCCTGCGTGTAGGAGGAGGGAGTTATAGAAATGATTATGTTTGATTTTATTGTTATTTTTGATTATACCGTGATTACGTAATAGCCCCTAAAAAGTCGATTTCTTTGCTAAACACCGTTTGATGAATTTGTGCTACAATTCTCAAAAAAGTCTGATTTAGCTCGTTTGCTGACACGTGGATTACTTCTCGAACAGTTGAATTTCTAGCTGCAGGGTGAATTTCTAAACAAAGGAAAGGGTACGCAAAAAACGAATGAATGTCTTTCGACGTAAGACTGAAGGGGTGGATTCACTGAATTAGGCAGATATGGCCATTCGCTGTTCGACCGTTTCGGGACGTCGGGTCCAGCGAACCACGTCTTGTGCTGAAGGTCTGCAAGATTTTTGCTTGTTGATACGTAGCGCCATTCGACGTCGTGTGTGTATGAGTGCAACTCAGAGATCCTGTGAGACACCAATTTCGTTGGAAATCGGCTCATCCCACAAAAGTTTCCGGAAAACAAGATCCTGAATGAACATTTTGCAATTTATGATGATGGGGCGATAAGTCCAAGCGAGTCGAATATCCGAGATACTCCAGAGACCGTTCGTTTAGTAGAAGTCTCAGAAATTTGAATTGAAAAATGAATATATCGTCAAATGAGTGTCATGCTAATTCAAGCATTTTCGTTTAATTTAATTCCTCGGCTGCATTGAAACCTTGCCGTCTGATGATTTGCCAAATATGGGTGAATTGCTATTGAATTTGGTCATCGTCAATACGGCTTTATTGAGTAGGCTTGGGCCTTGCGGTGTGCAAATCATCTGCTTCTGTCATCGACATAAAGATCAATTCATAGTACTGTGGCTGCGAGAGTGTATTCTAGTTCGTTTAAGTAGATAGGAAACGCGGCTTCTGGGAAAAATTGCACATAAATGGCCCCGTCCCCCACCCCGCTCTCATTTGCATATGCGGATTCTAGGACAATTACCATAATTCATAAATTAACTGATTTTAATGGGTTTCGAAGTCATGAAAATGTCACGATCATGTCCATAAAGAGTATACTATCCCCCCCATTCGCCACCACATCACCATGTGACAATATTGATCATGACTATATTGACCACATTGATCCTCATTATGAGCAATTAATAGTCACGTGAGAAAGGTGCACATGAAAATGGTCGAACACCCAAAGTATTCGAAGGTCGTTATCACTTACCCTTTTACCTAATTATCCCAGGTGTTGCAACGCTTTTGAGAAAGGTCCAACACCCAAAGAATCCAAAGGTTGTTATCTCAGAGAAACATGACCGATCATCTTTGGGAATAATGTTTTCTGTGATTGCAAGACAAGTTTAGAAATCAAAAGAACCCCAATAAAATAAATCTCACAAGTTAATGATTCTCGTTGTGTTCTCATTTCCACCCCAGAACGTTTTACTGGTAAGTTCTCAAAGATTCTCTCCTTTCCACAAAGGGTCATAAAGATATCAGCCAGAGTCAGAGACCCGAACATGGGGCCTTGTCCATTACCTGACCGCAATAAAAGGGACACACGCACAAGTCCGAGGGGCACGCTCATTGAAAAGATCACTGGGCGCAATAAAAGGGACACGCGCCAATGACCTTATGCCGCACACAAGTGCGAGGGGCACGCTCTCTGCCTACCTATGTATCTCTTTCACGTTCCCAAAAGGGGTACAACACACAAGTATACCTGTAATTTACACTCGAAATAAAAACTCACAAGTTTATTTTCTAGCATAATAATACATTTATTAAATTAATGTTTTACTATCTCAAAGCTTTTGGCTTAATGATGGTTTAGTCATTAAAGAATTTGTCCCAAATAAACCGAGAACAAATAACAGGCCCTCCACTGTGTCAAAAAACTAAAAAGTTTAATATTGGCGTATCAATATGTTAGGGGATTAAATATGAAGGTACCCAAGCTTTAGGCTGAATCCTCTGCATTTACAGAAGATATTTTAGCTTTTACCGAAACTTGGCTGAAACCAGGGATATCCGACTCTGAAGTTCTGGGTAATAACTTTAATACTTATAGGACCGATCGCCACTCACGTAGGGGGGCCTGTGTCCTAATTGCCGTTACCTCTAGCCTAACATCTGAAAGAATTCTCATTCATATACCCAATGAAATTGAATTTCTAAGTGTAAAAGTTTCTTTGCAATCGTTATCTGTTTTTGTTACATGTTCTTATATTCCACCTGGCTCTAACTTAGTAATTTATGAGCACCATCTGTCTGCAATAAAATCTTCTTTCTAACAGAGACTTTTTGATTGTTTTAGTTGACTTTAACCTACCTGATATTTTTTGGTCTTCTCCTACTGACTCATTTGTCTCTATGCCGTTATCTGCCCATGATTTTGTGGATGGCCTTTTAGAATTATCGTTACAGCAAGTAAGCTTTACAAAAAATTCCTTAAGAAGACAATTAGATCTTGTGTTTGTTTCAGACCCGTCATGCCAACAAATCGTGTTCTACCAATCTCACATGCATTTATTTTGTACTTAATTTCAACCAACAAGTAAGCCATACAATTATTAAAAAAAAGTGGTAACATTATCAGTTTTAGGTCCATTCGGTAAATCTTTTCTAATAATTTCTTGAAAATTAAGGTAACTTTCGCGAGGAAGCACGTACAAGTCTTAGCATTGGATAGTAATTCGAAATTCATCGTTTGGCTTAAATGTTTGATTATACGACGAATAAGTATGAAGCTCTTTCTTTGAAATACTCTCATCTGAGAAAACCTTTTCACGAACATTTAAAATTTCGTTCATTGTTTTCCTTTTCACTTCTTATATTATACTCGAAGCTTCAATCCTAACGACTTTAAAAATAATTTATTTTTCAAAGTGAGTGAGCTTCTTTTTACTGATGGTCCTCTTTCTATAGCTTTAAAATAAGTAATGCTTAGCTGAGGACTGAGGCTACGTCTTTTATTATAAATAATCATTCCGCCGAATCGAAACGTTTTCACAACGCAAATTCACCAAATCACCGTTTTGGTCAATAATGCGTATAGATAGTGTGCTTATATTAACACAGTTGATTGGTAAATAAATTAGATTATGTGGTGTCACTGTCATTTTTTACCCAGGTGGAACATTAATGCCAACTCATGTATCGTATGATTCGGTGTATTATCAACATATGAACCGCTGATTATATTACATTCCAAACGAATTGTGTTAATTTTTAATATGTTCACAGTCTGATCTGATCGATAGGTCTTTGTAGGAAGCGTTTCTAATACTTTTTGATGGAAGCCAAACAGTTGTACAACCGACCGTTCCATATTAAAGAAAACTGGCTCTCGTAAGCTAGATAAGCTTTGAATTGTGCTGTGATTACTACGCTCGTTAAAAGTACGCACATCTTTCGATTACAATCGAAAAGAAGAGGAGCTAATTGTCCTGCGCAGAGGTCCCTTGGCGGTATGCAATTTACAACTCGTACCAGTTGGTCTCGCACATGCCAGACTCAAGTGACACTTGCTTAGTTCCAGCATTGCGGAGGAATATTGTCTTCTTGTACAATTACGAGCGGACCGACCTGGATATTAACTTGTGGCTTGGTTCACTTGCCACGAGCTTCGTCTTTCTCTCTTAGGTGATGAATCTCTCCATTAGATGCAGACAATATAGGTGACCCAACAAGGAAATTGGCTGGCGACAATGCAGCTTCATCCTTTGGGTCGTTTCAGACTGGCGCGATGGGGCGATAATTTTAAATCACTTCGATTTCTGCGAGGACGGTCAAAAGTTCTTTGTATGTAAGCTTTTCTTGGGAGATGTATTTGAGTAGAAGTATATTAGCTGATTTCCTAGAGGCTGCCGAAATGAGCGGCTCTGGGAGGAATGAAGCGCTGTACGACTCCAGGAACTTAAAGCCTTCGGGCTCCAGTAACGCAGTTTGGAACTCTTTCATTTTGTTGGCAACTCCAACGAAGTTTTTCGCATTGTCACAGTATTCGTTGCGGAAATTCACACCGGGCAATAAGCCTTCGAATGCAGGACAAAAAGTATTATTTGTTAGCTCAGAAACTAGTTCGATGTGGGTAGCTGTCATCGCTAAGCAAATAAAAATTGAAGCTTATCGTTTGTTTTTGACTTGCTTCCAATTTCGTACGAGTATGGGCCTGCAGAAGCCAACTCCTGACACCAGAAATGGGCGCTCGCAGTAAAGACGATCCGAAGGCCGATTTCCAATGATTTGTGACGTGAAGAGAGGCTTGTAATGGAGCCAGTGAGTGCATTCCCGTATCAATTGACTCGTAAGAGCTCTACCGTTTATGACCCAAACCTTCTCGCGAAGTAAAGAAAGCGAGACCTTCACTCCTGCGTGTAGGAGGAGGGAGTTATAGAAATGATTATGTTTGATTTTATGATACCGTGATTACGTCTACGTCTACGTCTTTTATTATAAATAATCATTCAGCCGAATGTGCACCCGAATCGAAACGTTTTCACAACGCAAATTCACCAAATCACCGTTTTGGTCAATAATGCGTATAGATAGTGTGCTTATATTAACACAATTGATTGGTAAATAAATTAGATTATGTGGTGTCACTGTCATTTTTTACCCAGGTGGAACATTAATGCCAACTCATGTATCGTATGATTCGGTGTATTATCAACATATGAACCGCTGATTATATTACATTCCAAACGAATTGTGTTAATTTTTAATATGTTCACAGTCTGATCTGATCGATAGGTCTTTGTAGGAAGCGTTTCTAATACTTTTTGATGGAAGCCAAACAGTTGTACAACCGACCGTTCCATATTAAAGAAAACTGGCTCTCGTAAGCTAGATAAGCTTTGAATTGTGCTGTGATTACTACGCTCGTTAAAAGTACGCACATCTTTCGATTATAATCGAAAAGAAGAGGAGCTAATTGTCCTGCGCAGAGGGCCCTTGGCGGTATGCAATTTACAACTCGTACCCGTTGGTCTCGCACATGCCAGACTCAAGTGACACTTGCTTAGTTCCAGCATTGCGGAGGAATATTGTCTTCTTGTACAATTACGAGCGGACCGACCTGGATATTAACTTGTGGCTTGGTTCACTTGCCACGAGCTTCGTCTTTCTCTCTTAGGTGATGAATCTCTCCATTAGATGCAGACAATATAGGTGACCCAACAAGGAAATTGGCTGGCGACAATGCAGCTTCATCCTTTGGGTCGTTTCAGACTGGCGCGATGGGGCGATAATTTTAAATCACTTCGATTTCTGCGAGGACGGTCAAAAGTTCTTTGTATGTAAGCTTTTCTTGGGAGATGTATTTGAGTAGAAGTATATTAGCTGATTTCCTAGAGGCTGCCGAAATGAGCGGCTCTGGGAGGAATGAAGCGCTGTACGACTCCAGGAACTTAAAGCCTTCGGGCTTCAGTAACGCAGCTTGGAACTCTTTCATTTTGTTGGCAACTCCAACGAAGTTTTTCGCATTGTCACAGTATTCGTTGCGGCAATTCACACCGGGCAATAAGCCTTCGAATGCAGGACAAAAAGTATTATTTGTTAGCTCAGAAACTAGTTCGATGTGGGTAGCTGCCATCGCTAAGCAAATAAAAATTGAAGCTTATCGTTTGTTTTTGACTTGCTTCCAATTTCGTACGAGTATGGGCCTGCAGAAGCCAACTCCTGACACCAGAAATGGGCGCTCGCAGTAAAGACGATCCGAAGGCCGATTTCCAATGATTTGTGACGTGAAGAGAGGCTTGTAATGGAGCCAGTGAGTGCATTCCCGTATCACTTGACTCATAAGAGCTCTACCGTTTATGACCCAAACCTTCTCGCGAAGTAAAGAAAGCGAGACCTTCACTCCTGCGTGTAGGAGGAGGGAGTTATAGAAATGATTATGTTTGATTTTATGGTTATGTTTGACTATACCGTGATTACGTCTACGTCTACGTCTTTTATTATAAATAATCATTCAGCCGAATGTGCACCCGAATCGAAACGTTTTCACAACGCAAATTCACCAAATCACCGTTTTGGTCAATAATGCGTATAGATAGTGTGCTTATATTAACACAGTTGATTGGTAAACAAATTAGATTATGTGGTGTCACTGTCATTTTTTACCCAGGTGGAACATTAATGCCAACTCATGTATCGTATGATTCGGTGTATTATCAACATATGAACCGCTGATTATATTACATTCCAAACGAATTGTGTTAATTCTTAATATGTTCACAGTCTGATCTGATCGATAGGTCTTTGTAGGAAGCGTTTCTAATACTTTTTGATGGAAGCCAAACAGTTGTACAACCGACCGTTCCATATTAAAGTAAACTGGCTCTCGTAAGCTAGATAAGCTTTGAATTGTGCTGTGATTACTACGCTCGTTAAAAGTACGCAGATCTTTCGATTACAATCGAAAAAAAGAGGAGCTAATTGTCCTGCGCAGAGGGCCCTTGGCGGTATGCAATTTACAACTCGTACCCGTTGGTCTCGCACATGCATGACTCAAGTGACACTTGCTTAGTTCCAGCATTGCGGAGGAATATTGTCTTCTTGTACAATTACGAGCGGACCGACCTGGATATTAACTTGTGGCTTGGTTCACTTGCCACGAGCTTCGTCTTTCTCTTTTAGGTGATGAATCTCTCCATTAGATGCAGACAATATAGGTGACCCAACAAGGAAATTGGCTGGCGACAATGCAGCTTCATCCTTTGGTTCGTTTCAGACTGGCGCGATGGGGCGATAATTTTAAATCACTTCGATTTCTGCGAGGACGGTCAAAAGTTCTTTGTATGTAAGCTTTTCTTGGGCAATGTATTTGAGTAGAAGTATATTAGCTGATTTTCTAGAGGCTGCCGAAATGAGCGGCTCTGGGAGGAATGAAGCGCTGTACGACTCCAGGAACTTAAAGCCTTCGGGCTCCAGTAACGCAGTTTGGAACTCTTTCATTTTGTTGGCAACTCCAACGAAGTTTTTCGCATTGTCACAGTATTCGTTGCGGAAATTCACACCGGGCAAGAAGCCTTCGAATGCAGGACAAAAAGTATTATTTGTTAGCTCAGAAACTAGTTCGATGTGGGTAGCTGTCATCGCTAAGCAAATAAAAATTGAAGCTTAACTTTTGTTTTTGACTTGCTCCCAATTTCGTACGAGTATGGGCCTGCAGAAGCCAACTCCTGACACCAGAAATGGGCGCTCGCCGTAAAGACGATCCGAAGGCCGATTTCCAATGATTTGTGACGTGAAGAGAGGCTTGTAATGGAGCCAGTGAGTGCATTCCCGTATCACTTGACTCATAAGAGCTCTACCGTTTATGACACAAACCTTCTCGCGAAGTAAAGAAAGCGAGACCTTCACTCCTGCGTGTAGGAGGAGGGAGTTATAGAAATGATTATGTTTGATTTTATGGTTATGTTTGATTATACCGTGATTACGTAATATATGGTTAGCCCCTAATAAGTCGATTTCTTTTTGCGCTACAATTCTCAAAAAAGTCTGATTTAACTCGTTTGCTGATACGTGGACTACTTCTCGAACAGTTGAATTTCTAGCTGCAGGGAACCTGTTAAGTGCTCGATAAACAGAGGAAAGGGTACGCAAAAAACGAATGAATGCCTTTCGACGTAAGACTGAAAGGGTGGACTCACTGAATTAGGCAGATATGGCCATTCGCTGTTCGACCGTTTCGGGACGTCGGGTCCAGCGAACCACGTCTTGTGCTGAAGGTTTGCAAGATTTTTGCTTGTTGATACGTAGCGCCATTCGACGTCGTGTGTGTATGAGTGCAACTCAGAGATCCTGTGAGACACCAATTTCGTTGGAAATCGGCTCATCCCACAAAAGTTTCCGGAAAACAAGATCCTGAATGAACATTTTGCAATTTATGATGATGGGGGCGATAAGTCCAAGCGAGTCGAATATCCGAGATACTCCAGTGACCGTTCGTTTAGTAGAAGTCTCAGAAATTTGAATTGAAAAATGAATATATCGTCAAATGAGTGTCATGCTAATTCAAGCATTTTCGTTTAATTTAATTCCTCGGCTGCATTGAAACCTTGCCGTCTGATGATTTGCCAAATATGGGTGAATTGCTATTGAATTTGGTCATCGTCAATACGGCTTTATTGAGTAGGCTTGGGCCTTGCGGTGTGCAAATCATCTGCTTCTGTCATCGACATAAAGTTCAATTCATACTACTGTGGCTGCGAGAGTGTATTCTAGTTCGTTTAAGTAGATAGGAAACGCGGCTTCTGGGAAAAATTGCACATAAATGGCCCCGTCCCCCACCCCGCTCTCATTTGCATATGCGGATTCTAGGACAATTACCATAATTCATAAATTAACTGATTTTAATGGGTTTCGAAGTCATGAAAATGTCACGATCATGTCCATAAAGAGTATACTATCCCCCCCTTCGCCACCACATCACCATGTGACAATATTGATCATGACTATATTGACCACATTGATCCTCATTATGAGCAATTGATAGTCACGTGAGAAAGGTGCACATGAAAATGGTCGCACACCCAAAGTATTCGAAGGTCGTTATCACTTACCCTTTTACCTAATTATCCCAGGTGTTGCAACGCTTTTGAGAAAGGTCCAACACCCAAAGTATCCAAAGGTTGTTATCTCAGAGAAACATGACCGATCATCTTTGGGAATAATGTTTTCTATGATTGCAAGACAAGTTTAGAAATCAAAAGAACCCCAATAAAATAAATCTCACAAGTTAATGATTCTCATTGTGGGAAATATTTTTGGAACCCATATTTTCGTTTCCACCCCAGAACGTTTTACTGGTAAATTCTCAAAGAAAAGATCACTTGGCGCAATAAAAGGGACACGCGCCAATGACCTTATGCCGCACACAAGTGCGAGGGGCACGCTCTCTGCCTACCTATGTATCTCTTTCACGTTCCCAAAAGGGGTACAACACACAAGTATACCTTTAATTTACATTCGAAATAAAAAGTCACAAGTTTATTTTCTAGCATAATAATACATTTATTAAATTAATTTTTTACTATCTCAAAGCTTTTGGCTTAATGATGGTTTAGTCATTAAAGAATTTGTCCCAAATAAACCGAGAACAAATAACAGGCCCTCCACTGTGTCAAAAAACTAAAAAGTTTAATGTTGGCGTATCAATATGTTAGGGGATTTAATATGAAGCTACCCAAGTTTTAGGCTGAATCCTCTGCATTTACAGAAGATATTTTAGCTTTTACCGAAACTTGGCTGAAACCAGGGATATCCGACTCTGAAGTTCTGGGTAATAACTTTAATACTTATAGGACCGATCGCCACTCACGTAGGGGGGCCTGTGTCCTAATTGCCGTTACCTCTAGCCTAACATCTGAAAGAATTCTCATTCATATACCCAATGAAATTGAATTTCTAAGTGTAAAAGTTTCTTTGCAATCGTTATCTGTTTTTGTTACATGTTCTTATATTCCACCTGGCTCTGACCTAATAATTTATGAGCACCATCTGTCTGCAATAAAATCTGTTCTATCCCTTCTTTCTAACAGAGACCTTTTGATTGTTTTAGTTGACTTTAACCTACCTGATATTTCTTGGTCTCCTCCTACTGACTCATTTGTCGCTATGCCGTTATCTGCCCATGATTTTGTGGATGGCCTTTTAGAATTATCGTTACAGCAAGTAAGCTTTATAAAAAATTCCTTAAGAAGACAATTAGATCTTGTGTTTGTTTCAGACCCGTCATGCCAACAAATCGTGTTCTACCAATCTCACATCCATTTATTTTGTACTTAATTTCAACCAACAAGTAAGCCATACAATTATTAAAAAAAAAGTGGTAACATTATCAGTTGTAGGTCCATTCGGTGAATCTTTTCTAATAATTTCTTGAAAATTAAGGTAACTTTCGCGAGGAAGCACGTACAAGTCTTAGCATTGGATAGTACATTAATGCCAACTCATGTATCGTATGATTCGGTGTATTATCAACATATGAACCGCTGATTATATTACATTCCAAACGAATTGTGTTAATTCTTAATATGTTCACAGTCTGATCTGATCGATAGGTCTTTGTAGGAAACGTTTCTAATACTTTTTGATGGAAGCCAAACAGTTGTACAACCGACCGTTCCATATTAAAGTAAACTGGCTCTCGTAAGCTAGATAAGCTTTGAATTGTGCTGTGATTACTACGCTCGTTAAAAGTACGCAGATCTTTCGATTACAATCGAAAAGAAGAGGAGCTAATTGTCCTGCGCAGAGGGCCCTTGGCGGTATGCAATTTACAACTCGTACCCGTTGGTCTCGCACATGCATGACTCAAGTGACACTTGCTTAGTTCCAGCACTGCGGAGGAATATTGTCTTCTTGTACAATTACGAGCGGACCGACCTGGATATTAACTTGTGGCTTGGTTCACTTGCCACGAGCTTCGTCTTTCTCTTTTAGGTGATGAATCTCTCCATTAAATGCAGACAATATAGGTGACCCAACAAGGAAATTGGCTGGCGACAATGCAGCTTCATCCTTTGGTTCGTTTCAGACTGGCGCGATGGGGCGATAATTTTAAATCACTTCGATTTCTGCGAGGACGGTTCTTTGTTCTTTGTATGTAAGCTTTTCTTGGGCAATGTATTTGAGTAGAAGTATATTAGCTGATTTTCTAGAGGCTGCCGAAATGAGCGGCTCTGGGAGGAATGAAGCGCTGTACGACTCCAGGAACTTAAAGCCTTCGGGCTCCAGTAACGCAGTTTGGAACTCTTTCATTTTGTTGGCAACTCCAACGAAGTTTTTCGCATTGTCACAGTATTCGTTGCGGCAATTCACACCGGGCAATAAGCCTTCGAATGCAGGACAAAAAGTATTATTTGTTAGCTCAGAAACTAGTTCGATGTGGGTAGCTGTCATCGCTAAGCAAATAAAAATTGAAGCTTAACTTTTGTTTTTGACTTGCTCCCAATTTCGTACGAGTATGGGCCTGCAGAAGCCAACTCCTGACACCAGAAATGGGCGCTCGCCGTAAAGACGATCCGAAGGCCGATTTCCAATGATTTGTGACGTGAAGAGAGGCTTGTAATGGAGCCAGTGAGTGCATTCCCGTATCACTTGACTCATAAGAGCTCTACCGTTTATGACCCAAACCCAGTAAGCGAGACCTTCACTCCTGCGTGTAGGAGGAGGGAGTTATAGAAATGATTATGTTTGATTTTATGGTTATGTTTGATTATACCGTGATTACGTAATATATGGACAGCCCCTAATAAGTCGATTTCTTTGCTAAACACCGTTTGATGAATTTGTGCTACAATTCTCAAAAAAGTCTGATTTAGCTTGTTTGCTGATACGTGGACTACTTCTCGAACAGTTGAATTTCTAGCTGCAGGGAACCTGTTAAGTGCTCGATAAACAAAGGAAACGGTACGCAAAAAACGAATGAATGCCTTTCGACGTAAGACTGAAGGGGTGGATTCACTGAATTAGGCAGATATGGCCATTCGCTGTTCGACCGTTTCGTGACGTCGGGTCCAGCGAACCACGTCTTGTGCTGAAGGTCTGCAAGATTTTTGCTTGTTGATACGTAGCGCCATTCGACGTCGTGTGTGTATGAGTGCAACTTAGAGATCCTGTGAGACACCAATTTCGTTGGAAATCGGCTCATCCCACAAAAGTTTCCGGAAAACAAGATCCTGAATAAACATTGTGCGATTTATGATGATGGGGGCGATAAGTCCAAGCGAGTCGAATATCCGAGATACTCCAGAGACCGTTCGTTTAGTAGAAGTCTCAGAAATTTGAATTGAAAAATGAATATATCGTTAAACGAGCATTTTCGTTTAATTTTTATTCTCCGGCTGCATTGAAACCTTGCCGTCTGATGATTTGCCAAATATGGGTGAATTGCTATTGAATTTGGTCATCGTCAATACGGCTTTATTGAGTAGGCTTGGGCCTTGCGGTGTGCAAATCATCTGCTTCTTTCATCGACATTAAGTTCAATTCATAGTACTGTGGCTGCGAGAGTGTATTCTAGTTCGTTTAAGTAGATAGGAAACGCGGCTTACGGGACAAATTGCACATAAATGGCCCCGTCTCCCACCCCGCTCTCATTTGCATATGCGGATTCTAGGACAATTACCATAATTCATAAATTAACTGATTTTAATGGGTTTCGAAGTCATGAAAATGTCACGATCATGTCCATAAAGAGTATACTATCCCCCCCTTCGCCACCACATCACCATGTGACAATATTGATCATGACTATATTGACCACATTGATCCTCATTATGAGCAATTAATAGTCACGTGAGAAAGGTGCACATGAAAATGGTCGCACACCCAAAGTATTCGAAGGTCGTTATCTCACAAGTTAATGATTCTCATTGTGGGAAATATTTTTGGAACCCATATTTTCGTTTCCACCCCAGAACGTTTTACTGGTTAATTCTCAAAGAAAAGATCAGTGGGCGGAATAAAATGGACACGCGCCAATGACCTTATGCCGCACACAAGTGCGAGGGGCACGCTCTCTGCCTACCTATGTATCTCTTTCACGTTCCCAAAAGGGGTACAACACACAAGTATACCTGTAATTTACATTCGAAATAAAAAGTCACAAGTTTATTTTCTAGCATAATAATACATTTATTAAATTAATTTTTTACTATCTCAAAGCTTTTGGCTTAATGATGGTTTAGTCATTAAAGAATTTGTCCCAAAATAAATCGAGAACAAATAACAGGCCCTCCACTGTGTCAAAAAACTAAAAAGGTTAATGTTGGCGTATCAATATGTTAGGGGATTAAATATGAAGCCACCCAAGCTTTAGGCTGAATCCTCTGCATTTACAGAAGATATTTTAGCTTTTACGGAAACTTGGCTGAAACCAGGGATATCCGACTCTGAAGTTCTGGGTAATAACTTTAATACTTATAGGACCGATCGCCACTCACGTAGGGGGGCCTGTGTCCTAATTGCCGTTACCTCTAGCATAACATCTGAAAGAATTCTCATTCATATACCCAATGAAATTGAATTTCTAAGTGTAAAAGTTTCTTTGCAATCGTTATCTGTTTTTGTTACATGTTCTTATATTCCACCTGGCTCTGACCTAATAATTTATGAGCACCATCTGTCTGCAATAAAATCTGTTCTATCCCTTCTTTCTAACAGAGACCTTTTGATTGTTTTAGTTGACTTTAACCTACCTGATATTTCTTGGTCTCCTCCTACTGACTCATTTGTCGCTATGCCGTTATCTGCCCATGATTTTGTGGATGGCCTTTTAGAATTATCGTTACAGCAAGTAAGCTTTATAAAAAATTCCTTAAGAAGACAATTAGATCTTGTGTTTGTTTCAGACCCGTCATGCCAACAAATCGTGTTCTACCAATCTCACATCCATTTATTTTGTATTTTGCATTGGATAGTAATTCGAAACTCATCGTTTGGCTGAAATGTTTGATTATACGACGAATAAGTATGAAACTCTTTCTTTGAAATACTCTCATCTGAGAAAACCTTTTCTCGAACATTTAAAATTTCGTTCATTATTTTCTTTTTCACTTCTTATATTATACTCGAAGCTTCAATCCTAACGACTTTAAAAATAGTTTATTTTTCAAAGTGAGTGAGCTTCTTTTTACTGATGGTCCTCTTTCTATAGCTTTAAAATAAGTAATGCTTAGCTGAGGACTAAGGCTACGTCTTTTATTATAAATAATCATTCAGCCGAATGTGCACCCGAATCGAAACGTTTTCACAACGCAAATTCACCAAATCACCGTTTTGGTCAATAATGCGTATAGATAGTGTGCTTATATTAACACAGTTGATTGGTAAATAAATTAGATTATGTGGTGTCACTGTCATTTTTTACCCAGGTGGAACATTAATGCCAACTCATGTATCGTATGATTCGGTGTATTATCAACATATGAACCGCTGATTATATTACATTCCAAACGAATTGTGTTAATTTTTAATATGTTCACAGTCTGATCTGATCGATAGGTCTTTGTAGGAAGCGTTTCTAATACTTTTTGATGGAAGCCAAACAGTTGTACAACCGACCGTTCCATATTAAAGTAAACTGGCTCTCGTAAGCTAGATAAGCTTTGAATTGTGCTGTGATTACTACGCTCGTTAAAAGTACGAAGATCTTTCGATTACAATCGAAAAGAAGAGGAGCTAATTGTCCTGCGCAGAGGGCCCTTGGCGGTATGCAATTTACAACTCGTACCCGTTGGTCTCGCACATGCATGACTCAAGTGACACTTGCTTAGTTCCAGCACTGCGGAGGAATATTGTCTTCTTGTACAATTACGAGCGGACCGACCTGGATATTAACTTGTGGCTTGGTTCACTTGCCACGAGCTTCGTCTTTCTCTTTTAGGTGATGAATCTCTCCATTAAATGCAGACAATATAGGTGACCCAACAAGGAAATTGGCTGGCGACAATGCAGCTTCATCCTTTGGGTCGTTTCAGACTGGCGCGATGGGGCGATAATTTTAAACCACTTCGATTTCTGCGAGGACGGTCAAAAGTTCTTTGTATGTAAGCTTTTCTTGGGCGATGTATTTGAGTAGAAGTATATTAGCTGATTTTCTAGAGGCTGCCGAAATGAGCGGCTCTGGGAGGAATGAAGCGCTGTACGACTCCAGGAACTTAAAGCCTTCGGGCTCCAGTAACGCAGTTTGGAACTCTTTCATTTTGTTGGCAACTCCAACGAAGTTTTTCGCATTGTCACAGTATTCGTTGCGGCAATTCACACCGGGCAATAAGCCTTCGAATGCAGGACAAAAAGTATTATTTGTTAGCTCAGAAACTAGTTCGATGTGGGTAGCTGTCATCGCTAAGCAAATAAAAATTGAAGCTTAACTTTTGTTTTTGACTTGCTCCCAATTTCGTACGAGTATGGGCCTGCAGAAGCCAACTCCTGACACCAGAAATGGGCGCTCGCCGTAAAGACGATCCGAAGGCCGATTTCCAATGATTTGTGACGTGAAGAGAGGCTTGTAATGGAGCCAGTGAGTGCATTCCCGTATCACTTGACTCATAAGAGCTCTACCGTTTATGACCCAAACCCAGAAAGCGAGACCTTCACTCCTGCGTGTAGGAGGAGGGAGTTATAGAAATGATTATGTTTGATTTTATGGTTATGTTTGATTATACCGTGATTACGTAATATATGGACAGCCCCTAATAAGTCGATTTCTTTGCTAAACACCGTTTGATGAATTTGTGCTACAATTCTCAAAAAAGTCTGATTTAGCTTGTTTGCTGATACGTGGACTACTTCTCGAACAGTTGAATTTCTAGCTGCAGGGAACCTGTTAAGTGCTCGATAAACAAAGGAAAGGGTACGCAAAAAACGAATGAATGCCTTTCGACGTAAGACTGAAGGGGTGGATTCACTGAATTAGGCAGATATGGCCATTCGCTGTTCGACCGTTTCGTGACGTCGGGTCCAGCGAACCACGTCTTGTGCTGAAGGTCTGCAAGATTTTTGCTTGTTGATACGTAGCGCCATTCGACGTCGTGTGTGTATGAGTGCAACTTAGAGATCCTGTGAGACACCAATTTCGTTGGAAATCGGCTCATCCCACAAAAGTTTCCGGAAAACAAGATCCTGAATAAACATTGTGCGATTTATGATGATGGGGGCGATAAGTCCAAGCGAGTCGAATATCCGAGATACTCCAGAGACCGTTCGTTTAGTAGAAGTCTCAGAAATTTGAATTGAAAAATGAATATATCGTCAAATGACTGTCATGCTAATTCAAGCATTTTTGTTTAATTTAATTCCTCGGCTGCCTTGAAACCTTGCCGTCTGATGATTTGCCAAATATGGGTGAATTGCTATTGAATTTGGTCATCGTCAATACGGCTTTATTGAGTAGGCTTGGGCCTTGCGGTGTGCAAATCATCTGCTTCTGTCATCGACATAAAGAACAATTCATGGTACTGTGGCTGCGAGAGTGTATTCTAGTTCGTTTAAGTAGATAGGAAACGCGGCTTCTGGGACAAATTGCACATAAATGGCCCCGTCCCCCACCCCGCTCTCATTTGCATATGCGGATTCTAGGACAATTACCATAATTCATAAATTAACTGATTTTAATGGGTTTCGAAGTCATGAAAATGTCACGATCATGTCCATAAAGAGTATACTATACCCCCATTCGCCACCACATCACCATGTGACAATATTGATCATGACTATATTGACAACATTGATCCTCATTATGAGCAATTTCTAGGCCCAGGTGTTGCAACGCTTTTGAGAAAGGTCCAACACCCAAAGTATCCAAAGGTTGTTATCTCAGAGAAACATGACCGATCATGTTTGGGAATAATGTTTTCTATGATTGCAAGACAAGTTTAGAAATCAAAAGAACCCCAATAAAATAAATCTCACAAGTTAATGATTCTCATTGTGGGAAATATTTTTGGAACCCATATTTTCGTTTCCACCCCAGAACGTTTTACTGGTAAATTCTCAAAGAAAAGATCACTTGGCGCAATAAGGGACACGCGCCAATGACCTTATGCCGCACACAAGTGCGAGGGGCACGCTCTCTGCCTACCTATGTATCTCTTTCACGTTCCCAAAAGGGGTACAACACACAAGTATACCTGTAATTTACACTCGAAATAAAAAGTCACAAGTTTATTTTCTAGCATAATAATACATTTATTAAATTAATGTTTTACTATCTCAAAGCTTTTGGCTTAATGATGGTTTAGTCATTAAAGAATTTGTCCCAAAATAAATCGAGAACAAATAACAGGCCCTCCACTGTGTCAAAAAACTAAAAAGGTTAATGTTGGCGTATCAATATGTTAGGGGATTAAATATGAAGCCACCCAAGCTTTAGGCTGAATCCTCTGCATTTACAGAAGATATTTTAGCTTTTACGGAAACTTGGCTGAAACCAGGGATATCCGACTCTGAAGTTCTGGGTAATAACTTTAATACTTATAGGACCGATCGCCACTCACGTAGGGGGGCCTGTGTCCTAATTGCCGTTACCTCTAGCATAACATCTGAAAGAATTCTCATTCATATACCCAATGAAATTGAATTTCTAAGTGTAAAAGTTTCTTTGCAATCGTTATCTGTTTTTGTTACATGTTCTTATATTCCACCTGGCTCTGACCTAATAATTTATGAGCACCATCTGTCTGCAATAAAATCTGTTCTATCCCTTCTTTCTAACAGAGACCTTTTGATTGTTTTAGTTGACTTTAACCTACCTGATATTTCTTGGTCTCCTCCTACTGACTCATTTGTCGCTATGCCGTTATCTGCCCATGATTTTGTGGATGGCCTTTTAGAATTATCGTTACAGCAAGTAAGCTTTATAAAAAATTCCTTAAGAAGACAATTAGATCTTGTGTTTGTTTCAGACCCGTCATGCCAACAAATCGTGTTCTACCAATCTCACATCCATTTATTTTGTACTTAATTTCAACCAACAAGTAAGCCATACAATTATTAAAAAAAAGTGGTAACATTATCAGTTGTAGGTCCATTCGGTGAATCTTTTCTAATAATTTCTTGAAAATTAAGGTAACTTTCGCGAGGAAGCACGTACAAGTCTTAGCATTGGATAGTAATTCGAAACTCATCGTTTGGCTGAAATGTTTGATTATACGACGAATAAGTATGAAACTCTTTCTTTGAAATACTCTCATCTGAGAAAACCTTTTCTCGAACATTTAAAATTTCGTTCATTATTTTCTTTTTCACTTCTTATATTATACTCGAAGCTTCAATCCTAACGACTTTAAAAATAGTTTATTTTTCAAAGTGAGTGAGCTTCTTTTTACTGATGGTCCTCTTTCTATAGCTTTAAAATAAGTAATGCTTAGCTGAGGACTAAGGCTACGTCTTTTATTATAAATAATCATTCAGCCGAATGTGCACCCGAATCGAAACGTTTTCACAACGCAAATTCACCAAATCACCGTTTTGGTCAATAATGCGTATAGATAGTGTGCTTATATTAACACAGTTGATTGGTAAATAAATTAGATTATGTGGTGTCACTGTCATTTTTTACCCAGGTGGAACATTAATGCCAACTCATGTATCGTATGATTCGGTGTATTATCAACATATGAACCGCTGATTATATTACATTCCAAACGAATTGTGTTAATTTTTAATATGTTCACAGTCTGATCTGATCGATAGGTCTTTGTAGGAAGCGTTTCTAATACTTTTTGATGGAAGCCAAACAGTTGTACAACCGACCGTTCCATATTAAAGTAAACTGGCTCTCGTAAGCTAGATAAGCTTTGAATTGTGCTGTGATTACTACGCTCGTTAAAAGTACGCAGATCTTTCGATTACAATCGAAAAGAAGAGGAGATAATTGTCCTGCGCAGAGGGCCCTTGGCGGTATGAAATTTACAACTCGTACCCGTTGGTCTCGCACATGCCAGACTCAAGTGACACTTGCTTAGTTCCAGCATTGCGGAGGAATATTGTCTTCTTGTACAATTACGAGCGGACCGACCTGGATATTAACTTATGGCTTGGTTCACTTGCCACGAGCTTCGTCTTTCTCTTTTAGGTGATGAATCTCTCCATTAGATGCAGACAATATAGGTGACCCAACAAGGAAATTGGCTGGCGACAATGCAGCTTCATCCTTTGGGTCGTTTCAGACTGGCGCGATGGGGCGATAATTTTAAACCACTTCGATTTCTGCGAGGACGGTCAAAAGTTCTTTGTATGTAAGCTTTTCTTGGGCGATGTATTTGAGTAGAAGTATATTAGCTGATTTCCTAGAGGCTGCCGAAATGAGCGGCTCTGGGAGGAATGAAGCGCTGTACAACTCCAGGAACTTAAAGCCTTCGGGCTCCAGTAACGCAGTTTGGAACTCTTTCATTTTGTTGGCAACTCCAACGAAGTTTTTCATTGTCACAGTATTCGTTGCGGCAATTCACACCGGGCAATAAGCCTTCGAATGCAGGACAAAAAGTATTATTTGTTAGCTCAGAAACTAGTTCGATGTGGGTAGCTGTCATCGCTAAGCAAATAAAAATTGAAGCTTAACTTTTGTTTTTGACTTGCTTCCAATTTCGTACGAGTATGGGCCTGCAGAAGCCAACTCCTGACACCAGAAATGGGCGCTCGCCGTAAAGACGATCCGAAGGCCGATTTCCAATGATTTGTGACGTGAAGAGAGGCTTGTAATGGAGCCAGTGAGTGCATTCCCGTATCACTTGACTCATAAGAGCTCTACCGTTTATGACCCAAACCTTCTCGCGAAGTAAAGAAAGCGAGACCTTCACTCCTGCGTGTAGGAGGAGGGAGTTATAGAAATGATTATGTTTGATTTTATGGTTATGTTTGATTATACCGTGATTACGTAATATGTGGACAGCCCCTAATAAGTCGATTTCTTTGCTAAACACCGTTTGATGAATTTGTGCTACAATTCTCAAAAAAGTCTAATTTAGCTCGTTTGCTGACACGTGGATTACTTCTCGAACAGTTGAATTTCTAGCTGCAGGGAACCTGTTAAGTGCTCGATAAACAGAGGAAAGGGTACGCAAAAAACAAATGAATGCCTTTCGACGTAAGACTGAAGGGGTGGATTCACTGAATTAGGCAGATATGGCCATTCGCTGTTCGACCGTTTCGGGACGTCGGGTCCAGGTCTGCAAGATTTTTGCTTGTTGATACGTAGCGCCATTCGACGTCGTGTGTGTATGAGTGCAACTTAGAGATCCTGTGAGACACCAATTTCGTTGGAAATCGGCTCATCCCACAAAAGTTTCCGGAAAACAAGATCCTGAATGAACATTTTGCAATTTATGATGATGGGGGCGATAAGTCCAAGCGAGTCGAATATCCGAGATACTCCAGAGACCGTTCGTTTAGTAGAAGTCTCAGAAATTTGAATTGAAAAATGAATATATCGTCAAATGACTGTCATGCTAATTCAAGCATTTTTGTTTAATTTAATTCCTCGGCTGCCTTGAAACCTTGCCGTCTGATGATTTGCCAAATATGGGTGAATTGCTATTGAATTTGGTCATCGTCAATACGGCTTTATTGAGTAGGCTTGGGCCTTGCGGTGTGCAAATCATCTGCTTCTGTCATCGACATAAAGAACAATTCATGGTACTGTGGCTGCGAGAGTGTATTCTAGTTCGTTTAAGTAGATAGGAAACGCGGCTTCTGGGACAAATTGCACATAAATGGCCCCGTCCCCCACCCCGCTCTCATTTGCATATGCGGATTCTAGGACAATTACCATAATTCATAAATTAACTGATTTTAATGGGTTTCGAAGTCATGAAAATGTCACGATCATGTCCATAAAGAGTATACTATACCCCCATTCGCCACCACATCACCATGTGACAATATTGATCATGACTATATTGACAACATTGATCCTCATTATGAGCAATTTCTAGGCCCAGGTGTTGCAACGCTTTTGAGAAAGGTCCAACACCCAAAGTATCCAAAGGTTGTTATCTCAGAGAAACATGACCGATCATGTTTGGGAATAATGTTTTCTATGATTGCAAGACAAGTTTAGAAATCAAAAGAACCCCAATAAAATAAATCTCACAAGTTAATGATTCTCATTGTGGGAAATATTTTTGGAACCCATATTTTCGTTTCCACCCCAGAACGTTTTACTGGTAAATTCTCAAAGAAAAGATCACTTGGCGCAATAAGGGACACGCGCCAATGACCTTATGCCGCACACAAGTGCGAGGGGCACGCTCTCTGCCTACCTATGTATCTCTTTCACGTTCCCAAAAGGGGTACAACACACAAGTATACCTGTAATTTACACTCGAAATAAAAAGTCACAAGTTTATTTTCTAGCATAATAATACATTTATTAAATTAATGTTTTACTATCTCAAAGCTTTTGGCTTAATGATGGTTTAGTCATTAAAGAATTTGTCCCAAATAAACCGAGAACAAATAACAGGCCCTCCACTGTGTCAAAAAACTAAAAAGTTTAATGTTGGCGTATCAATATGTTAGGGGATTAAATATGAAGCCACCCAAGCTTTAGGCTGAATCCTCTGCATTTACAGAAGATATTTTAGCTTTTACCGAAACTTGGCTGAAACCAGGGATATCCGACTCTGAAGTTCTGGGTAATAACTTTAATACTTATAGGACCGATCGCCACTCACGTAGGGGGGCCTGTGTCCTAATTGCCGTTACCTCTAGCCTAACATCTGAAAGAATTCTCATTCATATACCCAATGAAATTGAATTTCTAAGTGTAAAAGTTTCTTTGCAATCGTTATCTGTTTTTGTTACACGTTCTTATATTCCACCTGGCTCTTACCTAATAATTTATGAGCACTATCTGTCTGCAATAAAATCTGTTCTATCCCTTCTTTCTAACAGAGACCTTTTGATTGTTTTAGTTGACTTTAGCCTACCTGATATTTCTTGGTCTCCTCCTACTGACTCCTTTGTCGCTATGCCGTTATCTGCCCATGATGTTGTGGATGGCCTTTTAGAATTATCGTTACAGCAAGTAAGCTTTACAAAAAATTCCTTAAGAAGACAATTAGATCTTGTGTTTGTTTCAGACCCGTCATGCCAACAAATCGTGTTCTACCAATCTCACATCCATTTATTTTGTACTTAATTTCAACCAACAAGTAAGCCATACAATTATTAAAAAAAAGTGGTAACATTATCAGTTGTAGCTCCATTCGGTGAATCTTTTCTAATAATTTCTTGAAAATTAAGGTAACTTTCGCGAGGAAGCACGTACAAGTCTTAGCATTGGATAGTAATTCAAAATTCATCGTTTGACTTAAATGTTTGATTATACGACGAATAAGTATGAAACTCTTTCTTTGAAATACTCTCATCTGAGAAAACCTTTTCTCGAACATTTAAAATTTCGTTCATTGTTTTCCTTTTCACTTCTTATATTATACTCGAAGCTTCAATCCTAACGACTTTAAAAATAATTTATTTTTCAAAGTGAGTGAGCTTCTTTTTACTGATGGTCCTCTTTCTATAGCTTTAAAATAAGTAATGCTTAGCTGAGTACTAAGGCTACGTCTTTAATTATAAATAATCATTCAGCCGAATGTGCACCCGAATCGAAACGTTTTCACAACGCAAATTCACCAAATCACCGTTTTGGTCAATAATGCGTATAGATAGTGTGCCTTTATTAACACAGTTGATTGGTAAATAAATTAGATTATGTGGTGTCACTGTCATTTTTTACCCAGGTGGAACATTAATGCCAACTCATGTATCGTATGATTCGGTGTATTATCAACATATGAACCGCTGATTATATTACATTCCAAACGAATTGTGTTAATTTTTAATATGTTCACAGTCTGATCTGATCGATAGGTCTTTGTAGGAAGCGTTTCTAATACTTTTTGATGGAAGCCAAACAGTTGTACAACCGACCGTTCCATATTAAAGTAAACTGGCTCTCGTAAGCTAGATAAGCTTTGAATTGTGCTGTGATTACTACGCTCGTTAAAAGTACGCAGATCTTTCGATTACAATCGAAAAGAAGAGGAGCTAATTGTCCTTGCGGTATGCAATTTACAACTCGTACCCGTTGGTCTCGCACATGCCAGACTCAAGTGACACTTGCTTAGTTCCAGCATTGCGGAGGAATATTGTCTTCTTGTACAATTACGAGCGGACCGACCTGGATATTAACTTGCGGCTTAGTTCACTTGCCACGAGCTTCGTCTTTCTCTCTTAGGTGATGAATCTCTCCAATATAGGTGACCCAACAAGGAAATTGGCTGGCGACAATGGAGCTTCATCCTTTGGGTCGTTTCAGACTGGTGCGATGGGGCGATAATTTTAAACCACTTCGATTTCTGCGAGGACGGTCAAAAGTTCTTTGTATTTAAGCTTTTCTTGGGCGATGTATTTGAGTAGAAATATATTAGCTGATTTCCTAGAGGCTGCCGAAATAAGCGGCTCTGGGAGGAATGAAGCGCTGTACGACTCCAGGAACTTAAAGCCTTCGGGCTCCAGTAACGCAGTTTGGAACTCTTTCATTTTGTTGGCAACTCCAACGAAGTTTTTCATTGTCGCAGTATTCGTTGCGGCAATTCACACCGGGCAATAAGCCTTCGAATGCAGGACAAAAAGTATTATTTGTTAGCTCAGAAACTAGTTCGATGTGGGTAGCTGTCATCGCTAAGCAAATAAAAATTGAAGCTTCACTTTTGTTTTTGACTTGCTTCCAATTTCGTACGAGTATGGGCCTGCAGAAGCCAACTCCTGACACCAGAAATGGGCGCTCGCCGTAAAGACGATCCGAAGGCCGATTTCCAATGATTTGTGACGTGAAGAGAGGCTTGTAATGGAGCCAGTGAGTGCATTCCCGTATCACTTGACTCATAAGAGCTCTACCGTTTATGACCCAAACCTTCTCGCGAAGTAAAGAAAGCGAGACCTTCACTCCTGCGTGTAGGAGGAGGGAGTTATAGAAATGATTATGTTTGATTTTATGGTTATGTTTGATTATACCGTGATTACGTAATATATGGACAGCCCCTAATAAGTCGATTTCTTTGCTAAACACCGTTTGATGAATTTGTGCTACAATTCTCAAAAAAGTCTGATTTAGCTCGTTTGCTGACACGTGGATTACTTCTCGAACAGTTGAATTTCTAGCTGCAGGGTGAATTTCTAAACAAAGGAAAGGGTACGCAAAAAACGAATGAATGCCTTTCGACGTAAGACTGAAAGGGTGGATTCACTGAATTAGGCAGATATGGCCATTCGCTGTTCGACCGTTTCGGGACGTCGGGTCCAGCGAACCACGTCTTGTGCTGAAGGTCTGCAAGATTTTTGCTTGTTGATACGTAGCGCCATTCGACGTCGTGTGTGTATGAGTGCAACTCAGAGATCCTGTGAGACACCAATTTCGTTGGAAATCGGCTCATCCCACAAAAGTTTCCGGAAAACAAGATCCTGAATGAACATTTTGCAATTTATGATGATGGGGGCGATAAGTCCAAGCGAGTCGAATATCCGAGATACTCCAGAGACCGTTCGTTTAGTAGAAGTCTCAGAAATTTGAATTGAAAAATGAATATATCGTCAAATGACTGTCATGCTAATTCAAGCATTTTCGTTTAATTTAATTCCTCGGCTGCATTGAAACCTTGCCGTCTGATGATTTGCCAAATATGGGTGAATTGTTATTGAATTTGGTTATCGTCAATACGGCTTTATTGAGTAGGCTTGGGCCTTGCGGTGTGCAAATCATCTGCTTCTGTCATCGACATAAAGATCAATTCATAGTACTTTGGCTGCGAGAGTGTATTCTAGTTCGTTTAAGTAGATGGGAAACGCGGCTTCTGGGACAAATTGCACATAAATGGCCCCGTTCCCCACCCCGCTCTCATTTGCATATGCGGATTCTAGGACAATTACCATAATTCATAAATTAACTGATTTTAATTCATGTCCATAAAGAGTATACTATCCACCCCCTTCGCCACCACATCACCATGTGACAGTATTGATCATGACTATATTGACAACATTGATCCTCATTATGAGCAATTAATAGTCACGTGAGAAAGGTGCACATGAAAATGGTCGCACACCCAAAGTATTCGAAGGTCGTTATCACTTACCCTTTTACCTAATTATCCCAGGTGTTGCAACGCTTTTGAGAAAGGTCCAACACCCAAAGTATCCAAAGGTTGTTATCTCAGAGAAACATGACCGATCATGTTTGGGAATAATGTTTTCTATGATTGCAAGACAAGTTTAGAAATCAAAAGAACCCCAATAAAATAAATCTCACAAGTTAATGATTCTCATTGTGGGAATTATTTTTGGAACCCATATTTTCGTTTCCACCCCAGAACGTTTTACTGGTAAATTCTCAAAGAAAAGATCACTTGGCGCAATAAAAGGGACACGCGCCAATGACCTTATGCCGCACACAAGTGCGAGAGCACGCTCTCTGCCTACCTTTGTATCTCTTTCACGTTCCCAAAAGGGGTACAACACACAAGTATACCTGTAATTTACACTCGAAATAAAAAGTCACAAGTTTATTTTCTAGCATAATAATACATTTATTAAATTAATGTTTTACTATCTCAAAGCTTTTGGCTTAATGATGGTTTAGTCATTAAAGAATTTGTCCTAAAATAAATCGAGAACAAATAACAGGCCCTCCACTGTGTCAAAAAACTAAAAAGGTTAATGTTGGCGTATCAATATGTTAGGGGATTAAATATGAAGCCACCCAAGCTTTAGGCTGAATCCTCTGCATTTACAGAAGATATTTTAGCTTTTACCGAAACTTGGCTGAAACCAGGGATATCCGACTCTGAAGTTCTGGGTAATAACTTTAATACTTATAGGACCGATCGCCACTCACGTAGGGGGGCCTGTGTCCTAATTGCCGTTACCTCTAGCCTAACATCTGAAAGAATTCTCATTCATATACCCAATGAAATTGAATTTCTAAGTGTAAAAGTTTCTTTGCAATCGTTATCTGTTTTTGTTACATGTTCTTATATTCCACCTGGCACTGACCTAATAATTTATGAGCACCATCTGTCTGCAATAAAATCTGTTCTATCCCTTCTTTCTAACAGAGACCTTTTGATTGTTTTAGTTGACTTTAACCTACCTGATATTTCTTGGTCCCCTCCTACTGACTAATTTGTCGCTATGCCGTTGTCTGCCCATGATTTTGTGGATGGCCTTTTAGAATTATCGTTACAGCAAGTAAGCTTTACAAAAAATTCCTTAAGAAGACAATTAGATCTTGTGTTTGTTTCAGACCCGTCATGCCAACAAATCGTGTTCTACCAATCTCACATCCATTTATTTTGTACTTAATTTCAACCAACAAGTAAGCCATACAATTATTTAAAAAAAGTGGTAACATTATCAGTTGTAGCTCCATTCGGTGAATCTTTTCTAATAATTTCTTGAAAATTAAGGTAACTTTCGCGAGGAAGCACGTACAAGTCTTAGCATTGGATAGTAATTCGAAATTCATCGTTTGGCTTAAATGTTTGATTATACGACGAATAAGTATGAAACTCTTTCTTTGAAATACTCTCATCTGAGAAAACCTTTTCTCGAACATTTAAAATTTCGTTCATTGTTTTCCTTTTCACTTCTTATATTATACTCGAAGCTTCAATCCTAACGACTTTAAAAATAATTTATTTTTCAAAGTGAGTGAGCTTCTTTTTACTGATGGTCCTCTTTCTATAGCTTTAAAATAAGTAATGCTTAGCTGAGGACTAAGGCTACGTCTTTTATTATAAATAATCATTCAGCCGAATGTGCACCCGAATCGAAACGTTTTCACAACACAAATTCACCAAATCACCGTTTTGGTCAATAATGCGTATAGATAGTGTGCTTATATTAACACAGTTGATTGGTAAATAAATTAGATTATGTGGTGTCACTGTCATTTTTTACCCAGGTGGAACATTAATGCCAACTCATGTATCGTATGATTCGGTGTATTATCAACATATGAACCGCTGATTATATTACATTCCAAACGAATTGTGTTAATTTTTAATATGTTCACAGTCTGATCTGATCGATAGGTCTTTGTAGGAAACGTTTCTAATACTTTTTGATAGAAGCCAAACAGTTGTACAACCGACCGTTCCATATTAAAGTAAACTGGCTCTCGTAAGCTAGATAAGCTTTGAATTGTGCTGTGATTACTACGCTCGTTAAAAGTACGCAGATCTTTCGATTACAATCGAAAAGAAGAGGAGCTAATTGTCCTTGCGGTATGCAATTTACAACTCGTACCCGTTGGTCTCGCACATGCCAGACTCAAGTGACACTTGCTTAGTTCCAGCATTGCGGAGGAATATTGTCTTCTTGTACAATTACGAGCGGACCGACCTGGATATTAACTTGCGGCTTAGTTCACTTGCCACGAGCTTCGTCTTTCTCTGTTAGGTGATGAATCTCTCCATTAGATGCAGACAATATAGGTGACCCAACAAGGAAATTGGCTGGCGACAATGGAGCTTCATCCTTTGGGTCGTTTCAGACTGGTGCGATGGGGCGATAATTTTAAACCACTTCGATTTCTGCGAGGACGGTCAAAAGTTCTTTGTATTTAAGCTTTTCTTGGGCGATGTATTTGAGTAGAAGTATATTAGCTGATTTCCTAGAGGCTGCCGAAATGAGCGGCTCTGGGAGGAATGAAGCGCTGTACGACTCCAGGAACTTAAAGCCTTCGGGCTCCAGTAACGCAGTTTGGAACTCTTTCATTTTGTTGGCAACTCCAACGAAGTTTTTCATTGTCACAGTATTCGTTGCGGCAATTCACACCGGGCAATAAGCCTTCGAATGCAGACAAAAAGTATTATTTGTTAGCTCAGAAACTAGTTCGATGTGGGTAGCTGTCATCGCTAAGCAAATAAAAATTGAAGCTTAACTTTTGTTTTTGACTTGCTTCCAATTTCGTACGAGTATGGGCCTGCAGAAGCCAACTCCTGACACCAGAAATGGGCGCTCGCCGTAAAGACGATCCGAAGGCCGATTTCCAATGATTTGTGACGTGAAGAGAGGCTTGTAATGGAGCCAGTGAGTGCATTCCCGTATCACTTGACTCATAAGAGCTCTACCGTTTATGACCCAAACCTTCTCGCGAAGTAAAGAAAGCGAGACCTTCACTCCTGCGTGTAGGAGGAGGGAGTTATAGAAATGATTATGTTTGATTTTATGGTTATGTTTGATTATACCGTGATTACGTAATATATGGACAGCCCCTAATAAGTCGATTTCTTTGCTAAACACCGTTTGATGAATTTGTGCTACAATTCTCAAAAAAGTCTGATTTAGCTCGTTTGCTGACACGTGGATTACTTCTCGAACAGTTGAATTTCTAGCTGCAGGGTGAATTTCTAAACAAAGGAAAGGGTACGCAAAAAACGAATGAATGCCTTTCGACGTAAGACTGAAAGGGTGGATTCACTGAATTAGGCAGATATGGCCATTCGCTGTTCGACCGTTTCGGGACGTCGGGTCCAGCGAACCACGTCTTGTGCTGAAGGTCTGCAAGATTTTTGCTTGTTGATACGTAGCGCCATTCGACGTCGTGTGTGTATGAGTGCAACTTAGAGATCCTGTGAGACACCAATTTCGTTGGAAATCGGCTCATCCCACAAAAGTTTCCGGAAAACAAGATCCTGAATAAACATTGTGCGATTTATGATGATGGGGGCGATAAGTCCAAGCGAGTCGAATATCCGAGATACTCCAGAGACCGTTCGTTTAGTAGAAGTCTCAGAAATTTGAATTGAAAAAGGAATATATCGTCAAATGACTGTCATGCTAATTCAAGCATTTTCGTTTAATTTAATTCCTCGGCTGCATTGAAACCTTGCCGTCTGATGATTTGCCAAATATGGGTGAATTGCTATTGAATTTGGTCATCGTCAATACGGCTTTATTGAGTAGGCTTGGGCCTTGCGGTGTGCAAATCATCTGCTTCTGTCATCGACATAAAGATCAATTCATAGTACTGTGGCTGCGAGAGTGTATTCTAGTTCGTTTAAGTAGATAGAAAACGCGGTTTCTGGGACAAATTGCACATAAATGGCCCCGTCCCCCACCCCGCTCTCATTTGCATATGCGGATTCTAGGACAATTACCATAATTCATAAATTAACTGATTTTAATGGGTTTCGAAGTC
Source organism: Drosophila biarmipes (assembly GCF_025231255.1). Lineage (NCBI taxonomy): Eukaryota > Metazoa > Arthropoda > Insecta > Diptera > Drosophilidae > Drosophila > Drosophila biarmipes. Next base: position 1,711,225 of record NW_026114537.1, read on the forward strand.
ATGAAAATGTCACGATCATGTCCATAAAGAGTATACTATCCACCCCCTTCGCCACCACATCACCATGTGACAGTATTGATCATGACTATATTGACAACATTGATCCTCATTATGAGCAATTAATAGTCACGTGAGAAAGGTGCACATGAAAATGGTCGCACACCCAAAGTATTCGAAGGTCGTTATCACTTACCCTTTTACCTAATTATCCCAGGTGTTGCAACGCTTTTGAGAAAGGTCCAACACCCAAAGTATCCAAAGGTTGTTATCTCAGAGAAACATGACCGATCATGTTTGGGAATAATGTTTTCTATGATTGCAAGACAAGTTTAGAAATCAAAAGAACCCCAATAAAATAAATCTCACAAGTTAATGATTCTCATTGTGGGAATTATTTTTGGAACCCATATTTTCGTTTCCACCCCAGAACGTTTTACTGGTAAATTCTCAAAGAAAAGATCACTGGGCGCAATAAAAGAGACACACGCCAATGACCTTATGCCGCACACAAGTGCGAGGGGCACGCTCTCTGCCTACCAATGTATCTCTTTCACGTTCCCAAAAGCGGTACAACACACAAGTATACCTGTAATTTACACTCGAAATAAAAACTCACAAGTTTATTTTCTAGCATAATAATACATTTATTAAATTAATGTTTTACTATCTCGAAGCTTTTGGCTTAATGATGGTTTAGTCATTAAAGAATTTGTCCCAAATAAACCGAGAACAAATAACAGGCCCTCTACTGTGTCAAAAAACTAAAAAGTTTAATGTTGGCGTATCAATATGTTAGGGGATTAAATATGAAGCCACCCAAGCTTTAGGCTGAATCCTCTGCATTTACAGAAGATATTTTAGCTTTTACGGAAACTTGGCTGAAACCAGGGATATCCGACTCTGAAGTTCTGGGTAATAATTTTAATACTTATAGGACCGATCGCCACTCACGTAGGGGGGCCTGTGTCCTAATTGCCGTTACCTCTAGCCTAACATCTGAAAGAATTCTCATTCATATACCCAATGAAATTGAATTTCTAAGTGTAAAAGTTTCTTTGCAATCGTTATCTGTTTTTGTTACATGTATTTATATTCCACCTGGCACTGACCTAATAATTTATGAGCACCATCTGTCTGCAATAAAATCTGTTCTATCCCTTCTTTCTAACAGAGACCTTTTGATTGTTTTAGTTGACTTTAACTTACCTGATATTTCTTGGTCTCCTCCTACTGACTCATTTGTCGCTATGCCGTTATCTGCCCATGATTTTGTGGATGGCCTTTTAGAATTATCGTTACAGCAAGTAAGCTTTACAAAAAATTCCTTAAGAAGACAATTAGATCTTGTGTTTGTTTCAGACCCGTCATGCCAACAAATCGTGTTCTACCAATCTCACATCCATTTATTTTGTACTTAATTTCAACCAACAAGTAAGCCATACAATTATTTAAAAAAAGTGGTAACATTATCAGTTGTAGCTCCATTCGGTGAATCTTTTCTAATAATTTCTTGAAAATTAAGGTAACTTTCGCGAGGAAGCACGTACAAGTCTTAGCATTGGATAGTAATTCGAAATTCATCGTTTGGCTTAAATGTTTGATTATACGACGAATAAGTATGAAACTCTTTCTTTGAAATACTCTCATCTGAGAAAACCTTTTCTCGAACATTTAAAATTTCGTTCATTGTTTTCCTTTTCACTTCTTATATTATACTCGAAGCTTCAATCCTAACGACTTTAAAAATAATTTATTTTTCAAAGTGAGTGAGCTTCTTTTTACTGATGGTCCTCTTTCTATAGCTTTAAAATAAGTAATGCTTAGCTGAGGACTAAGGCTACGTCTTTTATTATAAATAATCATTCAGCCGAATGTGCACCCGAATCGAAACGTTTTCACAACGCAAATTCACCAAATCACCGTTTTGGTCAATAATGCGTATAGATAGTGTGCTTATATTAACACAGTTGATTGGTAAATAAATTAGATTATGTGGTGTCACTGTCATTTACTGTCATTAATGCCAACTCATGTATCGTATGATTCGGTGTATTATCAACATATGAACCGCTGATTATATTACATTCCAAACGAATTGTGTTAATTTTTAATATTTTCACAGTCTGATCTGATCGATAGGTCTTTGTAGGAAGCGTTTCTAATACTTTTGGATGGAAGCCAAACAGTTGTACAACCGACCGTTCCATATTAAAGTAAACTGGCTCTCGTAAGCTAGATAAGCTTTGAATTGTGCTGTGATTACTACGCTCGTTAAAAGTACGCAGATCTTTCGATTACAATCGAAAAGAAGAGGAGCTAATTGTCCTTGCGGTATGCAATTTACAACTCGTACCCGTTGGTCTCGCACATGCCAGACTCAAGTGACACTTGCTTAGTTCCAGCATTGCGGAGGAATATTGTCTTCTTGTACAATTACGAGCGGACCGACCTGGATATTAACTTGCGGCTTAGTTCACTTGCCACGAGCTTCGTCTTTCTCTCTTAGGTGATGAATCTCTCCAATATAGGTGACCCAACAAGGAAATTGGCTGGCGACAATGGAGCTTCATCCTTTGGGTCGTTTCAGACTGGTGCGATGGGGCGATAATTTTAAACCACTTCGATTTCTGCGAGGACGGTCAAAAGTTCTTTGTATGTAAGCTTTTCTTGGGCGATGTATTTGAGTAGAAGTGTATTAGCTGATTTCCTAGAGGCTGCCGAAATGAGCGGCTCTGGGAGGAATGAAGAGCTGTACGACTCCAGGAACTTAAAGCCTTCGGGCTCCAGTAACGCAGTTTGGAACTCTTTCATTTTGTTGGCAACTCCAACGAAGTTTTTCGCATTGTCACAGTATTCGTTGCGGCAATTCACACCGGACAATAAGCCTTTGAATGCAGGACAAAAAAGTATTATTTGTTAGCTCAGAAACTAGTTCGATGTGGGTAGCTGTCATCGCTAAGCAAATAAAAATTGAAGCTTAACTTTTGTTTTTGACTTGCTTCCAATTTCGTACGAGTATGGGCCTGCAGAAGCCAACTCCTGACACCAGAAATGGGCGCTCGCCGTAAAGACGATCCGAAGGCCGATTTCCAATGATTTGTGACGTGAAGAGAGGCTTGTAATGGAGCCAGTGAGTGCATTTCCGTATCACTTGACTCATAAGAGCTCTACCGTTTATGACCCAAACTTTCTCGCGAAGTAAAGAAAGCGAGACCTTCACTCCTGCGTGTAGGAGGAGGGAGTTATAGAAATGATTATGTTTGATTTTATTGTTATTTTTGATTATACCGTGATTACGTAATAGCCCCTAATAAGTCGATTTCTTTGCTAAACACCATTTGATAAATTTGTGCTACAATTCTCAAAAAAGTCTGATTTAGCTCGTTTGCTGACACGTGGATTACTTCTCGAACAGTTGAATTTCTAGCTGCAGGGTGAATTTCTTAACAAAGGAAAGGGTACGCAAAAAACGAATGAATGCCTTTCGACGTAAGACTGAAAGGGTGGATTCACTGAATTAGGCAGATATGGCCATTCGCTGTTCCACCGTTTCGGGACGTCGGGTCCAGCGAACCACGTCTTGTGCTGAAGGTCTGCAAGATTTTTGCTTGTTGATACGTAGCGCCATTCGACGTCGTGTGTGTATGAGTGCAACTTAGAGATCCTGTGAGACACCAATTTCGTTGGAAATCGGCTCATCCCACAAAAGTTTCCGGAAAACAAGATCCTGAATGAACATTTTGCAATTTATGATGATGGGGGCGATAAGTCCAAGCGAGTCGAATATCCGAGATACTCCAGAGACCGTTCTTTTAGTAGAAGTCTCAGAAATTTGAATTGAAAAATGAAATCGGCTGCATTGAAACCTTGCCGTCTGATGATTTGCCAAATATGGGTGAATTGCTATTGAATTTGGTCATCGTCAATACGGCTTTATTGAGTAGGCTTGGGCCTTGCGGTGTGCAAATCATCTGCTTCTGTCATCGACATAAAGATCAATTCATAGTACTGTGGCTGCGAGAGTGTATTCTAGTTCGTTTAAGTAGATAGAAAACGCGGTTTCTGGGACAAATTGCACATAAATGGCCCCGTCCCCCACCCCGCTCTCATTTGCATATGCGGATTCTAGGACAATTACCATAATTCATAAATTAACTGATTTTAATGGGTTTCGAAGTCATGAAAATGTCACGATCATGTCCATAAAGAGTATACTATCCACCCCCTTCGCCACCACATCACCATGTGACAGTATTGATCATGACTATATTGACAACATTGATCCTCATTATGAGCAATTAATAGTCACGTGAGAAAGGTGCACATGAAAATGGTCGCACACCCAAAGTATTCGAAGGTCGTTATCACTTACCCTTTTACCTAATTATCCCAGGTGTTGCAACGCTTTTGAGAAAGGTCCAACACCCAAAGTATCCAAAGGTTGTTATCTCAGAGAAACATGACCGATCATGTTTGGGAATAATGTTTTCTATGATTGCAAGACAAGTTTAGAAATCAAAAGAACCCCAATAAAATAAATCTCACAAGTTAATGATTCTCATTGTGGGAAATATTTTTGGAACCCATATTTTCGTTTCCACCCCAGAACGTTTTACTGGTTAATTCTCAAAGAAAAGATCAGTGGGCGGAATAAAATGGACACGCGCCAATGACCTTATGCCGCACACAAGTGCGAGGGGCACGCTCTCTGCCTACCTATGTATCTCTTTCACGTTCCCAAAAGGGGTACAACACACAAGTATACCTGTAATTTACATTCGAAATAAAAAGTCACAAGTTTATTTTCTAGCATAATAATACATTTATTAAATTAATTTTTTACTATCTCAAAGCTTTTGGCTTAATGATGGTTTAGTCATTAAAGAATTTGTCCCAAAATAAATCGAGAACAAATAACAGGCCCTCCACTGTGTCAAAAAACTAAAAAGGTTAATGTTGGCGTATCAATATGTTAGGGGATTAAATATGAAGCCACCCAAGCTTTAGGCTGAATCCTCTGCATTTACAGAAGATATTTTAGCTTTTACGGAAACTTGGCTGAAACCAGGGATATCCGACTCTGAAGTTCTGGGTAATAACTTTAATACTTATAGGACCGATCGCCACTCACGTAGGGGGGCCTGTGTCCTAATTGCCGTTACCTCTAGCATAACATCTGAAAGAATTCTCATTCATATACCCAATGAAATTGAATTTCTAAGTGTAAAAGTTTCTTTGCAATCGTTATCTGTTTTTGTTACATGTTCTTATATTCCACCTGGCTCTGACCTAATAATTTATGAGCACCATCTGTCTGCAATAAAATCTGTTCTATCCCTTCTTTCTAACAGAGACCTTTTGATTGTTTTAGTTGACTTTAACCTACCTGATATTTCTTGGTCTCCTCCTACTGACTCATTTGTCGCTATGCCGTTATCTGCCCATGATTTTGTGGATGGCCTTTTAGAATTATCGTTACAGCAAGTAAGCTTTATAAAAAATTCCTTAAGAAGACAATTAGATCTTGTGTTTGTTTCAGACCCGTCATGCCAACAAATCGTGTTCTACCAATCTCACATCCATTTATTTTGCACTTAATTTCAACCAACAAGTAAGCCATACAATTATTAAAAAAAAGTGGTAACATTATCAGTTGTAGGTCCATTCGGTGAATCTTTTCTAATAATTTCTTGAAAATTAAGGTAACTTTCGCGAGGAAGCACGTACAAGTCTTAGCATTGGATAGTAATTCGAAACTCATCGTTTGGCTGAAATGTTTGATTATACGACGAATAAGTATGAAACTCTTTCTTTGAAATACTCTCATCTGAGAAAACCTTTTCTCGAACATTTAAAATTTCGTTCATTGTTTTCCTTTTCACTTCTTATATTATACTCGAAACTTCAATCCTAACGACTTTAAAAGTAATTTATTTTTCAAAGTGAGTGAGCTTCTTTTTACTGATGGTCCTCTTTCTATAGCTTTAAAATAAGTAATGCTTAGCTGAGGACTAAGGCTACGTCTTTTATTATAAATAATCATTCAGCCGAATGTGCACCCGAATCGAAACGTTTTCACAACGTAAATTCACCAAATCACCGTTTTGGTCAATAATGCGTATAGAAGTATGCTTATATTAACACAGTTGATTGGTAAACAAATTAGATTATGTGGTGTCACTGTCATTTTTTACCCAGGTGGAAAATTAATGCCAACTCATGTATCGTATGATTCGGTGTATTATCAACATATGAACCGCTGATTATATTACATTCCAAACGAATTGTGTTAATTTTTAATATGTTCACAGTCTGATCTGATCGATAGGTCTTTGTAGGAAGCGTTTCTAATACTTTTTGATGGAAGCCAAACAGTTGTACAACCGACCGTTCCATATTAAAGTAAACTGGCTCTCGTAAGCTAGATAAGCTTTGAATTGTGCTGTGATTACTACGCTCGTTAAAAGTACGCAGATCTTTCGATTACAATCGAAAAGAAGAGGAGCTAATTGTCCTGCGCAGAGGGCCCTTGGCGGTATGCAATTTACAACTCGTACCCGTTGGTCTCGCACATGCCAGACTCAAGTGACACTTGCTTAGTTCCAGCATTGCGGAGGAATATTGTCTTCTTGTACAATGACGAGCGGACCGACCTGGATATTAACTTGTGGCTTGGTTCACTTGCCACGAGCTTCGTCTTTCTCTCTTAGGTGATGAATCTCTCCATTAGATGCAGACAATATAGGTGACCCAACAAGGAAATTGGCTGGCGACAATGCAGCTTCATCCTTTGGGTCGTTTCAGACTGGCGCGATGGGGCGATAATTTTAAATCACTTCGATTTCTGCGAGGACGGTCAAAAGTTCTTTGTATGTAAGCTTTTCTTGGGCGATGTATTTGAGTAGAAGTATATTAGCTGATTTCCTAGAGGCTGCCGAAATGAGCGGCTCTGGGAGGAATGAAGCGCTGTACGACTCCAGGAACTTAAAGCCTTCGGGCTCCAGTAACGCAGTTTGGAACTCTTTCATTTTGTTGGCAACTCCAACGAAGTTTTTCGCATTGTCACAGTATTCGTTGCGGCAATTCACACCGGACAATAAGCCTTTGAATGCAGGACAAAAAGTATTATTTGTTAGCTCAGAAACTAGTTCGATGTGGGTAGCTGTCATCGCTAAGCAAATAAAAATTGAAGCTTAACTTTTCTTTTTGACTTGCTTCCAATTTCGTACGAGTATGGGCCTGCAGAAGCCAACTCCTGACATCAGAAATGGGCGCTCGCCGTAAAGACGATCCGAAGGCCGATTTCCAATGATTTGTGACGTGAAGAGAGGCTTGTAATGGAGCCAGTGAGTGCATTCCCGTATCACTTGACTCATCAGAGCTCTACCGTTTATGACCCAAACCTTCTCGCGAAGTAAAGAAAGCGAGACCTTCACTCCTGCGTGTAGGAGGAGGGAGTTATAGAAATGATTATGTTTGACTTTATGGTTATGTTTGATTATACCGTTTGATGAATTTGTGCTACAATTTTCAAAAAAGTCTGATTTAGCTCGTTTGCTGACACGTGGACTACTTCTCGAACAGTTGAATTTCTAGCTGCAGGGAACCTGTTAAGTGCTCGATAAACAGAGGAAAGGGTACGCAAAAAACGAATGAATGCCTTTCGACGTAAGACTGAAGGGGTGGATTCACTGAATTAGGCAGATATGGCCATTCGCTGTTCGACCGTTTCGGGACGTCGGGTCCAGCGAACCACGTCTTGTGCTGAAGGTCTGCAAGATTTTTGCTTGTTGATACGTAGCGCCATTCGACGTCGTGTGTGTATGAGTGCAACTCAGAGATCCTGTGAGACACCAATTTCGTTGGAAATCGGCTCATCCCACAAAAGTTTCCGGAAAACAAGATCCTGAATGAACATTTTGCAATTTATGATGATGGGGGCGATAAGTCCAAGCGAGTCGAATATCCGAGATACTCCAGAGACCGTTCGTTTAGTAGAAGTCTCAGAAATTTGAATTGAAAAATGAATATATCGTCAAATGACTGTCATGCTAATTCAAGCATTTTCGTTTAATTTAATTCCTCGGCTGCATTGAAACCTTGCCGTCTGATGATTTGCCAAATATGGGTGAATTGCTATTGAATTTGGTCATCGTCAATACGGCTTTATTGAGTAGGCTTGGGCCTTGCGGTGTGCAAATCATCTGCTTCTTTCATCGACATTAAGTTCAATTCATGGTACTGTGGCTGCGAGAGTGTATTCTAGTTCGTTTAAGTAGATAGGAAACGCGGCTTCTGGGACAAATTGCACATAAATGGCCCCGTTCCCCACCCCGCTCTCATTTGCATATGCGGATTCTAGGACAATTACCATAATTCATAAATTAGCTGATTTTAATGGGTTTCGAAGTCATGAAAATGTCACGATCATGTCCATAAAGAGTATACTATCCCCCCCTTCGCCACCACATCACCATGTGATAATATTGATCATGACTATATTGACAACATTGATCCTCATTATGAGCAATTAATAGTCACGTGAGAAAGGTGCACATGAAAATGGTCGCACACCCAAAGTATTCGAAGGTCGTTATCACTTACCCTTTTACCTAATTATCCCAGGTGTTGCAACGCTTTTGAGAAAGGTCCAACACCCAAAGTATCCAAAGGTTGTTATCTCAGAGAAACATGACCGATCATGTTTGGGAATAATGTTTTCTATGATTGCAAGACAAGTTTAGAAATCAAAAGAACCCCAATAAAATAAATCTCACAAGTTAATGATTCTCATTGTGGGAAATATTTTTGGAACCCATATTTTCGTTTCCACCCCAGAACGTTTTACTGGTAATGTTTTACTATCTCAAAGCTTTTGGCTTAATGATGGTTTAGTCATTAAAGAATTTGTCCCAAATAAACCGAGAACAAATAACAGGCAATCCACTGTGTCAAAAAACTAAAAAGTTTAATGTTGGCGTATCAATATGTTAGGGGATCAAATATGAAGCTACCCCAGCTTTAGGCTGAATCCTCTGCATTTACAGAAGATATTTTAGCTTTTACGGAAACTTGGCTGAAACCAGGGATATCCGACTCTGAAGGTCTGGGTAATAACTTTAATACTTATAGGACCGATCGCCACTCACGTAGGGGGGCCTGTGTCCTAATTGCCGTTACCTCTAGCCTAACATCTGAAAGAATTTTCATTCATATACCAAATGAAATTGAGTTTTTTAAGTGTAAAAGTTTCTTTGCAATCGTTATCTGTTTTTGTTACATGTTCTTATATTCCACCTGGCTCTGACCTAATAATTTATGAGCACCATCTGTCTGCAATAAAATCTGTTCTATCCCTTCTTTCTAACAGAGACCTTTTGATTGTTTTAGTTGACTTTAACCTACCTGATATTTCTTGGTCTCCTCCTACTGACTCATTTGTCGCTATGCCGTTATCTGCCCATGATTTTGTGGATGGCCTTTTAAAATTATCGTTACAGCAAGTAAGCTTTATAAAAAACTCCTTAAGAAGACAATTAGATCTTGTGTTTGTTTCAGACCCGTCATGCCAACAAATCGTGTTTTACCAATCTCACATCCATTTATTTTGTACTTAATTTCAACCAACAACTAAGCCATACAATTATTTAAAAAAAGTGGTAACATTATCAGTTGTAGGTCCATTCGGTGAATCTTTTCTAATAATTTCTTGAAAATTAAGGTAACTTTCGGGAGGAAGCACGTACAAGTCTTAGCATTGGATAGTAATTCGAAATTCATCGTTTGGCTTAAATGTTTGATTATACGACGAATAAGTATGAAACTCTTTCTTTGAAATACTCTCATCTGAGAAAACCTTTTCTCGAACATTTAAAATTTCGTTCATTGTTTTCCTTTTCACTTCTTATATTATACTCGAAGCTTCAATCCTAACGACTTTAAAAATAATTTATTTTTCAAAGTGAGTGAGCTTCTTTTTACTGATGGTCCTCTTTCTATAGCTTTAAAATAAGTAATGCTTAGCGGAGGTCTAAGGCTACGTCTTTTATTATAAATAATCATTCAGCCGAATGTGCACCCGAATCGAAACGTTTTCACAACACAAATTCACCAAATCACCGTTTTGGTCAATAATGCGTATAGATAGTGTGGTTATATTAACACAGTTGATTGGTAAACAAATTAGATTATGTGGTGTCACTGTCATTTTTTACCCAGGTGGAACATTAATGCCAACTCATGTATCGTATGATTCCGTGTATTATCAACATATGAACCGCTGATTATATTACATTCCAAACGAATTGTGTTAATTTTTAATATGTTCACAGTCTGATCTGATCGATAGGTCTTTGTAGGAAGCGTTTCTAATACTTTTTGATGGAAGCCAAACAGTTGTACAATCGACCGTTCCATATTAAAGTAAACTGGCTCTCGTAAGCTAGATAAGCTTTGAATTGTGCTGTGATTACTACGCTCGTTAAAAGTACGCAGATCTTTCGATTACAATCGAAAAGAAGAGGAGCTAATTGTCCTGCGCAGAGGGCCCTTGGCGGTATGCAATTTACAACTCGTACCCGTTGGTCTCGCACATGCCAGACTCAAGTGACACTTGCTTAGTTCCAGCATTGCGGAGGAATATTGTCTTCTTGTACAATTACGAGCGGACCGACCTGGATATTAACTTGTGGCTTGGTTCACTTGCCACGAGCTTCGTCTTTCTCTTTTAGGTGATGAATCTCTCCATTAGATGCAGACAATATAGGTGACCCAACAAGGAAATTGGCTGGCGACAATGGAGCTTCATCCTTTGGGTCGTTTCAGACTGGTGCGATGGGGCGATAATTTTAAACCACTTCGATTTCTGCGAGGACGGTCAAAAGTTCTTTGTATTTAAGCTTTTCTTGGGCGATGTATTTGAGTAGAAGTATATTAGCTGATTTCCTAGAGGCTGCCGAAATGAGCGGCTCTGGGAGGAATGAAGCGCTGTACGACTCCAGGAACTTAAAGCCTTCGGGCTCCAGTAACGCAGTTTGGAACTCTTTCATTTTGTTGGCAGCTCCAACGAAGTTTTTCATTGTCACAGTATTCGTTGCGGCAATTCACACCGGGCAATAAGCCTTCGAATTCAGGACAAAAAGTATTATTTGTTAGCTCAGAAACTAGTTCGATGTGGGTAGCTGTCATCGCTAAGCAAATAAAAATTGAAGCTTAACTTTTGTTTTTGACTTGCTTCCAATTTCGTACGAGTATGGGCCTGCAGAAGCCAACTCCTGACACCAGAAATGGGCGCTCGCCGTAAAGACGATCCGAAGGCCGATTTCCAATGATTTGTGACGTGAAGAGAGGCTTGTTATGGAGCCAGTGAGTGCATTCCCGTATCACTTGACTCATAAGAGCTCTACCGTTTATGACCCAAACCTTCTCGCGAAGTAAAGAAAGCGAGACCTTCACTCCTGCGTGTAGGAGGAGGGAGTTATAGAAATGATTATGTTTGATTTTATGGTTATGTTTGATTATACCGTGATTACGTAATATATGGACAGCCCCTAATAAGTCGATTTCTTTGCTAAACACCGTTTGATGAATTTATGCTACATTTCTCAAAAAAGTCTGATTTAGCTCGTTTGCTGACACGTGGATTACTTCTCGAACAGTTGAATTTCTAGCTGCAGGGTGAATTTCTAAACAAAGGAAAGGGTACGCAAAAAACGAATGAATGCCTTTCGACGTAAGACTGAAAGGGTGGATTCACTGAATTAGGCAGATATGGCCATTCGCTTTTCGACCGTTTCGGGACGTCGGGTCCAGCGAACCACGTCTTGTGCTGAAGGTCTGCAAGATTTTTGCTTGTTGATACGTAGCGCCATTCGACGTCGTGTGTGTATGAGTGCAACTCAGAGATCCTGTGAGACACCAATTTCGTTGGAAATCGGCTCATCCCACAAAAGTTTCCGGAAAACAAGATCCTGAATGAACATTTTGCAATTTATGATGATGGGGGCGATAAGTCCAAGCGAGTCGAATATCCGAGATACTCCAGAGACCGTTCGTTTAGTAGAAGTCTCAGAAATTTGAATTGAAAAATGAATATATCGTCAAATGACTGTCATGCTAATTCAAGCATTTTCGTTTAATTTAATTCCTCGGCTGCATTGAAACCTTGCCGTCTGATGATTTGCCAAATATGGGTGAATTGTTATTGAATTTGGTTATCGTCAATACGGCTTTATTGAGTAGGCTTGGGCCTTGCGGTGTGCAAATCATCTGCTTCTGTCATCGACATAAAGATCAATTCATAGTACTTTGGCTGCGAGAGTGTATTCTAGTTCGTTTAAGTAGATGGGAAACGCGGCTTCTGGGACAAATTGCACATAAATGGCCCCGTTCCCCACCCCGCTCTCATTTGCATATGCGGATTCTAGGACAATTACCATAATTCATAAATTAACTGATTTTAATGGGTTTCGAAGTCATGAAAATGTCACGATCATGTCCATAAAGAGTATACTATCCCCCCCTTCGCCACCACATCACCATGTGACAATATTGATCATGACTATATTGACAACATTGATCCTCATTATGAGCAATTAATAGTCACGTGAGAAAGGTGCACATGAAAATGGTCGCACACCCAAAGTATTCGAAGGTCGTTATCACTTACCCTTTTACCTAATTATCCCAGGTGTTGCAACGCTTTTGAGAAAGGTCCAACACCCAAAGTACCCAAAGGTTGTTATCTCAGAGAAACATGACCGATCATGTTTGGGAATAATGTTTTCTATGATTTCAAGACAAGTTTAGAAATCAAAAGAACCCCAATAAAATAAATCTCACAAGTTAATGATTCTCATTGTGGGAAATACTTTTGGAACCCATATTTTCGATTCCACCCCAGAACGTTTTACTGGTAAATTCTCAAAGAAAAGATCACTGGGCGCAATAAAAGGGACACGCGCCAATGACCTTATGCCGCACACAAGTGCGAGGGGCACGCTCTCTGCCTACCTATGTATCTCTTTCACGTTCCCAAAAGGGGTACAACACACAAGTATACCTGTAATTTACACTCGAAATAAGAAGTCACAAGTTTATTTTCTAGCATAATAATACATTTATTAAATTAATGTTTTACTATCTCAAAGCTTTTGGCTTAATGATGGTTTAGTCATTAAAGAATTTGTCCCAAATAAACCGAGAACAAATAACAGGCCCTCCACTGTGTCAAAAAACTAAAAAGTTTAATGTTGGCGTATCAATATGTTAGGGGATTAAATATGAAGCCACCCAAGCTTTAGGCTGAATCCTCTGCATTTACAGAAGATATTTTAGCTTTTACGGAAACTTGGCTGAAACCAGGGATATCCGACTCTGAAGTTCTGGGTAATAACTTTAATACTTATAGGACCGATCGCCACTCACGTAGGGGGGCCTGTGTCCTAATTGCCGTTACCTCTAGCCTAACATCTGAAAGAATTTTCATTCATATACCAAATGAAATTTAGTTTTTTAAGTGTAAAAGTTTCTTTGCAATCGTTATCTGTTTTTGTTACATGTTCTTATATTCCACCTGGCTCTGACCTAATAATTTATGAGCACCATCTGTCTGCAATAAAATCTGTTCTATCCCTTCTTTCTAACAGAGACCTTTTGATTGTTTTAGTTGACTTTAATCTACCTGATATTTCTTGGTCTCCTCCTACTGACTCATTTGTCGCTATGCCGTTATCTGCTCATGATTTTGTGAATGGCCTTTTAGAATTATCGTTACAGCAAGTAAGCTTTACAAAAAATTCCTTAAGAAGACAATTAGATCTTGTGTTTGTTTCAGACCCGTCATGCCAACAAATCGTGTTCTACCAATCTCACATCCATTTATTTTGTACTTAATTTCAACCAAAAAGTAAGCCATACAATTATTAAAAAAAAGTGGTAACATTATCAGTTGTAGGTCCATTCGGTGAATCTTTTCTAATAATTTCTTGAAAATTAAGGTAACTTTCGCGAGGAAGCACGTACAAGTCTTAGCATTGGATAGTAATTCGAAATTCATCGTTTGGCTTAAATGTTTGATTATACGACGAATAAGTATGAAACTCTTTCTTTGAAATACTCTCATCTGAGAAAACCTTTTCTCGAACATTTAAAATTTCGTTCATTGTTTTCCTTTTCACTTCTTATATTATACTCGAAGCTTCAATCCTAACGACTTTAAAAATAGTTTATTTTTCAAAGTGAGTGAGCTTCTTTTTACTGATGGTCCTCTTTCTATAGCTTTAAAATAAGTAATGCTTAGCTGAGGACTAAGGCTACGTCTTTTATTATAAATAATCATTCAGACGAATGTGCACCCGAATCGAAACGTTTTCACAACGCAAATTCACCAAATCACCGTTTTGGTCAATAATGCCTATAGATAGTGTGGTTATATTAACACAGTTGATTGGTAAACAAATTAGATTATGTGGTGTCACTGTCATTTTTTACCCAGGTGGAACATTAATGCCAACTCATGTATCGTATGATTCCGTGTATTATCAACATATGAACCGCTGATTATATTACATTCCAAACGAATTGTGTTAATTTTTAATATGTTCACAGTCTGATCTGATCGATAGGTCTTTGTAGGAAGCGTTTCTAATACTTTTTGATGGAAGCCAAACAGTTGTACAATCGACCGTTCCATATTAAAGTAAACTGGCTCTCGTAAGCTAGATAAGCTTTGAATTGTGCTGTGATTACTACGCTCGTTAAAAGTACGCAGATCTTTCGATTACAATCGAAAAGAAGAGGAGCTAATTGTCCTGCGTAGAGGGCCCTTGGCGGTATGCAATTTACAACTCGTACCCGTTGGTCTCGCACATGCCAGACTCAAGTGACACTTGCTTAGTTCCAGCATTGCGGAGGAATATTGTCTTCTTGTACAATTACGAGCGGACCGACCTGGATATTAACTTGTGGCTTGGTTCACTTGCCACGAGCTTCGTCTTTCTCTTTTAGGTGATGAATCTCTCCATTAGATGCAGACAATATAGGTGACCCAACAAGGAAATTGGCTGGCGACAATGGAGCTTCATCCTTTGGGTCGTTTCAGACTGGTGCGATGGGGCGATAATTTTAAACCACTTCGATTTCTGCGAGGACGGTCAAAAGTTCTTTGTATTTAAGCTTTTCTTGGGCGATGTATTTGAGTAGAAGTATATTAGCTGATTTTCTAGAGGCTGCCGAAATGAGCGGCTCTGGGAGGAATGAAGCGCTGTACGACTCCAGGAACTTAAAGCCTTCGGGCTCCAGTAACGCAGTTTGGAACTCTTTCATTTTGTTGGCAACTCCAACGAAGTTTTTCATTGTCACAGTATTCGTTGCGGCAATTCACACCGGGCAATAAGCCTTCGAATTCAGGACAAAAAGTATTATTTGTTAGCTCAGAAACTAGTTCGATGTGGGTAGCTGTCATCGCTAAGCAAATAAAAATTGAAGCTTAACTTTTGTTTTTGACTTGCTTCCAATTTCGTACGAGTATGGGCCTGCAGAAGCCAACTCCTGACACCAGAAATGGGCGCTCGCCGTAAAGACGATCCGAAGGCCGATTTCCAATGATTTGTGACGTGAAGAGAGGCTTGTTATGGAGCCAGTGAGTGCATTCCCGTATCACTTGACTCATAAGAGCTCTACCGTTTATGACCCAAACCTTCTCGCGAAGTAAAGAAAGCGAGACCTTCACTCCTGCGTGTAGGAGGAGGGAGTTATAGAAATGATTATGTTTGATTTTATGGTTATGTTTGATTATACCGTGATTACGTAATATATGGACAGCCCCTAATAAGTCGATTTCTTTGCTAAACACCGTTTGATGAATTTATGCTACATTTCTCAAAAAAGTCTGATTTAGCTCGTTTGCTGACACGTGGATTACTTCTCGAACAGTTGAATTTCTAGCTGCAGGGTGAATTTCTAAACAAAGGAAAGGGTACGCAAAAAACGAATGAATGCCTTTCGACGTAAGACTGAAAGGGTGGATTCACTGAATTAGGCAGATATGGCCATTCGCTTTTCGACCGTTTCGGGACGTCGGGTCCAGCGAACCACGTCTTGTGCTGAAGGTCTGCAAGATTTTTGCTTGTTGATACGTAGCGCCATTCGACGTCGTGTGTGTATGAGTGCAACTCAGAGATCCTGTGAGACACCAATTTCGTTGGAAATCGGCTCATCCCACAAAAGTTTCCGGAAAACAAGATCCTGAATGAACATTTTGCAATTTATGATGATGGGGGCGATAAGTCCAAGCGAGTCGAATATCCGAGATACTCCAGAGACCGTTCGTTTAGTAGAAGTCTCAGAAATTTGAATTGAAAAATGAATATATCGTCAAATGACTGTCATGCTAATTCAAGCATTTTCGTTTAATTTAATTCCTCGGCTGCATTGAAACCTTGCCGTCTGATGATTTGCCAAATATGGGTGAATTGTTATTGAATTTGGTTATCGTCAATACGGCTTTATTGAGTAGGCTTGGGCCTTGCGGTGTGCAAATCATCTGCTTCTGTCATCGACATAAAGATCAATTCATAGTACTTTGGCTGCGAGAGTGTATTCTAGTTCGTTTAAGTAGATGGGAAACGCGGCTTCTGGGACAAATTGCACATAAATGGCCCCGTTCCCCACCCCGCTCTCATTTGCATATGCGGATTCTAGGACAATTACCATAATTCATAAATTAACTGATTTTAATGGGTTTCGAAGTCATGAAAATGTCACGATCATGTCCATAAAGAGTATACTATCCCCCCCTTCGCCACCACATCACCATGTGACAATATTGATCATGACTATATTGACAACATTGATCCTCATTATGAGCAATTAATAGTCACGTGAGAAAGGTGCACATGAAAATGGTCGCACACCCAAAGTATTCGAAGGTCGTTATCACTTACCCTTTTACCTAATTATCCCAGGTGTTGCAACGCTTTTGAGAAAGGTCCAACACCCAAAGTATCCAAAGGTTGTTATCTCAGAGAAACATGACCGATCATGTTTGGGAATAATGTTTTCTATGATTTCAAGACAAGTTTAGAAATCAAAAGAACCCCAATAAAATAAATCTCACAAGTTAATGATTCTCATTGTGGGAAATATTTTTGGAACCCATATTTTCGATTCCACCCCAGAACGTTTTACTGGTAAATTCTCAAAGAAAAGATCACTGGGCGCAATAAAAGGGACACGCGCCAATGACCTTATGCCGCACACAAGTGCGAGGGGCACGCTCTCTGCCTACCTATGTATCTCTTTCACGTTCCCAAAAGGGGTACAACACACAAGTATACCTGTAATTTACACTCGAAATAAGAAGTCACAAGTTTATTTTCTAGCATAATAATACATTTATTAAATTAATGTTTTACTATCTCAAAGCTTTTGGCTTAATGATGGTTTAGTCATTAAAGAATTTGTCCCAAATAAACCGAGAACAAATAACAGGCCCTCCACTGTGTCAAAAAACTAAAAAGTTTAATGTTGGCGTATCAATATGTTAGGGGATTAAATATGAAGCCACCCAAGCTTTAGGCTGAATCCTCTGCATTTACAGAAGATATTTTAGCTTTTACGGAAACTTGGCTGAAACCAAGGATATCCGACTCTGAAGTTCTGGGTAATAACTTTAATACTTATAGGACCGATCGCCACTCACGTAGGGGGGCCTGTGTCCTAATTGCCGTTACCTCTAGCCTAACATCTGAAAGAATTTTCATTCATATACCAAATGAAATTTAGTTTTTTAAGTGTAAAAGTTTCTTTGCAATCGTTATCTGTTTTTGTTACATGTTCTTATATTCCACCTGGCTCTGACCTAATAATTTATGAGCACCATCTGTCTGCAATAAAATCTGTTCTATCCCTTCTTTCTAACAGAGACCTTTTGATTGTTTTAGTTGACTTTAATCTACCTGATATTTCTTGGTCTCCTCCTACTGACTCATTTGTCGCTATGCCGTTATCTGCTCATGATTTTGTGAATGGCCTTTTAGAATTATCGTTACAGCAAGTAAGCTTTACAAAAAATTCCTTAAGAAGACAATTAGATCTTGTGTTTGTTTCAGACCCGTCATGCCAACAAATCGTGTTCTACCAATCTCACATCCATTTATTTTGTACTTAATTTCAACCAAAAAGTAAGCCATACAATTATTAAAAAAAAGTGGTAACATTATCAGTTGTAGGTCCATTCGGTGAATCTTTTCTAATAATTTCTTGAAAATTAAGGTAACTTTCGCGAGGAAGCACGTACAAGTCTTAGCATTGGATAGTAATTCGAAATTCATCGTTTGGCTTAAATGTTAGATTATACGACGAATAAGTATGAAACTCTTTCTTTGAAATACTCTCATCTGAGAAAACCTTTTCTCGAACATTTAAAATTTCGTTCATTGTTTTCCTTTTCACTTCTTATATTATACTCGAAGCTTCAATCCTAACGACTTTAAAAATAGTTTATTTTTCAAAGTGAGTGAGCTTCTTTTTACTGATGGTCCTCTTTCTATAGCTTTAAAATAAGTAATGCTTAGCTGAGGACTAAGGCTACGTCTTTTATTATAAATAATCATTCAGACGAATGTGCACCCGAATCGAAACGTTTTCACAACGCAAATTCACCAAATCACCGTTTTGGTCAATAATGCCTATAGATAGTGTGGTTATATTAACACAGTTGATTGGTAAACAAATTAGATTATGTGGTGTCACTGTCATTTTTTACCCAGGTGGAACATTAATGCCAACTCATGTATCGTATGATTCCGTGTATTATCAACATATGAACCGCTGATTATATTACATTTCAAACGAATTGTGTTAATTTTTAATATGTTCACAGTCTGGTCTGATCGATAGGTCTTTGTGGGAAGCGTTTCTAATACTTTTTGATGGAAGCCAAACAGTTGTACAACCGACCGTTCCATATTAAAGTAAACTGGCTCTCGTAAGCTAGATAAGCTTTGAATTGTGCTGTGATTACTACGCTCGTTAAAAGTACGCAGATCTTTCGATTACAATCGAAAAAAAGAGGAGCTAATTGTCCTGCGCAGAGGGCCCTTGGCGGTATGCAATTTACAACTCGTACCCGTTGGTCTCGCACATGCATGACTCAAGTGACACTTGCTTAGTTCCAGCATTGCGGAGGAATATTGTCTTTTTGTACAATTACGAGCGGACCGACCTGGATATTAACTTATGGCTTGGTTCACTTGCCACGAGCTTCGTCTTTCTCTTTTAGGTGATGAATCTCTCCGTTAGATGCAGACAATATAGGTGACCCAACAAGGAAATTGGCTGGCGACAATGGAGCTTCATCCTTTGGGTCGTTTCAGACTGGTGCGATGGGGCGATAATTTTAAACCACTTCGATTTCTGCGAGGACGGTCAAAAGTTCTTTGTATTTAAGCTTTTCTTGGGCGATGTATTTGAGTAGAAGTATATTAGCTGATTTCCTAGAGGCTGCCGAAATGAGCGGCTCTGGGAGGAATGAAGAGCTGTACGACTCCAGGAACTTAAAGCCTTCGGGCTCCAGTAACGCATTTTGGAACTCTTTCATTTTGTTGGCAACTCCAACGAAGTTTTTCGCATTGTCACAGTATTCGTTGCGGCAATTCACACCGGGCAATAAGCCTTCGAATTCAGGACAAAAAGTATTATTTGTTAGCTCAGAAACTAGTTCGATGTGGGTAGCTGTCATCGCTAAGCAAATAAAAATTGAAGCTTAACTTTTGTTTTTGACTTGCTTCCAATTTCGTACGAGTATGGGCCTGCAGAAGCCAACTCCTGACACCAGAAATGGGCGCTCGCCGTAAAGACGATCCGAAGGCCGATTTCCAATGATTTGTGACGTGAAGAGAGGCTTGTTATGGAGCCAGTGAGTGCATTCCCGTATCACTTGACTCATAAGAGCTCTACCGTTTATGACCCAAACCTTCTCGCGAAGTAAAGAAAGCGAGACCTTCACTCCTGCGTGTAGGAGGAGGGAGTTATAGAAATGATTATGTTTGATTTTATGGTTATGTTTGATTATACCGTGATTACGTAATATATGGACAGCCCCTAATAAGTCGATTTCTTTGCTAAACACCGTTTGATGAATTTGTGCTACATTTCTCAAAAAAGTCTGATTTAGCTCGTTTGCTGACACGTGGATTACTTCTCGAACAGTTGAATTTCTAGCTGCAGGGTGAATTTCTAAACAAAGGAAAGGGTACGCAAAAAACGAATGAATGCCTTTCGACGTAAGACTGAAAGGGTGGATTCACTGAATTAGGCAGATATGGCCATTCGCTTTTCGGCCGTTTCGGGACGTCGGGTCCAGCGAACCACGTCTTGTGCTGAAGGTCTGCAAGATTTTTGCTTGTTGATACGTAGCGCCATTCGACGTCGTGTGTGTATGAGTGCAACTCAGAGATCCTGTGAGACACCAATTTCGTTGGAAATCGGCTCATCCCACAAAAGTTTCCGGAAAACATGATCCTGAATGAACATTTTGCAATTTATGATGATGGGGGCGATAAGTCCAAGCGAGTCGAATATCCGAGATACTCCAGAGACCGTTCGTTTAGTAGAAGTCTCAGAAATTTGAATTGAAAAATGAATATATCGTCAAATGACTGTCATGCTAATTCAAGCATTTTCGTTTAATTTAATTCCTCGGCTGCATTGAAACCTTGCCGTCTGATGATTTGCCAAATATGGGTGAATTGCTATTGAATTTGGTTATCGTCAATACGGCTTTATTGAGTAGGCTTGGGCCTTGCGGTGTGCAAATCATCTGCTTCTGTCATCGACATAAAGATCAATTCATAGTACTTTGGCTGCGAGAGTGTATTCTAGTTCGTTTAAGTAGATGGGAAACGCGGCTTCTGGGACAAATTGCACATAAATGGCCCCGTTCCCCACCCCGCTCTCATTTGCATATGCGGATTCTAGGACAATTACCATAATTCATAAATTAACTGATTTTAATGGGTTTCGAAGTCATGAAAATGTCACGATCATGTCCATAAAGAGTATACTATCCCCCCCTTCGCCACCACATCACCATGTGACAATATTGATCATGACTATATTGACAACATTGATCCTCATTATGAGCAATTAATAGTCACGTGAGAAAGGTGCACATGAAAATGGTCGCACACCCAAAGTATTCGAAGGTCGTTATCACTTACCCTTTTACCTAATTATCCCAGGTGTTGCAACGCTTTTGAGAAAGGTCCAACACCCAAAGTATCCAAAGGTTGTTATCTCAGAGAAACATGACCGATCATGTTTGGGAATAATATTTTCTATGATTTCAAGACAAGTTTAGAAATCAAAAGAACCCCAATAAAATAAATCTCACAAGTTAATGATTCTCATTGTGGGAAATATTTTTGGAACCCATATTTTCGTTTCCACCCCAGAACGTTTTACTGGTAAATTCTCAAAGAAAAGATCACTGGGCGCAATAAAAGGGACACGCGCCAATGACCTTATGCCGCACACAAGTGCGAGGGGCACGCTCTCTGCCTACCTATGTATCTCTTTCACGTTCCCAAAAGGGGTACAACACACAAGTATACCTGTAATTTACACTCGAAATAAGAAGTCACAAGTTTATTTTCTAGCATAATAATACATTTATTAAATTAATGTTTTACTATCTCAAAGCTTTTGGCTTAATGATGGTTTAGTCATTAAAGAATTTGTCCCAAATAAACCGAGAACAAATAACAGGCCCTCCACTGTGTCAAAAAACTAAAAAGTTTAATGTTGGCGTATCAATATGTTAGGGGATTAAATATGAAGCCACCCAAGCTTTAGGCTGAATCCTCTGCATTTACAGAAGATATTTTAGCTTTTACGGAAACTTGGCTGAAACCAGGGATATCCGACTCTGAAGTTCTGGGTAATAACTTTAATACTTATAGGACCGATCGCCACTCACGTAGGGGGGCCTGTGTCCTAATTGCCGTTACCTCTAGCCTAACATCTGAAAGAATTTTCATTCATATACCAAATGAAATTTAGTTTTTTAAGTGTAAAAGTTTCTTTGCAATCGTTATCTGTTTTTGTTACATGTTCTTATATTCCACCTGGCTCTGACCTAATAATTTATGAGCACCATCTGTCTGCAATAAAATCTGTTCTATCCCTTCTTTCTAACAGAGACCTTTTGATTGTTTTAGTTGACTTTAATCTACCTGATATTTCTTGGTCTCCTCCTACTGACTCATTTGTCGCTATGCCGTTATCTGCTCATGATTTTGTGAATGGCCTTTTAGAATTATCGTTACAGCAAGTAAGCTTTACAAAAAATTCCTTAAGAAGACAATTAGATCTTGTGTTTGTTTCAGACCCGTCATGCCAACAAATCGTGTTCTACCAATCTCACATCCATTTATTTTGTACTTAATTTCAACCAAAAAGTAAGCCATACAATTATTAAAAAAAAGTGGTAACATTATCAGTTGTAGGTCCATTCGGTGAATCTTTTCTAATAATTTCTTGAAAATTAAGGTAACTTTCGCGAGGAAGCACGTACAAGTCTTAGCATTGGATAGTAATTCGAAATTCATCGTTTGGCTTAAATGTTTGATTATACGACGAATAAGTATGAAACTCTTTCTTTGAAATACTCTCATCTGAGAAAACCTTTTCTCGAACATTTAAAATTTCGTTCATTGTTTTCCTTTTCACTTCTTATATTATACTCGAAGCTTCAATCCTAACGACTTTAAAAATAGTTTATTTTTCAAAGTGAGTGAGCTTCTTTTTACTGATGGTCCTCTTTCTATAGCTTTAAAATAAGTAATGCTTAGCTGAGGACTAAGGCTACGTCTTTTATTATAAATAATCATTCAGACGAATGTGCACCCGAATCGAAACGTTTTCACAACGCAAATTCACCAAATCACCGTTTTGGTCAATAATGCCTATAGATAGTGTGGTTATATTAACACAGTTGATTGGTAAACAAATTAGATTATGTGGTGTCACTGTCATTTTTTACCCAGGTGGAACATTAATGCCAACTCATGTATCGTATGATTCCGTGTATTATCAACATATGAACCGCTGATTATATTACATTCCAAACGAATTGTGTTAATTTTTAATATGTTCACAGTCTGGTCTGATCGATAGGTCTTTGTGGGAAGCGTTTCTAATACTTTTTGATGGAAGCCAAACAGTTGTACAACCGACCGTTCCATATTAAAGTAAACTGGCTCTCGTAAGCTAGATAAGCTTTGAATTGTGCTGTGATTACTACGCTCGTTAAAAGTACGCAGATCTTTCGATTACAATCGAAAAAAAGAGGAGCTAATTGTCCTGCGCAGAGGGCCCTTGGCGGTATGCAATTTACAACTCGTACCCGTTGGTCTCGCACATGCATGACTCAAGTGACACTTGCTTAGTTCCAGCATTGCGGAGGAATATTGTCTTTTTGTACAATTACGAGCGGACCGACCTGGATATTAACTTATGGCTTGGTTCACTTGCCACGAGCTTCGTCTTTCTCTTTTAGGTGATGAATCTCTCCGTTAGATGCAGACAATATAGGTGACCCAACAAGGAAATTGGCTGGCGACAATGGAGCTTCATCCTTTGGGTCGTTTCAGACTGGTGCGATGGGGCGATAATTTTAAACCACTTCGATTTCTGCGAGGACGGTCAAAAGTTCTTTGTATTTAAGCTTTTCTTGGGCGATGTATTTGAGTAGAAGTATATTAGCTGATTTCCTAGAGGCTGCCGAAATTAGCGGCTCTGGGAGGAATGAAGAGCTGTACGACTCCAGGAACTTAAAGCCTTCGGGCTCCAGTAACGCATTTTGGAACTCTTTCATTTTGTTGGCAACTCCAACGAAGTTTTTCGCATTGTCACAGTATTCGTTGCGGCAATTCACACCGGGCAATAAGCCTTTGAATGCAGGACAAAAAAGTATTATTTGTTAGCTCAGAAACTAGTTCGATGTGGGTAGCTGTCATCGCTAAGCAAATAAAAATTGAAGCTTAACTTTTGTTTTTGACTTGCTTCCAATTTCGTACGAGTATGGGCCTGCAGAAGCCAACTCCTGACACCAGAAATGGGCGCTCGCGGTAAAGACGATCCGAAGGCCGATTTCCAATGATTTGTGACGTGAAGAGAGGCTTGTAATGGAGCCAGTGAGTGCATTCCAGTATCACTTGACTCATAAGAGCTCTACCGTTTATGACCCAAACTTTCTCGCGAAGTAAAGAAAGCGAGACCTTCACTCCTGCGTGTAGGAGGAGGGAGTTATAGAAATGATTATGTTTGATTTTATGGTTATGTTTGATTATACCGAGATTACGTAATATATGGACATACCCTAATAAGTCGATTTCTTTGCTAAACACCGTTTGATGAATTTGTGCTACAATTCTCAAAAAAGTCTGATTTAGCTCGTTTGCTGACACGTGAATTACTTCTCGAACAGTTGAATTTCTAGCTGCAGGGTGAATTTCTAAACAAAGGAAAGGGTACGCAAAAAACGAATGAATGCCTTTCGACGTAAGACTGAAAGGGTGGATTCACTGAATTAGGCAGATATGGCCATTCGCTGTTCGACCGTTTCGGGACGTCGGGTCCAGCGAACCACGTCTTGTGCTGAAGGTCTGCAAGATTTTTGCTTGTTGATACGTAGCGCCATTCGACGTCGTGTGTGTATGAGTGCAACTTAGAGATCCTGTGAGACACCAATTTCGTTGGAAATCGGCTCATCCCACAAAAGTTTCCGGAAAACAAGATCCTGAATGAACATTTTGCAATTTATGATGATGGGGGCGATAAGTCCAAGCGAGTCGAATATCCGAGATACTCCAGAGATCGTTCGTTTAGTAGAAGTCTCAGAAATTTGAATTGAAAAATGAATATATCGTCAAATGACTGTCAAGCTAATTCAAGCATTTTCGTTTAATTTAATTCCTCGGCTGCATTGAAACCTTGCCGTCTGATGATTTGCCAAATATGGGTGAATTGCTATTGAATTTGGTCATCGTCAATACGGCTTTATTGAGTAGGCTTGGGCCTTGCGGTGTGCAAATCATCTGCTTCTGTCATCGACATAAAGTTCAATTCATAGTACTGTGGCTGCGAGAGTGTATTCTAGTTCGTTTAAGTAGATAAGAAACGCGGCTTCTGGGACAAATTGCACATAAATGGCCCCGTCCCCTACCCCGCTCTCATTTGCATATGCGGATTCTAGGACAATTACCATAATTCATAAATTAACTGATTTTAATGGGTTTGGAAGTCATAAAAATCGTGACGATCATGTCCATAAAGAGTATACTATCCCCCCCCTTCGCCACCACATCACCATGTGACAATATTGATCATGACTATATTGACAACATTGATCCTCATTATGAGCAATTAATAGTCACGTGAGAAAGGTGCACATGAAAATGGTCGCACACCCAAAGTATTCGAATGTCGTTATCACTTACCCTTTTACCTAATTATCCCAGGTGTTGCAACGCTTTTGAGAAAGGTCCAACACCCAAAGTATCCAAAGGTTGTTATCTCAGAGAAACATGACCGATCATGTTTGGGAATAATGTTTTCTATGATTGCAAGACAAGTTTAGAAATCAAAAGAACCCCAATAAAATAAATCTCACAAGTTAATGATTCTCATTGTGGGAATTATTTTTGGAACCCATATTTTCGTTTCCACCCCAGAACGTTTTACTGGTAAATTCTCAAAGAAAAGATCACTGGGCGCAATAAAAGGGACACACGCCAATGACCTTATGCCGCACACAAGTGCGAGGGGCACGCTCTCTGCCTACCAATGTATCTCTTTCACGTTCCCAAAAGCGGTACAACACACAAGTATACCTGTAATTTACACTCGAAATAAAAACTCACAAGTTTATTTTCTAGCATAATAATACATTTATTAAATTAATGTTTTACTATCTCGAAGCTTTTGGCTTAATGATGGTTTAGTCATTAAAGAATTTGTCCCAAATAAACCGAGAACAAATAACAGGCCATCCACTGTGTCAAAAAACTAAAAAGTTTAATGTTGGCGTATCAATATGTTAGGGGATTAAATATGAAGCTACCCAAGCTTTATGCTGACTCCTCTGCATTTACAGAAGATATTTTAGCTTTTACGGAAACTTGGCTGAAACCAGGGATATCCGACTCTGAAGTTCTGGGTAATAACTTTAATACTTATAGGACCGATCGCCACTCACGTAGGGGGGCCGGTGTCCTAATTGCCGTTACCTCTAGCCTAACATCTGAAAGAATTCTCATTCCTATACCCAATCAAATTTAATTTCTAAGTGTAAAAGTTTCTTTGCAATCGTTATCTGTTTTTGTTACATGTTCTTATATTCCACCTGGCTTTGACCTAGTAATTTATGAGCACCATCTGTCTGCAATAAAATCCGTTCTATCCCTTCTTTCTAACAGAGACCTTTTGATTGTTTTAGTTGACTTTAACCTACCTCATATTTCTTGGTCTCCTCCTACTGACTCATTTGTCGCTATGCCGTTATCTGCCCATGATTTTGTGGATGGCCTCTTAGAATTATCGTTACGGCAAGTAAGCTTTATAAAAAATTCCTTAAGAAGACAATTAGATCTTGTGTTTGTTTCAGACCAGTCTGAAATCACAGTATTTAGAATTGACGCTCTTGTTGTACCTGAAGACCCATATCATCCTACTATGGAACTGACAATTTGCCTCCCCTGCTCTGATACCCTCTCTTCTTTAGTTTCTCCAACTAAAATGAGATATTTTCGTATATGTAACTATGATAAACTTCTCATTATAATTGGACAGACTTGTACAATTGTACAGACATTGAAAGTGTAACTGAACTATTCTTAAATACGTTTTTTAATGAATGCGTACCTGATGGGTTTCTTTCAAACCTAAACAGACCTCCTTGGTTTACCAATGCGCTTCAAAGACTTAAAAACCTTAAATCTAACAGTTATAAAAAGTATAAAAAATCGGGTAGAGCAGCAGATTTTTCGAAATATGTTGTGGCTCGAACAGATTTTAATGTTCTCAATAGTCATTGCTACGCTATGTATCTAAGTCGATGTAAATTTGAATATTCAAACGATCCGAAACAGCTTTACAATTTTGTTAATGCCAAGCGTAAAGAATCGGCGTTGCCTTCATCGGTACGTCTAAACTCAATGGAGGCATCGACGGATTCTGAAATTGCTGATTTATTTGCTGAGTTTCTCCAAACTACTTATAGTTCGACTTGGTTCGCTTGGTCAAATTCTAAATACCCTAATCCCAACGCCAACATTTTCTCCCTGTCCAGATGGACTTCCTGGATGTGTGCTTAAGTTTTTTGCGTCAACCATTTGTAAACCGATTCTCAAACTTTTTAATTTGTCTATTTCATCATCAGTTTTTCCTTCTATCTGGAAGGACTCTTTTATTATTCCACTCCATAAAAAACGTGCGAAAGCAGATGCCCAAAATTATAGAGGTATTTCTAAATTGTCGGCAATTCCTAAAGCATTTGAACGTATTATCACATCTCATTTGCAACATTTATGTTTCTCGCTTATATCACCGTGTCAGCATGGTTTTGTTAAGCGAAGATCGACCACCACCAACCTTCTTGAATTGTCATCTATTGTACTAAATGGGTTTAAGAAAAAAATGCAGACTGACATTGTATATACAGATTTTAGTAAGGCCTTTGACTCCGTTAACCACTCACTTCTTTTATTTAAATTAGATCAGCTTGGGTTTCCCGGTAATCTATTATCTTGGATTTCATGTTACTTGAATGGTAGGACTCAGAGGGTTATATTCAAGAATGCTGTTTTAAAATTGATCTACGTGACATCTGGAGTGCCTCAGGGTAGTCATTTGGGCCCTTTGCTGTTTACTTTGTTTATTAACGATCTCTTCTCAATCATAACACATTCTCGTGTACTAATGTATGCTGTTTAAGTTAAGCTTTATTTATCATACAATGATATAGCGTCGGGATTTAACTTACAGTCGGATATTGATTGTTTTCATGGATGGTGTGAGTGCAACCTTTTAAATTTGAACTGCCTTAAATGAAACGTTATGAATTTTTATAGGGGTACTCCTATGTTTATCAGTTACTTTCTTAAAAATACGCCACTTGACCGTATTTATTCAGTTAACGATTTAATTGTTCTTCTCCCTAAACTTAAATTTGACTGCCAGATTATGTCCACTATTAACAAAGCCATGAGTGTTCTTGGGTTTATAAAGCGTTGGTCAAAAGAATTTGACCGTAAGGCTTCCTTCTTACGAGAGTAGATTACAATTGCTTAATTTACCTACACTTGTAAATCGTATTGGTGTTGCTTGGTATCGTTGGGCCACTTCTTTGTACTGTTCGAAGTGCATCAACGTCCATATATATATAAAAAAAAAATTACATTGATATTAATTTTCTGTTCCGATCTGCCGAGTTGCATAGAAGACGCATGCGCACGTTAAATGAGGATTACAAAATGTAAAGTGTTTACCATAGTTTGTAGTTTTCAGATCATGTCCACCTTGATTCATAAACATAGTTTTTGGTTTTTCGAAGATATTAAATGAGCTGACCGATAATCTGTCTTTTAATTGCGCGATGAATTGGTCGATTCCCTCATGAAATTTCATTTTATCAATTTTGTTTTCTTATAGCTCTTTACAAGTCTAGCCTCAACTTTAAAATGATGTATATAAAATTATTTTCTTGTTTTGATCCTACCCTTAAAAATGTCAAAATATAATATGCATTGTTTAGAGCGCAAACCCTGCCCTTAAGATGTGTTTGACAATATGGAAATCGGTTTCCTAAAAACCTGTTTAATAAGGGACTTTTTCGATATTGACAAGCTGACAATTCCCAAAAAAAATTCTCAAGAAATCACTTCTTTTGAGTTCCCTTACAAATAATCAGTTTTCCGTTTGCAATTGTCCTCAAAAATCATCGAGTTTGTGGAATACTATGTTCTTCAGCATTCCAAAAAAATGTTGTGATGTTTATTTGTTAACCAAATTGCAGTCATTCTAGATTTTGTATTTAGCAAAGTAAAATCATATGGCGGTTCCATTAAGAAAATATTATTCAAGCTAGGATATTTTTTGAATACAATTCCAATTTCCTTTAAAATAAATTTATTATTATTATCAAAAAAATCTTGAACATCAACCGGAACCGTTTCTTTCTTCATTTTCTTAACTTTAAACAACTCGTTGTACTAGTCCGTTTAATGGGCTATATTCAAATAAACGATCATGTATAAGGAGACAATAAGCTTGGGTATTTTCATGACATGGTCATTTCTCACATCAATAGAACCAGTTTTCACTCATTCGTTTTGATATGAAAGATCAACCACAACAATGGGGGCCCAATTTAAATTCATTTCGGGTCAAAAATGGTTGTGAACCTCGATTATAATAACTAGATTGAAATCTTGTATACATTTCATAAAGGTGGGCATACTGATTCTTACTAAAATCAACATTCAGATTATCATATGGATATGACTCAGAATACAAGTGAACTTTCAAGTTTGATAAATTATTTGTGATAAGTTCTCAATTTAGTGTAAATCCAATTATAGCAAATCGTGGTTTTTCGCGGTTAGCTGAGAATTTCACATTCCATCTGTGTTGTTTCGGGTTAAGAATGCGATTGGTAGGTTTACACCACTTTTAATAATATCGTGCATCTTAGTTTTTGAAAAATCACTCGGATCGGGGGATTTTCCACGTTATATTCTTCATTTCCAGTTTAAAAGTTTGTTTATTTCTGGTTTGTTCAAACATCTTAGTTAGGATCAACACTAGTTCGTGTTTACAATTTAACAAAACTTTTGTATAATCCTCGGCAAATCCCAAAAAATTTTTAATTCGTACAGAAAAGTTGAAGTGTGGTCTTATAGAAATTTTGTCTCCACTGCTCCATCCAGATATTAAAAGATTTTGACTTTGAAGATTATCCAGAGATATAACATTTTTTAGGGTTGTAGTCATGCCAACAAATCGTGCTCTACCAATCTCACATCCATTTATTTTGTACTTAATTTCATCCAAAAAGTAAGCTATACAATTATTTAAAAAAAAAGTGGTAACATTATCAGTTGTAGGTCCATTCGGTGAATCTTTTTAATAATTTCTTGAAAATTAAGGTAACTTTCGTGAGGAAGCACGTACAAGTCTTAATTTTGGATAGTAATTCGAAATTCATCGTTTGGCTTAAATGTTTGATTATACGACGAATAAGTATGAAACTCTTTCTTTGAAATACTCTCATCTGAGAAAACCTTTTCTCGAACATTTAAAATTTCGTTCATTGTTTTCCTTTTCACTTCTTATATTATACTCGAAGCTTCAATCCTAACGACTTTAAAAATAATTTATTTTTCAAAGTGAGTGAGCTTCTTTTCACTGATGGTCCTCTTTCTATAGCTTTAAAATTAGTAATGCTTAGCTGAGGACTTAGGCTACGTCTTTTATTATAAATAATCATTGAGCCGAATGTGCACCCGAATCGAAACGTTTTCACAACGTAAATTCACCAAATCACCGTTTTGGTCAATAATGCGTATAGATAGTGTGCTTATATTAACACAGTTGATTGGTAAATAAATTAGATTATGTGGTGTCACTGTCATTTTTTACCCAGGTGGAACATTAATGCCAACTCATGTATCGTATGATTCGGTGTATTATCAACATATGAACCGCTGATTATATTACATTCCAAACGAATTGTATTACTTTTTAATATGTTCACAGTCTGATCTGATCGCTAGGTCTTTGTAAGAAGCGTTTCTTATACTTTTTGATGGAAGCCAAACAGTTGTACAACCGACCGTTCCTTATTAAAGTAAACTGGCTCTCGTAAGCTAGATAAGCTTTGAATTGTGCTGTGATTACTACGCTCGTTAAAAGTACGCAGATCTTTCGATTACAATCGAAAAAAAGAGGAGCTAATTGTCCTGCGCAGAGGGCCCTTGGCGGTATGCAATTTACAACTCGTACCCGTTGGTCTCGCACATGCATGACTCAAGTGACACTTGCTTAGTTCCAGCATTGCGGAGGAATATTGTCTTCTTGTACAATTACGAGCGGACCGACCTGGATATTAACTTGTGGCTTAGTTCACTTGCCACGAGCTTCATCTTTCTCTCTTAGGTTATGAATCTCTCCATTAGATGCAGACAATATAGGTGACCCAACAAGGAAATTGGCTGGCGACAATGGAGCTTCATCCTTTGGGTCGTTTCAGACTGGTGCGATGGGGCGATAATTTTAAACCACTTCGATTTCTGCGAGGACGGTCAAAAGTTCTTTGTATTTAAGCTTTTCTTGGGCGATGTATTTGAGTAGAAGTATATTAGCTGATTTCCTAGAGGCTGCCGAAATTAGCGGCTCTGGGAGGAATGAAGAGCTGTACGACTCCAGGAACTTAAAGCCTTCGGGCTCCAGTAACGCATTTTGGAACTCTTTCATTTTGTTGGCAACTCCAACGAAGTTTTTCGCATTGTCACAGTATTCGTTGCGGCAATTCACACCGGGCAATAAGCCTTCGAATCCAGGACAAAAAGTATTATTTGTTAGCTCAGAAACTAGTTCGATGTGGGTAGCTGTCATCGCTAAGCAAATAAAAATTGAAGCTTAACTTTTGTTTTTGACTTGCTTCCAATTTCGTACGAGTATGGGCCTGCAGAAGCCAACTCCTGACATCAGAAATGGGCGCTCGCCGTAAAGACGATCCGAAGGCCGATTTCCAATGATTTGTGACGTGAAGAGAGGCTTGTAATGGAGCCAGTGAGTGCATTCCCGTATCACTTGACTCATCAGAGCTCTACCGTTTATGACCCAAACCTTCTCGCGAAGTAAAGAAAGCGAGACCTTCACTCCTGCGTGTAGGAGGAGGGAGTTATAGAAATGATTATGTTTGACTTTATGGTTATGTTTGATTATACCGTTTGATGAATTTGTGCTACAATTTTCAAAAAAGTCTGATTTAGCTCGTTTGCTGACACGTGGACTACTTCTCGAACAGTTGAATTTCTAGCTGCAGGGAACCTGTTAAGTGCTCGATAAACAGAGGAAAGGGTACGCAAAAAACGAATGAATGCCTTTCGACGTAAGACTGAAGGGGTGGATTCACTGAATTAGGCAGATATGGCCATTCGCTGTTCGACCGTTTCGGGACGTCGGGTCCAGCGAACCACGTCTTGTGCTGAAGGTCTGCAAGATTTTTGCTTGTTGATACGTAGCGCCATTCGACGTCGTGTGTGTATGAGTGCAACTTAGAGATCCTGTGAGACACCAATTTCGTTGGAAATCGGCTCATCCCACAAAAGTTTCCGGAAAACAAGATCCTGAATGAACATTTTGCAATTTATGATGATGGGGGCGATAAGTCCAAGCGAGTCGAATATCCGAGATACTCCAGAGACCGTTCGTTTAGTAGAAGTCTCAGAAATTTGAATTGAAAAAGGAATATATCGTCAAATGACTGTCATGCTAATTCAAGCAGTTTCGTTTAATTTAATTCCTCGGCTGCATTGAAACCTTGCCGTCTGATGATTTGCCAAATATGGGTGAATTGCTATTGAATTTGGTCATCGTCAATACGGCTTTATTGAGTAGGCTTGGGCCTTGCGGTGTGCAAATCATCTGCTTCTGTCATCGACATAAAGTTCAATTCATAGTACTGTGGCTGCGAGAGTGTATTCTAGTTCGTTTAAGTAGATAAGAAACGCGGCTTCTGGGACAAATTGCACATAAATGGCCCCGTTCCCCACCCCGCTCTCATTTGCATATGCGGATTCTAGGACAATTACCATAATTCATAAATTAACTGATTTTAATGGGTTTCGAAGTCATGAAAATGTCACGATCATGTCCATAAAGAGTATACTATCCCCCCCTTCGCCACCACATCACCATGTGACAATATTGATCATGACTATATTGACAACATTGATCCTCATTATGAGCAATTAATAGTCACGTGAGAAAGGTGCACATGAAAATGGTCGCACACCCAAAGTATTCGAAGGTCGTTATCACTTACCCTTTTACCTAATTATCCCAGGTGTTGCAACGCTTTTGAGAAAGGTCCAACACCCAAAGTACCCAAAGGTTGTTATCTCAGAGAAACATGACCGATCATGTTTGGGAATAATGTTTTCTATGATTTCAAGACAAGTTTAGAAATCAAAAGAACCCCAATAAAATAAATCTCACAAGTTAATGATTCTCATTGTGGGAAATATTTTTGGAACCCATATTTTCGATTCCACCCCAGAACGTTTTACTGGTAAATTCTCAAAGAAAAGATCACTGGGCACAATAAAAGGGACACGCGCCAATGACCTTATGCCGCACACAAGTGCGAGGGGCACGCTCTCTGCCTACCTATGTATCTCTTTCACGTTCCCAAAAGGGGTACAACACACAAGTATACCTGTAATTTACACTCGAAATAAGAAGTCACAAGTTTATTTTCTAGCATAATAATACATTTATTAAATTAATGTTTTACTATCTCAAAGCTTTTGGCTTAATGATGGTTTAGTCATTAAAGAATTTGTCCCAAATAAACCGAGAACAAATAACAGGCCCTCCACTGTGTCAAAAAACTAAAAAGTTTAATGTTGGCGTATCAATATGTTAGGGGATTAAATATGAAGCCACCCAAGCTTTAGGCTGAATCCTCTGCATTTACAGAAGATATTTTAGCTTTTACGGAAACTTGGCTGAAACCAGGGATATCCGACTCTGAAGTTCTGGGTAATAACTTTAATACTTATAGGACCGATCGCCACTCACGTAGGGGGGCCTGTGTCCTAATTGCCGTTACCTCTAGCCTAACATCTGAAAGAATTTTCATTCATATACCAAATGAAATTTAGTTTTTTAAGTGTAAAAGTTTCTTTGCAATCGTTATCTGTTTTTGTTACATGTTCTTATATTCCACCTGGCTCTGACCTAATAATTTATGAGCACCATCTGTCTGCAATAAAATCTGTTCTATCCCTTCTTTCTAACAGAGACCTTTTGATTGTTTTAGTTGACTTTAATCTACCTGATATTTCTTGGTCTCCTCCTACTGACTCATTTGTCGCTATGCCGTTATCTGCTCATGATTTTGTGAATGGCCTTTTAGAATTATCGTTACAGCAAGTAAGCTTTACAAAAAATTCCTTAAGAAGACAATTAGATCTTGTGTTTGTTTCAGACCCGTCATGCCAACAAATCGTGTTCTACCAATCTCACATCCATTTATTTTGTACTTAATTTCAACCAAAAAGTAAGCCATACAATTATTAAAAAAAAGTGGTAACATTATCAGTTGTAGGTCCATTCGGTGAATCTTTTCTAATAATTTCTTGAAAATTAAGGTAACTTTCGCGAGGAAGCACGTACAAGTCTTAGCATTGGATAGTAATTCGAAATTCATCGTTTGGCTTAAATGTTTGATTATACGACGAATAAGTATGAAACTCTTTCTTTGAAATACTCTCATCTGAGAAAACCTTTTCTCGAACATTTAAAATTTCGTTCATTGTTTTCCTTTTCACTTCTTATATTATACTCGAAGCTTCAATCCTAACGACTTTAAAAATAGTTTATTTTTCAAAGTGAGTGAGCTTCTTTTTACTGATGGTCCTCTTTCTATAGCTTTAAAATAAGTAATGCTTAGCTGAGGACTAAGGCTACGTCTTTTATTATAAATAATCATTCAGACGAATGTGCACCCGAATCGAAACGTTTTCACAACGCAAATTCACCAAATCACCGTTTTGGTCAATAATGCCTATAGATAGTGTGGTTATATTAACACAGTTGATTGGTAAACAAATTAGATTATGTGGTGTCACTGTCATTTTTTACCCAGGTGGAACATTAATGCCAACTCATGTATCGTATGATTCCGTGTATTATCAACATATGAACCGCTGATTATATTACATTCCAAACGAATTGTGTTAATTTTTAATATGTTCACAGTCTGATCTGATCGATAGGTCTTTGTAGGAAGCGTTTCTAATACTTTTTGATGGAAGCCAAACAGTTGTACAATCGACCGTTCCATATTAAAGTAAACTGGCTCTCGTAAGCTAGATAAGCTTTGAATTGTGCTGTGATTACTACGCTCGTTAAAAGTACGCAGATCTTTCGATTACAATCGAAAAGAAGAGGAGCTAATTGTCCTGCGTAGAGGGCCCTTGGCGGTATGCAATTTACAACTCGTACCCGTTGGTCTCGCACATGCCAGACTCAAGTGACACTTGCTTAGTTCCAGCATTGCGGAGGAATATTGTCTTCTTGTACAATTACGAGCGGACCGACCTGGATATTAACTTGTGGCTTGGTTCACTTGCCACGAGCTTCGTCTTTCTCTTTTAGGTGATGAATCTCTCCATTAGATGCAGACAATATAGGTGACCCAACAAGGAAATTGGCTGGCGACAATGGAGCTTCATCCTTTGGGTCGTTTCAGACTGGTGCGATGGGGCGATAATTTTAAACCACTTCGATTTCTGCGAGGACGGTCAAAAGTTCTTTGTATTTAAGCTTTTCTTGGGCGATGTATTTGAGTAGAAGTATATTAGCTGATTTCCTAGAGGCTGCCGAAATGAGCGGCTCTGGGAGGAATGAAGCGCTGTACGACTCCAGGAACTTAAAGCCTTCGGGCTCCAGTGACGCAGTTTGGAACTCTTTCATTTTGTTGGCAACTCCAACGAAGTTTTTCATTGTCACAGTATTCGTTGCGGCAATTCACACCGGGCAATAAGCCTTCGAATTCAGGACAAAAAGTATTATTTGTTAGCTCAGAAACTAGTTCGATGTGGGTAGCTGTCATCGCTAAGCAAATAAAAATTGAAGCTTAACTTTTGTTTTTGACTTGCTTCCAATTTCGTACGAGTATGGGCCTGCAGAAGCCAACTCCTGGCACCAGAAATGGGCGCTCGCCGTAAAGACGATCCGAAGGCCGATTTCCAATGATTTGTGACGTGAAGAGAGGCTTGTTATGGAGCCAGTGAGTGCATTCCCGTATCACTTGACTCATAAGAGCTCTACCGTTTATGACCCAAACCTTCTCGCGAAGTAAAGAAAGCGAGACCTTCACTCCTGCGTGTAGGAGGAGGGAGTTATAGAAATGATTATGTTTGATTTTATGGTTATGTTTGATTATACCGTGATTACGTAATATATGGACAGCCCCTAATAAGTCGATTTCTTTGCTAAACACCGTTTGATGAATTTGTGCTACAATTCTCAAAAAAGTCTGATTTAGCTCGTTTGCTGACACGTGGATTACTTCTCGAACAGTTGAATTTCTAGCTGCAGGGTGAATTTCTAAACAAAGGAAAGGGTACGCAAAAAACGAATGAATGCCTTTCGACGTAAGACTGAAAGGGTGGATTCACTGAATTAGGCAGATATGGCCATTCGCTGTTCGACCGTTTCGGGACGTCGGGTCCAGCGAACCACGTCTTGTGCTGAAGGTCTGCAAGATTTTTGCTTGTTGATACGTAGCGCCATTCGACGTCGTGTGTGTATGAGTGCAACTTAGAGATCCTGTGAGACACCAATTTCGTTGGAAATCGGCTCATCCCACAAAAGTTTCCGGAAAACAAGATCCTGAATGAACATTTTGCAATTTATGATGATGGGGGCGATAAGTCCAAGCGAGTCGAATATCCGAGATACTCCAGAGACCGTTCGTTTAGTAGAAGTCTCAGAAATTTGAATTGAAAAAGGAATATATCGTCAAATGACTGTCATGCTAATTCAAGCATTTTCGTTTAATTTAATTCCTCGGCTGCATTGAAACCTTGCCGTCTGATGATTTGCCAAATATGGGTGAATTGCTATTGAATTTGGTCATCGTCAATACGGCTTTATTGAGTAGGCTTGGGCCTTGCGGTGTGCAAATCATCTGCTTCTGTCATCGACATAAAGATCAATTCATAGTACTGTGGCTGCGAGAGTGTATTCTAGTTCGTTTAAGTAGATAGAAAACGCGGTTTCTGGGACAAATTGCACATAAATGGCCCCGTCCCCCACCCCGCTCTCATTTGCATATGCGGATTCTAGGACAATTACCATAATTCATAAATTAACTGATTTTAATGGGTTTCGAAGTCATGAAAATGTCACGATCATGTCCATAAAGAGTATACTATCCACCCCCTTCGCCACCACATCACCATGTGACAGTATTGATCATGACTATATTGACAACATTGATCCTCATTATGAGCAATTAATAGTCACGTGAGAAAGGTGCACATGAAAATGGTCGCACACCCAAAGTATTCGAATGTCGTTATCACTTACCCTATTACCTAATTATCCCAGGTGTTGCAACGCTTTTGAGAAAGGTCCAACACCCAAAGTATCCAAAGGTTGTTATCTCAGAGAAACATGACCGATCATGTTTGGGAATAATGTTTTCTATGATTGCAAGACAAGTTTAGAAATCAAAAGAACCCCAATAAAATAAATCTCACAAGTTAATGATTCTCATTGTGGGAATTATTTTTGGAACCCATATTTTCGTTTCCACCCCAGAACGTTTTACTGGTAAATTCTCAAAGAAAAGATCACTGGGCGCAATAAAAGGGACACACGCCAATGACCTTATGCCGCACACAAGTGCGAGGGGCACGCTCTCTGCCTACCAATGTATCTCTTTCACGTTCCCAAAAGCGGTACAACACACAAGTATACCTGTAATTTACACTCGAAATAAAAACTCACAAGTTTATTTTCTAGCATAATAATACATTTATTAAATTAATGTTTTACTATCTCGAAGCTTTTGGCTTAATGATGGTTTAGTCATTAAAGAATTTGTCCCAAATAAACCGAGAACAAATAACAGGCCATCCACTGTGTCAAAAAACTAAAAAGTTTAATGTTGGCGTATCAATATGTTAGGGGATTAAATATGAAGCTACCCAAGCTTTATGCTGACTCCTCTGCATTTACAGAAGATATTTTAGCTTTTACGGAAACTTGGCTGAAACCAGGGATATCCGACTCTGAAGTTCTGGGTAATAACTTTAATACTTATAGGACCGATCGCCACTCACGTAGGGGGGCCGGTGTCCTAATTGCCGTTACCTCTAGCCTAACATCTGAAAGAATTCTCATTCATATACCCAATCAAATTGAATTTCTAAGTGTAAAAGTTTCTTTGCAATCGTTATCTGTTCTTGTTACATGTTCTTATATTCCACCTGGCTTTGACCTAGTAATTTATGAGCACCATCTGTCTGCAATAAAATCTGTTCTATCCCTTCTTTCTAACAGAGACCTTTTGATTGTTTTAGTTGACTTTAACCTACCTCATATTTCTTGGTCTCCTCCTACTGACTCATTTGTCGCTATGCCGTTATCTGCCCATGATTTTGTGGATGGCCTCTTAGAATTATCGTTACGGCAAGTAAGCTTTATAAAAAATTCCTTAAGAAGACAATTAGATCTTGTGTTTGTTTCAGACCAGTCTGAAATCACAGTATGTAGAATTGACGCTCTTGTTGTACCTGAAGACCCATATCATCCTACTATGGAACTGACAATTTGCCTCCCCTGCTCTGATACCCCCTCTCCAACTAAAATGAGATATTTTCGTATATGTAACTATATTAAACTTCTCATTATAATTGGACAGACTTGTACAATTGTACAGACATTGAAAGTGTCACTGAACTATTCTTAAATACGTTTTTTAATGAATGCGTACCTGATGGGTTTCATTCAAACCTAAACAGACCTCCTTGGTTTACCAATGCGCTTCAAAGACTTAAAAACCTTAAATCTAACAGTTATAAAAAGTATAAAAAATCGGGTAGACCAGCAGATTTTTCGAAATATGTTGTGGCTCGAACAGATTTTAATGTTCTCAACAGTCATTGCTACTCTATGTATCTAAGTCGATGTAAATTTGAATATTCAAACGATCCGAAACAGCTTTACAATTTTGTTAATGCCAAGCGTAAAGAATCGGCGTTGCCTTCATCGGTACGTCTAAACTCAATGGAGGCATCGACGGATTCTGAAATTGCTGATTTATTTGCTGAGTTTCTCCAAACTACTTATAGTTCGACTTGGTTCGCTTGGTCAAATTCTAAATACCCTAATCCCAACGCCAACATTTTCTCCCTGTCCAGATGGACTTCCTGGATGTGTGCTTAAGTTTTTTGCGTCAACCATTTGTAAACCGATTCTCAAACTTTTTAATTTGTCTATTTCATCATCAGTTTTTCCTTCTATCTGGAAGGACTCTTTTATTATTCCACTCCATAAAAAAGGTGCGAAAGCAGATTCCCAAAATTATAGAGGTATTTCTAAATTGTCGGCAATTCCTAAAGCATTTGAACGTATTATCACATCTCATTTGCAACATTTATGTTTCTCGCTTATATCACCGTGTCAGCATGGTTTTGTTAAGCGAAGATCGACCACCACCAACCTTCTTGAATTGTCATCTATTGTACTAAATGGGTTTAAGAAAAAAATGCAGACTGACATTGTATATACAGATTTTAGTAAGGCCTTTGACTCCGTTAACCACTCACTTCTTTTATTTAAATTAGATCAGCTTGGGTTTCCCGGTAATCTATTATCTTGGATTTCATGTTACTTGAATGGTAGGACTCAGAGGGTTATATTCAAGAATGCTGTTTTAAAATTGATCTACGTGACATCTGGAGTGCCTCAGGGTAGTCATTTGGGCCCTTTGCTGTTTACTTTGTTTATTAACGATCTTCCCTCAATCATAACACATTCTCGTGTACTAATGTATGCTGTTTATGTTAAGCTTTATTTATCATACAATGATATAGCGTCGGGATTTAACTTACAGTCGGATATTGATTGTTTTCATGGATGGTGTGAGTGCAACCTTTTAAATTTGAACTGCCTTAAATGAAACGTTATGAATTTTTATAGGGGTACTCCTATGTTTATCAGTTACTTTCTTAAAAATACGCCACTTGACCGTATTTATTCAGTTAACGATTTAATTGTTCTTCTCCCTAAACTTAAATTTGACTGCCAGATTATGTCCACTATTAACAAAGCCATGAGTGTTCTTGGGTTTATAAAGCGTTGGTCAAAAGAATTTGACCGTAAGGCTTCCTTCTTACGAGAGTAGATTACAATTGCTTAATTTACCTACACTTGTAAATCGTATTGGTGTTGCTTGGTGTCGTTGGGCCACTTCTTTGTACTGTTCGAAGTGCATCAACGTCCATATATATATAAAAAAAAAATTACATTGATATTAATTTTCTGTTCCGATCTGCCGAGTTGCATAGAAGACGCATGCGCACGTTAAATGAGGATTACAAAATGTAAAGTGTTTACCATAGTTTGTAGTTTTCAGATCATGTCCACCTTGATTCATAAACATAGTTTTTGTTTTTCGAAGATATTAAATGAGCTGACCGATAATCTGTCTTTTAATTGCGCGATGAATTGGTCGATTCCCTCATGAAATTTCATTTTATCAATTTTGTTTTCTTATAGCTCTTTACAAGTCTAGCCTCAACTTTAAAATGATGTATATAAAATTATTTTCTTGTTTTGATGCTACCCTTAAAAATGTCAAAATATAATATGCATTGTTTAGAGCGCAAACCCTGCCCTTAAGATGTGTTTGACAATATGGAAATCGGTTTCCTAAAAACCTGTTAATAAGGGACTTTTCGATATTGACAAGCTGACAATTCCCAAAAAAAATTCTCAAGAAATCATTTCTTTTGAAATCCCTTACAAATAATCAGTTTTCCGTTTGCAATTGTCCTCAAAAATCATCGAGTTTGTGGAATACTATTTTCTTCAGCATTCCAAAAAAATGTTGTGATGTTTATTTGTTAACCAAATTGCAGTCATTCTAGATTTTGTATTTAGCAAAGTAAAATCATATGGCGGTTCCATTAAGAAAATATTATTCAAGCTAGGATATTTTTTGAATACAATTCCAATTTCCTTTATAATAAATTTATTATTATTATCAAAAAAATCTTGAACATCAACCGGAACCGTTTCTTTCTTCATTTTCTTAACTTTAAACAACTCGTTGTACTAGTCCGTTTAATGGGCTATATTCAAATAAACGATCATGTATAAGGAGACAATAAGCTTGGGTATTTTCATGACATGGTCATTTCTCACATCAATAGAACCAGTTTTCACTCATTCGTTTTGATATGAAAGATCAACCACAACAATGGGGGCCCAATTTAAATTCATTTCGGGTCAAAAATGGTTGTGAACCTCGATTATAATAGCCATACAATTATTAAAAAAAAAGTGGTAACATTATCAGTTGTAGGTCCATTCGGTGAATCTTTTCTAATAATTTCTTAAAAAATTAAGGTAACTTTCGTAAGGAAGCACGTACAAGTCTTAATATTGGATAGTAATTCGAAATTCATCGTTTGGCTTAAATGTTTGATTATACGACGAATAAGTATGAAACTCTTTCTTTGAAATACTCTTATCTGAGAAAACCTTTTCTCGAACATTTAAAATTTCGTTCATTGTTTTCCTTTTCACTTCTTATATTATACTCGAAGCTTCAATCCTAACGACTTTAAAAATAATTTATTTTTCAAAGTGAGTGAGCCTCTTTTTACTGATGATCCTCTTTCTATAGCTTTAAAATTAGTAATGCTTAGCTGAGGACTAAGGCTACGTCTTTTATTATAAATAATCATTCAGCCGAATGTGCATCCGAATCGAAACGTTTTCACAACGTAAATTCACCAAATCACCGTTTTGGTCAATAATGCGTATAGATAGTGTGCTTATATTAACACAGTTGATTGGTAAATAAATTAGATTATGTGGTGTCACCAGGTGGAACATTAATGCCAACTCATGTATCGTATGATTCGGTGTATTATCAACATATGAACCGCTGATTATATTACATTCCAAACGAATTGTATTACTTTTTAATATGTTCACAGTCTGATCTGATCGATAGGTCTTTGTAGGAAGCGTTTCTTATACTTTTTGATGGAAGCCAAACAGTTGTACAACCGACCGTTCCTTATTAAAGTAAACTGGCTCTCGTAAGCTAGATAATTCAACTTGAAGTGTATTATTATTACCTTGGATTTTAGATGTTTTTTCAAGGTTATAGTCTTTTAGTTTATTGTA
Organism: Drosophila biarmipes; assembly: GCF_025231255.1. Classification (NCBI taxonomy): domain Eukaryota; kingdom Metazoa; phylum Arthropoda; class Insecta; order Diptera; family Drosophilidae; genus Drosophila; species Drosophila biarmipes. Next base: position 1,753,453 of record NW_026114537.1, read on the forward strand.
AATTAAATCGGTGATGTTATTTAATTCGTATGATCTAGTAGGAATCGTTATAACATTTTCACCGATGTGAAATAAATTATTTTTTCGTCAATATTTAGAATCGAATTATACATATTAAGGTCAATAAGAGCGCATTCATATTGCCCATTCAATTCTATAGGTGGAAAAAAGTTTGTATTTATAATGGAACTATTTTCATTCAAAGGTAATGTAAGTGATCTAGACATATTGAAATAAACTGTGGGATTATTGATATCTATCCCTGCTTTTATTGATATCACTCCTTATATCATAATAAATTGATCAAATCCTTTTCTGTACCTTCCATTATCCATTTCATCATCCTTGCTTATCAAGACGAATCCGTGCTTGTCCTGTCAACTCTTTTGACAAATTTTTGCAAATGTTTCATAATTCATATCAGTGTTAATATGATCCCGATATACCGCATATTTAAATCATCTTGTTTAAACTTTCGAATAAAGTTGTCATTGTCACAAATTAAATGTTTCGGACTTTTATGACTACTCGTATATGTTATTTTTATGTCGACCCATACAAAAATATGATCTTATGTTGTGGGGTTTCTCACAAGTCATCAATGGCATTATATTTAGATTCCCTGGGGTCTAATACACCGTCATTATGGGAGAATGTATGATATCCCATTCCTTTTATCGGTTTGATTAATTTCTCCAAGTACTCATATTTAGGTTAATATAAACTTTTTGAAAATATATAAACATTTTTGAATTTTAGTTCATTGGGACTTTCTATTAAACTGAGCATAATATTAAATTTACCACAATTGGAAGGCCCGAATATTAAGGCTCTTATTGTATTCAGTCGCAATGGCGGTAGAATTTTCTCGTTTTCATAGTTAAGACTTCTAATTAAATTTTTTTTTTTTTTTGGCTTATTTCAATCTGATGTACTTCATTCAATGAGAAATCTTTGATGATTAAACATCAATAAAATGGGAAAACGTTTATATAATCGCTTTAGACGTATTTTTAATTGTAAACAAGGTGGTGTTCTTGTCGATAAGCTAATCAATACATTACCGTTTGAAGCGCATATTCCGGGACTTAATTTTTGTGGACCTGGTACAAAGTTATAGAAACGTTTGGAACGCGGTGATCAAGGAATAAACCCATTGGATGAAGCCTGCAAAGAGCACGATATTGCATATTCTACAAAAAAGGCATTGAGTGAACGACATGGAGCCGACTGCATACTGATTGACAAAGCCTGGTCGCGTGTCAAGGCACCAGATTGCGCTCGTGGTGATAAGGCAGCAGCATACTTTGTTACAAATATAATGAAAGCGAAGAAAAAAAAACGATAAAGAAGAATACTGCTACTTAAACATTAAAAAATCAAAAACCATTAGACATTATGAGTGCAATTAAAGTAGCACGTAAATCAATTGATCAATCAATGGGTTTCAAGGAAAATGTTAAAATTTCTCATTTATTTAATGTACCCAAAATTGGAGGTATTCTACCAATCGTGCCCATCTTGACGGCCCTTAGCGCTCTTGGTAGTGCCGCAAAGAATGCAAGAATGGCTAAAGAAGATATAGAGGAGAAGAAAATTCACAGCAGGAAAATTTAAGGTGTTGCTGTAGGAGAAGGATTATATCTTAAACCCTATAGAAAGGGCTATGGTTTCTTTCTCAATCCCTATAGTAAGAGGAAAGGAATTAAGTAGCGAAAAACTAAATTCTCTGCTACCCAATAGATCATTATCAAATATCGCCATTACATGTTTTCATATCTTTCATTTTAGAGGTGTGTTTATGAGAGATCTGCTCCCAGAAACACCAAGAATTCGGGAGCGTGGTATAGTAAACCTAGATAAATCTCAATCAAGTGGTACACATTGGGTTGCATATAATAAAAATAAAATACATTATTTCGATAGCTTTGGAAATCTTCAGCCACCTGAAGAAGTTGTGAAATACATGGGTATAGCATACAATACAATTACGTGTGGAGTCATAACAGGTATTTTGGGTTGGTTAACTTACATTTGGGGGGTTGAAAATCAATGTGTGGGTACGTGTAAGTGTGAGCTCTGTGTGATATAAAAAGTGGACCCACAATCTAAGTCTTTACTTCACATTGATCGTCTTCTAGTAAACAAGAACTTTGATTATTCTTAACAATAGACTAGAACAGCTGATAAAAGCTGACAAATAAACAGATACAGTATAGAAGTTAACAACCAACTCCCAACCTAGGCTGAGCAGGCCAATCCTTATGCCTTTATTTACATTAATCATTTATCATGTTTGTAATTCTCTAGTATTAATCACTTTTTATTATTATTATCATTATTATTATTATTACTATTATACTTGTCCCTCATGCATGGTCCACCCTAAATTGGGTCCACCTTATTGGCCATAGAGCTGAGCCGGCACATTGTGCCATTCCTTTTCATTGGCTGACAGTGATCGTATGACTTCTGCAAAATGTGCAAGGTCAGCGGTCTGTGCCACGGGCATCCGGCTGTGCATGAGCTTTTGTTCAGTCTTAAGTTTAGTTTTAATTTGGATTTGAAATAAAGAGCACTAGCTCAATAATTAAACTCCGGCCTTAGCCGTTATCTTTATATTGATTATTAAATTGGGTTATCGTGCCTTAAGGGCCGTAACAACGGAGATAAGTATCTCCCACCATATCTTCGGAAGAAGTAAGGAGTCGAAGCGACCACCCGACTCTCCAGTGGCTGCCAACCTTGGTGGTCACCAATACCCAACCAGCGGCAGCAATCCTACTGCCGGTCCCCCACGGATATTCAACCAGCCGGCTCTACCCCTGCCACGGAGGCTCCGCCAGCCGACGCAGACAAATAAATAATTGTCGCCCAACGGATTAATATTATTACTAATATTCGAATTCCACCCCTGAAGTTGTACGTTATGTAAGTAGCTGAGCGCCGACAATAGCCAAAATCTACGAATACACAATACACAAATACCAGCGCATACAATTTCCTATGCCCAGCAATAGGATTTTTTTTACGTAGATATATACAAAAGTGACTCGATCTTCAATTTTTGATTCAAATTTTTAGAGAGTGCGTAAAGAAAAAATAATAAATTATTCAAATATTAAATTACAAAATACTTCCATGCATGCGTGTTGATTTAATTTTGTTCGACCTAGATTTTTTAAGTACATTGTAAATAAAAGAAACCATACGTCTCAAATAACGTACACTGTGCCAAGGCAACCAACATTTATACAAATTAATTATGCAAAGGAATATTTTATTTCTTCTATAACGTTGGTCTCTATATGTGTTAAGAAGGCCCAGTCGTTTTTCTCCTTGTGTTTTGCTACAATTCTACCCACTGTGCTTATATTGAATTTTATACTAAAGTTGTCCAGTGTGTCTGTGCTAATTATACATCCCGTCAAATTGACCTACACTTGTTGTCACCGTTCTGTATTTTAATTTTGTTCTTGGGACAAATTAATCCAACATTTTTGTGTTTTAGGTGACGATACATTTATTTTCGCTACATTTTTCGGCTTTATATTACCAAAGTGGCCCGTCGAAACCTCTTGTCTTGGGCCCAATCGTCAAAGCCTCGCAGCTCCCCGCGCCCCTTAACTGCCAATGAGTTGGGAGTATAGAGAAGTAAAACAGGAAATTGTTAGCGACGATAGTGAAGAGAGCGAAGAAGTAGGGTTTCGCCCCGAAGTTAGGGATACAGATCAACCAGAAATGAACGCGGAAATGATCCAAGCGCTTGTCGCAAACGCGGTCAGCGCCGCTCTTAACGAGCAGGAAGGGCGTTTAAGAAACGCTTTCGCCACAGAATTGGAAGCGGTTAGAACACAGGTTAGCGCGCTGTCAGTGCAAGCGCCGCAAGTGGAGGTCTATGAAAGAGTAGTACCAGACCCTGCAGTAAGATGCGATGTCAAGTTAGACATAGTAAAATCTCTGCCGACGTTCAGTGGAAGTCACGACGAATACGTTTCGTGGAGACAGGCGGCATCAGATGCCTATGAAATATTCAAGAAATACGCCGGAAGCGAGGCACACTACGAGGCCGTTGTCATAATTAAAAACAAAATTTGTGGACCTGCTCGGTCATTACTCACGTCCCATAATACGGTGTTAAACTTCGATGCAATTATAGCAAGACTAGATTGCACATATGCGGACAAAACGTCCTTGAGAGTGCTACGGCAAAATCTAGAAATGGTTCGGCAAGGAGAGTCCGACCTTATGGCATATTATGACGAGGTTGAGAGGAAACTCACCCTCGTCACCAACAAGATAGTCATGTCTCACAATATGGACACGGCAACGATCTTGAACAAGGAGGTTAGGGACGACGCCCTACATGCCTTCATTGCAGGGCTGAAAAGACCTCTCAAATCACTCGTGCTGCCAGCACAACCTAAGGACCTTCCGTCCGCACTAGCCTTAGCGCGAGAAGCCGAGAACAGCATCGAAAGAAGTGCGTTCGCGGCATCCTACGCGAAGGCCATAGAAGACAAGGCCCCTTTTTACGAGGGCAACAGACGCAATAATAAGGGTCAGGGAAAGCAATGGCGAAGTGAGGACAAAAATCCGCACTTCGTCCCTAAACAAAACCAAAATAAGTCTCATAGGGACAATCCCTGGCCAAAGCACAGGGATCCTGAACCATTAGACCAGAATAAAGTTCAACCCATGGAGGTAGACCCTTCAACGGCTAGATTCAGACAAGAAACCAACTGGGGGAAGCCTCAAAGTAACAATAATTATAAGAGGCAGAACTCGTCCCAGCGGCAATCGGGCCAAAGACGCCAACGCGTTAACAATATTGCCCAACCCCAACAGGAAGTAACAGATTATACCGCCACAGCTGAGGCTGAGGTTGCCACCATCGAGGAAGATAGTGACCCCGCCGACCTTAATGACCTCCTCTATTTTTTAGGGAACGCTCCCGACTGCCGTTCGTCGAGCGACAGTTGGCTGGCAAATCAATAAAAATTCTCATCGACACCGGGGCGGCAAAAAATTACGTGAAGCCCGTAAAGGTGCTAAGAAACGTAATGCCAGTCGAAACCCCCTTTACTGTGAGCTCTATTCACGGCTCCAGTAATGTCAAAAACAAGTGCATAATGCGCATTTTTGGACTAGACGTTCCATTTTTCCTCTTGGATACATTGAGCACGTTCGATGCTATAATAGGCTTCGATTCGCTAACGCGAGCAGGAGTAGCATTGGACCTAAGTAACGGCGTAATAAAATACGCAAACGCCACCGAAAACCTCAAATTTTTTGACTGTCAAAATGTCAACTTCACAAAAATTGATGACATAGTGGTTCCAAGTTCGGCTAAAGCCGAATTCAAAAAAACTATCCTGAAAAGAATTAAGGTGTTTTCGACCCCTAACGAGGCGCTCACCTTCAACACATCGGTCATAGCCACTATTCGGACTACGAGTGACGAACCTGTCTACTCCAAGTTATACCCCTATCCTATGGGGGCAGCAGACTTTGTAAACAACGAAATCAAAGAGCTACTGCAAAATGGCATTATCAGGCCGTCCAGATCCCCATACAACAGCCCTGCCTGGGTGGTTGACAAAAAAGGGACTGATGATAATGGCAGTAAAAAGAAGCGATTAGTAATCGACTTCAGGAAACTGAACGAGCGAACAGTCGCCGATCGCTATCCCATGCCGAGTATACCCATGATTCTAGCGAACTTGGGAAAAGCCAAATTCTTTACCACCCTGGACCTGAAGTCAGGGTACCACCAAATATACCTGGCTGAAAAGGACCGAGAGAAGACCTCGTTCTCTGTCAATGGTGGGAAGTACGAATTCTGCCGACTACCCTTCGGCCTAAAAAACGCGGGGAGTATTTTCCAAAGAGCCATCGACGATGTGCTGCGGGAAGAAATCGGCAAAATATGCTACGTCTACGTTGACGATGTTATCATCTTCTCCGAAAATGAAACGGAACATGTCAAGCATATTGACACGGTGCTTAAGCGCCTACTCGATGCCAACATGAGGGTGGCACGAGAAAAAACTAAATTTTTTAAAGAGAGCGTTGAGTTTCTAGGGTTCATTGTCACCAGGGGAGGAACAAAAACAGACCCAGAAAAGGTTAGGGCAATAAAAGAATTCCCAGAACCAAAAAACCTGTTTAGCCTCAGGTCCTTCCTAGGCCTGGCGAGCTATTACAGAAGCTTTGTAAAAAACTTTGCATCTATTGCTAGACCCCTGACCGCCATCCTCAAGGGGGAAAACGGGACGGTTAGCAAGAATATGTCGAAAAAAGTAGCTGTCAGGTTTAACGAAACCCAGCGAAATGCATTCGACCACCTGCGTAACATTTTGGCATCCGAAGATGTCATATTGACATACCCTGATTATAAATCATCGTTTGACTTAACCACTGACGCCTCAGCGAGTGGAATAGGCGCGGTACTATCGCAGAATAAAAGACCTATTACCATGATTTCACGCACGCTGAAAGACTGCGAGCTGAACTACGCCACCAACGAAAGAGAATTGTTGGCGATAGTCTGGGCAATAGGCAAACTCCAAAATTACCTGTACGGTAACAATGAGGTACGGATCTTCACAGACCACCAACCTCTCACGTATGCGGTGTCCGACAAAAATACCAACGCTAAAATCAAGCGATGGAAAGCGTTCATTGACGAGAACAACGGGAAGGTGTTTTACACACCCGGAAAACAAAACCTGGTAGCTGACGCACTATCGAGGCAACCCCTGAATATCTTAGAAGACGTGGCCCAGTCTGACGCGGCCACGGTGCATAGTGAGCTTTCGCTCTCTTACACCATAGAGTCCACAGACAAACCTCTTAACTGCTTTAGGAACCAAATTATTTTGGAAGAAGCGGACCAACCGCTTCGGCGAGATTTCATAATCTTCGGAAACAGAACTCGCCATATCATCAATTTTAATAACAAGGACTGGCTCGTTGAATCTGTCAAAGAGATCATCAACGCCAACGTGGTGAACGCGATTCACTGCGATTTCCCCACCCTGGCGCGCATCCAACATACCTTGAGGCAGGAATTCCCTGCGACAAAATTCTGGCATTGTAAAACCTTTGTCAGTGACATTACCAACGCTAACGAACAATTAGAAATCACTAATACTGAACACAATCGCGCCCATAGGGCTGCCCAGGAGAACGCAAAACAAATTCTCCGGGATTATTACTTCCCGAACATGTCAAAATTAGCTAGCGAAGTGGTCGCAAATTGCAAGGTCTGCAATAAAGCCAAATACGACCGCCACCCCAAGAAACAGGAATTGGGAACTACGCCCATCCCATCATACGTTGGGGAAATGTTGCATATTGACATTTTTTCGACCGACAAAAAAATTTTTTTAACTTGCATTGATAAATTTTCCAAATTCGCTATTGTACAGCCCTTGATTTCTAGGGCAATAATAGATGTACGAGCACCTATTCTTCAATTAGTAAATTTTTATTCTAATACCAAGACCATATACTGCGACAATGAGGCCTCCTTTAATTCGGAGACAATCACATCATTGCTGAAAAACCAATACAGCATCGACGTTGTCAATGCGCCACCGCTACACAGTAGCTCCAATGGCCAAGTTGAGAGATTTCACAGTACCCTGGCGGAAATTGCCAGATGCCTCAAAATTGATAAAAGAATTGAGGATACTGTGGAACTAATATTGAGGGCTACTATAGAATACAACAGGTCGCTACATTCGGTCACAGGGGCTAAGCCGGTAGAGGTCATCCACGCCAGCAGCGATGAGATGAGGCTGGCAATTAAAACCAAGATTGACAAAGCACAACAATCCAACCTAGACAGGGTTAACCCTTCTAGGCAAAACAGAGTCTTCGAAGTCGGTGAGAGAGTACACCTTCGCAATAACAAAAGATTAGGGAATAAACTGACACCGCTTTATTCAGAAGAACGTATAGAAGCAGATCTGGGAACATCTGTTCTCATTAAGGGGAGGGTGGTCCATAAGGACAACATTAAGTAGGCACTCCACGCGCCACATTCGCCCTTATACTAAACCCCAATCTTTGCTAAACTTCCACAGGCTCGCCATTATATCCATCATACTGCTGTCCACCGCGAGCGCGAGAATCACTGATTTCTCACACGCTAAATACATTCCGGTGCTAGATGGCAACGTCTTAATATGGGAACAGTACGGCCTGGTCAGGCACTCGACAAATCTGTCTGAGTTTGCCAGCATAATCGACTCCACAGTCAGAATGCTGGAACTGTTCCCACAGTCCCATATGAGGAAGCTGCTGGAAGTGGACATTGAGCATGCGCAAAACCTATTGGAGGAACTTAAGATACACCATAGAATGGCCAGGAGCCTTGATTTTTTGGGCTCAGTACTTAAGGTCGTGGCGGGTACACCCGACGCGGACGATTTAACTAGAATCAACACCAATCAAGCTTCACTTGTCGAGGCTAATAATAGACAAGTTATAATTAACACAGAGACACAGAAACGCATCAACCTACTCACAGACACAGTAAACAAGATCCTCAAGGAGAAGAAGGACGGGCTGGTCGACTCAGGCCATTTGTATGAAACACTCCTTGCCAGGAATAGGATGTTAATATCAGAAATCCAAAATTGTATGATCACCATCACTCTTGCTAAAAATAACATCATCAATCCCACTATTTTTAATCATAACGACTTAAAGGCTATTTTCGACGAACAGCTAACAGAGGTCCCAATAGTTAGCCTTATGGATGTATCTAAGATTAAAATTCTTCAAAATAATGTTCTTGTCCACGTTATAGTCCAGTATCCTAGAGTTAAGCGTATTTGTAAAAAGGTACTGCTCTTCCCTGTCGCACACCACCATACTATGCTACGAATAGAAGACAACATCGTGGCGGAATGTGGTGACGGAGTCCTAGCAGTTTCGGATTGCACTTCTACCAGCTTGGCCACATTTTGCAAAAAAACGCCCCACGACACCTGCGCCATGCAATTACATGCGGGCGGCGCGGCTACATGCCGGACTCGGCCCAGCAATCTGGAACCCCTTACAATTGTGGACGACGGAATAATTATCGTTAATGAGAAACTGACGAGGATTTCCATCGATGACGGTCCATTAACAACCATAGTGGGGACCCATCTCATCACCTTTGAGGAAAAGGCGGTGATCAACGACTCCGTATATTTGAACCTCAACCACGCAGTGAATATGAGCCCGGGTATTGCAGCCTCCCCCTTAATCAACATCACAGGACACGATCATATACTGAGTCTGCCGTTGCTACAGCGGATGAATGAGCATAACCTGCGTTTAATGCAGGAGCTCCGGAATGACGTGTCGGATGGAGGTTCCCCGAGGATTTGGTTCGCCGTAGGAGTTGCCGTCAGCCTCACGTTATGCGGCTTGGTCCTGCTCCAACAACACTGCGGGAGCAAACGAGAGGCAGCCCAGCTACAAAAGTCCATCGACGAACTGGCTGCCGCCGAGGACGGCGTCTAATTTAAGGGGGGAGTAGTTAACAACCAACTCCCAGCCTAGGCTGAGCAGGCCAATCCTTATGCCTTTATTTACATTAATCATTTATCATGTTTGTAATTCTCTAGTATTAATCACTTTTTATTATTATTATCATTATTATTATTATTACTATTATACTTGTCCCTCATGCATGGTCCACCCTAAATTGGGTCCACCTTATTGGCCATAGAGCTGAGCCGGCACATTGTGCCATTCCTTTTCATTGGCTGACAGTGATCGTATGACTTCTGCAAAATGTGCAAGGTCAGCGGTCTGTGCCACGGGCATCCGGCTGTGCATGAGCTTTTGTTCAGTCTTAAGTTTAGTTTTAATTTGGATTTGAAATAAAGAGCACTAGCTCAATAATTAAACTCCGGCCTTAGCCGTTATCTTTATATTGATTATTAAATTGGGTTATCGTGCCTTAAGGGCCGTAACAACGGAGATAAGTATCTCCCACCATATCTTCGGAAGAAGTAAGGAGTCGAAGCGACCACCCGACTCTCCAGTGGCTGCCAACCTTGGTGGTCACCAATACCCAACCAGCGGCAGCAATCCTACTGCCGGTCCCCCACGGATATTCAACCAGCCGGCTCTACCCCTGCCACGGAGGCTCCGCCAGCCGACGCAGACAAATAAATAATTTAGATACAGTACAGCTACAGTACCGCTACAGTACAGAAATAGTACACTCCTGTTCAAGTAATTACCATCCAAAACCAAGTCTAAACCATCAAGGTAACAACGGGTAACAACCGTAGCACGTACACCTCTCTTTAAGATAATACCATCAGTCAGATGGTTGCTGGAAAATTTAATATTCACAAAAGTAATGAGAATTTATATTTAAACCTAAGCCAATAATCATTCAAAATGTGAGATTTTAAAAATAAAACAATAAATGCACTTTTCTTAAATATAATTTAAAAATATATATATTGAATCTTTTTTATTTATTTATGGCTGTAAATATTACAGATAATGGCGTTCCCTAAACTACAGTGACTACATGAATTTCGAAAAAAAATTTAGTTCTCTCCCTATAAATTTTGTAAAATATACTACGATGAATTATTTGTCTCATTTAACAAAAGCTAGGTTCGCATTGAAGCGAAAATTCGATGATCTCAAACATGTCAGAAATCAGACGAATTTACAATTGGAGGAAACTTTTAAAACCATTACAAACATTAAACCCCATAATTAGCAAGTGCACAAATGTTTTACAATTATAAACAACATGTCTGTCGACAGGTTTGGACATTTATCTGTTGATAAGGAAAGATCAGAAAATTTAAAAAGAAGTGTTAAGTCTACTAAAGGATTTTTCATCGATGAGGATGGTAACCTAAATGCTCAAAATAAACGTATCAAGAATGGAACAAAACCTTTAGATAACGATGATCTAGCAACGAAACAATATACTGATGAGAACGTCGGAAAGTTGGGAAAAGATTGAGAAAACTTATAACTCAAAATACTCGTATTAACCGTCGACTCACATAAATTTCAAGCTTAGAATATAAAATTGAATTGTATAATAAGAGGGCAGACAGCGCCGGACAAAGTTCTAGAAAAGATTACCAGCATTGAGGATTACATTTTTAAATATGTAACAAACCCAATATCATTGCCTAACAATTGAGATAGAAGGTATCGCTTTTCAGCGTATTAGAAAAATATGATTAAGCGAGTAACTGTCAATTAATTGCATGGACCATTTCGAAAAAACTTTCAAAGAAGGCGAGTGATTACATGGGGTATACATGATCTGTGGCAGGCAGATTTGGTTGAAATGGAAATCTTTTCAAAATCAAACGATGGGTACAGATACTTTTTGACTGTTATAGACACATTTTCGAAATTTGGTTTGGGGTGAGGCATTAAAAAATATTGGGGGGGGGGGGGGGGGTTCGGTGTCCTGATTGCCGTTACCTCTAGCCTAACATCTGAAAGAATTCTGTTTTTGTTACATGTTCTTATATTCCACCTGGCTTTGACCTAGTAATTTATGAGCACCATCTGTCTGCAATAAAATCTGTTCTATCCCTTCTTTCTAACAGAGACCTTTTGATTGTTTTAGTTGACTTTAACCTACCTGATATTTCTTGGTCTCCTCCTATGACTCATTTGTCGCTATGCCGTTATCTGCCCATGATTTTGTGGATGGCCTCTTAGAATTATCGTTACGGCAAGTAAGCTTTATAAAAATTCCTTAAGAAGACAATTAGATCTTGTGTTTGTTTCAGACCCGTCCGAAATCACAGTATGTAGAATTGACGCTCTTGTTGTACCTCAAGACCCATATCATCCTACTATGGAACTGACAATTTGCCTCCCCTGCTCTGATCCTCTCTCTTCTTTAGTTTCTCCAACTAAAATGAGATATTTTCGTAAATGTAACTATAATAAACTTCTCATTATAATTGGACAGACTTGTACAAGTGTACAGACATTGAAAGTGTCACTGAACTATTCTTAAATACGATTTTAATGAATGCGTAGCTGATGGGTTTTTTCAAACCTAAACAGACCTCCTTGGTTTACCAATGCGCTTCAAAGACTTAAAAACCTTAAATCTAACACTTATAAAAAGTATAAAAAATCGGGTAGACCAGCAGATTTTTCGAAATATGTTGTGGCTCGAACAGATTTTAATGTTCTCAACAGTCATTGCTACTCTATGTATCTAAGTCGATGTAAATTTGAATATTCAAACGATCCGAAACAGCTTTACAATTTTGTTAATGCCGAGCGTAAAGAATCGGCGTTGCCTTCATCGGTACGTCTAAACTCAATGGAGGCATCGACGGATTCTGAAATTGCTGATTTATTTGCTGAGTTTCTCCAAACTACTTATAGTTCGACTTGGTTCGCTTGGTTCGCTTGGTCAAATTCTAAATACCCTAATCCCAACGCCAACATTTTCTCCCTGTCCAGATGGACTTCCTGGATGTGTGCTTAAGTTTTTTGCGTCAACCATTTGTAAACCGATTCTCAAACTTTTTAATTTGTCTATTTCATCATCAGTTTTTCCTTCTATCTGGAAGGACTCTTTTATTATTCCACTTCATAAAAAAGGTGCGAAAGCAGCCCAAAATTATAGACTAAATTGTCGGCAATTCCTAAAGCATTTGAACGTATTATCACTTCTCATTTATGTTCCTCGCTTATATCACCGTGTCAGCATGGTTTTGTTAAGCGAAGATCGACCACCACCAACCTTCTTGAATTGTCATCTATTGTAATAAATGGGTTTAAGAAAAAAATGCAGACTGCCATTGTATATACAGATTTTAGTAAGGCCTTTGACTCCGTTAACCACTCACTTCATTTATTTAAATTAGATCAGCTTGGGTTTCCCGGTAATCTATTATCTTGGATTTCATGTTACTTGAATGGTAGGACTCAGAGGGTTATATTCAAGAATGCTGTTTCAAAATTGATCTACGTGACATCTGGAGTGCCTCAGGGTAGTCATTTGGGCCCTTTGCTGTTTACTTTGTTTATTAACGATCTTCCCTCAATCATAACACATTCTCGTGTACTAATGTATGCTGTTTATGTTAAGCTTTATTTATCATACAATGATATAGCGTCGGGATTTAACTTACGGTCGGATATTGATTGTTTTCATGGATGGTGTGAGTACAACCTTTTAAATTTGAACTGCCTTAAATGAAACGTTATGAATTTTTATAGGGGTACTCCTATGTTTATCAGTTACTTTCTTAAAAATACGCCACTTGACCGTATTTATTCAGTTAACGATTTAATTGTTCTTCTCCCTAAACTTAAATTTGACTGCCAGATTATGTCCACTGTTAACAAAGCCATGAGTGTTCTTGGGTTTATAAAGCGTTGGTCAAAAGAATTTGACCGTAAGGCTTCCTTCTTACGAGAGTAGATTACAATTGCATAATTTACCTACACTTGTAAAACGTATTGGTGTTGCTTGGTGTCGTTGGGCCACTTGTTTGTACTGTTTGAAGTGCATCAACGTCCATATATATATAAAAAAAAAATTACATTGATATTAATTTTCTGTTCCGATCTGCCGAGTTGCATAGAAGACGCATGCGCACGTTAAATGAGGATTACAAAATGTAAAGTGTTTACCATAGTTTGTAGTTTTCAGATCATGTCCACCTTGATTCATAAACATAGTTTTTGTTTTTCGAAGATATTAAATGAGCTGACCGATAATCTGTCTTTTAATTGCGCGATGAATTGGTCGATTCCCTCATGAAATTTCATTTTATCAATTTTGTTTTCTTATAGCTCTTTACAAGTCTAGCCTCAACTTTAAAATGATGTATATAAAATTATTTTCTTGTTTTGATGCTACCCTTAAAAATGTCAAAATATAATATGCGTTGTTTAGAGCGCAAACTCCGCCCTTAAGATGTGTTTGACAATATGGAAATCGGTTTCCTAAAAACCTGTTTAATAAGGGACTTTCTCGATATTGACAAGCTGACAATTCCCAAAAAAATTCTCAAGAAATCACTTCTTTTGAGTTCCCTTTCAAAAAATCAGTTTTCCGTTTGCAATTGTCCTCAAAAATCATCGAGTTTGTGGAATACTATTTTCTTCATCATTCCAAAAAAATGTTGTGATGTTTATTTGTTAACCAAATTGCAGTCATTCTATATTTTGTATTTAGCAAAGTAAAATCATATGGCGGTTCCATTAAGAAAATATTATTCAAGCTGGGATATTTTTTGAATACAATTCCAATTTCCTTTAAAATAAATTTATTATTATTATCAAAGAAATCTTGAACATCAACCCGTACCGTTTCTTTCTTCATTTTCTTAACTTTAAACAACTCGTTGTACTAGTCCGTTTAATGGGCTATATTCAAATAAACGATCATGTATAAGGAGACAATAAGCTTGGGTATTTTCATGACATGGTCATTTCTCACATCAATAGAACCAGTTTTCACTCATTCGTTTTGATATGAAAGATCAACCACAACAATGGGGGCCCAATTTAAATTCATTTCGGGTCAAAAATGGTTGTGAACCTCGATTATAATAACTAGATTGAAATCTTGTATACATTTCATAAAGGTGGGCATACTGATTCTTACTAAAATCAACATTCGGATTATCATATGGATATGACTCAGAATACAAGTGAACTTTCAAGTTTGATAAATTATTTGTGATAAGTTCTCAATTTAGTGTAAATCCAATTATAGCAAATCGTGGTTTTTCGCGGTTAGCTGAGAATTTCACATTCCATCTGTGTTGTTTCGGGTTAAGAATGCGATTGGTAGGTTTACACCACTTTTAATAATATCGTGCATCTTAGTTTTTGAGAAATCACTCGGATCGGGGGATTTTCCACGTTATATTCGTCATTTCCAGTTTAAAAGTTTGTTTATTTCTGGTTTGTTCAAACATCTTAGTTAGGATCAACACTAGTTCGTGTTTACAATATAACAAAACTTTTGTATAATCCTCGGCAAATCCCAACAAATTTTTAATTCGTACAGAAAAGTTGAATTGTGGTCTTATAGAAATTTTGTCTCCACTGCTCCATCCAGATATTAAAAGATTTTGACTTTGAAGATTATCCAGAGATATAACATTTTTTAGGGTTGTAGTCATGCCAACAAATCGTGTTCTACCAATCTCACATCTATTTATTTTGTACTTAATTTCAACCAAAAAGTAAGCCATACAATTATTAAAAAAAAAGTGGTAACATTATCAGTTGTAGGTCCATTCGGTGAATCTTTTCTAATAATTTCTTAAAAAATTAAGGTAACTTTCGTAAGGAAGCACGTACAAGTCTTAATATTGGATAGTAATTCGAAATTCATCGTTTGGCTTAAATGTTTGATTATACGACGAATAAGTATGAAACTCTTTCTTTGAAATACTCTTATCTGAGAAAACCTTTTCTCGAACATTTAAAATTTCGTTCATTGTTTTCCTTTTCACTTCTTATATTATACTCGAAGCTTCAATCCTAACGACTTTAAAAATAATTTATTTTTCAAAGTGAGTGAGCCTCTTTTTACTGATGATCCTCTTTCTATAGCTTTAAAATTAGTAATGCTTAGCTGAGGACTAAGGCTACGTCTTTTATTATAAATAATCATTCAGCCGAATGTGCATCCGAATCGAAACGTTTTCACAACGTAAATTCACCAAATCACCGTTTTGGTCAATAATGCGTATAGATAGTGTGCTTATATTAACACAGTTGATTGGTAAATAAATTAGATTATGTGGTGTCACCAGGTGGAACATTAATGCCAACTCATGTATCGTATGATTCGGTGTATTATCAACATATGAACCGCTGATTATATTACATTCCAAACGAATTGTATTACTTTTTAATATGTTCACAGTCTGATCTGATCGATAGGTCTTTGTAGGAAGCGTTTCTTATACTTTTTGATGGAAGCCAAACAGTTGTACAACCGACCGTTCCTTATTAAAGTAAACTGGCTCTCGTAAGCTAGATAATTCAACTTGAAGTGTATTATTATTACCTTGGATTTTAGATGTTTTTTCAAGGTTATATTCTTTTAGTTTATTGTAAATTAAATCGGTGATGTTATTTAATTCGTATGATCTAGTAGGAATCGTTATAACATTTTCACCGATGTGAAATAAATTATTTTTTCGTCAATATTTAGAATCGAATTATACATATTAAAGTCAATAAGAGCGCATTCATATTGCCCATTCAATTCTATAGGTGGAAAAAAGTTTGTATTTATAATGGAACTATTTTCATTCAAAGGTAATGTAAGTGATCTAGACATATTGAAATAAACTGTGGGATTATTGATATCTATCCCTGCTTTTATTGATATCACTCCTTATATCATAATAAATTGATCAAATCCTTTTCTGTACCTTCCATTATCCATTTCATCATCCTTGCTTATCAAGACGAATCCGTGCTTGTCCTGTCAACTCTTTTGACAAATTTTTGCAAATGTTTCATAATTCATATCAGTGTTAATATGATCCCGATATACCGCATATTTAAATCATCTTGTTTAAACTTTCGAATAAAGTTGTCATTGTCACAAATTAAATGTTTCGGACTTTTATGACTACTCGTATATGTTATTTTTATGTCGACCCATACAAAAATATGATCTTATGTTGTGGGGTTTCTCACAAGTCATCAATGGCATTATATTTAGATTCCCTGGGGTCTAATACACCGTCATTATGGGAGAATGTATGATATCCCATTCCTTTTATCGGTTTGATTAATTTCTCCAAGTACTCATATTTAGGTTAATATAAACTTTTTGAAAATATATAAACATTTTTGAATTTTAGTTCATTGGGACTTTCTATTAAACTGAGCATAATATTAAATTTACCACAATTGGAAGGCCCGAATATTAAGGCTCTTATTGTATTCAGTCGCAATGGCGGTAGAATTTTCTCGTTTTCATAGTTAAGACTTCTAATTAAATTTTTTTTTTTTTTTGGCTTATTTCAATCTGATGTACTTCATTCAATGAGAAATCTTTGATGATTAAACATCAATAAAATGGGAAAACGTTTATATAATCGCTTTAGACGTATTTTTAATTGTAAACAAGGTGGTGTTCTTGTCGATAAGCTAATCAATACATTACCGTTTGAAGCGCATATTCCGGGACTTAATTTTTGTGGACCTGGTACAAAGTTATAGAAACGTTTGGAACGCGGTGATCAAGGAATAAACCCATTGGATGAAGCCTGCAAAGAGCACGATATTGCATATTCTACAAAAAAGGCATTGAGTGAACGACATGGAGCCGACTGCATACTGATTGACAAAGCCTGGTCGCGTGTCAAGGCACCAGATTGCGCTCGTGGTGATAAGGCAGCAGCATACTTTGTTACAAATATAATGAAAGCGAAGAAAAAAAAACGATAAAGAAGAATACTGCTACTTAAACATTAAAAAATCAAAAACCATTAGACATTATGAGTGCAATTAAAGTAGCACGTAAATCAATTGATCAATCAATGGGTTTCAAGGAAAATGTTAAAATTTCTCATTTATTTAATGTACCCAAAATTGGAGGTATTCTACCAATCGTGCCCATCTTGACGGCCCTTAGCGCTCTTGGTAGTGCCGCAAAGAATGCAAGAATGGCTAAAGAAGATATAGAGGAGAAGAAAATTCACAGCAGGAAAATTTAAGGTGTTGCTGTAGGAGAAGGATTATATCTTAAACCCTATAGAAAGGGCTATGGTTTCTTTCTCAATCCCTATAGTAAGAGGAAAGGAATTAAGTAGCGAAAAACTAAATTCTCTGCTACCCAATAGATCATTATCAAATATCGCCATTACATGTTTTCATATCTTTCATTTTAGAGGTGTGTTTATGAGAGATCTGCTCCCAGAAACACCAAGAATTCGGGAGCGTGGTATAGTAAACCTAGATAAATCTCAATCAAGTGGTACACATTGGGTTGCATATAATAAAAATAAAATACATTATTTCGATAGCTTTGGAAATCTTCAGCCACCTGAAGAAGTTGTGAAATACATGGGTATAGCATACAATACAATTACGTGTGGAGTCATAACAGGTATTTTGGGTTGGTTAACTTACATTTGGGGGGTTGAAAATCAATGTGTGGGTACGTGTAAGTGTGAGCTCTGTGTGATATAAAAAGTGGACCCACAATCTAAGTCTTTACTTCACATTGATCGTCTTCTAGTAAACAAGAACTTTGATTATTCTTAACAATAGACTAGAACAGCTGATAAAAGCTGACAAATAAACAGATACAGTATAGAAGTTAACAACCAACTCCCAACCTAGGCTGAGCAGGCCAATCCTTATGCCTTTATTTACATTAATCATTTATCATGTTTGTAATTCTCTAGTATTAATCACTTTTTATTATTATTATCATTATTATTATTATTACTATTATACTTGTCCCTCATGCATGGTCCACCCTAAATTGGGTCCACCTTATTGGCCATAGAGCTGAGCCGGCACATTGTGCCATTCCTTTTCATTGGCTGACAGTGATCGTATGACTTCTGCAAAATGTGCAAGGTCAGCGGTCTGTGCCACGGGCATCCGGCTGTGCATGAGCTTTTGTTCAGTCTTAAGTTTAGTTTTAATTTGGATTTGAAATAAAGAGCACTAGCTCAATAATTAAACTCCGGCCTTAGCCGTTATCTTTATATTGATTATTAAATTGGGTTATCGTGCCTTAAGGGCCGTAACAACGGAGATAAGTATCTCCCACCATATCTTCGGAAGAAGTAAGGAGTCGAAGCGACCACCCGACTCTCCAGTGGCTGCCAACCTTGGTGGTCACCAATACCCAACCAGCGGCAGCAATCCTACTGCCGGTCCCCCACGGATATTCAACCAGCCGGCTCTACCCCTGCCACGGAGGCTCCGCCAGCCGACGCAGACAAATAAATAATTGTCGCCCAACGGATTAATATTATTACTAATATTCGAATTCCACCCCTGAAGTTGTACGTTATGTAAGTAGCTGAGCGCCGACAATAGCCAAAATCTACGAATACACAATACACAAATACCAGCGCATACAATTTCCTATGCCCAGCAATAGGATTTTTTTTACGTAGATATATACAAAAGTGACTCGATCTTCAATTTTTGATTCAAATTTTTAGAGAGTGCGTAAAGAAAAAATAATAAATTATTCAAATATTAAATTACAAAATACTTCCATGCATGCGTGTTGATTTAATTTTGTTCGACCTAGATTTTTTAAGTACATTGTAAATAAAAGAAACCATACGTCTCAAATAACGTACACTGTGCCAAGGCAACCAACATTTATACAAATTAATTATGCAAAGGAATATTTTATTTCTTCTATAACGTTGGTCTCTATATGTGTTAAGAAGGCCCAGTCGTTTTTCTCCTTGTGTTTTGCTACAATTCTACCCACTGTGCTTATATTGAATTTTATACTAAAGTTGTCCAGTGTGTCTGTGCTAATTATACATCCCGTCAAATTGACCTACACTTGTTGTCACCGTTCTGTATTTTAATTTTGTTCTTGGGACAAATTAATCCAACATTTTTGTGTTTTAGGTGACGATACATTTATTTTCGCTACATTTTTCGGCTTTATATTACCAAAGTGGCCCGTCGAAACCTCTTGTCTTGGGCCCAATCGTCAAAGCCTCGCAGCTCCCCGCGCCCCTTAACTGCCAATGAGTTGGGAGTATAGAGAAGTAAAACAGGAAATTGTTAGCGACGATAGTGAAGAGAGCGAAGAAGTAGGGTTTCGCCCCGAAGTTAGGGATACAGATCAACCAGAAATGAACGCGGAAATGATCCAAGCGCTTGTCGCAAACGCGGTCAGCGCCGCTCTTAACGAGCAGGAAGGGCGTTTAAGAAACGCTTTCGCCACAGAATTGGAAGCGGTTAGAACACAGGTTAGCGCGCTGTCAGTGCAAGCGCCGCAAGTGGAGGTCTATGAAAGAGTAGTACCAGACCCTGCAGTAAGATGCGATATCAAGTTAGACATAGTAAAATCTCTGCCGACGTTCAGTGGAAGTCACGACGAATACGTTTCGTGGAGACAGGCGGCATCAGATGCCTATGAAATATTCAAGAAATACGCCGGAAGCGAGGCACACTACGAGGCCGTTGTCATAATTAAAAACAAAATTTGTGGACCTGCTCGGTCATTACTCACGTCCCATAATACGGTGTTAAACTTCGATGCAATTATAGCAAGACTAGATTGCACATATGCGGACAAAACGTCCTTGAGAGTGCTACGGCAAAATCTAGAAATGGTTCGGCAAGGAGAGTCCGACCTTATGGCATATTATGACGAGGTTGAGAGGAAACTCACCCTCGTCACCAACAAGATAGTCATGTCTCACAATATGGACACGGCAACGATCTTGAACAAGGAGGTTAGGGACGACGCCCTACATGCCTTCATTGCAGGGCTGAAAAGACCTCTCAAATCACTCGTGCTGCCAGCACAACGTAAGGACCTTCCGTCCGCACTAGCCTTAGCGCGAGAAGCCGAGAACAGCATCGAAAGAAGTGCGTTCGCGGCATCCTACGCGAAGGCCATAGAAGACAAGGCCCCTTTTTACGAGGGCAACAGACGCAATAATAAGGGTCAGGGAAAGCAATGGCGAAGTGAGGACAAAAATCCGCACTTCGTCCCTAAACAAAACCAAAATAAGTCTCATAGGGACAATCCCTGGCCAAAGCACAGGGATCCTGAACCATTAGACCAGAATAAAGTTCAACCCATGGAGGTAGACCCTTCAACGGCTAGATTCAGACAAGAAACCAACTGGGGGAAGCCTCAAAGTAACAATAATTATAAGAGGCAGAACTCGTCCCAGCGGCAATCGGGCCAAAGACGCCAACGCGTTAACAATATTGCCCAACCCCAACAGGAAGTAACAGATTATACCGCCACAGCTGAGGCTGAGGTTGCCACCATCGAGGAAGATAGTGACCCCGCCGACCTTAATGACCTCCTCTATTTTTTAGGGAACGCTCCCGACTGCCGTTCGTCGAGCGACAGTTGGCTGGCAAATCAATAAAAATTCTCATCGACACCGGGGCGGCAAAAAATTACGTGAAGCCCGTAAAGGTGCTAAGAAACGTAATGCCAGTCGAAACCCCCTTTACTGTGAGCTCTATTCACGGCTCCAGTAATGTCAAAAACAAGTGCATAATGCGCATTTTTGGACTAGACGTTCCATTTTTCCTCTTGGATACATTGAGCACGTTCGATGCTATAATAGGCTTCGATTCGCTAACGCGAGCAGGAGTAGCATTGGACCTAAGTAACGGCGTAATAAAATACGCAAACGCCACCGAAAACCTCAAATTTTTTGACTGTCAAAATGTCAACTTCACAAAAATTGATGACATAGTGGTTCCAAGTTCGGCTAAAGCCGAATTCAAAAAAACTATCCTGAAAAGAATTAAGGTGTTTTCGACCCCTAACGAGGCGCTCACCTTCAACACATCGGTCATAGCCACTATTCGGACTACGAGTGACGAACCTGTCTACTCCAAGTTATACCCCTATCCTATGGGGGCAGCAGACTTTGTAAACAACGAAATCAAAGAGCTACTGCAAAATGGCATTATCAGGCCGTCCAGATCCCCATACAACAGCCCTGCCTGGGTGGTTGACAAAAAAGGGACTGATGATAATGGCAGTAAAAAGAAGCGATTAGTAATCGACTTCAGGAAACTGAACGAGCGAACAGTCGCCGATCGCTATCCCATGCCGAGTATACCCATGATTCTAGCGAACTTGGGAAAAGCCAAATTCTTTACCACCCTGGACCTGAAGTCAGGGTACCACCAAATATACCTGGCTGAAAAGGACCGAGAGAAGACCTCGTTCTCTGTCAATGGTGGGAAGTACGAATTCTGCCGACTACCCTTCGGCCTAAAAAACGCGGGGAGTATTTTCCAAAGAGCCATCGACGATGTGCTGCGGGAAGAAATCGGCAAAATATGCTACGTCTACGTTGACGATGTTATCATCTTCTCCGAAAATGAAACGGAACATGTCAAGCATATTGACACGGTGCTTAAGCGCCTACTCGATGCCAACATGAGGGTGGCACGAGAAAAAACTAAATTTTTTAAAGAGAGCGTTGAGTTTCTAGGGTTCATTGTCACCAGGGGAGGAACAAAAACAGACCCAGAAAAGGTTAGGGCAATAAAAGAATTCCCAGAACCAAAAAACCTGTTTAGCCTCAGGTCCTTCCTAGGCCTGGCGAGCTATTACAGAAGCTTTGTAAAAAACTTTGCATCTATTGCTAGACCCCTGACCGCCATCCTCAAGGGGGAAAACGGGACGGTTAGCAAGAATATGTCGAAAAAAGTAGCTGTCAGGTTTAACGAAACCCAGCGAAATGCATTCGACCACCTGCGTAACATTTTGGCATCCGAAGATGTCATATTGACATACCCTGATTATAAATCATCGTTTGACTTAACCACTGACGCCTCAGCGAGTGGAATAGGCGCGGTACTATCGCAGAATAAAAGACCTATTACCATGATTTCACGCACGCTGAAAGACTGCGAGCTGAACTACGCCACCAACGAAAGAGAATTGTTGGCGATAGTCTGGGCAATAGGCAAACTCCAAAATTACCTGTACGGTAACAATGAGGTACGGATCTTCACAGACCACCAACCTCTCACGTATGCGGTGTCCGACAAAAATACCAACGCTAAAATCAAGCGATGGAAAGCGTTCATTGACGAGAACAACGGGAAGGTGTTTTACACACCCGGAAAACAAAACCTGGTAGCTGACGCACTATCGAGGCAACCCCTGAATATCTTAGAAGACGTGGCCCAGTCTGACGCGGCCACGGTGCATAGTGAGCTTTCGCTCTCTTACACCATAGAGTCCACAGACAAACCTCTTAACTGCTTTAGGAACCAAATTATTTTGGAAGAAGCGGACCAACCGCTTCGGCGAGATTTCATAATCTTCGGAAACAGAACTCGCCATATCATCAATTTTAATAACAAGGACTGGCTCGTTGAATCTGTCAAAGAGATCATCAACGCCAACGTGGTGAACGCGATTCACTGCGATTTCCCCACCCTGGCGCGCATCCAACATACCTTGAGGCAGGAATTCCCTGCGACAAAATTCTGGCATTGTAAAACCTTTGTCAGTGACATTACCAACGCTAACGAACAATTAGAAATCACTAATACTGAACACAATCGCGCCCATAGGGCTGCCCAGGAGAACGCAAAACAAATTCTCCGGGATTATTACTTCCCGAACATGTCAAAATTAGCTAGCGAAGTGGTCGCAAATTGCAAGGTCTGCAATAAAGCCAAATACGACCGCCACCCCAAGAAACAGGAATTGGGAACTACGCCCATCCCATCATACGTTGGGGAAATGTTGCATATTGACATTTTTTCGACCGACAAAAAAATTTTTTTAACTTGCATTGATAAATTTTCCAAATTCGCTATTGTACAGCCCTTGATTTCTAGGGCAATAATAGATGTACGAGCACCTATTCTTCAATTAGTAAATTTTTATTCTAATACCAAGACCATATACTGCGACAATGAGGCCTCCTTTAATTCGGAGACAATCACATCATTGCTGAAAAACCAATACAGCATCGACGTTGTCAATGCGCCACCGCTACACAGTAGCTCCAATGGCCAAGTTGAGAGATTTCACAGTACCCTGGCGGAAATTGCCAGATGCCTCAAAATTGATAAAAGAATTGAGGATACTGTGGAACTAATATTGAGGGCTACTATAGAATACAACAGGTCGCTACATTCGGTCACAGGGGCTAAGCCGGTAGAGGTCATCCACGCCAGCAGCGATGAGATGAGGCTGGCAATTAAAACCAAGATTGACAAAGCACAACAATCCAACCTAGACAGGGTTAACCCTTCTAGGCAAAACAGAGTCTTCGAAGTCGGTGAGAGAGTACACCTTCGCAATAACAAAAGATTAGGGAATAAACTGACACCGCTTTATTCAGAAGAACGTATAGAAGCAGATCTGGGAACATCTGTTCTCATTAAGGGGAGGGTGGTCCATAAGGACAACATTAAGTAGGCACTCCACGCGCCACATTCGCCCTTATACTAAACCCCAATCTTTGCTAAACTTCCACAGGCTCGCCATTATATCCATCATACTGCTGTCCACCGCGAGCGCGAGAATCACTGATTTCTCACACGCTAAATACATTCCGGTGCTAGATGGCAACGTCTTAATATGGGAACAGTACGGCCTGGTCAGGCACTCGACAAATCTGTCTGAGTTTGCCAGCATAATCGACTCCACAGTCAGAATGCTGGAACTGTTCCCACAGTCCCATATGAGGAAGCTGCTGGAAGTGGACATTGAGCATGCGCAAAACCTATTGGAGGAACTTAAGATACACCATAGAATGGCCAGGAGCCTTGATTTTTTGGGCTCAGTACTTAAGGTCGTGGCGGGTACACCCGACGCGGACGATTTAACTAGAATCAACACCAATCAAGCTTCACTTGTCGAGGCTAATAATAGACAAGTTATAATTAACACAGAGACACAGAAACGCATCAACCTACTCACAGACACAGTAAACAAGATCCTCAAGGAGAAGAAGGACGGGCTGGTCGACTCAGGCCATTTGTATGAAACACTCCTTGCCAGGAATAGGATGTTAATATCAGAAATCCAAAATTGTATGATCACCATCACTCTTGCTAAAAATAACATCATCAATCCCACTATTTTTAATCATAACGACTTAAAGGCTATTTTCGACGAACAGCTAACAGAGGTCCCAATAGTTAGCCTTATGGATGTATCTAAGATTAAAATTCTTCAAAATAATGTTCTTGTCCACGTTATAGTCCAGTATCCTAGAGTTAAGCGTATTTGTAAAAAGGTACTGCTCTTCCCTGTCGCACACCACCATACTATGCTACGAATAGAAGACAACATCGTGGCGGAATGTGGTGACGGAGTCCTAGCAGTTTCGGATTGCACTTCTACCAGCTTGGCCACATTTTGCAAAAAAACGCCCCACGACACCTGCGCCATGCAATTACATGCGGGCGGCGCGGCTACATGCCGGACTCGGCCCAGCAATCTGGAACCCCTTACAATTGTGGACGACGGAATAATTATCGTTAATGAGAAACTGACGAGGATTTCCATCGATGACGGTCCATTAACAACCATAGTGGGGACCCATCTCATCACCTTTGAGGAAAAGGCGGTGATCAACGACTCCGTATATTTGAACCTCAACCACGCAGTGAATATGAGCCCGGGTATTGCAGCCTCCCCCTTAATCAACATCACAGGACACGATCATATACTGAGTCTGCCGTTGCTACAGCGGATGAATGAGCATAACCTGCGTTTAATGCAGGAGCTCCGGAATGACGTGTCGGATGGAGGTTCCCCGAGGATTTGGTTCGCCGTAGGAGTTGCCGTCAGCCTCACGTTATGCGGCTTGGTCCTGCTCCAACAACACTGCGGGAGCAAACGAGAGGCAGCCCAGCTACAAAAGTCCATCGACGAACTGGCTGCCGCCGAGGACGGCGTCTAATTTAAGGGGGGAGTAGTTAACAACCAACTCCCAGCCTAGGCTGAGCAGGCCAATCCTTATGCCTTTATTTACATTAATCATTTATCATGTTTGTAATTCTCTAGTATTAATCACTTTTTATTATTATTATCATTATTATTATTATTACTATTATACTTGTCCCTCATGCATGGTCCACCCTAAATTGGGTCCACCTTATTGGCCATAGAGCTGAGCCGGCACATTGTGCCATTCCTTTTCATTGGCTGACAGTGATCGTATGACTTCTGCAAAATGTGCAAGGTCAGCGGTCTGTGCCACGGGCATCCGGCTGTGCATGAGCTTTTGTTCAGTCTTAAGTTTAGTTTTAATTTGGATTTGAAATAAAGAGCACTAGCTCAATAATTAAACTCCGGCCTTAGCCGTTATCTTTATATTGATTATTAAATTGGGTTATCGTGCCTTAAGGGCCGTAACAACGGAGATAAGTATCTCCCACCATATCTTCGGAAGAAGTAAGGAGTCGAAGCGACCACCCGACTCTCCAGTGGCTGCCAACCTTGGTGGTCACCAATACCCAACCAGCGGCAGCAATCCTACTGCCGGTCCCCCACGGATATTCAACCAGCCGGCTCTACCCCTGCCACGGAGGCTCCGCCAGCCGACGCAGACAAATAAATAATTTAGATACAGTACAGCTACAGTACCGCTACAGTACAGAAATAGTACACTCCTGTTCAAGTAATTACCATCCAAAACCAAGTCTAAACCATCAAGGTAACAACGGGTAACAACCGTAGCACGTACACCTCTCTTTAAGATAATACCATCAGTCAGATGGTTGCTGGAAAATTTAATATTCACAAAAGTAATGAGAATTTATATTTAAACCTAAGCCAATAATCATTCAAAATGTGAGATTTTAAAAATAAAACAATAAATGCACTTTTCTTAAATATAATTTAAAAATATATATATTGAATCTTTTTTATTTATTTATGGCTGTAAATATTACAGATAATGGCGTTCCCTAAACTACAGTGACTACATGAATTTCGAAAAAAAATTTAGTTCTCTCCCTATAAATTTTGTAAAATATACTACGATGAATTATTTGTCTCATTTAACAAAAGCTAGGTTCGCATTGAAGCGAAAATTCGATGATCTCAAACATGTCAGAAATCAGACGAATTTACAATTGGAGGAAACTTTTAAAACCATTACAAACATTAAACCCCATAATTAGCAAGTGCACAAATGTTTTACAATTATAAACAACATGTCTGTCGACAGGTTTGGACATTTATCTGTTGATAAGGAAAGATCAGAAAATTTAAAAAGAAGTGTTAAGTCTACTAAAGGATTTTTCATCGATGAGGATGGTAACCTAAATGCTCAAAATAAACGTATCAAGAATGGAACAAAACCTTTAGATAACGATGATCTAGCAACGAAACAATATACTGATGAGAACGTCGGAAAGTTGGGAAAAGATTGAGAAAACTTATAACTCAAAATACTCGTATTAACCGTCGACTCACATAAATTTCAAGCTTAGAATATAAAATTGAATTGTATAATAAGAGGGCAGACAGCGCCGGACAAAGTTCTAGAAAAGATTACCAGCATTGAGGATTACATTTTTAAATATGTAACAAACCCAATATCATTGCCTAACAATTGAGATAGAAGGTATCGCTTTTCAGCGTATTAGAAAAATATGATTAAGCGAGTAACTGTCAATTAATTGCATAGACCATTTCGAAAAAGCTTTCAAAGAAGGCGAGTGATTACATGGGGTATACATGATCTGTGGCAGGCAGATTTGGTTGAAATGGAAATCTTTTCAAAATCAAACGATGGGTACAGATACTTTTTGACTGTTATAGACACATTTTCGAAATTTGGTTTGGGGTGAGGCATTAAAAAATATTGGGGGGGGGGGGGGGGGGGGTGGCGGTGTCCTGATTGCCGTTACCTCTAGCCTAACATCTGAAAGAATTCTGTTTTTGTTACATGTTCTTATATTCCACCTGGCTTTGACCTAGTAATTTATGAGCACCATCTGTCTGCAATAAAATCTGTTCTATCCCTTCCTTCTAACAGAGACCTTTTGATTGTTTTAGTTGACTTTAACCTACCTGATATTTCTTGGTCTCCTCCTATGACTCATTTGTCGCTATGCCGTTATCTGCCCATGATTTTGTGGATGGCCTCTTAGAATTATCGTTACGGCAAGTAAGCTTTATAAAAATTCCTTAAGAAGACAATTAGATCTTGTGTTTGTTTCAGACCCGTCCGAAATCACAGTATGTAGAATTGACGCTCTTGTTGTACCTCAAGACCCATATCATCCTACTATGGAACTGACAATTTGCCTCCCCTGCTCTGATCCTCTCTCTTCTTTAGTTTCTCCAACTAAAATGAGATATTTTCGTAAATGTAACTATAATAAACTTCTCATTATAATTGGACAGACTTGTACAAGTGTACAGACATTGAAAGTGTCACTGAACTATTCTTAAATACGATTTTAATGAATGCGTAGCTGATGGGTTTTTTCAAACCTAAACAGACCTCCTTGGTTTACCAATGCGCTTCAAAGACTTAAAAACCTTAAATCTAACACTTATAAAAAGTATAAAAAATCGGGTAGACCAGCAGATTTTTCGAAATATGTTGTGGCTCGAACAGATTTTAATGTTCTCAACAGTCATTGCTACTCTATGTATCTAAGTCGATGTAAATTTGAATATTCAAACGATCCGAAACAGCTTTACAATTTTGTTAATGCCGAGCGTAAAGAATCGGCGTTGCCTTCATCGGTACGTCTAAACTCAATGGAGGCATCGACGGATTCTGAAATTGCTGATTTATTTGCTGAGTTTCTCCAAACTACTTATAGTTCGACTTGGTTCGCTTGGTTCGCTTGGTCAAATTCTAAATACCCTAATCCCAACGCCAACATTTTCTCCCTGTCCAGATGGACTTCCTGGATGTGTGCTTAAGTTTTTTGCGTCAACCATTTGTAAACCGATTCTCAAACTTTTTAATTTGTCTATTTCATCATCAGTTTTTCCTTCTATCTGGAAGGACTCTTTTATTATTCCACTTCATAAAAAAGGTGCGAAAGCAGCCCAAAATTATAGACTAAATTGTCGGCAATTCCTAAAGCATTTGAACGTATTATCACTTCTCATTTATGTTCCTCGCTTATATCACCGTGTCAGCATGGTTTTGTTAAGCGAAGATCGACCACCACCAACCTTCTTGAATTGTCATCTATTGTAATAAATGGGTTTAAGAAAAAAATGCAGACTGCCATTGTATATACAGATTTTAGTAAGGCCTTTGACTCCGTTAACCACTCACTTCATTTATTTAAATTAGATCAGCTTGGGTTTCCCGGTAATCTATTATCTTGGATTTCATGTTACTTGAATGGTAGGACTCAGAGGGTTATATTCAAGAATGCTGTTTCAAAATTGATCTACGTGACATCTGGAGTGCCTCAGGGTAGTCATTTGGGCCCTTTGCTGTTTACTTTGTTTATTAACGATCTTCCCTCAATCATAACACATTCTCGTGTACTAATGTATGCTGTTTATGTTAAGCTTTATTTATCATACAATGATATAGCGTCGGGATTTAACTTACGGTCGGATATTGATTGTTTTCATGGATGGTGTGAGTACAACCTTTTAAATTTGAACTGCCTTAAATGAAACGTTATGAATTTTTATAGGGGTACTCCTATGTTTATCAGTTACTTTCTTAAAAATACGCCACTTGACCGTATTTATTCAGTTAACGATTTAATTGTGCTTCTCCCTAAACTTAAATTTGACTGCCAGATTATGTCCACTGTTAACAAAGCCATGAGTGTTCTTGGGTTTATAAAGCGTTGGTCAAAAGAATTTGACCGTAAGGCTTCCTTCTTACGAGAGTAGATTACAATTGCATAATTTACCTACACTTGTAAAACGTATTGGTGTTGCTTGGTGTCGTTGGGCCACTTGTTTGTACTGTTTGAAGTGCATCAACGTCCATATATATATAAAAAAAAAATTACATTGATATTAATTTTCTGTTCCGATCTGCCGAGTTGCATAGAAGACGCATGCGCACGTTAAATGAGGATTACAAAATGTAAAGTGTTTACCATAGTTTGTAGTTTTCAGATCATGTCCACCTTGATTCATAAACATAGTTTTTGTTTTTCGAAGATATTAAATGAGCTGACCGATAATCTGTCTTTTAATTGCGCGATGAATTGGTCGATTCCCTCATGAAATTTCATTTTATCAATTTTGTTTTCTTATAGCTCTTTACAAGTCTAGCCTCAACTTTAAAATGATGTATATAAAATTATTTTCTTGTTTTGATGCTACCCTTAAAAATGTCAAAATATAATATGCGTTGTTTAGAGCGCAAACTCCGCCCTTAAGATGTGTTTGACAATATGGAAATCGGTTTCCTAAAAACCTGTTTAATAAGGGACTTTCTCGATATTGACAAGCTGACAATTCCCAAAAAAATTCTCAAGAAATCACTTCTTTTGAGTTCCCTTTCAAAAAATCAGTTTTCCGTTTGCAATTGTCCTCAAAAATCATCGAGTTTGTGGAATACTATTTTCTTCATCATTCCAAAAAAATGTTGTGATGTTTATTTGTTAACCAAATTGCAGTCATTCTATATTTTGTATTTAGCAAAGTAAAATCATATGGCGGTTCCATTAAGAAAATATTATTCAAGCTGGGATATTTTTTGAATACAATTCCAATTTCCTTTAAAATAAATTTATTATTATTATCAAAGAAATCTTGAACATCAACCCGTACCGTTTCTTTCTTCATTTTCTTAACTTTAAACAACTCGTTGTACTAGTCCGTTTAATGGGCTATATTCAAATAAACGATCATGTATAAGGAGACAATAAGCTTGGGTATTTTCATGACATGGTCATTTCTCACATCAATAGAACCAGTTTTCACTCATTCGTTTTGATATGAAAGATCAACCACAACAATGGGGGCCCAATTTAAATTCATTTCGGGTCAAAAATGGTTGTGAACCTCGATTATAATAACTAGATTGAAATCTTGTATACATTTCATAAAGGTGGGCATACTGATTCTTACTAAAATCAACATTCGGATTATCATATGGATATGACTCAGAATACAAGTGAACTTTCAAGTTTGATAAATTATTTGTGATAAGTTCTCAATTTAGTGTAAATCCAATTATAGCAAATCGTGGTTTTTCGCGGTTAGCTGAGAATTTCACATTCCATCTGTGTTGTTTCGGGTTAAGAATGCGATTGGTAGGTTTACACCACTTTTAATAATATCGTGCATCTTAGTTTTTGAGAAATCACTCGGATCGGGGGATTTTCCA
Source organism: Drosophila biarmipes (assembly GCF_025231255.1). Lineage (NCBI taxonomy): Eukaryota > Metazoa > Arthropoda > Insecta > Diptera > Drosophilidae > Drosophila > Drosophila biarmipes. The sequence goes on from NW_026114537.1 coordinate 1,784,466, forward strand.
CGTTATATTCGTCATTTCCAGTTTAAAAGTTTGTTTATTTCTGGTTTGTTCAAACATCTTAGTTAGGATCAACACTAGTTCGTGTTTACAATATAACAAAACTTTTGTATAATCCTCGGCAAATCCCAACAAATTTTTAATTCGTACAGAAAAGTTGAATTGTGGTCTTATAGAAATTTTGTCTCCACTGCTCCATCCAGATATTAAAAGATTTTGACTTTGAAGATTATCCAGAGATATAACATTTTTTAGGGTTGTAGTCATGCCAACAAATCGTGTTCTACCAATCTCACATCTATTTATTTTGTACTTAATTTCAACCAAAAAGTAAGCCATACAATTATTAAAAAAAAAGTGGTAACATTATCAGTTGTAGGTCCATTCGGTGAATCTTTTCTAATAATTTCTTAAAAAATTAAGGTAACTTTCGTAAGGAAGCACGTACAAGTCTTAATATTGGATAGTAATTCGAAATTCATCGTTTGGCTTAAATGTTTGATTATACGACGAATAAGTATGAAACTCTTTCTTTGAAATACTCTTATCTGAGAAAACCTTTTCTCGAACATTTAAAATTTCGTTCATTGTTTTCCTTTTTACTTCTTATATTATACTCAAAGCTTCAATCCTAACGACTTTAAAAATAATTTATTTTTCAAAGTGAGTGAGCTTCTTTTTACTGATGGTCCTCTTTCTATAGCTTTAAAATAAGTAATGCTTAGCTGAGGACTAAGGCTACGTCTTTTATTATAAATAATCATTCAGCCGAATGTGCACCAGAATCGAAACGTTTTCACAACGCAAATTCACCAAATCACCGTTTTGGTCAATAATGCGTATAGATAGTGTGGTTATATTAACACAGTTGATTGGTAAACAAATTAGATTATGTGGTGTCACTGTCATTTCTTACCCAGGTGGAACATTAATGCCAACTCATGTATCGTATGATTCCGTGTATTATCAACATATGAACCGCTGATTATATTACATTCCAAACGAATTGTGTTAATTTTTAATATGTTCACAGTTTGTTCACTGTTTGGAAGCCAAACAGTTGTACAACCGACCGTTCCATATTAAAGTAAACTGGCTCTCGTAAGCTAGATAAGCTTTGAATTGTGCTGTGATTACTACGCTCGTTAAAAGTACGCAGATCTTTCGATTACAATCGAAAAAAAGAGGAGCTAATTGTCCTGCGCAGAGGGCCCTTGGCGGTATGCAATTTACAACTCGTACCCGTTGGTCTCGCACATGCATGACTCAAGTGACACTTGCTTAGTTCCAGCATTGCGGAGGAATATTGTCTTCTTGTACAATTACGAGCGGACCGACCTGGATATTAACTTGTGGATTGGTTCACTTACCACGAGCTTCGTCTTTCACTTTTAGGTGATGAATCTCTCCATAAGATGCAGACAATATAGGTGACCCAACAAGGAAATTGGCTGGCGACAATGCAGCTTTATCATTTTAATCTTTTCAGACTGGCGCGATGGGGCGATAATTTTAAATTACTTCGATTTCTGCGAGGACGGTCAAAAGTTCTTTGTATGTAAGCTTTTCTTGGGTGATGTATTTGAGTAGAAGTATATTAGCTGATTTCCTAGAGGCTGCCGAAATGAGGGGCTCTGGGAGGAATGAAGCGCTGTACGACTCCAGGAACTTAAAGCCTTCGGGCTCCAGTAACGCAGTTTGGAACTCTTTCATTTTGTTGGCAACTCCAACGAAGTTTTTCGCATTGTCACAGTATTCGTTGCGGCAATTCACACCGGGCAATAAGCCTTCGAATGCAGGACAAAAAGTATTATTTGTTAGCTCAGAAACTAGTTCGATGTGGGTAGCTGTCATCGCTAAGCAAATAAAAATTGAAGCTTAACTTTTGTTTTTGACTTGCTTCCAATTTCGTACGAGTATGGGCCTGCAGAAGCCAACTCCTGACACCAGAAATGGGCGCACGCCGTAAAGACGATCCGAAGGCCGATTTCCAATGATTTGTGACGTGAAGAGAGGCTTGTAATGGAGCCAGTGAGTGCATTCCCGTATCACTTGACTCATAAGAGCTCTACCGTTTATGACCCAAACCTTCTCGCGAAGTAAAGAAAGCGAGACCTTCGCTCCTGCGTGTAGGAGGAGGGAGTCATAGAAATGATTATGTTTGATTATATGGTGATGTTTGATTATACTGTGATTACGTAATAATATACAATTTCAGAAATTTGAATTGAAAATTGAATATATCTCCAGATGATTGCCATGCTTATTCAAGCATTTTCGTTTAATTTAATTCCTCAGCTGCAGTGAAACCTTGCCGTCTGATGATTTTTCAAATATGGGTAAATTGCTATTGAATTTGGTCATCGTCAATACGGCTTTATTGAGTAGGCTTGGGCCTTGCGGTGTGCAAATCATCTGCTTCTATCATCGACATAAAGATCAATTCATAGTACTGTGGCTGCGAGAGGGTATTCTAGTTCGTTTAAGTAGATAGGAAACGCGGCTTCTGGGACAATATTTTCGTTTCCACCCCAGAACGTTTTACTGGTAAATTCTCAAAGATTCTCTCCTTTCCACAAAGGGTCATAAAGATATCATCCAGAGTCAGAGACCCGAACATGGGGCCCTGTCTATTACCTGACAGCAATAAAAGGGACACACGCACAAGTCCGAGGCGCACGCTCATTGACAAGATCACTGGGCGCAATAAAAGGGTCATGCGCCAATGACCTTATGCCGCACACAAGTGCGAGGGGCACGCTCTCTGCCTACCTATGTATCTCTTTCACGTTCCCAAAAGCGGTACAACACACAAGTATACCTGTAATTTAATCTCGAAATAAAAAGTCACAAGTTTATTTTCTAACATAATAATACATTTATAAATTTTTTTTGGTATTGCGAACATGATTTGTTATACATTGATATTAATTTTCTGTTCCGTTCTGCCGAGTTGCATAGAAGACGCATAGTTTGTAGTTTTCAGATCATGTCCACCTTGATTCATAAACATAGTTTTTGTTTCTCGAAGGTATTAAATGAGCTGACCGATAATTTGTCCTTTAATTGCGCGATGAAATGTTCGATTTCCTCATGAAATTTAATTTAATTTAAATCAATTTTGTTTTCTTATAGCTCTTTACAAGTCTAGCCTCAAATTTAAAATGATGTATATAAAATTATTTTCTTGTTTTGATGCTACCCTTAAAAATGTCAAAATATAGTATGCATTGTTTAGAGCGCAAACTCCGCCCTTAAGATGTGTTTGACAATATGGAAATCGGTTTCCTAAAAACCTGTTTAATAAGGGACTTTTTCGATAATGACAAGCTGACAATTCCCAAAAAAAAATTCTCAAGAAATCACTTCTTTTGAGTTCCCTTACAAATAATCAGTTTTCCGTTTGCAATTGTCCTCAAAAATCATCGAGTTTGTGGAATACTATTTTCTTCATCATTCCAAAAAAATGTTGTGATGTTTATTGGTTAACCAAATTGCAGTCATTCTAGATTTTGTATTTAGCAAAGTAAAATCATATGGCGGTTCCATTAAGAAAATATTATTCAAGCTAGGATATTTTTTGAATACAATTCCAATTTCCTTTAAAATAAATTTATTATTATTATCAAAGAAATCTTGAACATCAACCGGTACCGTTTCTTTCTTCATTTTCTTAACTTTAAACAACTCGTTGTACTAGTCCGTTTAATGGGCTATATTCAAATAAACGATCATGTATAAGAGACAATAAGCTTGAGTATTTTCATGACATGGTCATTTCTCACATCAATAGAACCAGTTTTCACTCATTCGTTTTGATATGAAAGATCAACCACAACAATGGGGGCCCAATTTAAATTCATTTCGGGTCAAAAATGGTTGTGAACCTCGATTATAATAACTAGATTGAAATCTTGTATACATTTCATAAAGGTGGGCATACTGATTCTTACTAAAATCAACATTCAGATTATCATATGGATATGACTCAGAATACAAGTGAACTTTCAAGTTTGATAAATTATTTGTGATAAGTTCTCAATTTAGTGTAAATCCAATTATAGCAAATCGTGGTTTTTCGCGGTTAGCTGAGAATTTCACATTCCATCTGTGTTGTTTCGGGTTAAGAATGCGATTGGTAGGTTTACACCACTTTTAATAATATCGTGCATCTTAGTTTTTGAAAAATCACTCGGATCGGGGGATTTTCCACGTTATATTCTTCATTTCCAGTTTAAAAGTTTGTTTATTTCTGGTTTGTTCAAACATCTTAGTTAGGATCAACACTAGTTCGTGTTTACAATTTAACAAAACTTTTGTATAATCCTCGGCAAATCCCAAAAAATTTTTAATTCGTACAGAAAAGTTGAAGTGTGGTCTTATAGAAATTTTGTCTCCACTGCTCCATCCAGATATTAAAAGATTTTGACTTTGAAGATTATCCAGAGATATAACATTTTTTAGGGTTGTAGTCATGCCAACAAATCGTGCTCTACCAATCTCACATCCATTTATTTTGTACTTAATTTCATCCAAAAAGTAAGCTATACAATTATTTAAAAAAAAGTGGTAACATTATCAGTTGTAGGTCCATTCGGTGAATCTTTTTAATAATTTCTTGAAAATTAAGGTAACTTTCGTGAGGAAGCACGTACAAGTCTTAATTTTGGATAGTAATTCGAAATTCATCGTTTGGCTTAAATGTTTGATTATACGACGAATAAGTATGAAACTCTTTCTTTGAAATACTCTCATCTGAGAAAACCTTTTCTCGAACATTTAAAATTTCGTTCATTGTTTTCCTTTTCACTTCTTATATTATACTCGAAGCTTCAATCCTAACGACTTTAAAAATAATTTATTTTTCAAAGTGAGTGAGCCTCTTTTTACTGATGATCCTCTTTCTATAGCTTTAAAATAAGTAATGCTTAGCTGAGGACTAAGGCTACGTCTTTTATTATAAATAATCATTCAGCCGAATGTGCATCCGAATCGAAACGTTTTCACAACGTAAATTCACCAAATCACCGTTTTGGTCAATAATGCGTATAGATAGTGTGCTTATATTAACACAGTTGATTGGTAAATAAATTAGATTATGTGGTGTCACTGTCATTTTTTACCCAGGTGGAACATTAATGCCAACTCATGTATCGTATGATTCGGTGTATTATCAACATATGAACCGCTGATTATATTACATTCCAAACGAATTGTATTCATTTTTAATATGTTCACAGTCTGATCTGATCGATAGGTCTTTGTAGGAAGCGTTTCTAATAATTTTTGATGGAAGCCAAACAGTTGTACAACCGACCGTTCCATATTAAAGTAAACTGGCTCTCGTAAGCTAGATAAGCTTTGAATTGTGCTGTGATTACTACGCTCGTTGAAAGTACGCAGATCTTTCGATTACAATCGAAAAAAAGAGGAGCTAATTTGTGAATTGTCCTGCGCAGAGGACCCTTGGCGGTATGCAATTCACAACTCGTACCCGTTGGTCTCTCACATGCATGACTCAAGTGGCACTTGCTTAGTTCCAGCATTGCGAAGGAATATTGTCTTCTTGTACAATTACGAGCGGACCGACCTGGATATTAACTTGTGGCTTGGTTCACATGCCACGAGCTTCGTTTTTCTCTTTTAGGTGATGAATCTCTCCATCAGATGCAGACAATATAGGTGACCCAACAAGGAAATTGGCTGGCGACAATGCAGCTTCATCATTTGGGTCGTTTCAGACTGGCGCGATGGGGCTATAATTTTAAATCACTTCGATTTCTGCGAGGACTGTCAAAAGTTCTTTGCATGTAAGCTTTTCTTGAGCGATGTATTTGAGTAGAAGTATATTAGCTGATTTCCTAGAGGCTGCCGAAATGAGGGGCTCTGGGAGGAATGAAGCAGAACAAAAATCAATTGCAAGCGCTGTACGACTCCAGGAACTTAAAGCCTTCGGGCTCCAGTAACGCAGTTTGGAACTCTTTCATTTTGTTGGCAACTCCAACGAAGTTTTTCACATTGTCACAGTATTCGTTGCGGCAATTCACACCGGGCAATAAGTCTTTGAATGCAGGACAAAAAAGTATTATTTGGTAGCTCAGAAACTAGTTCGATGTGGGTAGCTGTCATCGCTAAGCAAATAAAAATTGAAGCTTAACTTTTGTTTTTGACTTGCTTCCAATTTCGTACGAGTATGGGCCTGCAGAAGCCAACTCCTGACACCAGAAATGGGCGCTCGCGGTAAAGACGATCCGAAGGCCGATTTCCAATGATTTGTGACGTGAAGAGAGGCTTGTAATGGAGCCAGTGAGTGCATTCCCGTATCACTTGACTCATAAGAGCTCTACCGTTTATGACCCAAACCTTTTCGCGAAATAAAGAAAGCGAGACCTTCGCTCCTGCGTGTAGAAGGAGGGAGTCATAGAAATGATTATGTTTGATTATATGGTGATGTTTGATTATACTGTGATTACGTAATAATAATACGTAATTTCAGAAATTTGAATTGAAAAATGAATATATCTTCAGATGATTACCATGCTTATTCAAGCATTTTCGTTTAATTTAATTCCTCAGCTGCTTTGAAACCTTGCCGTCTGATGATTTGTCAAATATGGGTAAATTGCTATTGAATTTGGTCATTGTCAATACGGCTTTATTGAGTAGGCTTGGGCCTTGCGGTGTGCAAATCATCTGCTTCTGTCATCGACATAAAGATCAAGTCATAGTACTGTGGCTGCGAGAGGGTATTCTAGTTCGTTTAAGTAGATAGGAAACGTGGCTTCTGGGACAATATTTTCGTTTCCACCCCAGAACGTTTTTCTGGTAAATTCTCAAAGATTCTCTCCATTCCACAAAGGGTCATAAGGATATCAGCCAGAGTCAGAGACTTGGGCCTTGTCTATTGCCTGACCGCAATAAAAGGGACAAACGCACAAGTCCGAGGCGCACGCTCATTGACAAGATCACTGGGCGCAATAAAAGGGACATGCGCCAATGACCTTATGCCGCACACAAGTGCGAGGGGCACGCTCTCTGCCTACCTATGTATCTCTTTCACGTTCCCAAAAGCGGTACAACACACAAGTATACCTGTAATTTACACTCGAAATAAAAAGTCACAAGTTTATTTTTTAGCATAATAATACATTTATTAAATTAATGTTTTACTATCTCAAAGCTTCTGGCTTAATGATGGTTTAGTCATTAAAGAATTTGTCCCAAATAAACCGAGAACAAATAACAGGCAATCCACTGTGTCAAAAAACTAAAAAGTTTAATGTTGGCGTATCAATATGTTAAGGGATTAAATATGAAGCTACCCAAGCTTTATGCTGACTCCTCTGCATTTACAGAAGATATTTTAGCTTTTACGGAAACTTGGCTGAAACCAGGGATATCCGACTCTGAAGTTCTGGGTAATAACTTTAATACTTATAGGACCGATCGCCACTCACGTAGGGGGGCCGGTGTCCTAATTGCCGTTACCTCTAGCCTAACATCTGAAAGAATTCTCATTCATATACCCAATGAAATTTAATTTCTAAGTGTAAAAGTTTCTTTGCAATCGTTATCTGTTTTTGTTACATGTTCTTATATTCCACCTGGCTCTGACCTAATAATTTATGAGCACCATCTGTTTGCAATAAAATCTCTTCTATCCCTTCTTTCTAACAGAGACCTTTTGATTGTTTTAGTTGACTTTAACCTACCTGATATTTCTTGGTCTCCTCCTACTGACTCATTTGTCGCTATGCCGTTATCTGCCCATGATTTTGTGGATGGCCTTTTAGAATTATCGTTACGGCAAGTAAGCTTTATAAAAAATTCCTTAAGAAGACAATTAGATCTTGTGTTTGTTTCAGACCAGTCTGAAATCACAGTATGTAGAATTGACGCTCTTGTTGTACCTGAAGACCCATATCATCCTACTATGGAACTGACAATTTGCCTCCCCTGCTCTGATACCCTCTCTCCAACTAAAATGAGATATTTTCGTATATGTAACTATAATAAACTTCTCATTATAATTGGACAGACTTGTACAATTGTACAGACATTGAAAGTGTCACTGAACTATTCTTAAATACGTTTTTTAATGAATGCGTACCTGATGGGTTTCTTTCAAACCTAAACAGACCTCCTTGGTTTACCAATGCGCTTCAAAGACTTAAAAACCTTAAATCTAACAGTTATAAAAAGTATAAAAAATCGGGTAGACCAGCAGATTTTTCGAAATATGTTATGGCTCGAACAGATTTTAATGTTCTCAACAGTCATTGCTACTCTATGTATCTAAGTCGATGTAAATTTGAATATTCAAACGATCCGAAACAGCTTTACAATTTTGTTAATGCCAAGCGTAAAGAATCGGCGTTGCCTTCATCGGTACGTCTAAACTCAATGGAGGCATCGACGGATTCTGAAATTGCTGATTTATTTGCTGAGTTTTTCCAAACTACTTATAGTTCGACGCCTTGGTCAAATTCTAAATACCCTAATCCCAACGCCAACATTTTCTCCCTGTCCAGATGGACTTCCTGGATGTGTGCTTAAGTTTTTTGCGTCAACCATTTGTAAACCGATTCTCAAACTTTTTAATTTGTCTATTTCATCATCAGTTTTTCCTTCTATCTGGAAGGACTCTTTTATTATTCCACTCCATAAAAAAGGTGCGAAAGCAGATGCCCAAAATTATAGAGGTATTTCTAAATTGTCGGCAATTCCTAAAGCATTTGAACGTATTATCATTTCTCATTTGCAACATATATGTTCCTCGCTTATATCACCGTGTATATTTTGTCGGGATTTAACTTACAGTCGGATATTGATTGTTTTCATGGATGGTGTGAGTACAACCTTTTAAATTTGAACTGCCTTAAATGCAACGTTATGACTTTTTATAGGGGTACTCCTACGTTTATCAGTTACTTTCTTGACCGTATATATTCAGTTAACGATTTAGGTGTTCTTCTGGACCCTAAACTTAAATTTGACTGCCACATTATGTCCACTGTTAACAAAGCCATGAGTGTTCTTGGGTTTATAAAGCGTTGGTCAAAAGAATTTGATGACCCTTATACGACCAAATTATTATTTACCTCCCTTGTCCGTCCTATTTTGGAATATTGTTCGTCGGTTTGGAGTCCACAATATCAAGTGCACATCGACCGTATTGAGTCGGTACAAAAAAAATTTCTCTTAATTGCCCTGCGTAGTTTGAACTGGGATCAAAACGTAAGGCTACCTTCGTGCGAGAGTAGATTAAAATTGCTTTATTTACCTTCACTTGTAAATCGTAGAACAATACTTGGTACTATTTTTATACAAAATCTTATAAGAGGTGACATTGATTCTGCAGATCTTTTAAACCGCCTAACATTCAACGTTCCCGTTAGACTAACACGAAATTATTATCCTCTAAATTTGCCACGATGTACATCAAATTTTTGTCTGCACGAGCAGATAGTTATTCTATATAATTACTATAAAAAACTTTATAATTTAATTTGCATTTCAACATCTATCCCGGTATTAAAAACTAATATTTTAACTCATTTTTTTAATTCTTAGTTGTGCCTTTTATTTTCAATTGTGTCCCGTCTCTATTTGTTTTATGTTTGTATCTTCCTCGCGAACTCGCATTTTTTGCCCAAATTGATAAAAGGACCCCGCGCGTAACAAGCACGTGCTTGGTGTCGTTGGGCCACTTGTTTGTACTGTTAGAAGTGCATCAACGTCCATATATATATTTCTTCCAAGTAAATTCCTTAAACATTCCCTAAACATGTTATTGAGAAAGGGTATACCTATACAACTGAAATTCTTAAATATAGAAAGGTGAACAATACCTACCCTAAAACATACTTACTTGATGATTTAGATAGCAGTTCGATTCAGGGCGGATTCTATAAAGAAGCACTCAAAAAAACACGACTCCCCCATACATACCTAGTTGAAAAAGTTGTAAGGCGAAAAGGAAATAAAGTTTTAGTTAAGTGGCTGGGGTTTTCAAAGACTATCTGGATAAATAAGAAAGACGTTTTGTAGTATAACAAGTGATTTATTTAATTTCATTTTTTTATATACTCAGCTTATCTTATACTTAGTTTAATAATATTTCTTCTTTAAATGTACTTTAAAAGAAAAACGACGAATAGCGTGCTTTCCTAGGAATAGGGGCTCTCTGCCTCTCTGTCGGCCGCCTGTTGTCTCCGGGAATAGTGCCATCCAGGACGGATACTCCTCCGCCTGGTGACGGGAAAGGCCGGAAACATTGGGTCCTGAAAGAGCCCCTGGTACACGGTGGCATACCACACCGCCTCTTCCTTCTTACTGTGGTGGGTCGCCATCCATGCTTCGTAATTTAGCATATTTAGCTCCTGGCACTCTACCAGCTCGAGGAGACTATCCACATTCAATATTGGCTCAGCAAGAACATTTCGAAGCAGTATGGCAGTGTTTCTCGGCGCATCTTCCAAGGGCACTTCCCCCCAATAAATGTTCTTCGCAGCATTACAATGTGCTCCTGCCTGTTGGCGGGCCCATTCCTCATTCGGGCAAGGTTCTCCTTGCTCCCTCCACTCGCGCCTTTGCTCGGTAAGGCGAGCACGCATTTCGCTGATGTCGCTGGTAAAATTCTGAAAGCTCATCTTTCGTTTGTGGTGTCTCTTGGTCTTGTGACTTGGTTATACAGCAGGGAACAGTCATAAAATCATTTTGGTGCTGACGATAAATTTATGACTATCCCTTTTTATTAGTTTTGAATCTCTTATTCTATTTACATTTTCTATCAACTTTTATTTTCGTTACATTTAAAAATCCCTAGGTATCCTTGCTATTTGAATTGCTGGTAACTGTCATGAAGGGGCAATATTTTTAAGGGGAAATTTTGTTCACATTGATCTTTGCCCCCTGTGTCGAGAGATTTTAGCAATCCTTTACACTTCCACGTTTGTATAGCAGGTAATCACTTTTAATCAGGGTTAGCACTGGGTGGTTAGCATAATTGAATTTAAATTAGTCGTGACAAATTTACAAGTGAAAGTAACAGACATTTTAAACAAAGGATATATTTGTCATTTAGGGGTGGATACAGACATTTGTTATGGTGATAGAAAATGGAAAAAAACAGGTTTAAAAAAAAAACATATTACTTACATATTATCTAACACATCTTAAGGGCGGGGTTTGTGCTCTAAACAATGGATACTATATTTTGACATTTTTTAAAAGTAGCATCAAAACAAGGAAATAATTTTATATACATCATTTTAAAGTTGAGGCTAGATGTGTAAAGAGCTACAAGAAAACAAAATTGATAAAATGAAATTTCATGAGGAAATCGACCAATTCATCAAGCAATTTAAAGGACAGATAATCGGTTAGCTTATTCAATACCTTCAAAAAACCAAAAAAATATGTTTATGAATCAAGGTGGACATGATCTGAAAACTACAAGCTATGGTAAACACTTTACATTTTGTAATCCTCATTTAACGTGCGCATGCGTCTTCTATGCAATTCGGCAGAACGGAACAGAAAATTAATATCAATGTGTAACAAATCATGTTCGCAACATCCCTCGGACTTGTGCGTGTGTCCCTTTTATTGGGGCCGATAATAGACAAGGGCCCATGTTCAGGTCTCTGACTCTGGCTGATATTTTTATGACCCTTTGTGGAAAGGAGAGAATCTTTGACAATTTACCAGTAAAACGTTCTGGGGCGGAAACGAAAATATGGGTTCCAAAACATTTCCCACATCTGAGAATCATTTACTGGTGAGATTTATTTTATTGGGGTTCTTTTGTCATGTCATGTTTCTCTGAGATAAAAACCTTTGGATACTGAGGTAAAAGGGTACGTGATAACGACATTCGGATACTATAGGTGTGTGACCTTTCTCAAGTGCACCTTTCTCACGTGGCTATTAATTGCTCATAATGGGGAAGGGGATACATGATCAATATTGTCACATGGGGATGTGGTGGCGAAGGGGATAGTGTACTCTTTATGGACATGGTCGTTACATTTTTATGAATTTGAAACCCATTAAAATCAGTTAATTTATGGATTATGGTAATTGTCACAGAACCCGCATATACAAATGAGAGCAGGGCGGGGGGACGGGACCATCAATATGCACATTGTCCCAGAACCAGAGTTTCCCATCTACTCGTTTAAATTGGCTATATGAAACGACTAATAATAGCGAATAAAGGAGCTAATGAGTCACAGCTGATATACCTGTAGAATGCTACAATTTTCTTTACCGCATTAGTCGACGTAGGCGACGTACAAACCTATGGTACACATTTAAGATGTCACCTGATAAAGCGTAACGATGGAGGCGAAATGAAAGAAGTGTCTTTATCAAGTGTTGTTGAATAGTAAGACCTACCATGAACATTTTTTTCGATGTCACGCCGGACGATCTTATTGGGCTGGCATCAATCACTACTCGTAGTTTTGTGGTCAAGCTCTGAGGCCGTAGCACACAGTGGCGGTGAATAAAGGAATTGGGCTCTTTATGAGTGGCATGTGATCGTTGTAATGTATTTACGCATAAATTGAACATAGGATTCCTATAAGGAGGGATCTTTGTTTAATCTACGTTCATGTAGGAAGAAACGTTTGCCCCCAGGGTCGTACGTCGTAACATAATGTTTCCGGTGATTCCGTTAATGGAAGTCTAACGGTGGTTTTTAAAGCAGTTCCCAGAGCCTTTTTTCTTCGGTAAGCGTTTTTCGTGGCGTTTGGCAATCCTTATATTCCAAAAATGAGAAACGATTTCATTTAGAGATGGTTGATCTTAAACGAAATTGCATTTGTATGAATTCCCTTGGCGGGTTTTGATTGAGATACGTTAACGACTTTCTAAAAACTGGTAGCTCAGTTGCGTGTCTGCATGCACCTTTGAGAGAACCATTATCGCACTTATAATCTCATTCGCACTGCCCAAAGATAATGACGCTGAAGGCCTGCCGCATCTGGTAAGTTAGAGAGACTGGTAATTACCAGATGCGGCAGGTCTTCAGCGTCTAATCGGTACATCATCAGCTATTCAAGGGTCTCTCATTATCTTTGGGCAGTGCGAATGAGATTATAAATGCGATAATGGTTCTCTCATAAATATAAGCTTTTATCCTTAAGTCGATCAAACGCCTTGGTGTAGTTATAGTCTGTTACTTAATACGCCCTTACTACTTCAAGTGCTGATCCTGACAAGCAACTTAACAAATAATTGAATTTGTTGATCTGAGGAATAAGTAAGTAATTATGTACAAGATTTTTGAATACTCCCTCGAATTGTTTATAATTGCTGTAAGTACCGTCGAAGTGTGGCAATTTTAAACTCGGCAGTCGGGAGTGGTGTGCGCTTATAGTTGTGTTGAGAAAACTAGAGTGAAACTATAAGTGATTTTAATTTATTGTTTGTTTCTACAAATAAGACGGCGCATCCGTCGTCTTGAAAATCTAACTCTTTGATTCCGGTTTGAAGCTGAGATAGCTGCCGAAAGAATGACTCGAGAAATTGCACATTGCACCTCTTCACGAGGGAAAAATCTAGTGATGATCGCACCTAAAGGAATTAAAAGTTCAGATATCAACTACTGTGACAAAAAATGTATTATACGAGTTACTAAATAAATACATTTTCTTAATTTGTTTACATTTGCAACGCTGCTATTCAATATAGCATTCTTCCCTGCTTTTTTTGTGTATACAAATCAAAAATGTATCTGCCTAATCAATACCTACCGACTGAGATAAAAAAATGTTGGCCACAAACGTTTAAAACGCTTAAATCTGTCTGCCGCCCACATAACTGAAATAGCCGGTAGGTAGCGCTTTACAATGTCGCTTTTGCTGCTTATATATCTCCAGCTTCCTTTTGCTCCTTTAATCTGAGTAACGGGTATCTTATAGACGAGGTACTATATTCTAGCGTTCTTCCTTGTTTTTTTTTTAATATATAAATATCGGACAAAAACACCTCCTTTCGAGGTTATAAACTCGGGACGATCGCGCCTACAGCAAACAAACAGTTTTTTTTGGATTGTGGATGTGGCCGTGGCACCCTGATGAAACAACATTCGCTGCGCAGGATAAAATTCAAAAATGTTTTAGAGCAGTCCGATTTGTTTAAGATTGGAAATTGATGAGAAGTAGGTTTTTATATCCTTGCAGAGTTTGCAAAGCAGTGAAGGAGACGTTTCCGACCCCATAATGTATATATATTCTTGATCAGCATTGTAAGGGCGCCTGTAGCGACCAGATTGTTTATTTCGGCTGGAAGCATGCTTTAAAAAAATTTCAGCTTGGCTTGTTTTTATAGCTAATTACACATCTGTTTGCTAAAGCAGCTGTAGCAGAGATGCAGTGGGAAGCTCGACTTAGACATCCGTCTTAATCATCTGTTGCGAACTTCCGACCGTACCTTAGCCTAACACGGCCTATATTTGGCAAGGTTCTTTTCTAATTGACATCCGAAATAACGAGACGTGTCTTTGCCTTACTCCGCCCAAGTTTTTATTTAAATATCTTATATTCAAAAATCGTAGAAATAATACAAAGATTAAGTGCAGCCAGTGGAGCTGGGATTTATTTATGGTGTTATAAGTTATTGAGATGTAAGTGATTAAAAAAGATTTTTTTTATCAATCGTTACCCCAGATTTTCTTTACCTATATATTATATATTTCTCACGTTGGCTATCAATGTTGGCATCTGTGGGAGCACCCCTAATAGACAGTGGGGGCTCGATTTTAACATCGTGCAAACACCAAAGTAAATCGGATGGAAAATTGAGGAATTAAAACTAAGTGTTTTAAAGAGATGTTTAACTCTATCTACCTACGGCGGAAGCACCAGCACCTATAGATCCGAAGAATATGCATAAGAAGGGAATACATAACCTGGATCTCATTAAGCCCCGCTACTGCCCAATATCTTTTAAATGCCAATTTATAATTTTTTGAAATGTGTTAAAGTTAAGAAAATTTAATGAAATGAAAAATTCTAGTGAAATACCTAAATTTCGCATATATATTTTTTTTTGTAAATTTAATTACAATCAGAAATATGCAAACAATTCAGAGAAATAAAAGTGAATATAAAAATCAAAATTGTGGTTAAGTGCGGTTCTCGGTAAAGAAACATTTATGCCTAAAAGGGTTTTAGGTAAAAGAGCCCCATGGCTCGCCTTTATAGCCCGGAAGATCGATCATTCGCCGTTGGAACTAACGCTTAAGCTGTTAGTTTATTTTTTATAAGTATTGAATTTATATCTATTCCATTTATATTCAGTTACTAAATATGCACTGAAGTAAATTAAATATTTAATATGAAGGAAAGAGTGAATATAAAAGAACCCTATACCCGTAGCTTCACAAAACTTTAAAATTTTTATAATAATAGTACAGAGCAAAAATGTTTGATTGATAGTGAAGTCAAAATTAAATTTAAAGCAATGGAATCTAAATACCTATTAGCACATAAAAGTGACATCTATTGATGAAGTACAATGCCTGGTTACATTTTTTTTTATTATTTCTTATTCTTTTTAAATATATATGTTCATCCTAACCACTTAACTTTTATAAGAACAATATTATTTAAATATTTAACTACCTACATTTTTTTTATACTTCCTTTAAATCACTTATTATGTTTATCTAAAATTGTATTATTTACCAGATCTAGCGAAAATTAATTATGAGGATAGTTGGTATAGGAAGACCAAAACCATGTATGAATTCTTGTATGTCTATTAATTAAATTGTATTTAAAAATGAACCTTGAGTAGTTCACTCTCCTAACTCTGCTGATGCTTCCACAACCGTGGGGTACTAGGGGTCTGTCTCTAACTTTTCTCAATCTGTTCTATCTCTTGTTTTCTTTCTGAATTTATCTATTTTCTCCTCTAATTTTGATATCTCGCATTATTTTTCGTCAGCACGCTCAATTCTGGTCCTATAAATAATAATATGTAGCTAGTGAGCGCATTTGTCTAAGCAAGATCTCCACCCCAAAAACAGAAAAATAAAAGCCGGACCCTATAGTGTGCACCCGCAAGGAAAGATTTTCGAACTCACCACAGAAATCATTTGTTACACGCTACAGTTATGATAATTATTATTATTATTAAGAAAGATGGCGCCCGACGGCGGGGCTTTAGCAGTGTTATCTCATTAAGACTCACCGATAGATAAATTAAAACTCTTTTGTTTCTTTCATTTATTTCAACTTTAATTTCTGCTCAAAATCTCTTACGTAAGTTTTTTTTTTGGATAACAGAGCAAGTAAGCATTAGTTTCCGCCTGGCCTTATATAATGTACTATGCGCACTTATCGAATCCCTACTGTACTTATGTACAGCACCAAGGCATACATAATTTATATGTATGAATACACTGTGAAACTTTGTTGCAGTGTTATTGTAAACATCCCAATTCAAGTTCTTGTGTAACATGATCACATATATGCGCCTGCATTTCTTCCGCCAATATATAACAATGTATATATGTATACATAAGGCAGCCGTTCCGCTGCTGGCTTTATCGGCAGCGCAGCTACGCGACTTAGCCTAAGCATAGCCTAATGATTTTGTACAAAACAGATATTTTCCAACAATTGGGGCAACACGTACAAGTTGCTTCAAAATAAAGATCACAATACTAAACCAATGTATTTTGCATAATAAAGAACTTAATCTAAAGTTATGGTCTTGCAATCTCACCACAATAAAGTCCGTGCTGGAAATTTTCTTCATTTTCTATGTGATGATACGGAAATCTTAGTCTGTGAAAAATACAGATCCAATGTTGACTTCTAATTTATCTAAGAGGAATTAGACTTATGCGAGTTGAGGCTGGAATACGAGTATGTGATAATACGGAAATCTTAGTCTGTGAAAAATACAGATAGTATCAAACTGCGGTTGATCTTCAGGTCCTTACTGGTTTAATTTAGCTATCCAACGTTGACTTTTAGGAAGTATTATTTATAATTTATCTAAGAGGAATTAGACTTATATGAGTTGAGGCTGGAATATAAGAGTACATTTTTTTCTGAAGAATACCTTATCCGTTTCATATTTGTTATAGCCTAATTATTGCATTTACTTAATCTGTATTCTTTTCTTTTTTTTTTCCTGAGAAATGTTAATGGTAAACAAAAGAAAACAACCTCAAGTTGTGGACATCAAGCTAGAGTTAAAGCTATATGTTTATTATTTTTTTTGTGAATATATCGAGAGATTTACTGTTTGCTGTTAAAATAATTTGATATAAATGATACAACATTTTATTTCCTATTTTTGAGCTGTTGTTAAAATCTTTTGTTATTAAGGATACAACATTTTGTTTTTTTTGTTTTGCTTTTGTTAAATCTTAATAAAATTTGAAAATGGGATTAGAACGTTCTCCAGGAAAAGCATTGCGAAGGGTTGCCAAGCCAGTCTGTCCTATATGTAAAGCAGATATTAAGGCAGCAACCGACCTATTCGAAACTTTATGCCAACACGAATTTCACAAGAAATTCATTGAGGCACATTTAAAGAAAAGTGAAAGCTGTCCAGCTTGCAGAATTTCCTGTAAGCCAGTAGCCGAGAGTAAAGGTTTTCAAACGCGATCCCAATCTTAAAGTCGTTGTACAGAAATTATTGATGACAGAAATACATCTGAAAATGTCCCTGGGACATCAGGAGGCGCTCATAGTAGTAGCAGTAAGAATGTAGATCAAGCCAATGTTGCAAATGCAATGACATTACTCTCAATGGAACGAAGACTGCTCACAATTTTGTCAGAGAAAATGCGAAAGACGGAGATAGGTTAGCTACTCCACCACCCTTAGATCGACCATTTTCTGGCAATGAACATATCCGAAACATAAATTTTGTCGCGCCTAACATAGGATTTCCAATTTCTCATAGAAGTATCCCTTCTGATCTCCTAAATGGACCCGACAAGGTCGCGCATATCCTAAATGGATGGAAGATAAAATATTCTGGTCAGGTGTATCCATAGACATAGTCAGAGCGCTAACGCATCAGACACTTGAACGCAACTTCTCAGTGCTTTGCAGAAATACTAGTGACTTATTCATGGGCAAAGCCAACGAATTTTATTGGCGTTACCGTAAATCGATTGTGCTCACTTGCTAGAAATAGAAAACTGGTCCGAATTCTAAAAACTATTTGATACCCGAAATACGTCATGAATTGTTAAGTGTTGATATTTCTTCAGTACCTGAGTTGAGAGAAACTTGTAGAGAGGTAGATTCTCAGAATGGGTCCGAGTCTGAATGTGAATTAAAGGTAGACGCATTTTCCTTGGTATGCTGAAATTGCCACAAGGAAGGTCACAGATACCAAGATTGCTTTTCAGAGAAGAGTGTCTTTTGTTACGGTTGCGAAACCACTAACACCTACAAGCCAAATTGCGTTAAGTGTTCAAAAAACTTAAAGCCCTACATTTCAAGGTCGCAGTACAAACTGCAGACTTTAAATGCCTCTCGTCAACTATGACCGATTAGATGTGAAAGCACCATTAGTCGCCTCACGACCTTCCACAGACGGATGACAAAGCAATGTCTGCTCTTTACTTCATTGTAAATTTAAAAAGATACCTGAGATTTTAACTCTTACTGTGTTTTTTAAACATATTTTAGAAATAAAAGGCTCGGATTGAAATATATTTGTTCTCTCCCTTTGGGATCAAGCGATGATCAATAAGTTGTATTGGAGGAGATCTAGCTACAGAAGTTATGTCAAAAAATACCGTTTACAAGCCAATAAACGCTAAAGCCAAAACGGCAGATGGACGACGTAAGCAAGTATTAGGAAAAATGAAAATTTACGTAGAATACGGCAATAATAGAAAACCTTTAATTATTTACGAAGAACCGTCTTTAAAACATGATTTAGGGATAGATTTCTGGAGACTATATAAACCTAAATATATCAGAGTTAGAAACTACTATCGAAGTTAACAGCCAGGTCTAAGTTCATCAACACGACTTGAGGAGAAAGCAAAGCTAAGAAAGAATAATGGAGATATATAAGGAGAAAAGAGATATTTTAGGGCGCCACCTACCGGCAGAGTTATACCCAACGAATGTTGGGTAATTATCACACCAAACACATTCACTAATGACGTCACTCCAGGCGGTATCAGCCTAGGGTATCTAGAATTTAATACTGTAGTCTGATTGTGGCTGGCGGTGGTGGATTGTAACGGCGCCTGTAGCGACCAGATTGCTTAGTTTGGCCTAGACATCTGTCTTAATCATCGGTTTTGAACTTCCGACCGTACCCTAGCCTAACACGGTAAATATTTGGCAAGCTCTTTTCTGATTGACATCCAAAATAACCAGACGAGCCTTTGCCTTACTCCGCCCAAATTATTATTTAAAATATCTTATATTGAAATATCGTGGAAATAATACAAAGATTAAGTGCAGCCAGTAGTAGATAGAAAACGCGGATTCTGACACTAATAGCATATTGATATTCATTTTTTGGGTCTGTTCTGGCGAATTACATAGAAGACGCACGTTGCCGATGTTAAATGAGGATTTCAATATGTAAAGTGTTCACCATAGTTTGTAATTTTCAGATCATGTCCACCTTGATTCATAAACATAGTTTTTGTTTTAGAAGGTATTGAATATGCTTACCGATTATCTGTCCTTTAATTGCTCGATGAATTGGTCAATTTCCTCATGAAATTTCATTTTATCAATCTTCTTTTCTTATAGCTCTTTACAAGTCTCAACTTTAAAATTATGTATATAAAATTATTTTCTTTTTTTGATACTACCTTTAAAAAATGTCAAAATATAGTATGCATTGCTTAGAGCTCAAACCCCGCCCTTAAGATGTGTTTGACAATATGGAACCGGTTTCCTTTAAACCTGTTTAATGGGGGACAGCCCACTTCCCCGATATTGACCAGCTGACGATTCCCAAAAAAATTCTAACTCAATTGTCCTCAAAAATCTTAGAGTTTGTGGAAAAATATTTTCTCCATCGTTCCAAAAAATGTTAAGATGTTTATTGGTTAACCAAATTGCAGTCATTCTATATTTTGTATTTAGTAAAATAAAATCATATGGTGGTTCCTTTAACAAACTATTATTCAAGCTTCGATTTTTTTTGAATACAATTCAAATTTTCTTTAGAATATATTTATTATTATTATCAAAGAAACCTTGAACATCCACCGAAACCGTTTCTTTCTTCTTTTTCTTAACTTTAAACAACTTGTTGTACTAGTCCGTTTAATGGGTTATATTCAACTAAACGATCATGTGTAGGGAGACAATAAGCTTGGGTATTTTTATGACTTTGTGTCCTAAGTTCTATTGAAATTCTTACATCAATAGGATCAGTTTTCACCCTTTCGTTTTGATATGAAAGATCAACCACAACAATGGGGTCCAATTTAAATTCATTTGGGGTCAAAAATGGTTGTGACTCTCGATTATATTATAATTTGAAATCTTGTATACATTTCATAAAGGTGGGCATACTCATTCTTACTAAAATCGACATTCAGATTATCATAAGGATATGACTCAGAATTCAAGTGAACTTTCAAGTTTGATAAATTGTTTGTGATAAGTTATCCATTTAGTGAAAATCCAATTATAGCAAATCGTGTTTTTTCGCGGTTATCCACACCTAAATGACATATATATCCTTTGTTCAAAATGTCTTTTATTTTCACTTGGAAATTCCTCACGACCAATTTAAATCCTACTAAGCTAACCACCCAATGCTAACCGTACCATAAACCCTGAGTTAAGGTGGTTACCTGCTATACAAACGTGGAGGTGTAAAGGATTGCTAAAATCCCTCGACACAGGGGACAAAGATCAATGTGAAGAAAATTTTCCTTTTGAAATATTACCCCTATTTCATATAGGGTCATAAAAATAGAATTAGCAAAGTATTTTTTACTTGCGAAACATAAGAATGTTTCTTGGCAGTTACCAGCAATAAAAAAATCTCTGTATCCACACCTAAATGACAAATATAGCCTTTTTTCAAAAAACCGTCGACACAGGGGGGCAAAGATCAATGTGAAGAAAATTTTCCTTTCGAAACATTAGCCCTATATGGAAAAAAGTTCATAAATAATAGAATTAGCAATGTATTTTTAACTTGCGAACCATAAGACCAAATATCTTGACAGTTACCAGCAATTCAAAAAGTAAGGATACCTGTGGTTTTTTAATGTTCTGAAAATAAAAAGTCATAGAAAATGTAAAAAGAATAAGAGATTCAAAACTAATACAATGGGTTAGCCATAAATTTATCGTCAGCACCAAAATGATTTTAAGACTGTTTCCTGCTATATAACCAAGTCACAAAACCAAGAGACACCACAAACGAAAGATGATCTCTCAAAATTTTGCCAGCGACATCATCGAAATGCGTGCTCGCCTCAGCAAGCAAAGGCGCGAGTGGAGGGAGCAAGGAGAACCTTGCCTTGTAATGCTGCGGAGAGCATTTATTGGGGGGGAGTCCCCTTGGAAGACATACTGCCATACTGCTTCGGAATGTTCTTGCGGAGCCGATAGTGAATGTGGATAGGCTTCACGAGCTGGTAGAGCGGATGGCGACCACCAGAGTAAGAGGGAAGAGGCGGTGTTGTATGCCACCGTGTACCAGAGGCTCTTTCGGGACCCAATGTTTCCGGCCTTTCCCGTCACCAGGCGGAGAAATACCCTTCCTGGTATGGGATTATTCCCGACAGAGGAGCGGAGACAACAGGCGGCCGAAAGAGAGGCAGAGAGCCCCTATTCCCCGGAGAGCGCGCTATTCGTCGTTTTTTCTTTTTAAGTACATTTAAAGAAGAAATAACAATAAAATCATAAAGAAATAAAAAGTAAAGTAGTTAATAATACTCTTATTCTTTAATAATAATAAAAATAATCTAAACAAATATATAAATAAATAAATAAACGAAAAATTAAAACAAAAATCTCTTTTTATTTAATCATATTGTTATTTCGTATTCTCGATTAATCTATTAATAGTTATTTCATTAGGAATTTTATTTTTAAAATAATTAATGTGAGAATATTAATAACTAATCACATTGAAATAATTTTTTTAAAAGGAACTATTTTAAAAATCAATTGAATTGGAGATGTTTTATTGTGATCGAAACTTTGTAAAATATAATTAAAAAAATATTTTGAGTTTGTAAAAAGTTTATTTATTATTTTAAAATTTATTTAAGTAAAGATTGTACAAAAATATTATTAAACTAAGTATAAGATAAGCTGAATATATAAAAAAAATTTAAATTAAATAAATCACTTGTTATACTACAAAATGTCTTTCTTATTTATCCAGATAGTCTTTGAAAACCCCAGCCACTTAACTAAGACTTTATTTCCTTTTAGCCTTACAACTTTTTCAACTAGGTATGTATCTGGGAGTCGTATTTTTTTGAGTTCTTTATAGAATCCGCCCTGAATCGAACTGCTATCTAAAAACAAAAATATTATTAAACTAAGTATAAGATAAGCTGAATATATAAAAAAAATTTAAATTAAATAAATCACTTGTTATACTACAAAATGTCTTTCTTATTTATCCAGATAGTCTTTGAAAACCCCAGCCACTTAACTAACACTTTATTTCCTTTTAGCCTTACAACTTTTTCAACTAGGTATGTATCTGGGAGTCGTATTTTTTTGAGTTCTTTATAGAATCCGCCCTGAATCGAACTGCTATCTAAATCTTCAAGTAAGTATGTTTTAGGGTAGGTATTGTTCACCTTTGTAGTTTTAAGAATTTCAGTTGTATATGTATACCCTTTCTAAAAAACATGTTTATATTTACTAATACGAACGTGGTCGCCCTTACGGAATTTACTTGAACCAAATATTTAGGACGTTTGTAATATTTGTTTTTCATTGGAAGAATTGACATTACTTGGACTCATTTTAATTGTTCTGTGCACCCGATTATTATATTTATTAATTAATTGCTTATACATATATATCCACTTATATTTTCTATTGAAACTAAATTCTCGCCACATTAGTTCTTTAAGAGTCCTATTAAAACGTTCAACTACAGATGCCTTTTGAAATCGGAAGACCTTCGTGAGATTATATTTCGATTAGATTGGAGGTCTTTCTCATTAGTTGTAAAGTATAAATCGTCCAACTCTTTTTTAACATCATTGTATTTTGTATATTTATTCAATTCACGTTTTACTTTTATACTGTCTTTTACATAAGATGTACTTAGTTTTTTATTTTCCTTATCAAGTTGCTCCAATTGTAAATTGTCCTCTTCAATTTTAAATTCGTCTGATTTGCTTGAGATCATCGAATTTTCGCTTCAGTGCGAACCTAGCTTTGGTTAACTGATACAAAGAATTCATTGTAGTATATTTTTCAAACTTTATAGGGAAAGAATTAAAATTTTTTTCGAAATTCATGTAGTTACTTTTCAGTTACTGAACAAATGCTGTTTAAGAAACGTCATTATCTGTAATATTTATATACCATTTCCCATTAAAAAAGATTCGATATATTTTTTTCATTATATTTAAGAAAAGTGAATTTATTGTTTTTTTCTTGAAATCTCACATTTTTAATGATTATTGGCTTATTTCTAAATATAAATTGTCATTACTTTTATGAATATTAAATTTTCCATCAACCCTCTGATTGATAATATTATCTTAAAGACAGGTGTACCTTTCCGGCATGTGGAGGGAGTGTTCCTCCAACTCGAGAGTAATAGATTCTCCAACCTTTGTTGTTTTGCGCTTTTGAGGATCGGGAATTTTAAATTTTCAGGCATCCTTGTCTTCGATATTAGCGTCTTTTTTTTTATTACAATATTCATCTGTTTTCCATGGTTCATGTTGGTGATTGAGCTGCTTGGACGTGCTACGGTTGTTACCCATTGTTACCTTGGTGGTTTAGACTTGGTTTTGGATGGTAATTACTTGAACAGGGGTGTACTGTTTTTGTACTGTAGCTGTACTGTATCTGTACTGTATCTATACTGTATCTGTTTATTTGTCAACTATTTCCAGCTGTTCTAGTCCATTGTTATTCACCAGATGACGACCGATGTGAAGTAAAGACTTAGACTGTAAGTTTCAACGCGTGCCTGTCCACTTTTTATACCATACAGAGCTCACACGTACACGCATTGATTTTCAACCCCTCCAAATGTAAGTTAACCAACCCAAAATACCAGTTATGACTCCACACGTAATTGTATTGTATGCTATAACCCATGTATTTCACAACTTCTTCAGGTGGCTGAAGATTTCCAAAGCTATCGAAATAATGTAATTTATTTTTATTATATGCAACCCAATGTGTACCACTTGATTGAGATTTATCTAGGTTTACTATACTACGCTCTTCTTTGTGTTATTGGGAGTAGACCAAGAGCGCTAAGGGCCGTCAAGATGGGCACGATTGGTAGAAGATCTCCAATTTTGGGTACATGAAATACAGGAGAAATTTTAACATTTTCCTTGGAACCCATTGATTGATCAATTGATTAACGTGCTACTTTAATTGCACTCATAATGTCTAATGGTTCTTGTTTTTTTAATGTCTTAGTAGCAGTATTCTTCTTTATCGTTTTTTTTTCTTCGCTTTCATTATATTTTCAACAAAGTATGCTGCTGCCTTATCACCAAGAGCGCAATCTGATGCCTTGACACGCGACCAGGCTTTGTCAATCAGTATGCAGTCGGCTCTATGTCGTTCACTCAATGCCTTTTTTGTAGAATATGCAATATCGTGCTCTTTGCAGGCTTCATCCAATAGGTTTATTCCTTGATCACCGCGTTCCAAACGTTTCTGTAACTTTGTACCCGGTCCACAAAAATTAAATCCCGGAATATGCGCTTCAAACGGTAATGCATTGATTAGTTTATCGATAAGACCACCACCGTGTTTACAATTAAATATACGACTAAAGCGATTATAAATTATGATGTTTAATCATCAAAGCTTTCTTATTGAATTAAGTATATTAGATTGAAAGATGCGTTTAATAAGCCAAAAACAAAAAATTTTAGTTAGAAATATTAACGAAGAAAATGTTTATGTCAACCTAAATATGAGTACTTGGAGAAATTAATCAAACCGATAAAAGGAATGGGATATCATACATTCTCCCATGATTACGGTGTACTAGACCCCAGTGAATCTAAATATAATGCCATTATGATATTCGATGACGTAACTTGTGAGAAACCCGACAACATAAGATCATATTTTTGTATGGGTCGACATTATAAGATTTCAATATGCCTAGATCACTTACATTATCTTTGAATGGAAATAGTTCCATTATAAATACAAACTTGTTTCCACCTATCGAATTGAATGGGCAATATGAATGCGCTCTTATTGACTTTAATATGTATAATTCGATTCCAAATATTGACGAAAAAATAATTTATTTCACCTCCGTGACAATGTTATTACGATTCCTACTGGATCATACGAATTGAATGACATCGCCGATTTTATTTACAATAACCTAAAAGACTATAACCTTGAAAAAGCATTTAATATCCAAAGTAATAATACACTTCAAGTTGAAATAACTACCTTACTTTATCATTAGGAACGGTCGGTTGTACAACTATTTGGCTTCCATCAAAAAGTATTAGAAACGCATCATACAAAAACCTATCCATCAGATCAGACTGTGAATATATTAAAAATTAATACAATTCGCTTGGAATAGAATATAATCAGCGGTTCATATGTTGATAATACACCGAATCATACGTTACATGAGTTGGCATTAATGTTTCACCTGGGTAAAAAATGACAGTGACACCACATAATCTAATTTATTTACCAATAAACTGTGTTAATATAAGCACACTATCTATGCGCATTGTTGACCAAAAAGGTGATTTGGTGAATTTACGTTGTGAAAACGTTTCGATTCGGATGCACATTTGGCTGATAGAATGATTATTTATAATAAAAGACGTAGTCTTAGTCCTCAGCCAAGCATTACTAATTGTAAAGCTATAGAAAGAGGGCCATCAGTAAAAAAAAGCTCACTCACTTTGAAAAATAAATAATTTTTAAAGTCGTTAGGATTGAAGCTTTGAGTATAATATAAAAAGTGAAAAGGAAAACAATGAACGAAATTTTAAATGTTCGAGAAAAGGTTTAATCAGATGTGAGTATTTCAAAGAAAGAGTTTCATACTTATTGGGTGAAATTAAGTACGAAATAAATGTATTTGAGATTGATAGAACACGATGTGTTGGCTGACTACCACCCTGAAAAATTGTATATCTCTGGATAATCTTAAAAGTCAAAATATATTAAATTATTGATAAAGCAGTGGAGACGAAATTTCCACGGGACCCCACTTCAACTTTTCTGTACCATTAAAAAATTTGTTGGGATTAGCTGAGTATTATAAAAAAGTTTTGTTAAATTGTAAACACGAACTAGTGTTGATGCTAACTAAGAATCTTGGCGATGTGTTTGAACAAACCAGAAATGAACAAACTTTTGAACTGGAAATGACGAATATAACGTGGAAAATCCCCCGATCCGAGTGATTTTTCAAAAACTAAGATGTACGATATTTTTTAAAGTGGTGTAAAATTACCAATCGCATTCCGGAGTTGGGATTCATATGTTAACCCGAAATTGGGGCATGGCAGCCAACACAGCTAGAATGTGAAGTTGTCAGCTAAAAACCACGATTTGCTATAATTGGATTTATACTTAATGGAGAACTTATCACAAACAATTTATCAAACTTGGCCACCTTATGATATGTATAAAAGATTTCAATCTAGTTACTATAATCGAGAGTCACAACCATTTTTGACCCCAAATGAATTTAAATTGAAGGGCCCCATTGTTATGGTTGATCTTTCATATAAAACAAAAGAGTGAAAACTGGTCATTGTGAAAATTTCAATAGAACCCAGGACACCAAGTCATGAAAATACCCAAACTTATTGTTTCCTTATACATGATCTTTTAGTTGAATACAACCCGTTAAACGAACTAGTACAACGAGTTGTTACATCAAAACGAGAGTAGCATCAAAACAAGAAAATAATTTTTATATATCATTTTAAAGTTGAGGATAGATGAGTAACAAGCTACAATAAAACAAGATTGATAAAATTAAATTTCATGAGGAAATTGACCAATTCATCGAGCAATTTAAAGGACAGATAATCGGTCAGCACATTCAATACCTTCCAAAAACAGAATCTATACTTATGAATCAAGGTGGACATGATCTGAAAACTACAAACTATGGTGAACAATTTACATTTTGTAATCCTCATTGCGCATGCGTCTTCTATGCAACTCGACAGAACGTAAGAGAAAATTAATATCAATGTATAACAAATCATGTTCGCAATACCAAAATAATTGAATAAATGTATTATTATGCTAGAAGATAAACTTGTGACTTTTTATTTCGAGTTTAAATTACAGGTACACTTGTGCGTTGTACCCCTTTTGGGAACGTGTAAGAGATACATAGGTAGGCAGGGAGCGTGCCCCTCGCACTTGTGTGCGTCATAAGGTCATTGGTGCGTGTCTTTGAAAACCCCAGCCACTTAACTAACACTTTATTTCCTTTTAGCCTTACAACTTTTTCAACTAGGTATGTATCTGGGAGTCGTATTTTTTTGAGTTCTTTATAGAATCCGCCCTGAATCGAACTGCTATCTAAATCTTCAAGTAAGTATGTTTTAGGGTAGGTATTGTTCACCTTTGTAGTTTTAAGAATTTCAGTTGTATATGTATACCCTTTCTAAAAAACATGTTTATATTTACTAATACGAACGTGGTCGCCCTTACGGAATTTACTTGAACCAAATATTTAGGACGTTTGTAATATTTGTTTTTCATTGGAAGAATTGACATTACTTGGACTCATTTTAATTGTTCTGTGCACCCGATTATTATATTTATTAATTAATTGCTTATACATATATATCCACTTATATTTTCTATTGAAACTAAATTCTCGCCACATTAGTTCTTTAAGAGTCCTATTAAAACGTTCAACTACAGATGCCTTTTGAAATCGGAAGACCTTCGTGAGATTATATTTCGATTAGATTGGAGGTCTTTCTCATTAGTTGTAAAGTATAAATCGTCCAACTCTTTTTTAACATCATTGTATTTTGTATATTTATTCAATTCACGTTTTACTTTTATACTGTCTTTTACATAAGATGTACTTAGTTTTTTATTTTCCTTATCAAGTTGCTCCAATTGTAAATTGTCCTCTTCAATTTTAAATTCGTCTGATTTGCTTGAGATCATCGAATTTTCGCTTCAGTGCGAACCTAGCTTTGGTTAACTGATACAAAGAATTCATTGTAGTATATTTTTCAAACTTTATAGGGAAAGAATTAAAATTTTTTTCGAAATTCATGTAGTTACTTTTCAGTTACTGAACAAATGCTGTTTAAGAAACGTCATTATCTGTAATATTTATATACCATTTCCCATTAAAAAAGATTCGATATATTTTTTTCATTATATTTAAGAAAAGTGAATTTATTGTTTTTTTCTTGAAATCTCACATTTTTAATGATTATTGGCTTATTTCTAAATATAAATTGTCATTACTTTTATGAATATTAAATTTTCCATCAACCCTCTGATTGATAATATTATCTTAAAGACAGGTGTACCTTTCCGGCATGTGGAGGGAGTGTTCCTCCAACTCGAGAGTAATAGATTCTCCAACCTTTGTTGTTTTGCGCTTTTGAGGATCGGGAATTTTAAATTTTCAGGCATCCTTGTCTTCGATATTAGCGTCTTTTTTTTTATTACAATATTCATCTGTTTTCCATGGTTCATGTTGGTGATTGAGCTGCTTGGACGTGCTACGGTTGTTACCCATTGTTACCTTGGTGGTTTAGACTTGGTTTTGGATGGTAATTACTTGAACAGGGGTGTACTGTTTTTGTACTGTAGCTGTACTGTATCTGTACTGTATCTATACTGTATCTGTTTATTTGTCAACTATTTCCAGCTGTTCTAGTCCATTGTTATTCACCAGATGACGACCGATGTGAAGTAAAGACTTAGACTGTAAGTTTCAACGCGTGCCTGTCCACTTTTTATACCATACAGAGCTCACACGTACACGCATTGATTTTCAACCCCTCCAAATGTAAGTTAACCAACCCAAAATACCAGTTATGACTCCACACGTAATTGTATTGTATGCTATAACCCATGTATTTCACAACTTCTTCAGGTGGCTGAAGATTTCCAAAGCTATCGAAATAATGTAATTTATTTTTATTATATGCAACCCAATGTGTACCACTTGATTGAGATTTATCTAGGTTTACTATACTACGCTCTTCTTTGTGTTATTGGGAGTAGACCAAGAGCGCTAAGGGCCGTCAAGATGGGCACGATTGGTAGAAGATCTCCAATTTTGGGTACATGAAATACAGGAGAAATTTTAACATTTTCCTTGGAACCCATTGATTGATCAATTGATTAACGTGCTACTTTAATTGCACTCATAATGTCTAATGGTTCTTGTTTTTTTAATGTCTTAGTAGCAGTATTCTTCTTTATCGTTTTTTTTTCTTCGCTTTCATTATATTTTCAACAAAGTATGCTGCTGCCTTATCACCAAGAGCGCAATCTGATGCCTTGACACGCGACCAGGCTTTGTCAATCAGTATGCAGTCGGCTCTATGTCGTTCACTCAATGCCTTTTTTGTAGAATATGC
Organism: Drosophila biarmipes; assembly: GCF_025231255.1. NCBI lineage: Eukaryota > Metazoa > Arthropoda > Insecta > Diptera > Drosophilidae > Drosophila > Drosophila biarmipes. Next base: position 1,814,239 of record NW_026114537.1, read on the forward strand.
AATATCGTGCTCTTTGCAGGCTTCATCCAATAGGTTTATTCCTTGATCACCGCGTTCCAAACGTTTCTGTAACTTTGTACCCGGTCCACAAAAATTAAATCCCGGAATATGCGCTTCAAACGGTAATGCATTGATTAGTTTATCGATAAGACCACCACCGTGTTTACAATTAAATATACGACTAAAGCGATTATAAATTATGATGTTTAATCATCAAAGCTTTCTTATTGAATTAAGTATATTAGATTGAAAGATGCGTTTAATAAGCCAAAAACAAAAAATTTTAGTTAGAAATATTAACGAAGAAAATGTTTATGTCAACCTAAATATGAGTACTTGGAGAAATTAATCAAACCGATAAAAGGAATGGGATATCATACATTCTCCCATGATTACGGTGTACTAGACCCCAGTGAATCTAAATATAATGCCATTATGATATTCGATGACGTAACTTGTGAGAAACCCGACAACATAAGATCATATTTTTGTATGGGTCGACATTATAAGATTTCAATATGCCTAGATCACTTACATTATCTTTGAATGGAAATAGTTCCATTATAAATACAAACTTGTTTCCACCTATCGAATTGAATGGGCAATATGAATGCGCTCTTATTGACTTTAATATGTATAATTCGATTCCAAATATTGACGAAAAAATAATTTATTTCACCTCCGTGACAATGTTATTACGATTCCTACTGGATCATACGAATTGAATGACATCGCCGATTTTATTTACAATAACCTAAAAGACTATAACCTTGAAAAAGCATTTAATATCCAAAGTAATAATACACTTCAAGTTGAAATAACTACCTTACTTTATCATTAGGAACGGTCGGTTGTACAACTATTTGGCTTCCATCAAAAAGTATTAGAAACGCATCATACAAAAACCTATCCATCAGATCAGACTGTGAATATATTAAAAATTAATACAATTCGCTTGGAATAGAATATAATCAGCGGTTCATATGTTGATAATACACCGAATCATACGTTACATGAGTTGGCATTAATGTTTCACCTGGGTAAAAAATGACAGTGACACCACATAATCTAATTTATTTACCAATAAACTGTGTTAATATAAGCACACTATCTATGCGCATTGTTGACCAAAAAGGTGATTTGGTGAATTTACGTTGTGAAAACGTTTCGATTCGGATGCACATTTGGCTGATAGAATGATTATTTATAATAAAAGACGTAGTCTTAGTCCTCAGCCAAGCATTACTAATTGTAAAGCTATAGAAAGAGGGCCATCAGTAAAAAAAAGCTCACTCACTTTGAAAAATAAATAATTTTTAAAGTCGTTAGGATTGAAGCTTTGAGTATAATATAAAAAGTGAAAAGGAAAACAATGAACGAAATTTTAAATGTTCGAGAAAAGGTTTAATCAGATGTGAGTATTTCAAAGAAAGAGTTTCATACTTATTGGGTGAAATTAAGTACGAAATAAATGTATTTGAGATTGATAGAACACGATGTGTTGGCTGACTACCACCCTGAAAAATTGTATATCTCTGGATAATCTTAAAAGTCAAAATATATTAAATTATTAATAAAGCAGTGGAGACGAAATTTCCACGGGACCCCACTTCAACTTTTCTGTACCATTAAAAAATTTGTTGGGATTAGCTGAGTATTATAAAAAAGTTTTGTTAAATTGTAAACACGAACTAGTGTTGATGCTAACTAAGAATCTTGGCGATGTGTTTGAACAAACCAGAAATGAACAAACTTTTGAACTGGAAATGACGAATATAACGTGGAAAATCCCCCGATCCGAGTGATTTTTCAAAAACTAAGATGTACGATATTTTTTAAAGTGGTGTAAAATTACCAATCGCATTCCGGAGTTGGGATTCATATGTTAACCCGAAATTGGGGCATGGCAGCCAACACAGCTAGAATGTGAAGTTGTCAGCTAAAAACCACGATTTGCTATAATTGGATTTATACTTAATGGAGAACTTATCACAAACAATTTATCAAACTTGGCCACCTTATGATATGTATAAAAGATTTCAATCTAGTTACTATAATCGAGAGTCACAACCATTTTTGACCCCAAATGAATTTAAATTGAAGGGCCCCATTGTTATGGTTGATCTTTCATATAAAACAAAAGAGTGAAAACTGGTCATTGTGAAAATTTCAATAGAACCCAGGACACCAAGTCATGAAAATACCCAAACTTATTGTTTCCTTATACATGATCTTTTAGTTGAATACAACCCGTTAAACGAACTAGTACAACGAGTTGTTACATCAAAACGAGAGTAGCATCAAAACAAGAAAATAATTTTTATATATCATTTTAAAGTTGAGGATAGATGAGTAACAAGCTACAATAAAACAAGATTGATAAAATTAAATTTCATGAGGAAATTGACCAATTCATCGAGCAATTTAAAGGACAGATAATCGGTCAGCACATTCAATACCTTCCAAAAACAGAATCTATACTTATGAATCAAGGTGGACATGATCTGAAAACTACAAACTATGGTGAACAATTTACATTTTGTAATCCTCATTGCGCATGCGTCTTCTATGCAACTCGACAGAACGTAAGAGAAAATTAATATCAATGTATAACAAATCATGTTCGCAATACCAAAATAATTGAATAAATGTATTATTATGCTAGAAGATAAACTTGTGACTTTTTATTTCGAGTTTAAATTACAGGTACACTTGTGCGTTGTACCCCTTTTGGGAACGTGTAAGAGATACATAGGTAGGCAGGGAGCGTGCCCCTCGCACTTGTGTGCGTCATAAGGTCATTGGCGCGTGTCCCTTTTATTGCGGCCCAGTGATCTTCTCAATGAGCGTGCCCCTCGGTGCGTGTCAGGTAATAGACAAGGGCCATGTTCGGGTCTCTGACTCTGGCTGATATCTTTATGATACTTTGTGGAAAGGAGAGAATCTTTGAGAATTTACCCGTAACACGTTCTGGGGCGGAAACGAAAATATGGGTTCCAAAATATTTCCCACATCTGAGAATCATAAACTTGTGCGATTTATTTTATTGGGGTTCTTTTGGTTGGTTTCTTTTGATTTCTAAATCTGTCTTGCAATCATAGAAAACATTATTCCCAAACATGATCGGTCATGTTTCTCTGAGATAACAACCTTTGGATACTTGGGTAAGCGACCTTTATCAAGTGCATAGCAACACCTGGAATAATGAGGTAAAAGGGTACGTGATAACGACCTTCAGATACTATAGGTATGCGAACTTTCTCAAGTGCATAGCAACACCTGGGATAATGAGGTAAAAGGGTACGTGATAACGACCTTCGGATTCTAAAGGTGTGCGACCTTTTTCACGTGCACCTTTCTCAATGATTGCTAATTGCTTATAATGAGGAGGAGGATACAAGATAAATTTAAAATCAGTTAATTTATAGATTATGGTAATTGTGCCAGATCTCGCATATGCTAATGAGAGGGGGCGGGGGCCATGCTAATTGTGCCAGAATCCGCGTTTCCTATCTACTGCCAGTGGAGCTAGGATTTATTTTTGGTGTTATATTTTGCAAAGTTATTAAGATGTAAGTGACCCCAGATTTTCTTTACCTTTATATTATATATTTCTCACGTTGGCCATCAATATTGCCATCTGTGGGAGCTCCCCTACTAGACAGTGGGGCCTTGATTTTAACATCGTGAAGTGAATTTAAAAAAAGTGATTTAAAAAAAGTGATTAAAGTTTAACCCTTTCTACCTACGGCGGAAGCACCAAAACCTAACGACCCGCAGAATATGCATAAGAAGGGAATACATAACCTGGATCTCATAAAGCCCCACTACTGCACAATGTCTTTATTAATTAAGTACATTAGATTGAAAGATGCGTTTAATAAACCAAAAACAAAAAATTTTAGTTAGAAATATTAACGATGAAAATGTTTATGTCAACCTAAATATGAGTACTTGGAGAAATTAATCAAACCGATAAAAGGAATGGGATATCATACATTCTCCCATGATTACGGTGTACTAGACCCCAGTGAATCTAAATATAATGCCATTATGATATTCGATGACGTAACTTGTGAGAAACCCGACAACATAAGATCATATTTTTGTATGGGTCGACATTATAAGATTTCAATATGCCTAGATCACTTATATTATCTTTGAATGGAAATAGTTACATTATAAATAAAAACTTGTTTCCACCTATCGAATTGAATGGGCAATATGAATGCGCTCTTATTGACTTTAATATGTATAATTCGATTCCAAATATTGACGAAAAAATAATTTATTTCACCTCCGTGACAATGTTATTACGATTCCTACTGGATCATACGAATTGAATGACATCGCCGATTTTATTTACAATAACCTAAAAGACTATAACCTTGAAAAAGCATTTAATATCCAAAGTAATAATACACTTCAAGTTGAAATAACTACCTTACTTTATCAAGGAACGGTCGGTTGTACAACTGTTTGGCTTCCATCAAAAAGTATTAGAAACGCATCCTACAAAAACCTATCCATCAGATCAGACTGTGAACATATTAAAAATTAATACAATTCGTTTTGAATGTAATATAATCAGCGGTTCATATGTTGATAATACACCGAATCATACGTGACACCACATAATCTAATTTATTTACCAATAAATTGTGTTAATATAAGCACACTATCTATGCGCATTGTTGACCAAAAAGGTGATTTGGTGAATTTACGTTGTGAAAACGTTTCGATTCCGATGCACATTCGGCTGATAGAATGATTATTTATAATAAAAGACGTAGTCTTAGTCCTCAGCCAAGCATTACTAATTGTAAAGCTATAGAAAGAGGACCATCAGTAAAAAGAAGCTCACTCACTTTGAAAAATAAATAATTTTTAAAGTCGTTAGGATTGAAGCTTTGAGTATAATATAAAAAGTGAAAAGGAAAACAATGAACGAAATTTTAAATGTTCGAGAAAAGGTTTAATCAGATGCGAGTATTTCAAAGAAAGAGTTTCATACTTATTGGCTGAAATTAAGTACGAGATAAATGGATTTGAGATTGATAGAACACGATGTGTTGGCTGACTACCACCCTGAAAAATTGTATATCTCTGGATAATCTTAAAAGTCAAAATATATTAAATTATTGATAAAGCAGTGGAGACGAAATTTCTACGGGACCCCACTTCAACTTTTCTGTACCATTAAAAAATTTGTTGGGATTAGCTGAGTATTATAAAAAAGTTTTGTTAAATTGTAAACACGAACTAGTGTTGATGCTAACTAAGAATCTTGGCGATGTGTTTGAACAAACCAGAAATGAACAAACTTTTGAACTGGAAATGACGAATATAACGTGGAAAATCCCCCGATCCGAGTGATTTTTCAAAAACTAAGATGTACGATATTTTTTAAAGTGGTGTAAACCTACCAATCGCATTCCGGAGTTGGGATTCATATGTTAACCCGAAATTGGGGCATGGCAGCCAACACAGCTAGAATGTGAAGTTGTCAGCTAAAAACCACGATTTGCTATAATTGGATTTATACTTAATGGAGAACTTATCACAAACAATTTATCAAACTTGGCCACCTTATGATATGTATAAAAGATTTCAATCTAGTTACTATAATCGAGAGTCACAACCATTTTTGACCCCAAATGAATTTAAATTGAAGGGCCCCATTGTTATGGTCGATCTTTCATATTAAAACAAAAGAGTGAAAACTGGTCATTTTGATGTGAAAATTTCAATAGAACTCAGGACACCAAGTCTTGAAAATACCCAAACTTATTGTTTCCTTATACATGATCTTTTAGTTGAATACAACCCGTTAAACGGACTAGTACAACGAGTTGTTACATCAAAACGAGAGTAGCATCAAAACAAGAAAATAATTTTTATATATCATTTTAAAGTTGAGGATAGATGAGTAACAAGCTACAATAAAACAAGATTGATAAAATTAAATTTCATGAGGAAATTGACCAATTCATCGAGCAATTTAAAGGACAGATAATCGGTCAGCACATTCAATACCTTTCAAAAACAGAAACTATACTTATGCATCAAGGTGGACATGATCTGAAAACTACAAACTATGGTGAACAATTTACATTTTGTAATCCTCATTGCGCATGCGTCTTCTATGCAACTCGACAGAACGTAAGAGAAAATTAATATCAATGTATAACAAATCATGTTCGCAATACCAAAATAATTGAATAAATGTATTATTATGCTAGAAGACAAACTTGTGACTTTTTATTTCGAGTTTAATTTACAGGTACACTTGTGCGTTGTACCCCTTTTGGGAACGTGTAAGAGATACATAGGTAGGCAGGGAGCGTGCCCCTCGCACTTGTGTGCGTCATAAGGTCATTGGCGCGTGTCCCTTTTATTGCGGCCCAGTGATCTTCTCAATGAGCGTGCCCCTCGGTGCGTGTCAGGTAATAGACAAGGGCCATGTTCGGGTCTCTGACTCTGGCTGATATCTTTATGATACTTTGTGGAAAGGAGAGAACCTTTGAGAATTTACCCTTAACACGTTCTGGGGCGGAAACGAAAATATGGGTTCCAAAATACTTCCCACATCTGAGAATCATTAACTTGTGCGATTTATTTTGGATACTTGGGTAAGCGACCTTTATCAAGTGCATAGCAACACCTGGAATAATGAGGTAAAAGGGTACGTGATAACGACCTTCAGATACTATAGGTATGCGAACTACATTAGATTGAAAGATGCGTTTAATAAACCAAAAACAAAAAATTTTAGTTAGAAATATTAACGATAAAAATGTTTATGTCAACCTAAATATGAGTACTTGGAGAAATTAATCAAACCGATAAAAGGAATGGGATATCATACATTCTCCATTGATTACGGCGTACTAGACCCCAGTGAATCTAAATATAATGCCATTATGATATTCGATGACGTAACTTGTGAGAAACCCGACAACATAAGATCATATTTTTGTATGGGTCGACATTATAAGATTTCAATATGCCTAGATCACTTACATTATCTTTGAATGGAAATAGTTACATTATAAATAAAAACTTGTTTCCACCTATCGAATTGAATGGGCAATATGAATGCGCTCTTATTGACTTTAATATGTATAATTCGATTCCAAATATTTACGAAAAAATAATTTATTTCACCTCCGTGACAATGTTATTACGATTCCTACTGGATCATACGAATTGAATGACATCGCCGATTTTATTTACAATAACCTAAAAGACTATAACCTTGAAAAAGCATTTAATATCCAAAGTAATAATACACTTCAAGTTGAAATAACTACCTTACTTTATCAAGGAACGGTCGGTTGTACAACTGTTTGGCTTCCATCAAAAAGTATTAGAAACGCATCCTACAAAAACCTATCCATCAGATCAGACTGTGAACATATTAAAAATTAATACAATTCGTTTTGAATGTAATATAATCAGCGGTTCATATGTTGATAATACACCGAATCATACGTGACACCACATAATCTAATTTATTTACCAATAAATTGTGTTAATATAAGCACACTATCTATGCGCATTGTTGACCAAAAAGGTGATTTGGTGAATTTACGTTGTGAAAACGTTTCGATTCCGATGCACATTCGGCTGATAGAATGATTATTTATAATAAAAGACGTAGTCTTAGTCCTCAGCCAAGCATTACTAATTGTAAAGCTATAGAAAGAGGACCATCAGTAAAAAGAAGCTCACTCACTTTGAAAAATAAATAATTTTTAAAGTCGTTAGGATTGAAGCTTTGAGTATAATATAAAAAGTGAAAAGGAAAACAATGAACGAAATTTTAAATGTTCGAGAAAAGGTTTAATCAGATGCGAGTATTTCAAAGAAAGAGTTTCATACTTATTGGCTGAAATTAAGTACGAGATAAATGGATTTGAGATTGATAGAACACGATGTGTTGGCTGACTACCACCCTGAAAAATTGTATATCTCTGGATAATCTTAAAAGTCAAAATATATTAAATTATTGATAAAGCAGTGGAGACGAAATTTCTACGGGACCCCACTTCAACTTTTCTGTACCATTAAAAAATTTGTTGGGATTAGCTGAGTATTATAAAAAAGTTTTGTTAAACTGTAAACACGAACTAGTGTTGATGCTAACTAAGAATCTTGGCGATGTGTTTGAACAAACCAGAAATGAACAAACTTTTGAACTGGAAATGACGAATATAACGTGGAAAATCCCCCGATCCGAGTGATTTTTCAAAAACTAAGATGTACGATATTTTTTAAAGTGGTGTAAACCTACCAATCGCATTCCGGAGTTGGGATTCATATGTTAACCCGAAATTGGGGCATGGCAGCCAACACAGCTAGAATGTGAAGTTGTCAGCTAAAAACCACGATTTGCTATAATTGGATTTATACTTAATGGAGAACTTATCACAAACAATTTATCAAACTTGGCCACCTTATGATATGTATAAAAGATTTCAATCTAGTTACTATAATCGAGAGTCACAACCATTTTTGACCCCAAATGAATTTAAATTGAAGGGCCCCATTGTTATGGTTGATCTTTCATATAAAACAAAAGAGTGAAAACTGGTCATTTTGATGTGAAAATTTCAATAGAACTCAGGACACCAAGTCATGAAAATACCCAAACTTATTGTTTCCTTATACATGATCTTTTAGTTGAATACAACCCGTTAAACGGACTAGTACAACGAGTTGTTACATCAAAACGGGAGTAGCATCAAAACAAGAAAATAATTTTTATATATCATTTTAAAGTTGAGGATAGATGAGTAACAAGCTACAATAAAACAAGATTGATAAAATTAAATTTCATGAGGAAATTGACCAATTCATCGAGCAATTTAAAGGACAGATAATCGGTCAGCACATTCAATACCTTTCAAAAACAGAAACTATACTTATGCATCAAGGTGGACATGATCTGAAAACTACAAACTATGGTGAACAATTTACATTTTGTAATCCTCATTGCGCATGCGTCTTCTATGCAACTCGACAGAACGTAAGAGAAAATTAATATCAATGTATAACAAATCATGTTCGCAATACCAAAATAATTGAATAAATGTATTATTATGCTAGAAGACAAACTTGTGACTTTTTATTTCTAGTTTAATTTACAGGTACACTTGTGCGTTGTACCCCTTTTGGGAACGTGTAAGAGATACATAGGTAGGCAGGGAGCGTGCCCCTCGCACTTGTGTGCGTCATAAGGTCATTGGCGCGTGTCCCTTTTATTGCGGCCCAGTGATCTTCTCAATGAGCGTGCCCCTCGGTGCGTGTCAGGTAATAGACAAGGGCCATGTTCGGGTCTCTGACTCTGGCTGATATCTTTATGATACTTTGTGGAAAGGAGAGAACCTTTGAGAATTTACCCTTAACACGTTCTGGGACGGAAACGAAAATATGGGTTCCAAAATATTTCCCACATCTGAGAATCATTAACTTGTGCGATTTATTTTATTGGGGTTCTTTTGGTTGGTTTCTTTTGATTTCTAAACCTGTCTTGCAATCATAGAAAACATTACTCCCAAACATGATCGGTCATGTTTCTCTGAGATAACAACCTTTGGATACTTGGGTAAGCGACCTTTATCAAGTGCATAGCAACACCTGGAATAATGAGGTAAAAGGGTACGTGATAACGACCTTCAGATTCTAAAGGTGTGCGACCTTTTTCACGTGCACCTTTCTCAAAGATTATTAATTGCTTATAATGAGGAGGAGGATACAAGATAAATTTAAAATCAGTTAATTTATAGATTATGGTAATTGTGCCAGATCTCGCATATGCCAATGAGAGGAGGCGGGGGCCATTAACATGCTAATTGTGCCAGAATCCGCGTTTCCTATCTACTGCCAGTGGAGCTAGGATTTTTTTTTGGTGTTATATTTTGCAAAGTTATGAAGATGTAAGTGACCCCAGATTTTCTTTACCTTTATATTATATATTTCTCACGTTGGCCATCAATATTGCCATCTGTGGGAGCTTCCCTACTAGACAGTGGGGCCTTGATTTTAACATCGTGAAGTGAATTTAAAAAAAGTGATTTAAAAAAAGTGATTAAAGTTTAACCCTTTCTACCTACGGCGGAAGCACCAAAACCTATCGACCCGCAGAATATGCATAAGAAGGGAATACATAACCTGGATCTCATAAAGCCCCACTACTGCACAATGTCTTTAAGGTGCCAATTTATAATTTTTTTAAATGTGTTAAAGAAAAGAAAATTTATTGGAATGAAAATTCTAGTGCAATACCTAACTTTCGCATATATATATTTTTTTTGTAAATTTAATTACAATCAGAATGCAAACTAATCAGAGAAATAATAGTAAACATAAAAATGGTGGTTACCACATTGTGGTAAAGTGAATGTATCGCAATCGGTAAAGAAACATGTATGCCTAAAAGGTTTCCAAGTAAAAGATTATATAGAATAGTTTTGTCGCCCATGGCGAGCCCCCATTTTGCCTTTATAGCTACCTTCCCGGAAGATCTATTATTATTATCATAACAGAAATAAAAAAATCTTGTTTTGTTAATAGTTTTGAACAAATTATAAGTATGGTTTTATAATGTTGCTTATAAATGAATTATTACAGTTTATTAATTTAAAAATTGAAATCTAAAATTGAATAATAATATCTATTTAACCAATGAATATATTTAAAAAATGTCAAAATATTTTTGATCTATGAGTTAAAATCAATGACCGTCAATTCTTCAAAACAGGAGGACCGTTCCCTCCTTAGCTTGAGCACTATATCTAGCACTCGGCTCAAAGTAACTGTTTTTTTAAATGCATGTTAAGTTTCTCATAAAGAAGCATTACTGCGGTTGGAAGCTGCGCAAAAAAAACAAGTGGGTCAATCTGGAGCCACAGACTTTGGACCCGGCTAGGTGAAGGCGATGTTTATTCCTGTCAACGAAATCCTGGCGTAATGCCTGGAGAGTCTGTCAAAGTTCGAGCAGAAAAGGCCGGAAATCGAGAGCCCGGGGAGAAGCTTATCTTATCCCAATGTAATTCAAGCACTACTCTGGCGTGTCCCGGCGTAAGACCAATTGGAATTGAGGACGTCGTTGCGCGGTCAGCTAGAAGGGAGAGCGGTCAATCAGTACGGTCTTGAATGTAGTTTTCCAAGAGAGCCTACGGTTCCGACTCGTGATGTTCCGGAGAACCCGAGTACCAGAAGCCACACTACGTCCAGCCACGCAGCCAGAAGCATTACGGAGAACATCGCCATCAGCACGCCAGCCACCAGATCGCGACAGCTACCCAAGATAGATCGAGCCCAGCGGAAACGGCAAGGGCAGTAAGCTAAAGGGTGAGGCTCGGAAGGAACGTTCGTTTACATTAAGTAAAGGAGCAAAGTGAAGCGCGAGGCAGCTATCTGGCGTTTCCCTTTACTGTACGCGCGATCTGATCAGAATTCTCAGTGGGAACGTCCGGGACAGAGCAAGGGACATGCGTCATTTATTCTGAACCCTCCACGAACCCGTCCATTCTGTGCTTTCTCACTAAACTACTTTGCGGTCACGTTTATATAAATTTGGTGAGACAAACACACACAATCTACTGAGCTAGCCGCATGAATCTCGTAGCGAGCAACAAGCAAACAAATCAGTTCGTTACATCTGACGCCCAAAACATGATTGTCCCAGCGGTGAAAGCAAAATAAACAGAATGGGAATGAAGAAAATATATCGCCTTCAGAAGGCGGACTTCGCCCAGGTCGCACAAGGACTTAATGTCGCCCTGGACGACATCTGGGCTGAGCTGGAAGCGAAGCCGGCCCGAACATCACGCTAACGAACGCTGAAGGGGATAACCAAGTGACAAGCCTAAGCGTGAATAACTTGCAAGGGGAGGCGCATAGGAGAAAGTCAAGCCAGGACAGGAAGACGACAGTGCTGACCTCTAGACCCAGCCAGTCGGATCGGGCGCTAAACAAGTCCACGGGGGGTCATTCAGGTTCGACGGGACGGAGAAACCGTTTGAGTTCCTGGAACAAGTTGAATGGTCCGCCAACACCTACGGCTTAGACCTGGACCGGAGTTACTTAAAGGATGGGCACTGAAGTGGTTTATCGCCAATAATAAGCAACGGAATCCCTGGGCAGAGCTCATTGAGAGCTTGCATCTGTACTTTCTGCCGAAACATTTCTTCACAAAGTGGTTTCGTCGATGTCTTTTACCTCGATCAGCATTGTCACAGTCAGCGCTCTGACGTCGACATTGCTGCCCAGGATCGCTTTCATTGTGGTGTGAAGCTCTGCGGTTTTGGGGTCGGAGATCTTATTTTAGGAGGATAAAGAGCTCCTGCTGATCTGAGCAGAAACCCCAGTGGGACCGTCCGGGACAGAGCACCCTACTCTAAGAACAGTAACGCTTTCCTAAATCCGCACGGCTGAGTCCGAGTCGTTGCTAAGCAGTCGCCAAGTCAACGTTTCAGGGACGAGCAGCGAGCAAGTGGCGCTATCAAGGCCATCCGAGTTACTATGCCGTCTGTAAATTTACCCGCAATAAACCCTCTCGAACCCGTGAACACCTTAAAACAAACACCTACGGTATTTGTGCGGCTAGCTCAGTAGATTGTGTGTGTTCATCCCACCAAATTTATATAAACGTGACCGCCCAGTAGTTCAGTGAAAAAGCACAGAATTCTCGGGTTCGGAGTGGGTTTATTGCGGGTATAACTGCAGTCGGCTTTATAACTTGCTTGTCTCGCTGTCTCCGACGGTGTGGGTTGTCTTGTCGCTCCTGGAAGATCCTTGACCGCTGATTGCTCCTGACGTGGCTGGCTCGGTGACTGCTCGGCCACGATTCAGACTCGCTATGGGGTCAGCCGTGCGGGCTTAGGGAAGCGTCACCGTTCTCAGACTAGGGTGAACAGACTGACGAGCTCTCCAGGATCACTCCTTTCGATACCCGACCTCCTGTCCCTTGCTCTGTCCCGGATGGTCCCACGGGCTTCCGCTCAGATCGTGCGGACAGTCAAGGCGGAACGCCAGGAAGCTGCCTCGCTTTTCGCTTCGCTTCTGTGCCTCGTGTAAACGAACGTTCCACCCTAGCCTCACCCTTCCGCGTACTGTCCGTGCCGTCCCTGCGGGATCGATCCTCCTTGCGTGGCCGTTGCGGTGTGATGTCCTGCTTGCTGGTGGCGATGTCCTGCGAACTGCTCCTGTAGGTCTTGACTTCTGTGCTGGGTTCGAGGGCATACGCCGATCCGGGACTTGTCTCCCTTCTGTCTCGTGACTCTCGGGGTTCTGTTGCGCCGCTCCGGGACTTCCCTCCCTTCTGGCTCGCTACTCTAGGGGTTCTGTTGCGCCGTTCCGGGACTTCTCTCTCTTCTGGCTCGCTACTCTAGGGGTTCTGTTGCGCCGTTCCGGGACTTCTCTCCCTTCTGGCTCGCTACTCTAGGGGTTCTGCTACGCCGCTCCGGGACTTCTCTCCCTTCTGGCTTGCTACTCTCGATTTCAAATCTAAGTCTAGTGGACCCTCCAGGCGTAACGCCAGAACTTCGTCGGCAGGACAGAACAGAACTTAGCCGTGTGGTGCCTCCTTAGACCTCAGCCACCTGTGTCTCAGTTCGGAGATTCCTAGTAATCCCAATCCCGAACGTCTCGACGTGACGATCTTGCTCCTCGTAGGCTCCCACGGCGCTGCTTCCGACGACTCGCCCTGGTGTGGTTCCCTCGTAGCTTGCTTGGTTGGATTTCGTTCGACTCCTTGTTCTCGACTGACTGCTCTCTCTTGACTGACTGATCTCGACTGAATGCTCTCGACTGAATGATTGATAGGGCCTCTGGGAACCGTTATTTCCCTTTTGCACATGGCCCGCCAAAACTCTCCAAATCGGGTCCAAAGTCCATGGTTCCTGTTTGACCCTCTTGTCCCTGACGCACTGCTTCCCGCCGCCGTCCAGCCTGATGCTGCCGTCCCGCTGATCCCGGAGACGCATGCGACATGTTTGTGTGCCGCACCGCTGCTGAGATGTGGCACCTTCTTTCCAAAGTCCAAAGTCCGGCGGCGTCCCGCTACTCCTTTTTGCACACGGCACTCTCGCTCCGCCCGCCAAGTCTCCGCGTCTCCAAACTTCCTCGTTCTCCGTCCTCGATCTCCAACTCTCTCGTTCTCCGTCCTCGATCTCCAAACTCTCTCGTTCTACGTCCTCGACCTCCAACTCTCTCGTTCTCCGTCCTCGTTTTTCGCCGCGCCGCCACTACGCGAATTCACCGCGTACCTGGTGAGCGGCCGGCCATCTGCTGCTGGGATTTGTGGGGAGTTATTCAACTCCTCACATTCCCCCCTTACTTCGGGAAAGATTAAGAAAACTCAGCGCTCCCACTCTCCGGCGTTCACTTGTATATCCTAGCCATTGAGTCAGGGCGCATCTCGTTCCGGTTCCCTCGGTGTTCCTTCGTTGCTCCCTCGACGTTCCCTCGACGCTTTCCATCTTGTTTCCTTTCCACAGCGCCGGTCGTCCTCCGTATAGCAATTTCAAATCTCCCGCGCCGATCCTCCATCTGTTCCCACTGGGCACCGATATTACTCAGCTATCGATACCCACAGGGCCTGCTCACGATATCGATATCGCAGGTGCGGCGTTGCCACTTGCGAGTCGCGATGTTCATCATCACCGATATTTCCATTTTCTTCTTCCCATCGATCGCACTATCGTCCAGTGCCAATCGACCGCCTATCGAGGCGCCCCCTTCCCTGTTGAATGGTGATTTTGCAAATTGTTTATGCCCGTGCACCGGACGGCAGAAGTTTAGTTTTTTCGTACCTCTCAGCCCGGCGTTTCCACTTGTCCTTGCCACTACGTAAGTATTCTGATCACACACCCGACTCCTTGTATGTGCTCATCAGCTTCTTTTCTTTTGGCAGGTTGCCTTTGTTGACCACGAGTGTCCTTTCAGACTCCAAAAGCTGTGCTTCCTGGTTTGGACCCCGATCCGGCCCGCGATCCCGTCTCCTCGTCTGGGCATGATGCCCTTCTCCGTGATGCTTGGCCTCTTTCGGTACAGCTCTCTTAGCTGTGCCGATGACATTTACAAAAAATTGTGCATTATTTATAATGCAAGGGTGTTAAAAAGCTTAGCTGTTTTATTTTCTTGTGCTTAATTGTGGAGCTGCAGGGTATTTACACACTCATAATCGTCATAGCTTTTAATCTTGGGAGTTTTGTGGCCGTTAGAGTGGTCAATCAAAAGATCTTGACAAGAACAATAACATTTAAGTTCATTTTATTTTTATAAGCTGTGGGCTCCAGATTAAGCAAGGGACAAGCTAAAAAATCTGACGTCATTGTCAGGGGTGTGAGGTTTGAGGCGTTTTTTTATGCCGATCAATAGGTATTGATGAGAACAATACATTTCAGCTAAAATTTTTGTCTAGTATGAATACTGTAGGCGCCACAGTGTTTCACGGATTGCGGAGCTTTTCTAGCGCTCGGTTTTATGTTTACGTTACGGTTTATCAAAACCAGCAAATTCTTAAAAATAAGAGGAATTTATTTTATCAATTTTGACAATAATATTCTGTTTGTAACTTAAATTATAGCAATAGGTAGATGGAGGTGCAAAAACATCAAAGCAAGATTTTAACGCGCGTTGAACGTGGTTCTTGCTGGGTGGTGTCTTTGTTTTATAGGTTTCTAGTCCTCTATGGTGATTTGGAGCTTGGCTAGGTTTGAAGTTCCACTTGTAATACGGAAATCTGGCAGTTCTGCTTCTAGGAACTGGTCAATATTATCTTCTCGTTGCCGTCTTGAAGAAATGCCATTGACATACTTTCCTCCCGGCATCCGATGTGTTTGTTCCTGAAAGCTATTACAATTTATTGACCTGCGGATCTTATCCTGACGGGCTGGCACCAACGCATCTTCTACTTCTGGCAATATTAACAGGCTCATGGTTAGTCGTTTGTTTCCCAATTTGACTTCTGGCTCGAGCTGCGCACTTATTCCGCAGCTCCTTCCATTTGGCAACAAAACTTGTCGTCTTTATTATGTAATTCCTCTAAGAGCAGCGAAATTATCCGCCAGCTCCTCGCTAATAAAGCTCGCTGAAGATCGCCAGATGTAACGAGCTGTTTTTCTATGTTTTCTCGCTACGAAACTCGTACACATAACTCAGAAGATTTGGGCGTTTGATCCAAAAAACTTATAGTAAACGTGACCGGACGTTGGCGATAATCCCACAGACTGCGCATCCCGTGAAATACTTCCATAGAACCTCACGGATCTTCGTGCGAGAAATCGACTTTCAATATTGTTGTTAGCATGGGACCGGAAATATCCTAGATCGAGCACACAATTTTAAGCACGGAATACATACAGTTCAAAACCGGACAGCCATTGTCAGCCAAATCCAATCCGATAAACTAATAGTGATTTTGTTGGTGATCGCATCGACAATTCTATTTATAATTATGAAGAAAAACATTCCATAATTATTATATGAAATATCTGTCTTTCTAGCCCGATATTAAGATGTTTTCACACTGCACGCTGGAGTCGTATTAATATTTGATAGTCTTCGACAAATAATAATTTTAATTTTACAATTTGAAATTAGCCGATTTTAAAAAAACATGGCATTTTTCATATGGTTTGACCTTATCCCCCTTAAAAATCATCGCTTTGACCGAAACCCAAATTAATTCTTCAGTTTCTGACAACGAAATCTTTGTTTGGTGGTGTCCTAATAACAATTATTCCAAAGAGTGGTTTCCTATTGCTAACGATTTTAGTATTTAATTCGTTGCTAAATAATAAGTATTGGCTCAGCTTTCACCTTTTTGATCTAGTTTAAACCACCATTCAAATTGCTTTAGGCCAAACAGACTAAATAAGGTATGATTTTAAAGTCTCACATATTTCTTGGATTTCTAGACAGACATGTCCCTCGCTCAAATTAACTCTGTTAAAAATAATCGGATAAGTCTTTTAAGCCTCATGTTCGTTAGTGATGCCGCTCTTGCAAAATTTCCGATATCAACGAAATTTCCCTATCTGAAGATCCTTATGACACAACTATATCAATATCCGTTGAGCTTTTAAGCGAATCTTCACTTTTATCAGCAATCCAAGATTTTGACTCCGCTGTCCTACAGTTTTACAACTTCATTTATCCAGCCTTGAAAGCTTTGTCCCATCATTAACTGTTTTCCCTTCTTCCAAGCGGTCGTGGTTTTCAAAACATTTGTCGCACCTAAAAAAACAAAAAATTTTGATTTTTGATTGATCTCTACTTGACTTTGCCCGTTACTAATCCATCCACTTCCAATTCCTCAATGAAACTAGACAATCCTATAATTAATACCTCTCGCACGGATCCAAAACAAATGGTTCGTCACTTCGCTATCTAAATAAAACAGTAGTAGATATCTTCGGTGCTCCGAAGATATAATCATCCACTTTAGTAAGGATGTCGAATATTTTTATAATATCGTATCGACAATATTTTCTGTTTTAAAAAAATATCAAAATAATATTTAATATATCTTGATATCTCTCTATTGATATTTTTTAGTTTCCCAATAAGTTTCTTAGAATTAAAAGAAATATAAATTAAACACATCTGTCTTGAATCATATGGAGATGCCTTTTTAACGACTACCCCACACTCGTAGGTGGGGGCGCGGTGGGGGTGAGCGCCGGCGTTTTATTCTGTGAACAATCCAAATCAGCCTTATACATTTTAAACTAACTTAATCTTAAAGCAGTGTGCCTCCTACAATTCACAAGACAATGAACACATTTTTGGTGGCATTCATTATTAGGCCCACACTTCAAGGGCCACGAAACCCATACGAGGTCGGATAACTTAACAAATTCTAGATTTTCCTTACAATACTTATTCTACCTATCGATTACAATGTTTGACCGTCGACAACATCAATAATAGATCTTTAGATGTCAAAATGCGTTATAATTTAATTTAAACAAATAACAATAATATGAAATAACAAAATTTAATTTCAAATCCAATTTCTTGTTATCTAGTTCTTAAATGATACAAAATTTTATTTAATATTTAAAATAATATTATCAACAACCCTAGACTTTAGCAAGGCTTTCGATGTGGTTAGGCATTCACTGCTTCTACTTAAACGTTTTTATTTGGGATTTTTCTGTCTGCTCGTTACGAGGTTCGTGCGGCTTCTACAGAAGATTGTGTGCTTGTCCAACTAAATTTATATGACGTTTTATTCTCGTGCTACTAATGCATTGGGTCTGTGCCTTGGCAGGTCTCGGTACCTTCTCGCGCTGGTTCCACTGCCTGCTGATATTGCTCGTTCTAGCCTTTCGACGCGTTCCTGCGCTCTCCAACGAGGTCCGCGCGGCGATCGATGGTGCCTGCTGGTTTCACTGACGATGTCCTGCGGATTTATATAACTTCTCACATTCCGTGCTTTCTTCGGGTGACGAAAAGAAGCTCATGTTCTCACTTTCTCTGGCTGTTATCCTGTGAGTCCTCATAGCCTTTGAGTCCTGTGACTCTTCCTCTTCTTTCCAGTTCTATCCTTAGACGAAATTAGGAATTTTCGTTCTTATCTCTGGCCATTATCCTGTGTCTTCGACGACCAACAGTTCGTCGATGAGCTTGAAAACGCCGATCCTCCGTTTTATTCTCCTTCCCACGCTGTCGTCCTCGAAGATTTCAAATTCTCTCTCGCCAATCCTTCTTATGTTCCCACTAAGATATCGGTTCTCATTGCCTATGGATACCCACCTCGAGGCTCATTGATCCTGCTTCTCCTTCTCCTTTTCGTGGCCCCACCGTTTGGTCACATCATCCGTGAGCAATCGACTATCGATACCGATGATAAAGCGTTGCCACCTGCTCGATACGAAGTTTCACCTTTTGACAATATTTCCAGTATTTCTTGCGCCCATCGATCGCCACTATCGTACAGGGACAATCGACCGCCTGCCAATCAAGGCGCCCCTTCCTTAGGCAATGGTGAATTGGCAAATTTGTTTTTGTCCGAACAGCTTACGTTTGGCTCGTAGTCGTTCTCTTCCTTTTTTTCGCCTTATTTTAGCTCGGCACTACCGTTTGCCCTTACCATGACGACCGTTCGTACCATGTCGACCACTTGAATGTCGACCGTGAATGCCCTTTCCTTTTTTTGCGAGAATCCTTATAAATTGGCTTGCTAAATATGGTTCAGGAGGTGTCGCCTCGTCACGCGTATTATCTCGCTGCCCTTTTCTAGAAGTAGTCTGCCTGATAAAATGTACAATTACTCTCAGTGTGTATGCGTACACCCTCAAAAAATTTTAAAATGTAACTTTTAACATGAATTGTTCGGCCATTTATGCATGTATTTTATTTAATCTTTTTTTTCAATGGAACTTAAGTTTATTGTCCTAAATGACGTGTTTTTCAGAACTATTCAACGAGGGGTTATATTTTATATATAATATTAAATTTAACACTACAAGTGTACGCCCAAAAGTCTGCGTACAACTGTTTAAAGACAAGTCAGTTGAAGCTAAATTTGTGCATCAAGTTCCAAAGAATTTCAACATGAATAAAGAGACCAAAAAAAATTTTTTGGAAGGAAAATCTTATAGGGTAATTGGTGCTCTTGTTGGTAGAGCCGATTCATCCATCCAAAACGTTACTAACACCTGCAACTCGACTGGCAGTATCCAATCAAAGGCTCGTTCTGGCCGCCCGCCCTTGCTAACCAACCGCGAACAGAAGACTATTGTTAAGTCTTTTCATCTTAATCTGACGACTACAGCTCATCAGGCAAAGCTTCAGATCGAGGAATGTTTTTCCAAAACAGTTTCCGAAGAAACTGTATGGCGTGTCGACAACTTGCAAATTCAGGCGCACAGGAGAGAGTCAAGCCACGACAGGAAGACGACAGTGCTGACATCTAGACCCAGCCAGTCGGATCGGGCGCTAAACAAGTCCGTGAGTGGTCATTCAGGTTCGACGGGGCGGAGAAACCGTTTGAGTTCCTGGAACAAGTTGAATGGTCCGCCAACACCTACGGTTTACACCTGGACCGGAGTTACTTAAAGGATGGGCATTGAAGTGGTTTGTCGCCAATAATAAGCAATGGAAAACCTGGGCAGAGCTCATTGAGAGCTTGCATCTGTACTTTCTGCCGAAACATTTCTTCACAAAGTGGTTTCGTCGATGTCTTTTACCACGATCAGCATTGTCACAGTCAGCGCTCTCACGTCGACATTGCTGCCCAGGATCGCTTTCATTGTGGTGTGAAGCTCTGCGGTTTTGGGGTCGGAGATCTTATTTAGGAGGATTAAGAGCTCCTGCTGATCTGAGCAGAAACCCCAGTGGGACTGTCCGGGAGAGAGCACCCTACTCTAAAAACAGTAACGCTTCCTAAATCCGCACGGCTGACCCCCTCGCGAGCAGTCGCCAAGTCAACGTGTCAAGGCCACCCGAGTTACCATGCCGTCTGTAAATTTACCCGCAATTAACCCTCTCGAACCCGTGAACACCTAGCTAGCCGTGAACTACTAAGCTAGCCACACGAATCTCGTAGCGAGGTATTTGACTATGAGGGTATTTTTTTGATATATATTATATTTCTTTATGATATATATATATATATTTCTTTAAAACATCACAAAATAATTAAAAAGGATATACAAGGATCACATTTTTTTATATACAAATATTTAAATACCCGCAGAAAATATTTAGATTTTTTGTAATTACATTTACAAAAAATGTTGCATTATTTATAATGCAAGGGTGTTAAAAAGCTTAACTGTTTTATTTTCTTGTGCTTAATTGTGAACCTGCAGGGTATTTACACACACATAATCGTCATAGCTTTTAATCTTGGGAGTTTTGTGGCCGTTAGAGTGGTCAATCAAAAGATCTTGACAAGAACAATAACATTTAAGTTCATTTTATTTTTATAAGCTGTGGGCTCCAGATTAAGCAAGGGACAAGCTAAAAAATCTGACGTCATTGTCAGGGGTGTGAGGTTTGAGGCGTGTTTTTATGCCGATCAATAGGTATTGATGAGAACAATACATTTCAGCTAAAATTTTTGTCTAGTATGAATACTGTAGGCGCCACAGTGTTTTACGGATTGCGGAGCTTTTCTAGCGCTCGGTTTTATGTTTACGTTACGGTTTATCAAAACCAGCAAATTCTTAAAAATAAGAGGAATTTATTTTATCAATTTTGACAATAATATTCTGTTTGTAACTTAAATTATAGCAATAGGTAGATGGAGGTGCAAAAACATCAAAGCAAGATTTTAACGCGCGTTGAACGTGGTTCTTGCTGGGTGGTGTCTTTGTTTTATAGGTTTCTAGTCCTTAATGGTGATTTGGTGCTTGGCTAGGTTTGAAGTTCCACTTGTAATACAGAAATCTGGCAGTTCTGCTTCTAGAAACTGGTCAATATTATCTTCTCTTTGCCGTCTTGAAGAAATGCCATTGACATACTTTCCTCCCGGCATCCGATGTGTTTGTTCCTGGAAGCTATTACAATTTATTGACCTGCAGATCTTATCCTGGCGACGGGCTGGCACCAACGCATCTTCTACTTCTGGCAATATTAACAGGCTCATGGTTAGTCGTTTCTTTCCCAATTTGACTTCTGGCTCGAGCTGCGCACTTATTCCGCAGCTCCTTCCATTTGGCAACAAAACTTGTCGTCTTTATTATGTAATTCCTCTAAGAGCAGCCAAATTATCCGCCAGCTCCTCGCTAATAAAGCTCGCTGAAGATCGCCAGATGTAACGAGCTGTTTTTCTATATTTTCTCGCTACGAAACTCGTACACATAACTCAGAAGATTTGGGCGTTTGTCCCAAAAAACTTATAGTAAACGTGACCGGACGTTGGCGATAATCCCACAGACTGCGCATCCCGTGAAATACTTCCATAGAACCTCACGGATCTTCGTGCGGGAAATCGACTTTCAATATTGTTGTTAGCATGGGACCGGAAATATCCTATATCGAGCACACAATTTTAAGCACGGAATACATACAGTTCAATACCGGACAGCCATTGTCAGCCAAATCCAATCCGATAAACTAATAGTGATTTTGTTGGTGATCGCATCGACAATTCTATTTATAATTATGAAGAAAAACATTCCATAATTATTATCTAAAATATCTGTCTTTCTAGCCCGATATTAAGATGTTTTTACACTGCACGCTGGAGTCGTATTAATATTTGATAGTCTTCGAGAAATAATAATTTTAATTTTACAATTTGAAATTAGCCGAATTTTTCTTTTTCACTTCAGTCTGTAACAAAATTAAAAAAAGGGAATTACAAAAAAAAAAACTCGACAGCGTTACCTGCTAACTCTTATCTATCGCGTGATATGGCCATTTTTGATCCAGCGCCGAGGTATGAGGAACATCGCAATTCAACTTTTTTCGAGACAAATCCCGACAATTGCTTCCATTGTCCATTTCTTTGTAAAAATTGGATAAGACATTCGAAGAATGTACTAATGTATGTAATAAATATATTTTAACCGTACCGTCAAGAAAAAATTACAAAAACATGGCATTTTTCATATGGTTTGACCTTATCCCCCTTAAAAATCATCGCTTTGACCGAAACCCAAATTAATTCTTCAGTTTCTGACTACGAAATCTTTGTTTGGTGGTGTCCTAATAACAATTATTCCAAAGAGTGGTTTCCTATTGCTAACGATTTTAGTATTTAATTCGTTGCTGTAAAAATAAGTATTGGCTCAGCTTTCACCTTTTTGATCTAGTTTAAACCACCATTTAAATTGCTTTAGGCCAAACAGACTAAATAAGGTATGATTTTACCGTCTCACATATTTCTTGGATTTCTAGACAGACATGTCCCTCCCTCAAATTAACTCTGTTAAAAATAATCGGATAAGTCTTTTAAGCCTCATGTTCGTTAGTGATGCCGCTCTTGCAAAAATTTCCGATATCAACGAAATTTCCCTATCTGAAGATCCTTATCACACAACTATACCAACATCCGTTGAGCTTTTAAGTGAATCTTAAATGAAAAACTTGTCCGATAAAGTATTGTCGGAAAACAGATTATACTGGTCTACATTATTATATTTTGAGGATCGACTGTTCATTTTTATCAGCAATCCAAGATTTTGACTCCGCAGTCCTACAGTTTTACAACTCCATTTATCCAGCCTTGAAAGCTTTTGTCCCATCGTTAACTGTTTCCCCTTCTTCCAAGCGGTCGTGGTTTTCAAAACATTTGTCGCACCTAAAAATACAAAAAATTTTGATTTTTGATTGATCTCTACTTGATTTTGCCGTTACTAATCCTCCCACTTCCAATTCCTCACTGAAACTAGACAATCCTATAATTAATACCTCTCGCACGGATCCAAAACAAATGAAAATTCACCGCATTTTCTTCGTCCCTTCGCTATCTAAATAAAACAGTAGTAGATATCTCCAGTGCTCCGGAGATATAATCATCCACTTTAGTAAGGATGTCGAATATTTTTATAATATCGTATCGACAATATTTTCTGTTTTAAAAAAATATCAAAATAATATTCAATATATCTTGATATCTCTCTATTGCTATTTTTTAGTTTCCCAATAAGTTTCTTAGAATTCAAAGAAATAGAAATTAAACACATCTGTCTTGAATCATATGGAGATGCCTCTTTAACGACTACCCCACACGCGTAGGTGTGGGCGCGGTGGGGGTGAGTGCCGGCGATTTATTCTGTGAACAATCCAAATCAGCCTTATACATTTTAAACTAACTTAACCTTAAAGCAGTGTGCCTCCTACAATACACAAGACAATGAACACATTTTTGGTGGCATTCATTATTAGGCCCACACTTCAAGGGCCACGAAACCCATACGAGGTCGGATAACTTAACAAATACCATATTTTCCTTACAATACTTATTCTACCTATCGATTACAATGATTGACCGTCGACAACATCAATAATATATCTTTAGATGTCAAAATGCGTTATAATCTTAAATGATACAAAATTTAATTTAATATTTAAAATAATATTATCAACAACCCTAGACTTTAGCAAGGCTTTCGATGTGGTTAGGCATTCACTGCTTCTACTTAAACGTTTTTATTTGGGATTTTTCTGTCTGCTCGTTACGAGGTTCGTGCGGCTTCTACAGAAGATTGTGTGCTTGTCCAACTAAATTTATATGACGTTTTATTCTCGTGCTACTAATGCATTGGGTCTGTGCCTTGGCAGGACTCGGTACCTTCTCGCGCTGGTTCCACTGCCTGCTGATATTGCTCGTTCTGGCCTTTCGACGCGTTCCTGCGCTCTCCAACGAGGTCCGCGCGGCGATCGATGGTGCCTGCTGGTTTCACTGACGATGTCCTGCGGATTTACAAAACTCCTCACATTCCGTGTTTTCTTCGGGTGACGAAAAGAAGCTCATGTTCTCACTTTCTCTGGCTGTTATCCTGTGAGTCCTCATAGCCTTTGAGTCCTGTGACTCTTCCTCTTCTTTCCAGTTCTATCCTTAGACGGAATTAGGAATTTTCATTCTTATCTCTGGCCATTATCCGGTGTCCTCGACGACCAAAAGTTCACCGATGAGCTTTAAGACGCCGATCCTCCGTTTTATTCTCCTTCCCACGCTGTCGTCCTCGAAGATTTCAAATTCTCTCTCGCCAATACTTCTTATGTTCCCACTAAGATATCGGTTCTCATTGCCTATGGATACCCACCTCGACGCTCATTGATCCTCCTTCTCCTTCTCCTTTTCGTGGCCCCACCCTTTGGTCACATCATCCGTGAGCGATCGTCTATCGATACCGATGATAAAGCGTTGCCACCTGCTCGATACGAAGTTTCACCTTTTGACAATATTTCCAGTATTTCTTGCGCCCATCGATCGCCACTATCGTACAGGGACAATCGACCGCCTGCCAATCAAGGCGCCCCTTCTTTAGGCAATGGTGAATAGGCAAATTTGTTTTTGTCCGAACAGCTTACGTTTGGCTCGTAGTCGTTCTCTTCTTTTTTTTCGCCTTATTTTAGCTCGGCACTACCGTTTGCCCTTACCATGACGACCGTTCGTACCATGTCGACCACTTGAATGTCGACCGTGAATGCCCTTTCCTTTTTTTTGCGAGAATCCTTATAAATTGGCTTGCCAAATATGGTTCAGGAGGTGTCGCCTCGTCACGCGTATTATCTCGCTGCCCTTTTCTAGAAGTAGTCTGCCTGATAAAATGTACAATTACTCTCAGTGTGTATGCGTACACCCTCAAAAAATTTTAAAATGAAACTTTTAACATGAATTGTTCGGCCATTTATGCATGTATTTTATTTAATCTTTTTTTTCAATGGAACTTAAGTTTATTGTCCTAAATGACGTGTTTTTCAGAACTATTCAACGAGGGGTTATATTTTATATATAATATTAAATTTAACACTACAAGTGTACGCCCAAAAGTCTGCGTACAACTGTTTTAAGACAAGTCAGTTGAAGCTAAATTTGTGCATCAAGTTCCAAAGAATTTCAACATGAATAAACCAACCGCGAACAGAAGATTATTGTTAAGTCTTTTCATCTTAATCTGAGGAGGGCGGAGAAACCGTTTGAGTTCCTGGAACAAGTTGAATGGTCCGCCAACGCCTACGGTTTAGACCTGGACCGGAGTTACTTAAAGGATGGGCATTGAAGTGGTTTATCGCCAATAATAAGCAATGGAAAACCTGGGCAGAGCTCATTGAGAGCTTGCATCTGTACTTTCTGCCGAAACATTTCTTCACAAAGTGGTTTGGTCGATGTCTTTTACCTCGATCAACATAGTCACAGTGAGCGCTCTGACGTCGACTTTGCTGCCCAGGATCGCTTTCATTGTGGTCTTTAGCTCTGTGGTTTTGGTGTCGGAGATCTTGTTTAGGAAGATTTAGAGTTCCTCCTGATCTAAGCTGAAACCGTCCGGGACCGTCCGGGACAGAGCACCCTACTCTAAGAACAGTAGCGCTTTCCTAAATCCGCACGGCTGACCCCCTCGCGAGTCCGAGTCGTTGCTAAGCAGTCGCCAAGTCAACGTGTCAGGGACGAGCAGCGAGCACGTGGCGCTATCAAGGCCACCCGAGTTACCAAGCCGTCTGTAAATTTACCCGCAATTAACCCTCTCGAACCCGTGAACACCTTATAAATTTGGTGGGACGAACACACAATCTACTAAGCTAGCCACACGAATCTCGTAGCGAGGTATTTGACTATGAGGGTATTTTTTTGATGTATATTATATTTCTTTATGATATATATATATATATTTCTTTAAAACATCACAAAATAATTAAAAAGGATAAAAGGAGAAATCTGACGTCATTGCGAGGGGTGTGGGGTTTGAGGCGTTTTTTTATGCCGATCAATAGGTATTGATGAGAACAATACATTTCAGCTAAATTTTTGTCTAGTATGAATACTGTAGGCACCACAGTGTTTCGCGGATTGCGGAGTGGGCGTAGCAAGCTTTTTTCTAGCGCTCGGTTTTATGTTTACGTTTCGGTTTATCAAAACCCGCAAATTCTTAAAAATAAGAAGAATTTATTTTATCAACTTTGACAATAATATTCTGTTTGTAACTTAAATTATAGCAATAGGTAGATGGTGGTGCAAAAATATCAAAGCAAGATTTTTACGCGCGTTGAACGTGGTTCTTGCTGGGTGGTGTCTTTGTTTTATAGGTTTCTAGTCCTTTATGGTGATTTGGTGCTTGGCTAGGTTTGAAGTTGCACTTGTAATACGGAAATCTGGCAGTTCTGCCTCTAGAAACTGGTCAATATTATCTTCTCGTTGCCATCTTGAAAAAATGCCATTGACATACTTTCCTCCCGGCATCCGATGTGTTTGTTCCTGGAAGCTATTACAATTTATTGACCTGCGGATCTTATCCTGGCGACGGGCTGGCACCAACGCATCTTCTACATCTGGCAATATTAACAGGCTCATGGTTAGTCGTTTGTTTCCCAATTTGACTTCTGGCTCGAGCTGCGCACTTATTCCGCAGCTCCTTCCATTTGGCAACAAAACTTGTCGTCTTTATTATGTAATTCCTCTAAGAGCAGCCAAATTATCCGCCAGCTCCTCGCTAATAAAGCTCGCTGAAGATCGCCAGATGTAACGAGCTGTTTTTCTATGTTTTCTCGCTACGAAACTCGTACACATAACTCAGAAGATTTGGTAAACGTGACCGGACGTTGGCGATAATCCCACAGACTGCGCATCCCGTGAAATACTTCCATAGAACCTCACGGATCTTCGTGCGGGAAATCGACTTTCAATATTGTTGTTAGCATGGGACCGGAAATATCCTAGATCGAGCACACAATTTTAAGCACGGAATACATACAGTTCAATACCGGACAGCCATTGTCAGCCAAATCCAATCCGATAAACTAATAGTGATTTTGTTGGTGATCGCATCGACAATTCTATTT
Organism: Drosophila biarmipes; assembly: GCF_025231255.1. Lineage (NCBI taxonomy): Eukaryota > Metazoa > Arthropoda > Insecta > Diptera > Drosophilidae > Drosophila > Drosophila biarmipes. Next base: position 1,841,713 of record NW_026114537.1, read on the forward strand.
ATAATTATGAAGAAAAACATTCCATAATTATTATCTAAAATATCTGTCTTTCTAGCCTGATATTAAGATGTTGTTACACTGCACGCTGGAGTCGTATTAATATTTGATAGTCTTCGACAAATAATAATTTTAATTTTACAATTTGAAATTAGCCGATTTTTCTGAAAAATTTTCTTTTTCACTTCAGTCTGTAACAAAATTAAAAAAAAGGGAATTACAAAAAAAAAAACTCGACAGCGTTACCTGCTAACTCTTATCTATCGAGTGATATGGCCATTTTTGATTTCTGATGATCCAGCGCCGAGTTATGAGGAACATCGCAATTCAACTTTTTTCGAGACAAATCCCGACAATTGCTACCATTGTCCATTTCTTTGTAAAAATTGGATAAGACATTCGAAGAATGTACTAATGTACTATTCGTTGAATAAATATATTTTAACCGTATCGTCAAGAAAAAATTACAAAAACATGGCATTTTTTATATGGTTTGACCTTATCCCCCTTAAAAATCATCGCTTTGACCGAAACCCAAATTAATTCTTCAGTTTCTGACAACGAAATCTTTGTTTGGTGTTGTCCTAATAACAATTATTCCAAAGAGTGGTTTCCTATTGCTAACGATTTTAGTATTTAATTCGTTGCTGTAAAAATAAGTATTGGCTCAGCTTTCACCTTTTTGATTTAGTTTAAACCACCATCCAAATTGCTTTAGGCCAAACAGACTAAATAAGGTATGATTTTACCGTCTCACATATTTTTTGGATTTCTAGACAGACATGTCCCTCGCTCAAATTAACTCTGTTAAAAATAATCGGATAAGTCTTTTAAGCCTCATGTTCGTAAGTGATGCGCTCTTGCAAAATTTCCGATATCAACGAAATTTCCCTATCTGAAGATCCTTATGACACAACTATATCAATATCCGTTGAGCTTTTAAGCGAATCTTCATTTTTATCAGCAATCCAAGATTTTGACTCCGCTGTCCTACAGTTTAACAACTTCATTTATTCAGCCTTGAAAGCTTTTGTCCGATCGTTAACTGTTTTCCCTTCTTCCAAGCGGTCGTGGTTTTCAAAACGCACGTAAAAAAACAAAAAATTTTGATTTTTGATTGATCTCTACTTGACTTTGCCCGTTACTAATCCATCCACTTCCAATTCCTCAATGAAACTAGACAATCCTATAATTAATACCTCTTGCACGGATCCAAAACAAATGGTTCGTCACTTCGCTATCTAAATAAAACAGTAGTAGATATCTTCGGTGCTCCGAAGATATAATCATCCACTTTAGTAAGGATGTCGAATATTTTTATAATATCGTATCGACAATATTTTCTGTTTTAAAAAAATATCAAAATAATATTTAATATATCTTGATATCTCTCTATTGATATTTTTTAGTTTTCCAATAAGTTTCTTAGAATTAAAAGAAATATAAATTAAACACATCTGTCTTGAATCATATGGAGATGCCTTTTTAACGACTACCCCACACGCGTAGGTGTGGGCGCGGTGGGGGTGAGCGCCGGCGTTTTATTCTGTGAACAATCCAAATCAGCCTTATACATTTTAAACTAACTTAATCTTAAAGCAGTGTGCCTCCTACAATTCACAAGACAATGAACACATTTTTGGTGGCATTCATTATTAGGCCCACACTTCAAGGGCCACGAAACCCATACGAGGTCGGATAACTTAACAAATTCTAGATTTTCCTTACAATACTTATTCTACCTATCGATTACAATGTTTGACCGTCGACAACATCAATAATAGATCTTTAGATGTCAAAATGCGTTATAATTTAATTTAAACAAATAACAATAATATGAAATAACAAAATTTAATTTCAAATCCAATTTCTTGTTATCAAGTTCTTAAATGATACAAAATTTAATTTAATATTTAAAATAATATTATCAACAACCCTAGACTTTAGCAAGGCTTTCGATGTGGTTAGGCATTCACTGCTTCTACTTAAACGTTTTTATTTGGGATTTTTCTGTCTGCTCGTTACGAGGTTCGTGCGGCTTCTACAGAAGATTGTGTGCTTGTCCAACTAAATTTATATGACGTTTTATTCTCGTGCTACTAATGCATTGGGTCTGTGCCTTGGCAGGTCTCGGTACCTTCTCGCGCTGGTTCCACTGCCTGCTGATATTGCTCGTTCTGGCCTTTCGACGCGTTCCTGCGCTCTCCAACGAGGTCCGCGCGGCGATCGATGGTGCCTGCTGGTTTCACTGACGATGTCCTGCGGATTTACAAAACTCCTCACATTCCGTGTTTTCTTCGGGTGACGAAAAGAAGCTCATGTTCTCACTTTCTCTGGCTGTTATCCTGTGAGTCCTCATAGCCTTTGAGTCCTGTGACTCTTCCTCTTCTTTCCAGTTCTATCCTTAGACGGAATTAGGAATTTTCGTTCTTATCTCTGGCCATTATCCTGTGTCCTCGACGACCAAAAGTTCACCGATGAGCTTTAAGACGCCGATCCTCCGTTTTATTCTCCTTCCCACGCTGTCGTTCTCGAAGATTTCAAATTCTCTCTCGCCAATACTTCTTATGTTCCCACTAAGATATCGGTTCTCATTCCCTATGGATACCCACCTCGAGGCTCATTGATCCTCCTTCTCCTTCTCCTTTTCGTGGCCCCACCGTTTGGTCACATCATCCGTGAGCAATCGACTATCGATACCGATGATAAAGCGTTGCCACCTGCTCGATACGAAGTTTCACCTTTTGACAATATTTCCAGTATTTCTTGCGCCCATCGATCGCCACTATCGTACAGGGACAATCGACCGCCTGCCAATCAAGGCGCCCCTTCCTTAGGCAATGGTGAATTGGCAAATTTGTTTTTGTCCGAACAGCTTACGTTTGGCTCGTAGTCGTTCTCTTCCTTTTTTTCGCCTTATTTTAGCTCGGCACTACCGTTTGCCCTTACCATGACGACCGTTCGTACCATGTCGACCACTTGACTCCCTGTGTGCATTCAACCGCTAAAGGTGCTGTAAGCCGTGAGTGCCCTTTCCTTTTTTTTTTGCGAGAATCCTTATAAATTGGCTTGCTAAATATGGCGTATTATCTCGCTGCCCTTTTCTAGAAGTAGTCTGCCTGAGAAAATGTACAATTACTCTCAGTGTGTATGCGTACACCCTCAAAAAATTTTAAAATGAAACTTTTAACATGAATTGTTCGGCCATTTATGCATGTATTTTATTTAATCTTTTTTTTCAATGGAACTTAAGTTTATTGTCCTAAATGACGTGTTTTTCAGAACTATTCAACGAGGGGTTATATTTTATATATAATATTAAATTTAACACTACAAGTGTACGCCCAAAAGTCTGCGTACAACTGTTTAAAGACAAGTCAGTTGAAGCTAAATTTGTGCATCAAGTTCCAAAGAATTTCAACATGAATAAACCAACCGCGAACAGAAGATTATTGTTAAGTCTTTTTATCTTAATCTGAGGAGGGCGGAGAAACCGTTTGAGTTCCTGGAACAAGTTGAATGGTCCGCCAACGCCTACGGTTTAGACCTGGACCGGAGTTACTTAAAGGATAGGCATTGAAGTGGTTTATCGCCAATAATAAGCAATGGAAAACCTGGGCAGAGCTCATTGAGAGCTTGCATCTGTACTTTCTGCCGAAACATTTCTTCACAAAGTGGTTTGGTCGATGTCTTTTACCTCGATCAACATAGTCACAGTGAGCGCTCTGACGTCGACTTTGCTGCCCAGGATCGCTTTCATTGTGGTCTTTAGCTCTGTGGTTTTGGTGTCGGAGATCTTATTTAGGAGGATTTAGAGTTCCTCCAGATCTGAGCAGAAACCCCAGTGGGACCGTCCGGGACAGAGCACCCTACTCTAAGAACAGTAACGCTTTCCTAAATCCGCACGGCTGACCCCCTCGCGACTCCGAGTCGTTGCTAAGCAGTCGCCAAGTCAACGTGTCAGGGGCGAGCAGCGAGCACGTGGCGCTATCAAGGCCACCCGAGTTACCAAGCCGTCTGTAAATTTACCCGCAATTAACCCTCTCGAACCCGTGAACACCTTATAAATATGGTGGGACGAACACACAAAATATCATTGATATCAAAATATCTATCACAAAATAATTAAAAAGGATAAACGGAGAAATCTGACGTCATTGCGAGGGGTGTGGGGTTTGAGGCGTTTTTTTATGCCGATCAATAGGTATTGATGAGAACAATACATTTCAGCTAAAATTTTTGTCTAGTATGAATACTGTAGGCGCCACAGTAGAGTGGGAGTGGGCGTAGCAAGCTTTTTTCTAGCGCTCGGTTTTATGTTTACGTTTCGGTTTATCAAAACCCGCAAATTCTTAAAAATAAGAAGAATTTATTTTATCAACTTTGACAATAATATTCTGTTTGTAACTTAAAATATAGCAATAGGTAGATGGAGGTGCAAAAACATCAAAGCAAGATTTTAACGCGCGTTGAACGTGGTTCTTGCTGAGTGGTGTCTTTGTTTTATAGCTTTCTAGTCCCTTATGGTGATTTGGTGCTTGGCTAGGTTTGAAGTTGCACTTGTAATACGGAAATCTGGCAGTTCTGCTTCTAGAAACTGGTCAACATTATCTTCTCGTTGCCGTCTTGAAAAAATGCCATTGACATACTTTCCTCCCGGCATCCGATGTGTTTGTTCCTGGAAGCTATTACAATTTATTGACCTGTGGATCTTATACTGGCGACGGGCTGGCACCAACGCATCTTCTACTTCTGGCAATATTAACAGGCTCATGGTTAGTCGTTTGTTTCCCAATTTGACTTCTGGCTCGAGCTGCGCACTTATTCCGCAGCTCCTTCCATTTGCCAACCTAACTTGTCGTCTTTATTATGTAATTCTTCTGAGAGCAGCCAAATTATCCGCCAGCTCCTCGCTAATAAAGCTCGCTGAAGATCGCCAGATGTAACGAGCTGTTTTTCTATGTTTTCTCGCTACGAAACTCGTACACATAACTCAGAAGATTTGGGCGTTTGTCCCAAAAAACTTATAGTAAACGTGACCGGTCGTTGGCGATAATTCCACAGACTGCGCATCTCGTGAAATACTTCCATAGAAGCTCACGGATCTTCTTACGAGAAATCGACTTTCAATATTGTTGCACACAATTTTAAGCACGGAATACATACAGTTTAATACCGGACAGCCATTGTCAGCCAAATCCAATCCGATAAACTAATAGTGATATTGTTGGTGATCGCATCGACAATTCTATTTATAATTATAAAGAAAAACATTCCATAATTATTATCTGAAATATCTGTCTTTCTAGCCCGATATTAAGATGTTTTCACACTGCACGCTGGAGTCGTATTAATATTTGATAGTCTTCGACAAATAATAATTTTAATTTTACAATTTCAACTTAGCCGATTTTTCTCGAAAATTTTTCTTTTTCACTTCAGTCTGTAACAAAATTAAAAAAAAAGGGAATTACAAAAAAAAAAACTCGACGGCGTTTCCTGCTAACTATTATCTATCGAATGACATGGCCATTTTTGATTTCTGATGATCCAGCGCAGAGTTATGAGGGGCATCGCAATTCAACTTTTTTCGAGACAAATCTCGACAATTTCTACCATTATCCATTTCTTTGTAAAAACTGGATAAGACATTCGAAGAATGTACTAATGTACTATTCGTTGAATAAATATATTTTAAATGTATCGTATGTATGTATGTAAATAATCGGAAAAGTCTTTTAAACCTTAAGTTCGTTAGTGATGCCGCTCTTGCAAAATTTCCGATATCAACGAAATTTCCCTATCTGAAGATCCTTATCACACAACTATACCAACATCCGTTGAGCTTTTAAGTGAATCTTAAATGAAAAACTTGTCCGATAAAGTATTGTCGGAAAACAGATTATACTGGTCTACATTATTATATTTTGAGGATCGACTGTTCATTTTTATCAGCAATCCAAGATTTTGACTCCGCTGTCCTACAGTTTTACAACTCCATTTGTCCAGCCTTGAAAGCTTTTGTCCCATCATTAACTGTTTCCCCTTCTTCCAAGCGGTCGTGGTTTTCAAAACATTTGTTGCACCTCAAAATACAAAAAATTTTGATTTTTGATTGATCTCTACTTGATTTTGCCCGTTACTAATCCACCCATTTCCAATTCCACACTGAAACTAGACAATCCTATAATTAATACCTCTCGCACGGATCCAAAACAAATGAAAATTCACCGCATTTTCTTCGTCCCCTCGCTATCTAAATAAAACAGTAGTAGATATCTCCGGTGCTCCGGAGATATAATCATCCACTTTAGTAAGGATGTCGAATATTTTTATAATATCGTATCGACAATATTTTCTGTTTTAAAAAAATATCAAAATAATATTTAATATATCTTGATATCTCTCTATTGCTATTTTTTAGTTTCCCAATAAGTTTCTTGGAATTAAAAGAAATAGAAATTAAACACATCTGTCTTGAATCATATGGAGATGCCTGGAGATGCGGTGGTAGTGAGCGCCGGCGTTTTATTCTGTGAACAATCCAAATCAGCCTTATACATTTTAAACTAACTTAATCTTAAAGCAGTGTGCCTCCTACAATTCACAAGACAATGAACACATTTTTGGTGGCATTCATTATTAGGCCCACACTTCAAGGGCCACGAAACCCATACGAGGTCGGATAACTTAACAAATTCTAGATTTTCCTTACAATACTTATTCTACCTATCGATTACAATGTTTGACCGTCGACAACATCAATAATAGATCTTTAGATGTCAAAATGCGTTATTATTTAATTTAAACAAATAACAATAATATGAAATAACAAAATTTAATTTCAAATCCAATTTCTTGTTATCTAGTTCTTAAATGATACAAAATTTAATTTAATATTTAAAATAATATTATCAACAACCCTAGACTTTAGCAAGGCTTTCGATGTGGTTAGGCATTCACTGCTTCTACTTAAACGTTTTTATTTGGGATTTTTCTGTCTGCTCGTTACGAGGTTCGTGCGGCTTCTACAGAAGATTGTGTGCTTGTCCAACTAAATTTATATGACGTTTTATTCTCGTGCTACTAATGCATTGGGTCTGTGCCTTGGCAGGACTCGGTACCTTCTCGCGCTGGTTCCACTGCCTGCTGATATTGCTCGTTCTGGCCTTTCGACGCGTTCCTGCGCTCTCCAACGAGGTCCGCGCGGCGATCGATGGTGCCTGCTGGTTTCACTGACGATGTCCTGCGGATTTACAAAACTCCTCACTTTCCGAGCTTTCTTCGGGTGACGAAAAGAAGCTCATGTTCTCACTTTCTCTGGCTGTTATCCTGTGAGTCCTCATAGCCTTTGAGTCCTGTGACCCTTCCTCTTCTTTCCAGTTCTATCCTCAGACGGAATTAGGAATTCTCGTTCTTATCTCTGGCCATTATCCTGTGTCCTCGACGACCAAAAGTTCACCGATGAGCTTTAAGACGCCGATCCTCCGTTTTATTCTCCTTCCCACGCTGTCGTCCTCGTAGATTTCAAATTCTCTCTCGCCAATACTTTTTATGTTCCCACTAAGATATCGGTTCTCATTGCCTATGGATACCCACCTCGAGGCTCATTGATTCTCCTTCTCCTTTTCGTGGCCCCACCCTTTGGTCACATCATCCGTGAGCGATCGTCCATCGGTACCGATGATAAAGCGTTGCCACCTGCCCGATACAAAGATTCAAAGATTTGACAATATTTCCAGTATTTCTTGCGCCCATCGATCGCCACTATCGTACAGGGACAATCGACCGCCTGCCAATCAAGGCGCCCCTTCCTTAGGCAATGGTGAATTGGCAAATTTGTTTTTGTCCGAACAGCTTACGTTTGGCTCGTAGTCGTTCTCTTCCTTTTTTTCGCCTTATTTTAGCTCGGCACTACCGTTTGCCCTTACCATGACGACCGTTCGTACCATGTCGACCACTTGAATGTCGACCGTGAATGCCCTTTCCTTTTTTTTGCGAGAATCCTTATAAATTGGCTTGCTAAATATGGTTCAGGAGGTGTCGCCTCGTCACGCGTATTATCTCGCTGCCCTTTTCTAGAAGTAGTCTGCCTGATAAAATGTACAATTACTCTCAGTGTGTATGCGTACACCCTCAAAAAATTTTAAAATGAAACTTTTAACATGAATTGTTCGGCCATTTATGCATGTATTTTATTTAATCTTTTTTTTCAATGGAACTTAAGTTTATTGTCCTAAATGACGTGTTTTTCAGAACTATTCAACGAGGGGTTATATTTTATATATAATATTAAATTTAACACTACAAGTGTACGCCCAAAAGTCTGCGTACAACTGTTTAAAGACAAGTCAGTTGAAGCTAAATTTGTGCATCAAGTTCCAAAGAATTTCAACATGAATAAAAAGGTCAAACAAATTTCTGTTGAGGAACGAATAATTATAAATTTTTTTTGGAAGGAAAATCTTATAAGGTAATTGGTGCTCTTGTTGGTAGAGCCGATTCCTTCATCTAAAACATTACTAACACCTGCAACTCGACTGGCAGTAACCAATCAAAGGCTCGATCTGGCCGCCCGCCCTTGCTAACCAACCGCGAACAGAAGACTATTGTTAAGTCTTTTCATCTTAATCTGAGGAGGGCGGAGAAACCGTTTGAGTTCCTGGAACAAGTTGAATGGTCCGCCAACACCTACGGTTTAGACCTGGACCGGAGTTACTTAAAGGATAGGCATTGAAGTGGTTTATCGCCAATAATAAGCAATGGAAAACCTGGGCAGAGCTCATTGAGAGCTTGCATCTGTACTTTCTGCCGAAACATTTCTTCACAAAGTGGTTTCGTCGATGTCTTTTACCTCGATCAACATTGTCACAGTGAGCGCTCTGACGTCGACTTTGCTGCCCAGGATCGCTTTTATTGTGGTCCTTAGCTCTGTGGTTTTGGTGTCGGAGATCTTATTTAGGAGGATTTAGAGTTCCTCCTGATCTGAGCAGAAACCCCAGTGGGACCGTCCGGGACAGAGCACCCTACTCTAAGAACAGTAACGCTTTCCTAAATCCGCACGGCTGACCCCCTCGCGAGTCCGAGTCGTTGCTAAGCAGTCGCCGAGTAAACGTGTCAGGGACGAGCAGCGAGTACGTGGCGCTATCAAGGCCACCCGAGTTACCAAGCCGTCTGTAAATTTACCCGCAATTAACCCTCTCGAACCCGTGAACACCTTATAAATTTGGTGGGACGAACACACAATCTACTAAGCTAGCCGCACGAATCTCGTAGCGAGGTATTTGACTATGAGGGTATTTTTTTGATATATATTATATTTCTTTATGATATATATATATATATTTCATTAAAACATCACAAAATAATTAAAAAGGATAAAAGGAGAAATCTGACGTCATTGCGAGGGGTGTGGGGTTTGAGGCGTTTTTTTATGCCGATCAATAGGTATTGATGAGAACAATACATTTCAGCTAAATTTTTGTCTAGTATGAATACTGTAGGCGCCACAGTGTTTCACGGATTGCGGAGTGGGCGTAGCAAGCTTTTTTCTAGCGCTCGGTTTTATGTTTACGTTTCGGTTTATCAAAACCCGCAAGTTCTTAAAAATAAGAAGAATTTATTTTATCAACTTTGACAATAATATTCTGTTTGTAACTTAAATTATAGCAATAGGTTGATGGAGGTGCAAAAACATCAAAGCAAGAATTTTACGCGCGTTGAACGTGGTTCTTGCTGGTGTCTTTGTTTTATAGGTTTCTAGTCCTTTATGGTGATTTGGTGCTTGGCTAGGTTTGATGTTCCACTTGTAATACGGAAATCTGGCAGTTCTGCTTCTAGAAACTGGTCAATATTATCTTCTCGTTGCCGTCTTGAAGAAATGCCATTGACATACTTTCCTCCCGGCATCCGATGTGTTTGTTCCTGGAAGCTATTACAATTTATTGACCTGCGGATCTTATCCTGGCGACGGGCTGGCACCAACGCATCTTCTACTTCTGGCAATATTAACAGGCTCATGGTTAGTCATTTGTTTCCCAATTTGACTTCTGGCTCGAGCTGCGCACTTATTCCGCAGCTCCTTCCATTTGCCAACCTAACTTGTCGTCTTTATTATGTAATTCTTCTAAGAGCAGCCGATTTTATCCGCCAGCTCCTCGCTAATAAAGCTCGCTGAAGATCGCCAGATGTAACGAGCTGTTTTTCTATGTTTTCTCGCTACGAAACTCGTACACATAACTCAGAAGATTTGGGCGTTTGCCCCAAAAAACTTATAGTAAACGTGACCGGTCGTTGGCGATAATCCCACAGACTGCGCATCCCGTGAAATACTTCCATAGAAGCTCACGGATCTTCTTACGAGAAATCGACTTTCAATATTGTTGTTAGCATGGGACCGGAAATATCCTAGATCGAGCACACAATTTTAAGCACGGAATACATACAGTTTAATACCGGACAGCCATTGTCAGCCAAATCCAATCCGATAAACTAATAGTGATTTTGTTGGTGATCGCATCGACAATTCTATTTATAATTATGAAGAAAAACATTCCATAATTATTATCTGAAATATCTGTCTTTCTAGCCCGATATTAAGATGTTTTCACACTGCACGCTGGAGTCGTATTAATATTTGATAGTCTTCGACAAATAATAATTTTAATTTTACAATTTCAAATTAGCCGATTTTTCTCGAAAATTTGTCTTTTTCACTTCAGTCTGTAACAAAATTAAAAAAAAAGGGAATTACAAAAAAAAAAAACTCGACGGCGTTTCCTGCTAACTATTATCTATCGAATGACATGGCCATTTTTGATTTCTGATGATCCAGCGCAGAGTTATGAGGGGCATCGCAATTCAACTTTTTTCGAGACAAATCTCGACAATTTCTACCATTATCCATTTCTTTGTAAAAACTGGATAAGACATTCGAAGAATGTACTAATGTACTATTCGTTGAATAAATATATTTTAACTGTATCGTATGTATGTATGTAAATAATCGGAAAAGTCTTTTAAACCTTAAGTTCGTTAGTGATGCCGCTCTTGCAAAATTTCCGATATCAACGAAATTTCCCTATCTGAAGATCCTTATCACACAACTATACCAACATCCGTTGAGCTTTTAAGCGAATCTTAAATGAAAAACTTGTCCGATAAAGTATTGTCGGAAAACAGATTATACTGGTCTACATTATTATATTTTGAGGATCGACTGTTCATTTTTATCAGCAATCCAAGATTTTGACTCCGCTGTCCTACAGTTTTACAACTCCATTTGTCCAGCCTTGAAAGCTTTTGTCCCATCATTAACTGTTTCCCCTTCTTCCAAGCGGTCGTGGTTTTCAAAACATTTGTTGCACCTCAAAATACAAAAAATTTTGATTTTTGATTGATCTCTACTTGACTTTGCCCGTTACTAATCCATCCACTTCCCAATCCTCACTGAAACTAGACCCTATAATTAATACCTCCCGCACGGATCCAAAACAAATGAAAATTCACCGCATTTTCTTCGTCCCTTCGCTATCTAAATAAAACAGTAGTAGATATCTCCGGTGCTCCGGAGATATAATCATCCACTTTAGTAAGGATGTCGAATATTTTTATAATATCGTATCGACAATATTTTCTGTTTTAAAAAAATATCAAAATAATATTTAATATATCTTGATATCTCTCTATTGCTATTTTTTAGTTTCCCAATAAGTTTCTTAGAATTAAAAGAAATATAAATTAAACACATCTGTCTTGAATCATATGGAGATGCCTTTTTAACGACTACCCCACACGCGTAGTTTTATTCTGTGAACAATCCAAATCAGCCTTATACATTTTAAACCAACTTAATCTTAGGCAGTGTGCCTCCTACAATTCACAAGACAATGAACACATTTTTGGTGGCATTCATTATTAGGCCCACACTTCAAGGGCCACGAAACCCATACGAGGTCGGATAACTTAACAAATACTAGATTTTCCTTACAATACTTATTCTACCTATCGATTACAATGTTTGACCGTCGACAACATCAATAATATATCTTTAGATGTCAAAATGCGTTATAATCTTAAATGATACAAAATTTAATTTAATATTTAAAATAATATTATCAACAACCCTAGACTTTAGCAAGGCTTTCGATGTGGTTAGGCATTCACTGCTTCTACTTAAACGTTTTTATTTGGGATTTTTCTGTCTGCTCGTTACGAGGTTCGTGCGGCTTCTACAGAAGATTGTGTGCTTGTCCAACTAAATTTATATGACGTTTTATTCTCGTGCTACTAATGCATTGGGTCTGTGCCTTGGCAGGACTCGGTACCTTCTCGCGCTGGTTCCACTGCCTGCTGATATTGCTCGTTCTGGCCTTTCGACGCGTTCCTGCGCTCTCGTTCTTATCTCTGGCCATTATCCTGTGTCCTCGACGACCAAAAGTTCACCGATGAGCTTTAAGACGCCGATCCTCCGTTTTATTCTCCTTCCCACGCTGTCGTCCTCGTAGATTTCAAATTCTCTCTCGCCAATACTTTTTATGTTCCCACTAAGATATCGGTTCTCATTGCCTATGGATACCCACCTCGAGGCTCATTGATTCTCCTTCTCCTTTTCGTGGCCCCACCCTTTGGTCACATCATCCGTGAGCGATCGTCCATCGGTACCGATGATAAAGCGTTGCCACCTGCCCGATACAAAGATTCAAAGATTTGACAATATTTCCAGTATTTCTTGCGCCCATCGATCGCCACTATCGTACAGGGACAATCGACCGCCTGCCAATCAAGGCGCCCCTTCCTTAGGCAATGGTGAATTGGCAAATTTGTTTTTGTCCGAACAGCTTACGTTTGGCTCGTAGTCGTTCTCTTCCTTTTTTTCGCCTTATTTTAGCTCGGCACTACCGTTTGCCCTTACCATGACGACCGTTCGTACCATGTCGACCACTTGAATGTCGACCGTGAATGCCCTTTCCTTTTTTTTGCGAGAATCCTTATAAATTGGCTTGCTAAATATGGTTCAGGAGGTGTCGCCTCGTCACGCGTATTATCTCGCTGCCCTTTTCTAGAAGTAGTCTGCCTGATAAAATGTACAATTACTCTCAGTGTGTATGCGTACACCCTCAAAAAATTTTAAAATGAAACTTTTAACATGAATTGTTCGGCCATTTATGCATGTATTTTATTTAATCTTTTTTTTCAATGGAACTTAAGTTTATTGTCCTAAATGACGTGTTTTTCAGAACTATTCAACGAGGGGTTATATTTTATATATAATATTAAATTTAACACTACAAGTGTACGCCCAAAAGTCTGCGTACAACTGTTTAAAGACAAGTCAGTTGAAGCTAAATTTGTGCATCAAGTTCCAAAGAATTTCAACATGAATAAAAAGGTCAAACAAATTTCTGTTGAGGAACGAATAATTATAAATTTTTTTTGGAAGGAAAATCTTATAGGGTAATTGGTGCTCTTGTTGGTAGAGCCGATTCCTTCATCCAAAACATTACTAACACCTGCAACTCGACTGGCAGTAACCAATCAAAGGCTTGATCTGGCCGCCCGCCCTTGCTAACCAACCGCGAACAGAAGACTATTGTTAAGTCTTTTCATCTTAATCTGAGGAGGGCGGAGAAACCGTTTGAGTTCCTGGAACAAGTTGAATGGTCCGCCAACACCTACGGTTTAGACCTGGACCGGAGTTACTTAAAGGATAGGCATTGAAGTGGTTTATCGCCAATAATAAGCAATGGAAAACCTGGGCAGAGCTCATTGAGAGCTTGCATCTGTACTTTCTGCCGAAACATTTCTTCACAAAGTGGTTTCGTCGATGTCTTTTACCTCGATCAACATTGTCACAGTGAGCGCTCTGACGTCGACTTTGCTGCCCAGGATCGCTTTCATTGTGGTCCTTAGCTCTGTGGTTTTGGTGTCGGAGATCTTATTTAGGAGGATTTAGAGTTCCTCCTGATCTGAGCAGACCAGTGGGACCGTCCGGGACAGAGCACCCTACTCTAAGAACAGTAACGCTTTCCTAAATCCGCACGGCTGACCCCCTCGTGAGTCCGAGTCGTTGCTAAGCAGTCGCCGAGTCAACGTGTCAGGGACGAGCAGCGAGCACGTGGCGCCAAGGCCACCCGAGTTACCAAGCCGTCTGTAAATTTACCCGCAATTAACCCTCTCGAACCCGTGAACACCTTATAAATTTGGTGGGACGAACACACAATCTACTAAGCTAGCCACACGAATCTCGTAGCGAGGTATTTGACTATGAGGGTATTTTTTTGATATATATTATATTTCTTTATGATATATATATATATATTTCTTTAAAACATCACAAAATAATTAAAAAGGATAAAAGGAGAAATCTGACGTCATTGCGAGGGGTGTGGGGTTTGAGGCGTTTTTTTATGCCGATCAATAGGTATTGATGAGAACAATACATTTCAGCTAAATTTTTGTCTAGTATGAATACTGTAGGCGCCACAGTGTTTCACGGATTGCGGAGTGGGCGTAGCAAGCTTTTTTCTAGCGCTCGGTTTTATGTTTACGTTTCGGTTTATCAAAACCCGCAAGTTCTTAAAAATAAGAAGAATTTATTTTATCAACTTTGACAATAATATTCTGTTTGTAACTTAAATTATAGCAATAGGTTGATGGAGGTGCAAAAACATCAAAGCAAGAATTTTACGCGCGTTGAACGTGGTTCTTGCTGGTGTCTTTGTTTTATAGGTTTCTAGTCCTTTATGGTGATTTGGTGCTTGGCTAGGTTTGATGTTCCACTTGTAATACGGAAATCTGGCAGTTCTGCTTCTAGAAACTGGTCAATATTATCTTCTCGTTGCCGTCTTGAAGAAATGCCATTGACATACTTTCCTCCCGGCATCCGATGTGTTTGTTCCTGGAAGCTATTACAATTTATTGACCTGCGGATCTTATCCTGGCGACGGGCTGGCACCAACGCATCTTCTACTTCTGGCAATATTAACAGGCTCATGGTTAGTCATTTGTTTCCCAATTTGACTTCTGGCTCGAGCTGCGCACTTATTCCGCAGCTCCTTCCATTTGCCAACCTAACTTGTCGTCTTTATTATGTAATTCTTCTAAGAGCAGCCGATTTTATCCGCCAGCTCCTCGCTAATAAAGCTCGCTGAAGATCGCCAGATGTAACGAGCTGTTTTTCTATGTTTTCTCGCTACGAAACTCGTACACATAACTCAGAAGATTTGGGCGTTTGCCCCAAAAAACTTATAGTAAACGTGACCGGTCGTTGGCGATAATCCCACAGACTGCGCATCCCGTGAAATACTTCCATAGAAGCTCACGGATCTTCTTACGAGAAATCGACTTTCAATATTGTTGTTAGCATGGGACCGGAAATATCCTAGATCGAGCACACAATTTTAAGCACGGAATACATACAGTTTAATACCGGACAGCCATTGTCAGCCAAATCCAATCCGATAAACTAATAGTGATTTTGTTGGTGATCGCATCGACAATTCTATTTATAATTATGAAGAAAAACATTCCATAATTATTATCTGAAATATCTGTCTTTCTAGCCCGATATTAAGATGTTTTCACACTGCACGCTGGAGTCGTATTAATATTTGATAGTCTTCGACAAATAATAATTTTAATTTTACAATTTCAAATTAGCCGATTTTTCTCGAAAATTTGTCTTTTTCACTTCAGTCTGTAACAAAATTAAAAAAAAAGGGAATTACAAAAAAAAAAAACTCGACGGCGTTTCCTGCTAACTATTATCTATCGAATGACATGGCCATTTTTGATTTCTGATGATCCAGCGCAGAGTTATGAGGGGCATCGCAATTCAACTTTTTTCGAGACAAATCTCGACAATTTCTACCATTATCCATTTCTTTGTAAAAACTGGATAAGACATTCGAAGAATGTACTAATGTACTATTCGTTGAATAAATATATTTTAACTGTATCGTATGTATGTATGTAAATAATCGGAAAAGTCTTTTAAACCTTAAGTTCGTTAGTGATGCCGCTCTTGCAAAATTTCCGATATCAACGAAATTTCCCTATCTGAAGATCCTTATCACACAACTATACCAACATCCGTTGAGCTTTTAAGCGAATCTTAAATGAAAAACTTGTCCGATAAAGTATTGTCGGAAAACAGATTATACTGGTCTACATTATTATATTTTGAGGATCGACTGTTCATTTTTATCAGCAATCCAAGATTTTGACTCCGCTGTCCTACAGTTTTACAACTCCATTTGTCCAGCCTTGAAAGCTTTTGTCCCATCATTAACTGTTTCCCCTTCTTCCAAGCGGTCGTGGTTTTCAAAACATTTGTTGCACCTCAAAATACAAAAAATTTTGATTTTTGATTGATCTCTACTTGACTTTGCCCGTTACTAATCCATCCACTTCCCAATCCTCACTGAAACTAGACCCTATAATTAATACCTCCCGCACGGATCCAAAACAAATGAAAATTCACCGCATTTTCTTCGTCCCTTCGCTATCTAAATAAAACAGTAGTAGATATCTCCGGTGCTCCGGAGATATAATCATCCACTTTAGTAAGGATGTCGAATATTTTTATAATATCGTATCGACAATATTTTCTGTTTTAAAAAAATATCAAAATAATATTTAATATATCTTGATATCTCTCTATTGCTATTTTTTAGTTTCCCAATAAGTTTCTTAGAATTAAAAGAAATATAAATTAAACACATCTGTCTTGAATCATATGGAGATGCCTTTTTAACGACTACCCCACACGCGTAGTTTTATTCTGTGAACAATCCAAATCAGCCTTATACATTTTAAACCAACTTAATCTTAGGCAGTGTGCCTCCTACAATTCACAAGACAATGAACACATTTTTGGTGGCATTCATTATTAGGCCCACACTTCAAGGGCCACGAAACCCATACGAGGTCGGATAACTTAACAAATACTAGATTTTCCTTACAATACTTATTCTACCTATCGATTACAATGTTTGACCGTCGACAACATCAATAATATATCTTTAGATGTCAAAATGCGTTATAATCTTAAATGATACAAAATTTAATTTAATATTTAAAATAATATTATCAACAACCCTAGACTTTAGCAAGGCTTTCGATGTGGTTAGGCATTCACTGCTTCTACTTAAACGTTTTTATTTGGGATTTTTCTGTCTGCTCGTTACGAGGTTCGTGCGGCTTCTACAGAAGATTGTGTGCTTGTCCAACTAAATTTATATGACGTTTTATTCTCGTGCTACTAATGCATTGGGTCTGTGCCTTGGCAGGACTCGGTACCTTCTCGCGCTGGTTCCACTGCCTGCTGATATTGCTCGTTCTGGCCTTTCGACGCGTTCCTGCGCTCTCCAACGAGGTCCGCGCGGCGATCGATGGTGCCTGCTGGTTTCACTGACGATGTCCTGCGGATTTACAAAACTCCTCACTTTCCGAGCTTTCTTCGGGTGACGAAAAGAAGCTCATGTTCTCACTTTCTCTGGCTGTTATCCTGTGAGTCCTCATAGCCTTTGAGTCCTGTGACCCTTCCTCTTCTTTCCAGTTCTATCCTCAGACGGAATTAGGAATTCTCGTTCTTATCTCTGGCCATTATCCTGTGTCCTCGACGACCAAAAGTTCACCGATGAGCTTTAAGACGCCGATCCTCCGTTTTATTCTCCTTCCCACGCTGTCGTCCTCGTAGATTTCAAATTCTCTCTCGCCAATACTTTTTATGTTCCCACTAAGATATCGGTTCTCATTGCCTATGGATACCCACCTCGAGGCTCATTGATTCTCCTTCTCCTTTTCGTGGCCCCACCCTTTGGTCACATCATCCGTGAGCGATCGTCCATCGGTACCGATGATAAAGCGTTGCCACCTGCCCGATACAAAGATTCAAAGATTTGACAATATTTCCAGTATTTCTTGCGCCCATCGATCGCCACTATCGTACAGGGACAATCGACCGCCTGCCAATCAAGGCGCCCCTTCCTTAGGCAATGGTGAATTGGCAAATTTGTTTTTGTCCGAACAGCTTACGTTTGGCTCGTAGTCGTTCTCTTCCTTTTTTTCGCCTTATTTTAGCTCGGCACTACCGTTTGCCCTTACCATGACGACCGTTCGTACCATGCCGACCACTTGACTCCCTGTGTGCATTCAACCGCTAAAGGTGCTGTAAGCCGTGAATGCCCTTTCCTTTTTTTTTTGCGAGAATCCTTATAAATTGGCTTGCTAAATATGGCGTATTATCTCGCTGCCCTTTTCTAGAAGTAGTCTGCCTGAGAAAATGTACAATTACTCTCAGTGTGTATGCGTACACCCTCAAAAAATTTTAAAATGAAACTTTTAACATGAATTGTTTGGCCATTTATGCATGTATTTTATTTAATCTTTTTTTTCAATGGAACTTAAGTTTATTGTCCTAAATGACGTGTTTTTCAGAACTATTCAACGAGGGGTTATATTTTATATATAATATTAAATTTAACACTACAAGTGTACGCCCAAAAGTCTGCGTACAACTGTTTAAAGACAAGTCAGTTGAAGCTAAATTTGTGCATCAAGTTCCAAAGAATTTCAACATGAATAAAAAGGTCAAACAAATTTCTGTTGAGGAACGAATAATTATAAATTTTTTTTGGAAGGAAAATCTTATAGGGTAATTGGTGCTCTTGTTGGTAGAGCCGATTCCTTCATCCAAAACATTACTAACACCTGCAACTCGACTGGCAGTAACCAATCAAAGGCTTGATCTGGCCGCCCGCCCTTGCTAACCAACCGCGAACAGAAGACTATTGTTAAGTCTTTTCATCTTAATCTGAGGAGGGCGGAGAAACCGTTTGAGTTCCTGGAACAAGTTGAATGGTCCGCCAACACCTACGGTTTAGACCTGGACCGGAGTTACTTAAAGGATAGGCATTGAAGTGGTTTATCGCCAATAATAAGCAATGGAAAACCTGGGCAGAGCTCATTGAGAGCTTGCATCTGTACTTTCTGCCGAAACATTTCTTCACAAAGTGGTTTCGTCGATGTCTTTTACCTCGATCAACATTGTCACAGTGAGCGCTCTGACGTCGACTTTGCTGCCCAGGATCGCTTTCATTGTGGTCCTTAGCTCTGTGGTTTTGGTGTCGGAGATCTTATTTAGGAGGATTTAGAGTTCCTCCTGATCTGAGCAGACCAGTGGGACCGTCCGGGACAGAGCACCCTACTCTAAGAACAGTAACGCTTTCCTAAATCCGCACGGCTGACCCCCTCGTGAGTCCGAGTCGTTGCTAAGCAGTCGCCGAGTCAACGTGTCAGGGACGAGCAGCGAGCACGTGGCGCCAAGGCCACCCGAGTTACCAAGCCGTCTGTAAATTTACCCGCAATTAACCCTCTCGAACCCGTGAACACCTTATAAATTTGGTGGGACGAACACACAATCTACTAAGCTAGCCACACGAATCTCGTAGCGAGGTATTTGACTATGAGGGTATTTTTTTGATATATATTATATTTCTTTATGATATATATATATATATTTCTTTAAAACATCACAAAATAATTAAAAAGGATAAAAGGAGAAATCTGACGTCATTGCGAGGGGTGTGGGGTTTGAGGCGTTTTTTTATGCCGATCAATAGGTATTGATGAGAACAATACATTTCAGCTAAATTTTTGTCTAGTATGAATACTGTAGGCGCCACAGTAGAGTGGGAGTGGGCGTAGCAAGCTTTTTTCTAGCGCTCGGTTTTATGTTTACGTTTCGGTTTATCAAAACCCGCAAATTCCTAAAAATAAGAAGAATTTATTTTATCAACTTTGACAATAATATTCTGTTTGTAACTTAAAATATAGCTATAGGTAGATGGAGGTGCAAAAACATCAAAGCAAGATTTTTACGCGCGTTGAACGTGGTTCTTGCTGGGTGGTGTCTTTATTTTATAGGTTTCTAGTCCTTTATGGTGATTTGGTGCTTGGCTAGGTTTGATGTTCTGCTTCTAGAAACTGGTGAATATTATCTTCTCGTTGCCATCTTGAAAAAATGCCATTGACATACTTTCCTCCCGGCATCCGATGTGTTTGTTCCTGGAAGCTATTACAATTTATTGACCTGTGGATCTTATACTGGCGACGGGCTGGCACCAACGCATCTTCTATATCTGGCAATATTAACAGGCTCATGGTTAGTCGTTTGTTTCCCAATTTGACTTCTGGCTCGAGCTGCGCACTTATTCCGCAGCTCCTTCCATTTGCCAACCTAACTTGTCGTCTTTATTATGTAATTCTTCTAAGAGCAGCCGATTTTATCCGCCAGCTCCTCGCTAATAAAGCTCGCTGAAGATCGCCAGATGTAACGAGCTGTTTTTCTATGTTTTCTCGCTACGAAACTCGTACACATAACTCAGAAGATTTGGGCGTTTGTCCCAAAAAACTTATAGTAAACGTGACCGGTCGTTGGCGATAATCCCACAGACTGCGCATCCCGTGAAATACTTCCATAGAACCTCACGGATCTTCGTGCGGGAAATCGACTTTCAATATTGTTGTTAGCATGGGACCGGAAATATCCTAGATCGAGCACACAATTTTAAGCACGCAATACATACAGTTTAATACCGGACAGCCATTGTCAGCCAAATCCAATCCGATAAACTAATAGTGATTTTGTTGGTGATCGCATCGACAATTCTATTTATAATTATGAAGAAAAACATTCCATAATTATTATCTGAAATATCTGTCTTTCTAGCCCGATATTAAGATGTTTTCACACTGCACGCTGGAGTCGTATTAATATTTGATAGTCTTCGACAAATAATAATTTTAATTTTACAATTTCAAATTAGCCGATTTTTCTCGAAAATTTGTCTTTTTCACTTCAGTCTGTAACAAAATTAAAAAAAAAGGGAATTACAAAAAAAAAAAACTCGACGGCGTTTCCTGCTAACTATTATCTATCGAATGACATGGCCATTTTTGATTTCTGATGATCCAGCGCAGAGTTATGAGGGGCATCGCAATTCAACTTTTTTCGAGACAAATCTCGACAATTTCTACCATTATCCATTTCTTTGTAAAAACTGGATAAGACATTCGAAGAATGTACTAATGTACTATTCGTTGAATAAATATATTTTAACTGTATCGTATGTATGTATGTAAATAATCGGAAAAGTCTTTTAAACCTTAAGTTCGTTAGTGATGCCGCTCTTGCAAAATTTCCGATATCAACGAAATTTCCCTATCTGAAGATCCTTATCACACAACTATACCAACATCCGTTGAGCTTTTAAGCGAATCTTAAATGAAAAACTTGTCCGATAAAGTATTGTCGGAAAACAGATTATACTGGTCTACATTATTATATTTTGAGGATCGACTGTTCATTTTTATCAGCAATCCAAGATTTTGACTCCGCAGTCCTACAGTTTTACAACTCCATTTATTCAGCCTTGAAAGCTTTTGTCCGATCGTTAACTGTTTTCCCTTCTTCCAAGCGGTCGTGGTTTTCAAAACATTTGTCGCACCTAAAAAAACAACAAATTTTGATTTTTGATTGATCTCTACTTGACTTTGCCCGTAACTAATCCATCCACTTCCAATTCCTCAATGAAACTAGACAATCCTATAATTAATACCTCTCGCACGGATCCAAAACAAATGGTTCGTCACTTCGCTATCTAAATAAAAGAGTAGTAGATATCTTCGGTGCTCCGGAGATATAATCATCCACTTTAGTAAGGATGTCGAATATTTTTATAATATCGTATCGACAATATTTTCTGTTTTAAAAAAATATCAAAATAATATTTAATATATCTTGATATCTCTCTATTGCTATTTTTTAGTTTCCCAATAAGTTTCTTAGAATTAAAAGAAATATAAATTAAACACATCTGTTTTGAATCATATGGAGATGCCTTTTTAACGACTACCCCACACGCGTAGGTGTGGGCGCGGTGGGGGTGAGTGCCGGCGTTTTATTCTGTGAACAATCCAAATCAGCCTTATACATTTTAAACTAACTTAATCTTAAAGCAGTGTGCCTCCTACAATTCACAAGACAATGAACACATTTTTGGTGGCATTCATTATTAGGCCCACACTTCAAGGGCCACGAAACCCATACGAGGTCGCGTAACTTAACTACTAGATTTTCCTTACAATACTTATTCTACCTATCGATTACAATGTTTGACCGTCGACAACATCAATAATATATCTTTAGATGTCAAAATGCGTTATAATCTTAAATGATACAAAATTTAATTTAATATTTAAAATAATATTATCAACAACCCTAGACTTTAGCAAGGCTTTCGATGTGGTTAGGCATTCACAGCTTCTACTTAAACGTTTTTATTTGGGATTTTTCTGTCTGCTCGTTACGAGGTTCGTGCGGCTTCTACAGAAGATTGTGTGTTTGTCCAACTAAATTTATATGACGTTTTATTCTCGTGCTACTAATGCATTGGGTGTGTGCCTTGGCAGGTCTCGGTACCTTCTCGCGCTGGTTCCACTGCCTGCTGATATTGCTCGTTCTGGCCTTTCGACGCGTTCCTGCGCTCTCCAACGAGGTCCGCGCGGCGATCGATGGTGCCTGCTGGTTTCACTGACGATGTCCTGCGGATTTATATAACTTCTCACATTCCGTGCTTTCTTCGGGTGACGAAAAGAAGCTCATGTTCTCACTTTCTCTGGCTGTTATCCTGTGAGTCCTCATAGCCTTTGAGTCCTGTGACTCTTCCTCTTCTTTCCAGTTCTATCCTTAGACGAAATTAGGAATTTTCGTTGTTATCTCTGGCCATTATCCTGTGTCCTCGACGACCAAAAGTTCACCGATGAGCTTTAAGTCGCCGATCCTCCGTTTTATTCTCCTTCCCACGCTGTCATCCTCGAAGATTTCAAATTCTCTCTCGCCAATACTTCTTATGTTCCCACTAAGATATCGGTTCTCATTGCCTATGGATACCCACCTCGAGGCTCATTGATTCGCCTTCTCCTTTTCGTGGCCCCACCCTTTGGTCACATCATCCGTGAGCGATCGTCTATCGATACCGATGATAAAGCGTTGCCACCTGCTCAATACGAAGTTTCACCTTTTGACAATATTTCCAGTATTTCTTGCGCCCAACGATCGCCACTATCGTACAGGGACAATCGACCGCCTGCCAATCAAGGCGCCCCTTCCTTAGGTAATGGTGAATTGGCAAATTTGTTTTTGTCCGAACAGCTTACGTTTGGCTCGTAGTCGTTCTCTTCCTTTTTTTCGCCTTATTTTAGCTCGGCACTACCGTTTGCCCTTACCATGACGACCGTTCGTACCATGTCGACCACTTGAATGTCGACCGTGAATGCCCTTTCCTTTTTTTTGCGAGAATCCTTATAAATTGGCTTGCTAAATATGGTTCAGGAGGTGTCGCCTCGTCACGCGTATTATCTCGCTGCCCTTTTCTAGAAGTAGTCTGCCTGAGAAAATGTACAATTACTCTCAGTGTGTATGCGTACACCCTCAAAAAATTTTAAAATGAAACTTTTAACATGAATTGTTCGGCCATTTATGCATGTATTTTATTTAATCTTTTTTTTCAATGGAACTTAAGTTTATTGTCCTAAATGACGTGTTTTTCAGAACTATTCAACGAGGGGTTATATTTTATATATAATATTAAATTTAACACTACAAGTGTACGCCCAAAAGTCTGCGTACAACTGTTTAAAGACAAGTCAGTTGAAGCTAAATTTGTGCATCAAGTTCCAAAGAATTTCAACATGAATAAAAAGGTCAAACAAATTTCTGTTGAGGAACGAATAATTATAAATTTTTTTTGGAAGGAAAATCTTATAGGGTAATTGGTGCTCTTGTTGGTAGAGCCGATTCCTTCATCCAAAACATTACTAACACCTGCAACTCGACTGGCAGTAACCAATCAAAGGCTTGATCTGGCCGCCCGCCCTTGCTAACCAACCGCGAACAGAAGACTATTGTTAAGTCTTTTCATCTTAATCTGAGGAGGGCGGAGAAACCGTTTGAGTTCCTGGAACAAGTTGAATGGTCCGCCAACACCTACGGTTTAGACCTGGACCGGAGTTACTTAAAGGATAGGCATTGAAGTGGTTTATCGCCAATAATAAGCAATGGAAAACCTGGGCAGAGCTCATTGAGAGCTTGCATCTGTACTTTCTGCCGAAACATTTCTTCACAAAGTGGTTTCGTCGATGTCTTTTACCTCGATCAACATTGTCACAGTGAGCGCTCTGACGTCGACTTTGCTGCCTAGGATCGCTTTTATTGTGGTCTTTAGCTCTGTGGTTTTGGTGTCGGAGATCTTATTTAGGAGGATTTAGAGTTCCTCCTGATCTGAGCAGACCAGTGGGACCGTCCGGGTCAGAGCACCCTACTCTAAGAACAGTAACGCTTTCCTAAATCCGCACGGCTGACCCCCTTGCGAGTCCGAGTCGTTGCTAAGCAGTCGCCAAGTCAACGTGTCAGGGACGAGCAGCGAGCACGTGGCGCTATCAAGGCCACCCGAGTTACCAAGCCGTCTGTTTAACCCTCTCGAACCCGTGAACACCTTATAAATTTGGTGGGACGAACACACAATCTACTAAGCTAGCCACACGAATTTCGTAGCGAGGTATTTGACTATGAGGGTATTTTTTTGATATATATTATATTTCTTTATGATATATATATATATATTTCTTTAAAACATCACAAAATAATTAAAAAGGATAAAAGGAGAAATCTGACGTCATTGCGAGGGGTGTGGGGTTTGAGGCGTTTTTTTATGCCGATCAATAGGTATTGATGAGAACAATACATTTCAGCTAAATTTTTGTCTAGTATGAATACTGTAGGCGCCACAGTAGAGTGGGAGTGGGCGTAGCAAGCTTTTTTCTAGCGCTCGGTTTTATGTTTACGTTTCGGTTTATCAAAACCCGCAAATTCCTAAAAATAAGAAGAATTTATTTTATCAACTTTGACAATAATATTCTGTTTGTAACTTAAAATATAGCAATAGGTAGATGGAGGTGCAAAAACATCAAAGCAAGATTTTAACGCGCGTTGAACGTGGTTCTTGCTGGGTGGTGTCTTTGTTTTATAGGTTTCTAGTCCCTTATGGTGATTTGGTGCTTGGCTAGGTTTGAAGTTGCACTTGTAATACGGAAATCTGGCAGTTCTGCTTCTAGAAACTGGTCAACATTATCTTCTCGTTGCCGTCTTGAAAAAATGCCATTGACATACTTTCCTCCCGGCATCCGATGTGTTTGTTCCTGGAAGCTATTACAATTTATTGACCTGTGGATCTTATACTGGCGACGGGCTGGCACCAACGCATCTTCTACTTCTGGCAATATTAACATGCTCATGGTTAGTCGTTTGTTTCCCAATTTGACTTCTGGCTCCTTCCATTTGCCAACCTAACTTGTCGTCTTTATTATGTAATTCTTCTAAGAGCAGCCAAATTATCCGCCAGCTCCTCGCTAATAAAGCTCGCTGAAGATCGCCAGATGTAACGAGCTGCTTTTCTATGTTTTCTCGCTAAGAAACTCGTACACATAACTCAGAAGATTTTGGCGTTTGTCCCAAAAAACTTATAGTAAACGTGACCGGACGTTGGCGATAATCCCACAGACTGCGCATCCCGTGAAATACTTCCATAGAACCTCACGGATCTTCGTGCTGGAAATCGACTTTCAATATTGTTGTTAGCATGGGACCGGAAATATCCTAGATCGAGCACACAATTTTAAGCACGGAATACATACAGTTTAATACCGGACAGCCATTGTCAGCCAAATCCAATCCGATAAACTAATAGTGATTTTGTTGGTGATCGCATCGACAATTCTATTTATAATTATGAAGAAAAACATTCCATAATTATTATCTGAAATATCTGTCTTTCTAGCCCGATATTAAGATGTTTTCACACTGCACGCTGGAGTCGTATTAATATTTGATAGTCTTCAACAAATAATAATTTTAATTTTACAATTTCAAATTAGCCGATTTTTCTCGAAAATTTTTCTTTTTCACTTCAGTCTGTAACAAAATTAAAAAAAAAGGGAATTACAAAAAAAAAAACTCGACGGCGTTTCCTGCTAACTATTATCTATCGAATGACATGGCCATTTTTGATTTCTGATGATCCAGCGCCGAGTTATGAGGGGCATCGCAATTCAACTTTTTTCGAGACAAATCTCGACAATTTCTACCATTATCCATTTCTTTGTAAAAACTGGATAAGACATTCGAAGAATGTACTAATGTACTATTTGTTGAATAAATATATTTTAACTGTATCGTATGTATGTATGTAAGTAATCGGAAAAGTCTTTTAAACCTTAAGTTCGTTAGTGATGCCGCTCTTGCAAAATTTCCGATATCAACGAAATTTCCCTATCTGAAGATCCTTATCACACAACTATACCAACATCCGTTGAGCTTTTAAGCGAATCTTAAATGAAAAACTTGTCCGATAAAGTATTGTCGGAAAACAGATTATACTGGTCTACATTATTATATTTTGAGGATCGACTGTTCATTTTTATCAGCAATCCAAGATTTTGACTCCGCTGTCCTACAGTTTTACAACTCCATTTGTCCAGCCTTGAAAGCTTTTGTCCCATCATTAACTGTTTCCCCTTCTTCCAAGCGGTCGTGGTTTTCAAAACATTTGTTGCACCTCAAAATACAAAAAATTTTGATTTTTGATTGATCTCTACTTGATTTTGCCCGTTACTAATCCACCCATTTCCAATTCCACACTGAAACTAGACAATC